>NC_137554.1:17389865-18044419 GCF_963082525.1 Nesoenas mayeri | reverse complement strand
TTTTTTGCTATGGAAGTAACTAGAAATGGGTATGTCTTCTATCTAATGGGTGGCCTTTTTTGGACTTTACTGAGATAAAGTGCTGTACAAAGAAAGTAGAGGTATTTTGCAGGCAGTACAGAATTTTTCGGGTACTCTGTAACATTTTTTTAATAACTTACAGAACAAAGAAACCCAGATCCTGGTGTGGTATCAAGTCCCAGCAGAAGTCTTGTGATAGAAATCATATAATCTTTCACAAATGACTGCAAGTTTTTTAACAGGAGAGACAGAAAAGAAAGAAAAAAGCTTTAATGAACAAATAAGCAGGTAACCATTAGCACCACCTGTGAATTTCAAAGAAATTGTACATCTGCATTCACGATCAATCTCTTTAAGCATCTTAATCATTGTAGAATTAGCTATCCCTTCCTTTGTGCTAAATCTACTTACATAAAGTAGGTTTTCTTATTTGGTTCTGCATATGAATTCAATTACGTACAGGATTCAAATAGACTAAGGCATAATAAGGTACTGTGAAAGCAAAGATGAAAGTTAGATGTAAGATCCATGGAAGTAAGGTGTTAGCCTAGGTGTGAAGTTATAATAATGAACTCTTGTGCAAAATAAATGCTGTTGTATGTTAGATGGAACTGCAGTACTGAACAGCGGGTGATACTAAGGTGAGACTGCTATTATGTTAATTCAAATGATTTTTTTTTTAAGGGTTGATCTGCCTTATCTGAGGTCAGGCTTGTTGCTCTGCTAACTAAAGTGTTTTGCTGATGGATTAAATGGTAAAAATAAAGATAAATGTAGAAGTGTAGACTAAGATGGGGAACAGACAGTACATCAGCTAAAATGAGAGGTATTTCTACTTCTTATGAGTTGGGCTACTGGAATCAGAGGCCCATGTGAGTGCTCTGCTAACTGTGGCAGGACTGTTCATTGCCACCTCTTTTTAAGTGTAGTAGGGTGGCATTCGAGGCAGGCTATCAGTCTTTGTTGGAACACAATTAGCTCTTTTGTCTTAATGCAGATATGGAGCTAGAAAATGGGTTTTAATAAAGAAATACCTTACAAAAGTGTTATATAAATCCTTCAGAATTTTGTCATCTGAATTTGTTTAAAATCAGAAGCTAGACAGATCTACTTCAATACATAATGATTCAACTATTTTAATTTTCGTACTGGTAATCTTCCAGTTGTGATGGGGTAAATGCCAATGATCACCTTCTTGAAAGGCACACATATTTTGTAACCTTATTAATTATCTTGGCTGCATCATTTATGCTATGGGATTATCACTAGATTATCAAATGTATTCAAAAGTATATGCTAGACCAAGTTTTCATTTTTTCAGTCAGTGTCCTAAAGATAACTCAAAGCTTTTGGGCCAAAACAGGAAGCACCAGATGAACCCTGCTGTTTCCCATGTCATTTACTATGTTCCTGGCATGCAGAAGAAAATGACATCATACAGAAAAGGGTAGGACCATGAAAATGAACAGAGAAAACTTGCTGTTACAGTATTTGTAACTTTGAATAAGAAAGATAATTCTAGAAAAAAAAACAACAGTTCACCTGAGAAGTAGGAGTTCAAAGAAGGAATGTGTGGAAATTGAGTGAGAATTAGTGTAGGGCTTTTTTTTGTTTTAAACACTTTCTGGTGAATGGTTTTACTCTGTCAAGTCATAGCATGACTGATCATGCCTAGGAGCAAATATAAAATACTGAAGTTACTTATGTGCTCGCAGGGGTTGATGATGACAGATCTGTTTCTACCTAGGTGTCTTAATCTGCTTCTTAAAAGAAAATTCCATATGTGATGTTGATATTCTGGGACGTGATTAAAAACATGTTTTATAAGCAAATACATTAATTTTGAAAACATATATAATTTGCTAAATGGCTTTACATCTGTTGGCTTATCTGCTTTCAGTACCTGTTCATATACATGATTGTTTTATATCTTAATGACTTTTTTAGAAAAGCTTAGCTCTGGGAATTTTTCTGTTTATGTTGAATTTGCTTTCAGAGAATTTATCTGGAAGCAGAATTGAGATGAAAGAACACCTTTAATGCACTAAATACCAACTAAACTAATTTTCCTGAAAGAATGTTTAGCACCTGAATACAAAAGCATCCACAGGCTACCTCTACACATAGGCAAAGCAGGTGGCTGCTTAGGTGAGCAGACTACATGGGTCACAGTGGTGTTGCTGCTTATTCTGCATAGCTAGATCCTTGAAGGCTAGTGCTAGTGCCAGAGGCTGCTGCTTGGGCATCCCAGTGTGTCAGGGTGTGCAGAAAGGTGATCATGGCTAAGGAGCAAGGGCAATATTCTCCTTTTTTTCCACCCTGAAATCAGCAACTTCTACCTTCATTTGTACTGACCACATATTGTCTGATATATTGTTTCTTCAACTGTCTGAAGCCATTGCCCTTCCCTTATCCCCACTTACTGTCATCACTTCTTTTTCTATGAGGATCTCTGTCCTGGATTCTTGGGCAAAAAGGTTCAGCACTGCCTTGTCTTCCCCCGCTGTCTCTTTGTAACCACTGCATGTATTTCTTTTTAGGGCTAGAACAGGTTACTTTAAGATAGGATGATTGGTCATGTGGTGGTCTAGTCAACATGAGTAAGAGGACAGGACACAATTAAGTAATAAAGGCCTCTATCAGCAAATGCAGATGACTGATAAATTACTCATGAAAGTAATTCTGTTGATTTTCATGGTTAGAGACATTACTTTGTGGGAATGGGAACTGCCTTTTTATTGCAGAGTAAAAGTGTTGTTAGGCTGTATAATTTGTATTTTATGTAGGCCTTATCAAAACTTACCCCTGTGCCAGTGAACGAGTGTCCACGTGCACACTCCAGTGTCTCTGTGCACATCCCCATTCACAAACAGTATTATACTGTTTAACAACAGAATTTGTGCAAGGACGAGGTGATTTTTGGGTTCATAACTGAGCTAGTACTGTTACGTGGAACACACTCTATTATCTTTTGCCTTTGTTCCTGGTACAGACATGCACATTAATGGCTGGTACGTAGGAAAACAGGGTCATCTAACAACTCAGTACAATGAAATAGGTGTTAACAACGCATGTCTGTGTTAAAATAAGTCACATTATTGTTCACAGTACCTGATAAAGCAGTGTATCCAACATACTGATGCTGAAAACCCTGCCGGCAGCAAATGGCAGTCGAAACATAAATGCCAGATTAGATCCCTTTTCCCGCTCCTTCTGTTAAGGAATGAAAAATGAGAAAATACTTTTAATGCTGGATTTGGAAAGACTATAACAAAAACATCAAATTATTAGTTTTCTTACTAGTTTTATTTTGAAATGGAAGTTTGGAAGTTTATTCTCCCCACTTTTAAAAATTTATTTTATTGTATCATTCTATCTCTTATTACAGGCTTGTGTGGTTTTTTTTCTTCTTCCTTAAAAGAAATTTGTCAGAAACACAATTTTTACTTTGCCCTGAGGTCTGCTTTATTACTTGCATATTTATTCAATTCCCAGAGACTGCTGTAGATGTAGAAGCCAGCGTGCTCCAGCAGTTTTATTTCACGATAAGTGTGATGCCCAGCAGACACTTTTTGGATTAATGAGGAAGGAGATATAACTACTTAGATCATTTCTAGGAATGCAAATAAAAGATCATGGCACGAGTGCATCCTGTAGGACTTCACATACATAGATGACATTTTAAGACACAGCTATCGTTAGATAGAGATCTTTACTTCACCCTCATTCTTCCTATGTTTGTTGCTTTGCTCAAGCAATGAAGTTCAGAATTTTTACAGCTTTCTTTCTAAGTAATAACAGGTGTACACACCTGTGGTTTTGAAAAGTTCTTAGTATACGCTTCCTCCATACAGGCCATTTCATTTGAAGGTTACTAATTATTTCCTTTTGGGTTTGCATATTGTCAGACTACCAGAGAAAATATCTGTCCAGAGGACAAGCACATAAGCTTTTAAGTTTATTTCTCTCTTTTCTGTCCCCATCTATATTTGTATCAAATCCTTTTTAGGGTTCATTATCCTTTTAATGTTTCTAAATAAATACCTATTCCTTCAGAACAGTTAATTCTGATATGAATAAGAAAGTACCAACTCCAAACTAACCTGAAGCCTTGTTTTGGCCACTCCATCAGTGACTGAAAGAGACCCAGGGCCCATCATGATTTAATATGTTCTACTCCAATATAGACAGTAATAAGGGAACTGCCATGATAGGCTCCAACTGTTGTGTACAAAAAATACAAAGTTGCTTTAAGAAACACACAAGGATTTGGGGGGTGGGAGAGGCCCTGGAGGTCATGCTGAGAATATATAAAGGTGACAGAGGTAGTGGCTTATTACAGGGCACAATCAGTGCACTGCTAGTCCTGGCAAATGTCATTTTTTGCCCATGTCAGATAAAAGACTGATCAGAAATCTGGGCATGGAAACCTATTTGCAGTACCTTTATTGACATCAGGGAGTTTGGATCAATAACACTTCGTCTCTAGAACAGTTTGCAATATTTTGGACTATGTGGTCTTAATTGATTCTGTTCTACTCTTTTTCCGAGAACAGATTCATTTTCTGTTGTTGATCTGGAACAGCTTTCTAAAAACCTGCCAAATGTGTACGTTAATTATTGATACAGTTTTAGAATTGTAGCTAATTAAATCATTAGAGATCCATCTAAAATAAGAAACCAATTAAGAGATACCAATTTATATAACCCATTACTGTCTGCTATTACTTAATGTTACATCAAATCTGCTTAAAACATGAACAACATGAAAAACAAATGGAGGACAGCATGCCCTGTCCTTAATTGAAGGAAAAAATGTTTGGCTTTGTGTGTATCACTGCAAATATACTGGGCTATCCCAGACAGATTTGTGCTGACCTAGCAAGTACGTGCTTATCTCTGCAGAATATATGAAATCATAGTGTTGGTTTGATTAAAAGACATGAGTTTACCCATATTTTACAACGATCACTTAAAGGTTTAGAATTTTTATCCTTCAGTTAAAACCTGAGATATTTAATTGCAAAATAAAAAAAAAAAAAACAAACATGGTAAACTAAAGCATGAAGAACATAATTATGGAGAACATAATTTTTAAGTTTAGATCATGGGTATTTTGTTTTTCCTTTTCTCTGTTGTATAAGGGCCGTTGCTTCCTCTTACATCAGTTCTGAGTTTGTGTTCAGATTTATTTATTTCTAAAATGAGGAAAGCTGCAGCTGCAACAGCAGATGGACTTCTCCCATTTGCATGTCTTTCTTCTGCAGCCCATTAGGTTGAAGTCAGTTTTGCACATGTGTTTCAGTGCTACCTGAAGACAACTTGCCCGACTTTTGTAGTCTTTCTCAAAATGAGGTGCTTAATGCAGAAATAACAATCAACTGTACATTTGACTGCATTAGATAATTTTTACTCGAGTTTTTAATGGCCTTTCATTCTGCATGAGGGAGTTCTGAAACATCGAATGAACTGCAGCACCACCTGTGAAGCGCTTCCTGTAAATGTTAAGATGAAATGAGTGGGAAATATCACCAGCAGGCAACTTCAACAGCAATAGAGAAAATGTTCTTTCTTTAAGGTAATTTATCTACCTCTATTTTAGGATAGTGTAGTTTGGATAGGAAGTTAATTAACTGTTTAGCTTCCAACTGTATTGACAACTTTACATTTGCACAATAAATTGATAAAGTTAGGGAAGAAATGAAACTATTTCTAGTGATTTCCAGAACCTCTGCTGGAAAAATGAAGGAGCCTATGTAAAGCAAGAAAGAGAACTGAGATAAAAATCCTGGTTTCACTACACTGAAGCAGACTGCAGTCCATGGAGTATTCCAGAAGCAACTTTAGATACCACATACCGGGAAAGCTCTTAGTATTGTTATCTCCCCTTATCACTAAACTATGCAGATCAAGGGAATATATTGAAAAAAAGTAAATTGCTGACAGTTATAGTATACCAAGGAACTAAGTTAAGTTGGAACATAGCCTTGAATTAGATTCCTGTGTAAGAAAGTGGGAGATGACCTATAAAGATATGTTTGTATGAAAAGGCTGGGTTTTATTAAATATATATTAAAATTATCTATGCGAATGTTATACAGTAAATACTGAAATATCTGAAATCCACAAAATCTCAGAAATCTACTCTACAGCTAGGAAATGGAAATTATATGCTAATTCTGTATAATGACAATGATTTCATCATGAATTCAATTTTTCTAAGATATGCAAGTTATTTGAGGTGAAGAGACTAGGAGGCTACACGAGGGAACCTCGCAGCAATAACTAGACTGATAGCAAGGGGAGAAAGAAATGACTGGAGTGAAAGATCCCTGAACATTGGCACAGTGATATTATCTGTCTCACTCTCATAAACTCAGAAAATGGCCTGAAAGACTACGAAGGTGATACTGTAAGGTTTGTGGGCTGCAGAGGTAGGTAGATCAGATCACCAGCTAAGATCTACGAAAAAGAGGCTTGTTCTGGAATTTACCAAGTTAAACAGATGCACAAAATTAGTTTGTATATTCCATCTAATGTTTCAGTGATAGTATTTTGGACAAAGAAATGAAATTAAACCTATCTCTGTACAGCCTCCCTGTTCCATAGCTTGGAGATGCCAACACATGCACTAGAATATATAGAATATGAAGGTTTTATCTAGCATTTAAGTTTTGTTACTATCCTTATGGTCACTAGGACTGCCCTTCGACAGAGAATAATTGCTGTTCTCAAACTGTCACAGTATTGCAAATACTCCATACAGATATCTGGAAATGCATACAGAATATGGAATAACAGTGCCTTTAAAGTGAATCACAATAAAAAAAGGCATTATAATAAAACCTGTATACATATCAAGTGTTTAGTCAATTACAATATTTTCCATATTAATTGCCTGTGGCAGCATCTTAGAAACCATATTCTCTAAATATTCAGATATCCAAAAATATTCAATTTTCCTTGAGCAAATTCTGTGTCAAACTCTGTCCAGAGGGTTGGTGGATTAATATTATGCTGTGAAGTGATGGGATGCAAATCAGATTCATTCTAATTTGGAAAAAATAATCTTTTACATTAGCTCTGCAACCACAGAATTATTTCACCATTTCCACTTGTTATAAAATCAGAAAGTGTGTTAAAATTATAACACTTAAATTGGGGGTTGGGGAAGCAAATCTCCTTACCTTTTCCAATTTGGATAGAGCAAGGGAATAGCAGTCTTTGGCTCTGAACTGCATGAATCTCATATTAGCTGGGTGAGTTAGTTCTGTGATAATGCTTAGGCTTGAGAACAACCTGTATTTTAAAAGAATGTAACAGTTACACCTCTGATTATAAAAATTCACAAATATGAGGCTCTACATGATGCTATATAGCTTGTGCTCATGTTCATGCTTTTAATGAAGTGCCTGAAACCTGTGGTGGTTTTTGGCATAAAGAAATGCTGGTATAATAGCAGAGGAAATGACAAAACATGATTGGTAGAACTCACAAAGAAGCAAACAAAGAAGCTTATAAAATATTTTAATGCTAGAAAGGAACCACTTAATTTGATTACCAGAGATTTTATTGAATAACTTCTAAAATGACAAATGCAAACAACAAAAAATGCAAAACTATATAGCCTGCACTTGGTATCTGGTGTGTGTAAACTACTATTTTATTAGAACCTGGTTATGTACTCTTTCAATTTTTTTTTTCTGAGTTCTGTTTATATGCTCTATGTCCACAGACTGATCAACACAGATGAAAATTGATAATTCTTTAGAGTTCAGCAATTTAAATTGCTGAGAAAATCTGTGCTTATGTATGCTTATATTGTCACTTTGAAATATTTACATATACAAAACATGTATAAGTTAAAACTAATCAAGGCTTCCAATAACAATAAAAGAGTGAAGAAAGTTTAACTCTGATCTGGCTGAATTACATAGATTTTCATGAAGAAGACTAATGAGTGGCTCCCATCCCTCAGGGGAACAAGAACTGGAAAGAAATTTATAGTTTATGATAATAAATATTAAACAATGTGAAATAGAACTCAGATTATTTATTTTCTCTACAAATCAGTGTCAGAAAATGAGATGTGCATTTGTAGTCTGTTCTGCAGATCCTGAAAGTACTTATCTACATGTGACAAGAAATAATTGTAGTACTAATGACATCATTAATGAGTCTTCTGTTTAATTGAGATAAAAATTAAAGTGGTTTTCTTGAAAGCTGAATTTAGTAAGTTAGTATCAAATGGAATGCAATGTACCTTTTTGCAAGTCTTTAGTCTTTTTCCCTCATTTTTGTAGGGAGGAACGTCACTGAAATGGCAATTCAAGCAGAGCCTAAGTGTGAGGAAACGTATGTAAAAACTATCTGTCAGTAAGTGTTAATGCCATCTTATTGCAATAGTTTCCTAGGTGTGTTGATGTCCAAAGGTAGATTGGTAATGATCACACAACCCCAAACATGTTCTGATCATATGATGGTGGTAATGCCAGCCATCCTTATGTTAGCATTTATTTATCTTGTCCCCATGAGAACATATAAGGAAAAATGCACTTGGCAAACTGGCTGAGAATGTGAATCATTTAGCAATGACCATTTGTGTGCACTGTAGTTTGAAAGGCACTGTGCATGCTTGGGAATTTCTGTACCTTTTTAGCTCTTGCAGTCAGAATTTGATACAAATTGAGTGGTGTGGTATTGTTATACAAAGTCTACTTATGTCCTGCTAAAGATTAAGCCCTTAGGGAATTGAGTCTACACATATTGATTAAATACATGATAACCACACCCTTGAGATACAACTGTGGTATGTCTTCACTTTTATGCTGTTATAACAACCTGTGAAGTGCTCATGTAAATTGAAAAAAAAACCCTGATAATATCACACTTGCAGGTATGAACTTGTACTTACTAAGTAGCTTAACAAAGGTGTTAAAGTTCTGAGGAAGGAGAATAACTTTCCTCTGCATTAATTCTGTATCATATAATTACTTAAGCTTCTACCGGCTGGAAATTTTCTTGTATTGCTGTATTAAGGGACAGGCATTCATGTTTGGAGACTAACAATATAACATGCAGAACTAAGAGCAACAGGAAATTATAAGCTGATCGGATGATAAAATATACACAACTTTCAGAAAAAAAATGCAGGTTACTAGGTTTCTGTTAAAGATGGGTTTAGTTTATCAGCAAGATATGAAAACTGATTTATATTAGAAAATCAGTTTCAAACACGGTATTGGTAAAATTCATATTTTACTTTGAGTGCCTTTTGGCAGGATTAGGGGAAATGAGTTCAGGGCAGTCAGGGCCAGATTGCTTCTTGCCCTGGGTGTAAGGCACACTGCCCACAAGCTTTCAGCACCAGAGCAGGCTACTCCTGTGCAAAGATCCCTCTTTTCTATCCCATTCTGGTAAAAGAGGACTGGATGGGGTAGAAGAAGCTGTAATCAGCCTGATGGAAGGAAGACTTGGGTTGCTGCTGAACTGGTATTTGGGAATCAGACAAGCAAAATGTACATTTAGTTCTTTCCTGAACCAAAAAGGATAAACTAAGAAAACAATGTAATGCCCCCACAACACCCCATTTGATTTATTTATATGTTGCTGCTGACTGCTAGATACCAGCCAAACTATTGACTTGTTAGGTGTGCTGCTGTCAAAGGGCTTCTTGAAGTACTTGAAACACAGCCTTCAAGACGTAATCTCATAAAAACTTAAAAACAGGGCCTCCCAAACACCAGCATTTAAACCCATTAATTAACAGAAGGCAAGAGTAAATATGAACACTCCTTCTAGTACAGAATTAGTACCTGATGGAACCCACTCTTTTGCTAAAGTGGACTCACAACTGTCAAAAGGCACTCAATGGTTTGCTTTCATATTAAAAAGTGAAAAGCATGGCTAGGACACAGTCCAAAACCAGTAATTTCTCCTTGTTCTTTCCCATCCAAAGGATTAAAGATTTCCTTTCTTAGTCAGTGTGATCATTTGAGTCACACTTCTTTACTCCTTTAACTGTAATTAAGTCAGATAAGCTAGTTGTGTGTCACAGTTCTAATTGGTATGGCACAGTTTCTAGCCTTAAAGGTATAATAACCCTGTCATTATAAACAATGCATCTATCCTTAAAGTGTGTGTGTGGGGGCAACTCTTCTGGTAAAGCAAGACTACTAATTTATGTAATCAGGAAATAATGCCAGAGCAGGTATATGAGAATTGCTAAGCGAGGTCAGACAATACTGCAGCACGCTTAGATCACCTCCTCAGGCTTGTCCACAACCCTTGATGATCTGCGTCAATCAAATCAATGAGGTTTAGATTACCCTCTATCTTCTGATTTCACTTGGTGTGACTTAAGTGGAATCTTCTTCATTGATGTGTCTTCGAGAATGGTATATATTAGCAAAACACCAGTGGTTTAAAATCCTTTAACGCTATGGTTTGTGTTAAATGCTGTTGTTCCCCACTATGTCCCACCCCTTTTTCATTAGTTTCTGATATTATTAGCTATTATTAAGTAACAAAAAAAATCTTTAAACGTATTTACCCTCGTGCAATGAATGTAGTTTATTGTGTAGAACAGGTAAATGCCTCTACCTTATGCCTCTTCCCAAAGCTTACTTATTTCTACAACTTTTAGATAAGATAAAAATGCAGTGAAATTATTGTATGTGTTCTAGGGAAAAAATAGAAAAAATATAAAATACACTACCTGTGAAAGTTCACAAAGTTTTCTGTTAAGTAGCGAACCAAGATAATTTATTCAGAATTCTTTTGATATTTGTAAAGAGTATAATGCAGTCTTAAAATTATACTGAACCAGACATATAGTTAATACTTGAGTTAAAGCTGCCATCTAGTTGTAAGCATTGTGCTAGACAATGGAATGATTATATGCTAAGTTGTAGTTGGATACCTATAGTACATAGTGTACTGCTATGATTTTTGTTTGATTTGGGTTTTTTTGTTTAGTAGCTTTTACGACATAGAACACAACTAGGGGAAAAAATCAACTGGTACTTTGTAAGTTTTATTATTCAGCTGATCTTTCTGTTTTATATTTGGGAGTAAAATATATTTCTGAAAAACTGCAGTATGTCACAACCTCAGTGAGATACTCTAGCCCATTCCATTATTGTTTCTAAATTAAATTTAGGTGTGATTATGAAACACACACACACCTGTGTTAGTATTAGGTACAAATTCAAAAACTCAGAGTTAGAAAAAGACAGAACTAAAGTTTCTCATGTAAGATAGGTTTTCCTTCTTTTGAGCACATTCAGAAATGCTAAAAGCATTTAACTATATTCTCATGTGGCTGCATTAGAAAAAAAAATCTCTCCCTTGAAATAAAATGTTAATAAGTTGAGCTTTCTGAAACACAGATTCAGAAGACTTATACTATGCACCTCTCTCTGGTCTCATGTGGAAGGCTTTTGACACAGAAAAGGTCAGCAATGCTGAATAATACTGCATCCCCTAGGGAAGGAACTCGTTTTGTCCAGGTCTTAATGGGATGAACAAAAGAAAGCATGAGGCTTAAGCCCCCAATCAGGGAGGCATTTCATACTTGACTGTACAGTGTGTCTGGGGTTTTTTTGTGGTTTGGTTTGGTTTTTAAGTAAGAACTTTTCAGTTTAGACAGACAAGTATCTTTTAGTATTTGTTGGAACAAGTACCAAAACGCAAGTGAGGCTTTTAACACAAAGTGAGGGTTTAATCAGGAGAGGTTCTCAAAAGAACAGGAAATCTCAGTTAAGCTCTTCATCACAGCACTGCCTCATTGTCCTCTTTGCTAAACTGACCATTTTTTCCACTCTGTATTCAGTTATTCCTTCACGACTCTTATTGATAGTATGTTGTTGTCATATGTAATGTTGCATACATGTGAGGTTTTTACCTCATTTTTGTTCAAAACTAAACATTCAAAATGCGAACACTTACTACTAACTTCATAGTGACGCATTCCTTACCTTTTAGAAGGATCTGCTTTTCTTTCTGCCTTTGTCATTACTGTGAAAGACTGCTGAAGTGAGGAAAAATATATTTTCTCAGCTATCTTTGGTCCTAAGTCTTCAAGAGTAATTTTATTTTCCTTCCTGCAAAACTGACAGCTGACTTTTAAAATGATCACCCAGTTGTGGGATGCACAGAATTTAATCTGAGCTTTCAGGAGAATACCTCAGTACTCTGAGTGTACTGCTCAGCAGGGTGGGAAAAGGTTTGCCCATGTAAAACACAAATCCATATAAGAGAAAACTTAAATAGAAGAAAGGAAAAAAAAATATATCTGAGTACAAAAGGCATCAAGTATTTCACAATTAAAGAAGAGGTATAGATAGATTGCCAAAATGCCTTACCTAAAGAGTGTTTGAACATTTACAATAGTCTTTGCATCCGCCATGTAGTCTTCCTCAGCACTCATTGTACTTTCTTTGTCCACCACCACCATATTAGCTGCAAAGGTGACCCCACATCTTAATAAGTCATCTAGGCTTTTGTGAAGAGAAAGGGGGAGAAAGAAACAAACAACTTAAATATGGAACACTTAAATGATTAGGAATGGTTGGAATTTGCTGATCACAGGCTGAGTTGCTGGTTCCCTTCATTTCCATGTACATAAGTTCAAATCTATATCAATCATAACATCTCAATTAATTGATAGAATAGAATATGAACTATTATTTTCCTTGAAGTCATACAGAATGCAGTAGGTTGTTACAGTCCCTCTTCTTTTGCTAAAATGATAAATTTATTTCAACTTTTAAAAATAAGCCTTTAACAGTTACTTGGAGAGACAGCATGTGCTTACATGCTGCAGCAACTTGCTTCATTGCAGTTCATTTTGGCAATAAAAGGCCTGAAATAAATGCTTTGAGTTGCTCTTTCCCAAAATTATATTTCGGTTTCAAAATGCTAATAAAGCTTCTGCAAGAACATTTAATACATTCCTCTTTTAGGCTGATCTGTGAATTGGAGGGTTGTCATGAGGTTTTTAGGAGCAGCTGTACGTCAGTAAAACTCTGCACTCTGCTGGGCAAAACTTGCTGTGAAGCCTGACCATAGAAAGTACTCACAGACCACTGAGTTACACTTCCAATGATAGCTTTGTTTCCAAAATGAAGCATGTTTGTTGTTTTAACAATAATATTTTCCCCAGGAACCAAGCACTTTTTAAGAAGTTTAGAAAACACTTTTCTGTAATGATAAAGACTGCTGGGAGCCTAGTAATGTGAAATTCATTATTACCAAGGGAAACTAAATTTTTTTGCATCATTCTGTCTACTTTCTAAGGTGCAAAGCTGTTTTGGCATTATAATTGCTTCTCATTTGGCAATCTGTAATATTAATTAATTTTTAATTGTCCTGATACAGTTTTTCTTTCAGCAATTATCTTCCTAGGTTCCTATGGTTATGCAACCTATTATAAATTCTCTTTGAAATTTTGGATAAGGAAAACTCTAAAAATTAGTGGTATTTACTTTACACCTTATACATATTCTTCCAAAACAAATGCATAATGTAATTATTTTTGAATCCGTGCAGTATTATCAGTGGTTGACTACAAAACTAGAAAGGCTGTATTTTATATGGGCTATATTAACAACTTCAGTGTACAAGTAGAATTCTGACCTATAATTGAGTATGTCTGCTTTTTCTCTTTGAGTTGATCCCTGAAAGTAGCAGCATATTCTGAAATATCCAGATTTTCTGCATTTCAAAGTTTCATAAACTCAACAGTTATTCTCATTTTACCAGTTACATCCAACTGATTTGTGTTCTCAGGTAACTCTAGCTATAGCTTTCTTAATACTAAATAGATTTCTACACAGTTGGGAAATCTATTCAGTTACAGATCTTTCATCTTTTCTACCTGAAGACTGTAGAACACATTTCTATTGCTTGATGACATATTTTTATGAAGTTCATCCCAGCTACGAATTTTGGTAAAGCTATTTTTCTGCAGACCATCCTCTTCTAACAAAACGGAATGGTAAATGAGAGGAATTCCTCTGGTGTTTTTCTCTCGAAGATGATGACATTTCATGCCAGGTGGCCAAATGACAAATATCTTAGATACTTAAAAGGTAGTAGGTCACAGTTTGGGAATGTATTCTATACCTCTCAAATAAGAAAGGAAAATTTGTATATTTTAAATTGCAGTTCTTAACTAAAGATGATCAACTTCTATTAATTGTAGGATTTAAAAACATGTTTAGGAAAACACAGGGAATAATATGATATTTTATAATATTTGTTAAAGTCTTGTTATTGATGAAAAGAGATGTCAAAAAAAACCCAACAAACAAACAACAAAACAAAACAAAACAAAAACCCAAAACAACAAACTACAAAATATAATTAGTTATTGCACCAGGAATTAAAGCAATTGCATTGTCAGAAAAGGTACAGAAGTTCATACTAGCATTACTGTAAAGTGTACAATTCTGTATTATCACTTATTTCAAAGACTATATACTTCTTTTGGTTTTTTAATGCAATCAGTTCTAAAAACAAAAGAACATCTTTAGGGAGGGATGTGGTGGCTTGCTTTTTCAAATAAACTCAGTGAATTAAATTAAAGCTTATTTTTCCATGTTAATAAAAACAGGTTTACATCTTTGAGGTATTAATTATTTTGGACACTTTGAGTCAATGCAATTATTCTGCTGGTATGAATTCTTTTTATAATTGTTGTGGAATTAAGAGTTACAGAAGCAATAGGTCATAACAACCTGAGACAACTTTTTTGGCTTAGAGGAAGAAATGTAGCAATTGAAAAACATTTCCCTAGATGCTTGGCAAATCTCACAGTGACTGTGATATCACCAAGGTAAATCTTTAAGTAACTGTACCTCTATTATAAGAAGTTTCAAAGCCCTTGTTACAACAGATTGAGATAGAGAAACATTCAATCTCCAGAATTCTCACTGAGAAACTGGATTATGTTAATTCAGGGCAAGAAATAAATTATTTGATTTCTACCCAGGAAATGAGTATTATGGGTTTGTAGCCTCAGCTCAAAATCAGTTATGTAGTGAAGCAAATAATTTTCTTTTTTAAATTGACGCTCTACACACAGGAGTTTTACTAAAATGCCAATGAGCCATTGCTCTTCTCTTGTTTCTGCCGGATTTTCACATTAAATTTATGTTGCTAAACCTAGATATGCAAATATATATTAGCAGAGGTGAACACAGAAATGTAGGAGTAGGTGATATATTAAGTAGTGGAAGATGAAGACTGTTGGACACATTCAAGACTGTCAGTACTGTCTGCATTCTGTAGCCATCTTTACAAAACACTAGTCAGTAAATCAAAACAAATTACAACTAACTACAGAATGACACTAGAATCAGAGCTATAGTCTCACAATTTGTAGAAGTGTGTTGATGCATCTAAATAAGTGCTAATCTTATAGTTTTTTGAACATATTAATGTGTGCTCTCTGTCATACTTTTGACTAATTATATCCTTCATAAGTCATAAATTTGAAATCCCAAATTATAGCACACAGACACAAACCATGCATGCAAAAAGATCATCTCCAAATAGAAGACACTTAAACATGCAATGACAATACACACAACAAACCACTGAGCACTACAATGTTAAATTTTCTAACACTTATTTCACCTACTTGTCGATAGAGCCCACCATGTAGTAAACCATTGGAAACCAACAGATTGCATCCAGAAAATGCATATCTGGCCTAAGCAGCAGATGGGATTACAAAATGAAACACAATATCACAACAGCAGTATCTTTTCTAAAACATTTTGATAAACTGGTAGCTTAAAACAAAACAAACTATTTTAAAATTTGGTAGTATAATACCATTTTAAACAGGAAATAGGATTCAGAAAGCTGTGAATCAACAGTTTGCTGTGATCATAAAGAATGATCAGATTTACCATGCTTATGTTAATAAGTGCACTTCTTAAATCAGAAATTTTATGGCACAGCACAATTTCAAATACAAGAATGAATGACTGATGTCAAAGACACACTACCAACTTATACTCCAATCTATGAGTTAGGAATACATGAAATAAGCAGTGAGAATTTTTAATTAAAATGTGGGAACCCAATCCTCATTTATATTTTGTACTAAGACCTCCATTCAAGTCAATGAGACAATCTTAGATGAAACCTTATTTTTTAAATAGAACGTGAAAATGAAGATACTGTATTTTATTGCATTGTTTCTTTAATCATAAATTTTACTGTGTTTATTCTTATATACCAAGAAACATCAAAAATCTTAAAACATGAGATGTGTAGATAATGGAATAAGCATACTGTAATAAATTGTCTTGATAAATAGAGAAAATCGAATATAACAACAGAGCACAGAGAATTTCATTGAAGGTGGCTGATTTCATTCGTCCAATGAAGTAAATTACAAAATTCTAATTGACTTGAATTGCAGCCTGAATTCCACCTCGTGCACGGATGAAAAGCACACTGGCTTTTTAGGTGGCTTCTGTCATCCCATGAATTCTCGCCTTTTAGAAGACTCATTGCAAATGTTGCATAGAGAGATACAACACTAAGGGTATTAGTTTAATTAGCAACCATAGCTTTTACTTTATGCTAACAAAAAGTGGGTTTAGCCATAGAATGTCACAACAGCATGAAAATATGTGAACTCAGGCACTAAGCTGCAAAAGAGAATAAGCACTAGAGGACGCTGTGTGCTCACATTTGGAATCTTAAAAAAAAAAAATCACAACTCAGAAATCCTTAAACCCAATTTAGGCTTTTAGTAATCTGTATGATTCACTTTGTGTCATATGTACTTTAAAAAGCTTCTGTTTTGCAAACGCAGGTGTATACAGCTTCACTAAAGAGCTGTCTGAGGCAAAAGTGGGACACTTCACAGCAGGCCTTTGTATAATAGATCACTTCAACTAAAACATACATATGCAAAGGGAAGTGTCCTGGAGTTGGAATCTGTAAGAAATTTCTGCTGCTGCCATTTCTTTGAGTTATAGTTTGATCTGATTTTATGTATATGGATAATCTCCATTTTTTTGTCTTCCAAACTGTGATTTTAAGTACTTGAGCAGTACCAAAGTGTTGCAACAACAAAAAAAAAGATCTTTCATTCATAGTCAGATTATAAATGAATCAATCTTACCAGGGAAGAATTTGTCTTTAATGTCTAACAGCAAATGTAACAAAGGCTAAGAAATCTCTAGACAGATACGGTAGTAACAACAACATTGCAGGTTATAATTTTCTTCCATGAATTTATATAATTGTAGATAAAATGGGGGGGGGGGATTACTTCAGTATCTAAAATTATTAAAAATATACCTAACTGATCCAGGCCACTAAATGCCTTGTATTAAGTAGGTTACTGTTGTCTGAAGTGCTGTCATGTTGCTATAAAACTGTTACACAGTTTGCTTTTTACAGTGTTGATGAAGTTATTTAATTTTAGCAGTAACATTCACATAAGTTTGTGTATATTTAAGAAATACTTAGCTGAAACACTGGCCATGAAGAATAAAGACATTTAAATTCACTATGGCCATTTGCAGTCAGTAAAAACTCAAATTTCTATATGATGGTGTCATCAACTTTTCTCAAAGATAAATGTGCCATAATGTTTTTGATTTTAAGCTGGCTATGTGAAGAGTGATCATTTATTGGAATAATGCTAAAATGAGTTTAAAACGTATCAGACACAAACAAAAGAAATACTTACGGGTTATCCAGGAGTAATACAATGGGATTTAGTTCTTTCTTTGGTCGATAATAGGCTCTGAGTGGAACAATAAAATTGTATAAGCCATTTCCAGCAGTTTCTGCTGCAACTATAATCAATTTATTTTTGAATCCATAGGCTTTGGCGTCTTCATAGTAGTTATGTTGGCATCCCTAAAATCAAAATAAGAAACAAATTCTGAGAATATGAATAATTTAGCTGTGATATGAAAGGCTTTTACCCTTAGAAACAGAAAATTGTATCAGATTACCTGATATAGACCCGATTAGACATAAACAAATGTTTGGTGATGACAAGGATAAGAAAGTATTGCAGCTTAGCAAGTGCTGAACAAACCTCATTTCTCAGCAGAAACTAGAATTTAACTCTGTTCAGATGCAAGAGACAAATAAGAATGCAGTTTTATCCAACAGAAACTCCCTGTACCTTATCTAGTCTTAGACAACAGAAGGGTACTTTTTCATGCAGAAGATGACAAAATGTGGGAGAGCTTCCAATATATGGAGAGTAAGGAGGATAGCCTTTGGCATACCTAGAACAGAACAAACATTTTTCAGTATAGCAAATTACTGAAACACAGTTGACTATATAACTACTGTATGTGACGTGTATACCTATGTCTAAGGTTTGCAGTTTTCTGTAGACTAGCAAAGTATGTGAAATGAACTATGTTTAGTAAGGACTGAGGGAATATATTTTGTTGTTTCAACCAGTTTGATATGATTTACTGAGAGCTATCTTGCTTTTGTGAACTAAAGGAATTTTGCTTGGGTTTTTTCATATAGACATGTTTGGAAATGAGCTCACATATCACAATGCGCTGTCCTAGTGCTTTGAATATGTGTACTGGAAACTTCTAAGGAAGGAAAGAAAACAGAAATACCTGTGGTACTTCGTCTCTTCCTTCTCCATCTTTCTTCCAAACACTTATCAAGAATGAGTGCGGTCACTACCTTCTTGCTTTAATAACATACTGTCAGCATGGCTGGAATAAATTTTAAATGTCAAATCCTTTTGCTGATGAGATGGTCTTTCTAATTGCCATTAGTTTTTAATACGAGGCCTTTTAAATCCTTGTATTTCAGTCTGCAGATTTAAGATGACCTGTTATTGGAGCTTTATGATCTTCCCTGGGGCATCTCATGCTTGCCACTGTTGGAGATGGGAGACTGGTAGGTGAGCCACTGGCTTAATTGTGTATTTCAGTTTTAACATCGCTGTCAGTAATCCAAATAAACATAATTGCTTATGTGCAAGGCAGTTACAGAATTGAATCTTCTGGTTTTGACTGAGTAATGCATCATTACTTTCAGTAACATGCTAACAAGCATTTTACATCACATCTAATACTTTTGTTTCATACTGTTGGCGGGGGGTGGGGGGTGGCTGGGTTTGTTTGTCATTCCTACGTTTTGAAGTCAGACACTTATCCCCAGTGTTCACCTAAACTGTTGAATGATCTGATTATCAGTGCATTCTCAGAAGTACTTATCTGTTTACAAATTACTTGCTGCCTGTCTTTATGGAGTGTAAGAAAAAACAGGTCATAAAAATACGATTAAAAATTGTGATACACAACTAGGTCCTTATAACTGAGTATAGAAAATCTCCAACAAATTGAAGAGTTAATATCTTTTTAATTATTTTTTTCAAAATAGGCAAAATTACATTCTCCTAACAGACAAACCATTTCATAAAAGGGAATCACTCTGTAACTGGCTTTTATGGGTCTTGCTTGCTACATAACTTTGATAATTATGATTCATGCCTGCATTGATCTGTATGTAAAAAAATTATTCATGCTATTTATATAATAGTAGCTTTTGAAATTATGTGGTTTATTTTATATTTAATATACGTACTCAAAGCCTGCAGAGGCTTCATCATCTGATGGCGTAGTTTCGTCTTCTGACTGGTCACTCAGCAGGTCACATGTCTGAAGGGAGGACGCATCTGCCACTTCCAAAACAGGCGCTATACTGGGCCGTCTGCCCTCTTTACCTCCCTCAGAAGGAAGAGCCAGCGTAGCTCCACTGGATGTCCGGCAGCTGGTGTCTTGCAAATCGATAGCCACTGTTCCTAAAGTAGTGTTGAAAGCATTTTCTCAGTGTGGTTGTCAAATCATTAGAATGAGATTCTCATATTTATTGGGGACTACCTGGCTATGTGGCCAAAGACTGAAAGCAATACTACATTGATTGCATTTATTACATTAAAATGTAACAAATATTTAAACCTGAGGAAGCATTTTCCTGCAAGGTAGCACTTCTTTTGACCAGTAATTTATATTTTCTTGTTAGCTACCTTTTTAAAATCACACCTTATATATTTAATTCATATTTAGATGCATAAACAACCTGTACATTTTTTATTAAGCAAGGGCGATTTTTAATTAAAGAAGCTTTTGAAAACTTATTACAAACTACCAGTTATGAACGACAAAGAGGTTACCCATGTGATTTTTCCAGGTTTTTTGCCTTGCATACATTTTATGATGAGTTTTTTATACAACAGGCTTAAGCAGTTTAACTCCATATTGTCAAGTGAAAGAAAAACATAACCAAATTCCATTGGTTTGGGGGAGGGAGGGTTATGTCTGTTTTTTAAACATGAGGACAAGTGTTTAGTGTATTTTCTTTCTGCATAATATTATAATTTCTTCTGTATTCATTTAAATTATATATGTATTTTTTTTTAATACACTGTTAAAAGCTTTAAAATGCACTATTAATTGAATGAGAATATATTGTGAGCAGGTTGGTTGGTTTGCTGGTTTGGTTTTTTTTACTTACCCATGCTGGCTATTATACTGTGTACGGGTAATCTAGAAGCTCCATGATAAGATAATTTTGATTCATGGTTTTTTCTGTTATTTTCTTGCCTCTTAAAAGCAGAATTCTCTTCTTTGGTGATATTTATATAAAAGCAAATATCTGTAGAACTCATGATATATCGAGGACCTGGATTCAGCAAAATGTTTTTGTTATCTTCCTTTCTAACACCAATCAGACAGACTCCAAACCTTAATTAGAAAAGGAAAGGCATGGTTCATTTTGCATAGTCCTGTATATACCAGAATCACCACTGTCAAAAATGAACCTCCAGTATATGTTTTGCAGATTATTAACATTTGCCAATTTTTGGACGACAAATATGTTTGAAAAATGTGATCTCCCAAAAGGCCACTTCTGATCAAATACTTCCATGAGCTTATGAATCCCTAGGCACTTGAATCCAGCGTTTTTCTCAATCTCCATGATATTCTTCTAATGCTCTTGATTTTTTTTTTTTCTGTCAGATGAATACTCCCTTCTGGGAAAATATTAGTAGAAGAATGGACATATAATATGAAAAAGTATTCATCATGTTAACTTGTTCCATTATTCATATGTAATGGAAACCGTTTTCACAATTCATTTTTGCAATTCACTCCTAGAAATGTGTTTGATTAGTGACAGAAAAATAAGGAATTAAAGAAAAAAAATATTTCTCTCACTTATTTATTATGAGAATAAACTCAGTTTTCAGGGTTTTATATATATATATATTCATTTTGTTAAGTAGACACAACTATACATTATTTGTGTTCCATTTGTATGTTCACCTCGCAGAGCAGCACTGAATAAGTGATTGCATGATCTGGAACCTAAAGAAGATGCGTTATAGTCTAACAGAAAAACACGGTTTTAATTTGAACCATCACCGGAATATAGCATGTACCACCTCTAAACTGAAAATTTTGCATAAAATGAACATGCCACAAAGTGGTCAGATTTCCATCTGACTCCTAAATTAAAAAAAATACACTGACACCCTCCCAGACACCCTTTTGTAGGTTGTTTTGGACAAGGAAATGGACTGGTATTCTCATATAATCTCTCTGGTTATCAGGTTTATCCTATATATCCTTCATATTCTATTCTCTCAAACTGAGCTGGCCACATATTTATTATTACTTATTAATTATTAATGTATTTATTAATAAACCCAGAAGCAGAGTAATGTGTAATATTGCACCTTTGAATGCAGAGCTACACTGCAGGCAAAACAAATAATTATTTATTTGAACATTTAATTGTTGACAGGAAAATAAACATACTTTTTGTGTGCATGGAAAGAAGCATATGTGAAGCTTTTCCCTTCATACTCAGCAAAAAAAGTACTTTCTTCCAGGTTAATATGATACACTTCATTACCAGAGCATCTGCCATACATTTTCTGCCACTGTTCTGGTGATTGCTGACTCTCTCTGAAACATGTACAGATAAAGAGAATAATTTAAAACTTAATGTAAAATTCTTATTAATCAGAATGGTATTTCATGGCAATAGAAACTACAAATGTCTGTTAGAAAGGTCCCATAGGCTAATCTGAAATAAATACGTGAGATCAAAGCTTGGTACCACTGTAAGTACAGAGATTATTTTAATGAATTAAAGAGCATTTTCCTGCTAAGTATTCAGCATATAAGATTATGTATTTTAATATCAGGAGAGATATGGCAGAATTACTTTAAATTCACATCATAATAAGTAGATTCATTGCAATTTAAAGATGACGGGTGAAATCAACAGCATGCTCCTTCTGTTCATAAAGGTAGTCTCTTCAGATGCTCCATGGCAGATTTTCTGGTTCCCATTTGAAGATAGGTAAAGAATCATTAAAATAACTTATGTAGTAAAGACCCATTTGGTTTAGGTCACTTTGTCTGTAAGAAAGACTTTTTTTCTGCATTTGCTTATCAGTTATCTTCAGCATTTACCCTGTGGATGTTTTCAGTTACTGTGCCTTGTATATATAACAAGTATATACCTTCTTTAGTGCAAGAAAATAGATTATTATTTGAACTATATTAGGCATATAATCCTTTACTATACTCATCTAACATTCTTTATCTAAATGGACTATTAGTGGAAATGTTCCAAACTTCAGCTAACACCAAAACTTGAAGACTTGGGGCTTCTGTGAACTTATTACTTTATTAAGTTTCATCTGGAAACAAGGTTCTGTCTGTATGAGTTCTTCTGGATATAACACATGCATATATACACACACACACATATATATATATATACATATATATATACGCAGATAGTTATAAAACTGACAAATGTTCTGGGTGTTTTGCCAGTTGGGGCTAAGATATCAAGACACATTCCTTTGTGCTCATTTATACATTTTCAATATCTTAACACAATATCTGGTTTTCTTCAATTTACGGTTCTCCATTCTCAGTGTAGAAACATTTTCCTTCAAGATGGAAATAAGTAAACCATTTTTATTGCAACACTATTAACAAACAGTGCACTAGATGTAGAATAGCAGAAGCAGAAATGTGATTGAAGGGAATTTTTTCCATCTTTCACCCCCCTCCCCCCAAAAAAAGAAATGTTCACCTGTTTAAAGTCTGCTTGGTTCCAGTTAGTTGTCTAAAAGCTTCCCATGGGGCTGCTCTGTAAAGATCACATTAAGTTCAAGTCAGAAAGGCCATTTTCTTCCAATATTCTGTGTCATAATACAAACCCTAGTAAAGCTCTATTACTAAATTAGATAATTAGGTAACATTTAAAGATAAATGTTGAGATTAACAATTTAGATTAATAATAAGATTAGAAATAAGACTCAAAGTAGAATTTTGGTGTCTTACAGACTGAGGTTTTGAATTCCATAAACAGCTGAGAAGACAATGGGTTTGTTTACATCTAGTTTGTTTATTCTGAAGAGCAGCACTGAAGTCTAAAGCCAGACCACATAAACAGCAGCAAACTTCTCCTTAATTTTAATAGCAAATTGATCTGGCCAAAGTTGCTTAGAAAATGAACATTTTCGCTAGTCTCCTCACAAATCAATACCAGAAGACAGGGTGTTTCTAACTTAGATACATGTGTTTCTCTTAGTTTACTCTTTACTGTATTATCATTCAGAGATACCTTTGTCCTCACTTCCTAATTTGGAATGTGAGACTACTTGGTTAATTTTATAATACATTGAACAGATTTGTGTACTTGTACAAAACAATGAAAAATTAAGGTCACATTAAATTAGACTTTTTTAACATATTCCAGCATTTCCAAGGGATTTTTAAAAGTTGTAGGGAATAAAAAGGGGAAAAAAACATCACCAGTTTAGGAATTATGTAACTTTTTAGCAAAAATGAAACAAAGTAGTAAAAATACTAAATTTGAAAGCTTAGAAAGTGATATTTTGGTAGAGAAATACTTGAATTTTGAGTGTTTTATTTTTTAGCACTGTGAAGGTCAAGACTACTCAAATCTGGAATAGTTTTGAAGGGTTTTTTATGTCCAATGTGTCTGTTTTAAACTTCCACAGATAATAGTGTGGTTTTAAAAAACAGTCATATCTATTCAACCATTTTGTCCAGTGTTAATACACACGCTCTCAGACGTCCAAAGTTTGCCATTTTTCAGTATTTTGCAGCCCATCTGAGATTAAATGCTCTGATGAGTGCTGACTGAAGTAGAAGAATGACAACTAGTCGTTTTCACTTTTCCAGTTTTTCTGTATTTATATAGAAAGCTTGTAAGTTTCTGTAAGGATCCAAAGTAATGCTGACAACTATTTGTGCAGAAAAATAAATAAAATTTGCTCCTAGTATACAATGACCAGACAAGAAATCAGCTACTTTAACAACCCTGACCACAGCAATTAATTCTAATTGCAAAACAATTGCTTTTGAATTCTACTATAGTTACTTTGCCTCAGTTGGGAATCTGTAGAAACAGTTTTGTGCTGACGGAAAATTCTCTGCTAGCTGTTAAGAGTACTACTCTTGTTTTATGTATGTATATGAAATAACTAAAAAAGGCTCTGTACTGAGTGCATGTCAGATAATGACAGCTAGGCAGATGAAGAATGTATTTCACCATGATTCTTGGGAGATAAGAAAAAACAGTATTTTGTTGTCGTGTTATTAACAAATTCCAGTACAGATAGTGCCATTAAAATCATCTTGACATTTGTTGTTCTTGGTAGTAAATGTTCTAGCAATAATTTCAGTTTTACCCATCCTGGGCACAGGGGAATACTACAAATGCCATATAGAAAGTTAAATAACTCTGCTTGTGAATATCAATATATTACTGAGTCCATGGTTACTTGAAAAAGGTATGGATTTTTACTAAACTCTCAAATGTATTCTTGTGCAGTTTATATGTACACATTCTATGTAGAGAAGTTCAGCTGCAACTATGCAGTCTGTAGAGACACCATAATTCCATACCCCTTCCAGCAGTGTGGTTATTTTAAAAAAATACCTCTTCACATGTATGTTTGCTTGCCTCTTAACGTACAGGCACTGAATAGCAAATAATATTTTATAAGTTACCAGAAAAGCATTTCCTGAGCTCAATATATAGGAATTTTTATATATGTACAAAAATAGACCTTCAAATTAACATATTAAAATAGGTGTTCTTGGGTCTTGTTGGTGTTCTTACATAGAACTGTGTGATAGATCCACATTTTAATCTACTGAAATGGAAATATGATTTTTTTCATATCTTCTTTTGTGGAAGTGGCACAACAGCATGCAACAAATGTCTAAATATTTGGAGGGTGTTTCTCCTTGAAGTTATAATATCTTAAGTAAAACTTCTTGCTATTTTTATCATGCGGAGAGTTTGTTTGTTTGTTTGTTCTTTTTTGTGCATTTATTTTTTAATGGTAGTATGTACTTACTGTCCCCTAGATGTATGAACCAGCAGTGTGATTAATGTAGAGGTAGCTGGGCATATACAATTTAGAGCTAGCATCGCATATTTGAATTCCTCTTCACACACAACATGATCTGTAAAAAAAAAAAAAATATATATATATATATATGTATAAATTGGTTTACAAAAATATTTTCCATTGAACAAAACTATAATTTCTTTTCTTTGTCTAGGGAAATGATGAAGATAGAGACAATCAAAATTTGCTTCCAGATCTTCATCTTCTACTTGAACCCGGAGAGCAGCTGTTTATGATTTGCCCCATCTGTGCAGTCTCAGATTGTATGAGTAACTTTGCATCCAGTTCATACTTTCTGTCCTGCAGCTACACCTGGAGAGGATGCAATGGCTCTGCGAATCCCACTTCCACTCTCTTGCTGCAGTAGTTGTATGAATAAGCCATGTAGGGTGGTCTAGTTTATATCACCTTCTGCAGTTTGTTTTGTTTCTGTTGTTCCACCTTCTGCAGTTTTGCAGGAACTGGTATAGAAACATGAAGCATTGTACAGAGACATAATTTGTGTTCAGGAAATAGCCTACCTAGGATACTGCTGTGCCGGGGTGCTGATCAATGACACAGGCTGAACTGGCTTGCAGACCAGCTATTTGGCAGTGGCTCTGGGATTCTGCACTGCACTTCAGTGTGGGATGCAGTTTTGACTAATATGCCCCCAGGAACCACTAACAGCTGCTGCCTCCTTGCAATCTGGGCAAGGGGAGTGGTTGTTTTCCCTTTTCCGTTTTATTACAATTTTGTATTATTTTTACTCTAGTCCTTGTCTGCACATTAGTACTTGCCATGATGGAGCAGCTCTATAGACATACCTATTTTTTTGTCTTAAAATTGAATGTAAGGGAGAGGAAGTGAGAAGAGAAAGCAACAGGGGCTTTACATCTAGTCCTCTATATTGGCTTGTACTTAAAACTGCCAGATTTTCCGCACATGCTTTCAGTATTGCAGGAA
This sequence comes from Nesoenas mayeri, assembly GCF_963082525.1. Lineage (NCBI taxonomy): Eukaryota > Metazoa > Chordata > Aves > Columbiformes > Columbidae > Nesoenas > Nesoenas mayeri. Next base: position 18,017,958 of record NC_137554.1, on the reverse strand, counting down.
TTGTTATTCAACTTGGATGACTAGCGCTTAAAACTCAGATCAGAGTTTAATGGTCTCCAGTGTTGGTAAGGACATGAAAAGGAAATAGAAATCACTCTTTAATGTAATACACATAACCTGACAGTATTAAAATATATATAGGAAAAGATAAGCGCAAAACTTACAATTTAACCTTCTTGTCAGTATAGAAACCAGAAGTAAAGAAGTTTTTTCCTAAGGTCATGAAGGCATTTATTGCACAATAAGTAATTTTTTTTCTTCAGTCTACATTACTTTCATTTGATTCAGTCTACATTACTTTCAATGGGAAGAGAATTTGCTTCTGATGAGAAAGAATAATACAAGTAGTACAGCTGATGATCAAAACATAAGCCATTGCTGAGTGAAAGTAAGCAAATAATCTCCCCACCTAGATGTGAACGTACCTTTAGTTCTAGTTGCACTAACGTATCATTGAAATCCTTAGAACCACGTTACCTCTCTTACTGAGCTACATTCTAGTCAGAATTTGTATTACTAACACAGCTCTAAGCATGCCACTTGCTGAAAACAGAAGGTCATACTTTGTATTCCTTCTTTTGAGATTTCTAGAGGCTTTTCAGTATCAGAATCATTCACTGCTGAAAGGAGAAATTCGTTCTCTCACTTTCTGAAGATCAAGGTCTATTTAAATGTGATAGAGAAGGAATGAATTTAGTTCTATAGAGACACTTTCAAATATAGAACAAAATGAGATTTTTCCTTCCCTAAATATATTTTAGTTAGAGCAATTAAATATTTCCTGCAGAAAACATTTCAGTCAGAAATGTGGTTTTGGCATTAATAAACCTATTTGAATTTTAAACTAGAGATTTTTGAGAGAGTAGGGCGTAGTCTACTGCTTGGATAGAATATTTGCATACGATTACCATTAGTCAGATGGCAAAGATTTATGAAAGTGAATATTGACTTCCTGGTATGGAAGGAATGAGAATTCTCCATATTTTTGAATTTGTATACAATTTTGCCAAATGAAGTCCCCTTATTTGTTTAGAACGTTGTTATATTTTAAATAATACTTTTGAAAATAGAAGCAAGAAAAAACATATAGGAGAATTATTCTGTCATCTGTTATTTCAGATCTTGTACTTACACCAGATTCTACATACCAAGCTAAGTATATATAAATGACTATTAATAAATCATGGATGGCGCAATGCAAATCAGAAGTATAGCTCAGACTTAAATCCTCCATATGTTCTATACCCTCTAACAAATATGGTGGACTTTTTGAATAGATTTTAGGTAAAATATCATGTTAACAGAGAATATAGCAGACAGCAGAGATTGCTGTCCTATAGTAGTCATCTTGATCTCACATGTGTAAGAGATTCACATTGTGTTGTAAAGTGTTTGTACATCAAGAGCCATAGAGCTGGGACTTGTAGGACTATTTCCACTATTATTGTAAACTTTGACCTTATGTGAGCTACTTATGCCCTTCATTACTTTTTATGCATCTGTAAAATGGCTATATGAAAATAATATCCTACTTACTTCAGAAATGTTTTGAAGCTTTTGAATTCTCAGAGGTACTTTGAGAACATCAGGTGAAAGATTCTTCAGTGATCTAATTACTATGATTAGAAATATTGTAGCCTTTTGAAACATGAGGAGAGGTACTATAAGTTTCTCCTCTTGGCTGGAGTTAATTTCTTGTATTAGACACAGATCAGGTCAAAAATAACTCATTTCTTCAATTATGTGACAGATTATAGCTTGTCTATAACATTACTGTGTTTTATTCAGGACTTATTGTGGAGCTGTAGTGAGGGTTATACAGAATTTTATCTGGTGCTTTCTCTTCTAAAGTGAGTAGGGTGGCAGCTGGGTGGCCTCCCACTCCTCAAGTCTGGAACATCAGGTCCTGTGTCAGTGGGTACTATAATCAATGAATTATTCATTCAGTGTGGCAGTGAAGCAGCAGAAGAAACTGCAATTTATCTTGAATTAAATATTAAATATGTCAAATCAGTTTACCAAACAGAAGTAGTTTGATTGCATTTATACTAAAAAAAAACTTCATCTAGAATTTCCAGAAGCTGTAGTTTCTGTTGAAAATATATTCTGACAGAACATTTGTTGCTAAGTCTGTCTCAAATAGATGTAGTAATGCAGTGTGGTGAGTTATGACTCCTGTAATGTTCTTGAAGATAAAACATACTCAAAATACTGATTTATGCCTGCAGCATCAGCCATGTGGCAAGAATGTCCTAGATCTGACACAGTTATTCTGAGAAACTTTACTTTTATCAATTTGGTATGTTAACATGGTCAGTACCAGACCAGATAGAGAAAAATGCCCATCCATTATCTCTAGACTATTTTTATCTGTAATTGGGTAATCATCAGATGCATTCAATATCCATTTTGGTGAATCTGGACTATGTTCCTTTTGAATAAGCTACTGAAGGTTTAACGTCAGACTTCGCCAATCTGTGCTAATTCATTGGCATATTTTGAATAAATAGAGAATGTCAAAATGTATCCCCAGGCCCTGAAATTGTGATTGCACATAATTTACGAATATTCTAGTGAAAGGTGATTAATTTATTTTCTAGCTAATATACAGAAGTTCAACTCAGAAAACAGGCAATTTACTCCAGTTCCTGAGTTGCATAAAAATACTGTTCTGCTGTGGGCAATTTCCACTTTATTTCATGTTTGTGCTGAAATGCAAGGCCAGATGCACGTATTAAGGGTACATGGCCTTTTGTAGCCCCATGTGTTTGAAGGGAAAGCAGGAAGATTAAGAAAACCATATGTAACCGCCAGTGAAGGAAAATGCAGTGTTACTGAAAAAAAAATGGGCATGTCAAGGCATTTGTATCTTGTAAATTACTAAGGAATTGTCAAAGCACTTCAGCTTAAGACTTAAGATGGTTAACAATGGTGATACTGTGTTTCCTTGCCCATCTGGTAACTGTCATGTTGCAGAGACTGTATATTTATAGTGTTCACACCCTGAACTTGAAAAGGAGTTAGCTGGGACAAATACTTATGCCCTGTGCTTTGAACATCCCACTGAATAATCATTTTCAAGCATAGAGAGATATTTCCACTGTACTAATATAGGCTTAAGTTACCATTTTAAACAAAGTACCTAAACTACACTGTAAAAAATACATGAGAAAACACAAGATGCAAGGGTGTGTGTCCAGCATCAGGTGAAAAGACAGGAAACATTCCTTTCTGACAGGCCATGTTGCCCAGTGCCACTTGTCTCTGTTCTCTGGCTGTGATGACAAGAATAAGTTCTCGTACTCTCATTAAAGAGTGGAAGAATGTAAAAGTTTTGTCTACGAGATGGGAACAAATTACTTGTCCTGTATCACATTTCTGAAGCCTTGGGCAGAAAATCTTCAGGATGATATTCTATGGGGAAATGCGGTCAGGGTCTCAATTTCAGGACCATCTCATGCAATCTAGGATGACTGGTCACCCTAATATAAAGCTGCTGAGAAACTGGGCTTCTAGTGCTTTATAAATGTTAAACTTTTGTTAGGAGGACTATCCAGAACTCTTTGGGTTTTTTTTTTTCCTAAATTCAGAAACTTTCTTTTTGACAGTTATAGTCCCTAAACCTGTGTGTAAAGAAAAAAAAAAATAAAAAATCCTATTACTGAGTATTTCAGGTTCATAAAAATGCACAATATTGTTTTGGGAAACCTCCAGAAGAAAGGAGTCATTTTTTAAAGGAATATAAAATTTAAAAGAAGCTTTTGCATCAAGGCAGTAATAAAGCAGCCCTGAATCATAATAGGAAAAGCACTTAGAAAAATCTTCCACATGGTTATGACAAATTTTATTCGTAAGCAGTCTGGACAGGACTATAGTCTGCAGCCCCCACTGGGTAAGTATTTCAGAATGAAGAAGAGTTGGATGAGATTAATAACCAAAGTAGAGTCCTTGTTGGAAAAAGTATGCAAACAAATGTTCCCATGACTCTATCAGTGGCCTAACTATTTGCAGTAGGTAAGCATCCTGTGGTGGTGTTTATACCATGTTCATAACCTTACCGAATTTAAAACTGCATTAAAAATTTCCTGTGCTTCATATGAATAAGACTACACTAATCTTGAAGGAAAGCTTCTAATTCTCTGCTTTTGCTGTTGTGCAGCGTGTGTGGAAATGGATGCAGTGATCTCGGTGATCCACATGAAATTCTTTGGGGATGTAAAGTGCTATATAAATATTTAGACTTCAATACAATACTACTGCAGTTAATAGTAGAGACAGCTAATGAGGCACAGAATATACAAGGTCTACTAAAGCCCCTGAAGAAAGAACTACAGAACATGAAGGAAAGCACTAAGATACCAGATTGGTTAAGCTTAGTTGAAGGAAATATTACAAATGAAGTTTTGTTGTTTTGTTGTCGTTTGCTTTTTAAAAAAAAAATTGCCTGGATTCTCAATCTGAGACAGAACAGATACAAAAAAAATACCTGTTTTGTATGCCTAGCTTCTACAGAGATAAGTCATTAAGAATAATGAAATTCTCTTAAAAATACAATCAGGAACAACAAATTAACACAGTTACGATGAAGAAAAGCGGCCATGGCTAGGGAGAAGAGATTATGTTTGTGCTGTGTGCTTTCAAGGGGGAGATGAAAAAGCACTATCATTTTTGTCACAGCATGAGTCTTATTCCCTGCTGTGCCATCTCATAGTTTGAGATTACACTTTTATAACTTCAGAACTGCTATTGATGCTTTTTTCCTTCTTTCCAACCTAGTGGTAAATTCAGTAGCTTTTAAAATTACAGCTTTAACTGTTGCTCTGGAATTGTTCTGCACTGGAATTTACTTTTTCATCACATTCTGGGATGATGGAGGGGACTAATATTTTTCCATAGAGTTTTTTTTTGAATTTTGTAGGAATCAGCAATCTTTTCTTCCTTAGAAACCCTTCAAGAAAACGGAATTTTCAAAATTACAGTTGAAAAGGAAAGCTTTGCTTCTACTTCAGAGGTATTTTTCCAAAGACAGGCAAAATTAGTTCAATATAAAAATATTTGCGTGGTTTTGCACATGAGCATATATATGTCTGTATGTAAATTGGTATATGTGTATTTATATAGAGAGACCTACCTACATGGTGCAGAGAAGCAGTTTGTCAAATTAAAACTGGTAATCTCTTCTTAAAAGAGAGGAATTTTTTTATTTCTTAATATCATTTTGCATTCATGTCATAGTTTCTAAGATATGCATTTTATTGGAAATAGAATTAAATTATATGTCTCTTTCAAAAATATTTGAAAGTAATTAAAAAATGTTTTCCATACCACTTAGAAAAAAGTCCAATGGGAAGATTTATTTTTCTTTCAGTTGTTTGTTGGATAAATTTGGCCTTTTCTGAGCAGATCTTCTCAAATACCCCTTTGTAACACTATGTTTCAGTAGACAGAAGTGATTTAAAGACACAAATATAGCAAGCTGGAAACCTCCCTGGATCTATATAATTAAGGATTCACAATCTGATAAATCATTCTACTCTGTATATTATGTAATATAAAAGAGTAATAATCCTTAAAAGTGCTTTTAAATAAGACCTTAATGTAAAACATGGCATTTTAATACTGTTAGGATATATACAGCCCATGTTATTTTTAAATACTGCACTCTTAATCTGCTTCTAACCAGTAAAAATACCTAGGGAATCTCACGTTGCTCGTGCCTATGAAACAAATTGCCGAGTACTAAGAAGTGTTTCAAATGGCTGAAATCTCACACTTACCTGCAAACTTGATGTGGAATTTATTCTCAGGTTTCAGTATTTGGACATACAAAGGACAATTTGGAGCAAAGTCTTTAACTGCCCATGCTCTCAGAATGGTTTGATGATCCTAGAATGAAGAGTATGAGATGATGACAACGAAATAGAAACAACCATGTTATATTAGGAAAAGACCTCTTATCAGACTGACTCCTGAAAAAAACTCATTTTAAGACTCTATAACACCAGCTAGTGTGGATGTTTACATACATAAGTATTATGTATATTACATATATTTAAATACATAAATATATATACACAGGCACAGACAATGGGCTGGCAGCATACCCTAGCAGCAGAGGAGGCTGACAGCATTGTGGGCTGTTTTAACAGGAGCATGGAGAGTAGATGGAGGGCAGTGATTATCCTCTACTCAGACTGTATCTAGACACTGCATTCAGTTTTCAGGCCCTCACAGAGCAAAGACACATGGACTGAGTTCAGCAGAGGGCCACTGAGACGGTCAGGGACATAAGCAGAGGCCCTGTGAAGAGAGGCTGAGGGAATGGAGCTAATTCAGCCTGCAGAAGAGAGGGTTTCAGGAGGTCTGAAAGCCACCCCCAGTACCTGTGGGATGGGTATTGAGCAGATGGAGCCAGGCTCTGTACAGTGATACACAGTGGGAATACAAGAGACAATGGATGTCAGTTGAAAAGAGACAGGCAGGCAGTGGAACGGGATGTGCAGAAAGGCTGTGCTGTCTCCATCCTTGGACGCTTCACATCAGCCTATATAAAGCCCTGGGCAACATGGTCTGTGATGATAACTGATCCCTGGCAGAATAGAGACCTCCTGAACTTCCTTCCTTCCTCCATTATCCTAAGATCCTAGTATAATATATTCTATTTGTTGGAATGTAGAACAGAGGGTTTGTTCCCAGAAGTGTTCTACCATAAGTTACTTTGTCTCTCTCCTACCTTTCTGCACATGTTGAGCATCATATAATTTGGAGGGGGTGGCATTTGGATGTGGAAGAATTATGTGAAAGCTTAGATGGTAGTGAGAAGTCATGTCTAATTAATCAAGAATGATGTATTAGATATATCCAAAGAGACTCAGAATTTAAATAACATGAGGACGTCACAGATTAAGAGTTTAAAATTGTGGATAATTCTAAAAAAAATATAAACTCAATTAAAAGCAGATTTACATGTTTGTTCAACTAAAATATTTACATAACCAACACCAGATTTTACCCAACTATTGACCAAAGGATTCCAGCAGATTTCCCAGCCTGTTAGTTTTGGTACTTGTTGCAACTTCTCAAGAGTGAGTTAACCACAGAATTAATTTTGTTATCCCATAAAAGCAAAGTATGTGATAAGACATTCATATATTGAATTTCATGAAATATGGCTAATTTCTGTGTATCAGCCATCAGGTTTTATTTATTTCAGAACTAAAAAAGGAATATTTGAGAGCTGCACACAGGAAGCAATTTTGGGGTTGAAATGCCTTGCCTAGTCATGAAATTGGTGGCATTAAAAGATAAAATATAAAGAATGATTCATTATGTTTGCAGCATCAGCAGTAAGAAAATCAGACTCATGAACACAAGGGAAAATTCTCTGCCTGGAACAGAGTGTAATTGACATTTTCAAACCATAATATTTTAATGTCAACTGAGATGTTAGCAAGTAATTATTCTATTATAAATACTAGAATGGAGTCATAAGAGGAAGATCTTTTAAGGATGGCAAAATACATTATTTCATATTTTTCTTATTAACAGTTTCATAGGTGTAGAATTGCTGTGCCCCTTCAGGAGATTTCAGAACTTGGAAGTACCCTGCTGTAAGTTTTCTGTGTATGCAGTCACTTTTTCTTCAATTTTTCTATAGCAACTTAACCTCCTTGGTTTTGGTTTGTGTGTTTGTTTTGTTTGGTGGGGTTTTTTTTTGTATTTAGGGTTTCTTGCTGTTTGGTTTTAAGTGACTGAAATGCCAGCACACTTTAGAAGTAGCAAATGGCTGGCTAATGGGATGGATGGTGGTCATACAGATATACTATAGGAGAAATAAAGGGTTTGGGAGTGGATTTGGGACAGATTTTAAAAGCCTGTGTTGTTGAAGATGTTACCTAAACTTTTTAAGCAGAAGGTGCCAGGGAAACACATTCAGAATCACTTGCAGTGATGGTGTGGCTTCACTGTATAAGGTTTGATATTACTAGTATCCTCCTTTCCCTTCCATAGCAATCATTCACAGACCACACTGGCTTGCAAAAGTAGTGAGAAAAGGCTGTTTCTTGTGTGCCACATGCATAGAAATATAGTTTATATTCAGTGAAATTTAGATGATTTTTTTCTTCATTCTCAAATACCACATATATGGGCTAAGATTACATTTACCATGGTAAACCAAAATTGTGGCAGTAAATAGTTTTTTTGTACATTTCAGACAAAGTTTACTCTTCCTCTTTTCTTCTCAATATTACGTATTTTCTTAGATTTTTTTAATAAATTATTTAGTCTAAAAAGCCTGCAAGAATTGTTAAAAATAAGAATGAAGAAGGCTTATTAAAAGGATTCAAGCAACACCATTTTATAAAATAAGCAAACCTAGACCCCTGTAAGTGAGTATTTTAAAACCAGAAGTCTGAATCTCAACATGAAATATTTTTAGATAATTGTATAGGAAAGGGAAAGGCTCTTTAAAATTACAATCTCTTGATGATTATTTGGCACATTTGCATTTTTAACACTGCAAAATATATATTGCTTTCCATTTGCTAACTCTTTTTTTGAAGAAGCAGTCTACAAATATATATTATCTATAAAATGGTTACGTAAATGCCCTGTATAGCTTCATAAGATCAGCTCAGTGTATATGTACTGTTAATACAATAACCTTGCATTATTGTTCAGTTTTTCTCTTTTCTCTTGGTATATACATGTGTTTGTGTACAAAAGCTGGTTATTTGGGTTTCTGGTTTTTTTTTGCTCAGTCACTCTCCCAAATTCCACTCTGGAGAAGCACTCCAGGGGAGAGAAATGAAAACACAGGTAGGCACTTTAATTCATTTCTTTGTTTTACAGATGTACAATTTCTATACTAGATTTCAGTGACTTCAAAAAATGTTCACATTTCTCCCAAGTAAAAAGGAGGTCTATATGTACACACTATAAACAGAGATACCTGGAACAAAATTATGCTTCTATTCACATTATAAAATATATGCTTCTTTGAGAGATGAAGGAAAATATGTGTTCTCTTCTGTGTGCTTTTCCACATAATGAATGGCAGTCAGTGATCAAAAATTACCACTGATACCAATGGTGAATAATATACAGGTGATCTTTAAGTTCATGTATCAAAAGCTGTAAGTTTTAAAGTGGGTGTAACAGGAATTTAAATCATCAGAACTCAGAGAAAGACCTTGATTTGATATCTATTTTAAAATAGTTCTGTTAATTTTTTTCTTGTGACACATGTTTGATAAATTAGTTATATCTTCCTATGCAGTGTGTCCATCTTGTGATGCTGTTGAGGTAGTGTAACTTAGATTACCAGTATAGTACTGTTGTACAATTTGATTAATGGAAGGGCGTAAAAAGAAGGTGCATGCTTGAATCCAACCCTCTCTGAATTTTCAGAAAGCATCAGAACAAAGCTGTCAGCAGTAGAAGTGATCTTTCTTATACAGCCTATTAAAGAGATATCAATAGGATAATTCAAAAGAAACTTCTCTTCCCACCCCTCCTTGGGTTAAAACAGCAGATGCATTGCACCTTAGTTTTGTGGAGCAATTTGATGTAGGCAGCCCATTGAAAGTCACTGGCCAACTTCATGGTGTGGCACAGAGTACTCTTCTATACTTGCCACTCAAATTTTTAAAAAAGTCATCCAGACTTAAGTACAATTTGAACTCTCTTTAAGAGCTTATCCTCCAGAATTAGAACAGATGTCTGTCCTGCTTGCTACAGCAGATTAGCAGCTTACATCTTGGTCTGAGATGTCGAAATAGCATAGGATAAAATAAAATTTGGCAGAGCTTTGTCTTGCTAGAGAAGAGAAAGTTTCTGGGAGGAGACTGGAAAGCTGGCAAATGCTCGATGAACTCCCTATTCCTACAAGTGAAAAAGGAAGCAACTGACATTTTTTATAAAGTAACTGCATGTCACCTATTATTGTACTTTACTTCTGAGCTATAATTGAGATTCAAGGGTCAGAGGGCACACAGACTTTGCACTAACACTTATTAATTAATGAAGTAGTAAGCAATAAACAGCCAGTGGTATCCATGGCAAATAAGTAGATCCTCTGCTAAGGACTGTAGCTGGAGAGATAAAAACCCTCATGCACTTTGAAAAATCACATGAGTTAACAACATCTGTTCTGGTTGGGAATCTCCTCAATGCATCTGCTAACTTTCATTTTGACACCTGTCAGATGTAGGAGAGGATCCAAGGCCCTCCTAACAGTTTGTCAGCTTCTCAAGCATCGCAGGGTGAAAAATCAGTTCTAGTTATAAAGACTGACACCAGGATGAAAACTGAACTTCCTTCAGCCCAGTGACAAACTGAAATTTATGTACTACATTACTGAAGTTCTCAGTTGTGACTAGACCTGGAACAGTGTAGGAAATTAAATCCATTTCTTTTCAGAGCTCTAGAGGGCAGTCAAATAAAACAGACAAAAAATTAAAACAGTTGTCGTTTTCTACTTGCAGTACAAATAATTGCATTCCCTGTGAAAAGGAAATCTAAACAACAAAACCAGAGAGGTGACATCTTGTTTAAAAAAAATTCAGATGACACTGCCCCTGAGTATCACTGCTAGAGTGGAGATACTGTGCCATTAGGACTAGCCAGTCACCCAACAGGGCTTTCTGTCCCAGTAGAAGGCAACAGGATTGTGTCTTTAGTGAGAATTGACTGTATGTGCCAGACACAATGATAAATGAGCTTTGATAATAGACTGTACTGGAAGCTGAGATGTGCCAGGTATCATTTTGGTATTTCCTGGGGCATGCTGGGGGCAGAAAGGCTGCCTGGAGAGAGTTGTAGCTGGCCATGACTCTGAAACTAAAACTAGATAGTGCTGCCCAGAATGGCTGGAAGCACTGTAAGTTCACCGTCTACCATGTAGCAGACGTTCAGCAGTGCTGAAAATTGTCCTTTCTTTCTATAAATTCCGGAGAGGTTATGAGCCGAGATGAACAGCTTACCTCTCAGTGAATCCTGAGATGGTACCGCTGTCCTTAAAACTGCATAAACATACCAAGTGCAACATAAATCACATGCTCTGCTTGTATGGGATTTCTTGTTTCTAACCATTTCACAACTGTCAAGTGTATTTTGTGAAATGAGATGTCATAGCTGATTTTTTCTGAACTTCTTGGCTAATTCAGGAAAGGCAGTTTGGCTCTTTGATATTTTTCAGTCTCACAGAAGTTACTGGTATTTTCTCAGGTATTTGCAAGAACCGTTGCCTGTTCTTATCTTTAAGCACCCTAGCACCCATGTCCTTTCCAAACATTGTTCTTGCCTTATTTGACTATTCCAGGATCACTTGCTGCCAATTCAGTGGCTTTCGCTAGTTTGTTTTCAGGAGTCTATTGCTGATTAATCAAGTTCAAAGCTCTTATAACAGTAAGCTTGGATATTATAGCAGGAACACAGATGTATTTCTCAGGGAGTTCAGTGGCTTTCTGCAAGTGATGGGTCCAGCATGGGTCTTTAGTTTTGAATAGAGCATGTTTTACAGCATGCTCATAGTCTATAAAAAAATTACGTTATTTTTGTTTACATTTGCTTCTGGGGGGCTTATTTGCTTAACAAGGAAATAATCCTTTCTTCTTGCTAGCTGCAGCTTATGTTACTTTTTTTGTTCTTTATTCTAATAAACCGTATGTGTAGGTATGGAAACAACTAAGTTTTGATGACAGATGAAGTAATTGTAGCAAGATAGAGAATATATTATTAAATACTATATATATAATGCAAAGACCTTGTTTCTTATGTTTTACTCCGTTTTTAAAAATCAGAAAAATAATTGCTATTTGTTTTATTGTAGCAGCAAACCAGTATTTTTTAATTTAGATAGCTTAAAACATAATTGCTAGTTTGATCTTGTTAGGTGATCTGTAAGCATCTTAATTTGTGAATATTCAGTTTATTCTGATCTTCCTTTGGAGTTCAAGACTGAATCAAATAGGCAAGTGTGCAACAACACAGCATGCAGCGCATGGTGTAAAATTTAAAGTTCTGTCCATAAATCCTTCCTCAGTTGACTTTTTTCCTGGATGCTTGTGACTAGTAGGTAATTTCTTTAGTTTGAAGAGTTATAGTTCATATTAAAGAGTTATTATTTAGAGTTTCAGTTCTTATTAAAATTGGTTTATTCTTTTATCACAGATACACTCAGTATTGTATTAGCGGTTTTCCTTTGTAGACAGTAACTTACCTGACAGCAAATAACTAATAGCGTGGGCAAAACCATAGTAACTTACTTGAAGAATCATGCCTTTTTCCATATTTAAAATTGGTTAATATGAAAAATGGTCAAATGCTCTCAGATAAATTGGTTATTTGGTATTAGTCACAAATGTGTTAATTAATTTATTTATTTTAATTTATCCAGTCTTTAGTTTGTTAGTAGTAAACTTTCAATACTTCAGTAGTTCTGAATGGAAAAACCAATCTGTTGATATATGTCTGTTTTCTGATTAATTAAATATAACTCTTTGACTTGCATATCTAGAGCAAACATGGATATTAGTATTACCATTAGTAAACATGGATTAGTATTAGCCTTCGGAGTGATTACTGACTGAGTTATCCATATATCTATAAGGTTTCATGATAGTGCTTACATGGTATCCTGCCGTTGTCCTTAACAAAGGAGAGAATGCATAAAAATTTATTTTGTTCAGCAGGAAAATTGTCTTTTGAAAGTACTGTGTTCTTACGGTAATTTATTTTTAAAGTTTTGTAAGAACGTATAAATTTATATATTTAAAAAAATAATAAAATGTGCTGTTAAATCCTAACTTCTTTGGTAGGTGGGTCATGTAATTTATTTTCTAAATAAATTAGAAGTATGTATGTTATGTGAAATGAGCCATTACATCATGTTTCGTAAGTTTGTGAAAACCTGGCCTTACAGAATCCAATAGCAACCTTTTTGATATCTTAACTGAGACAAGAAGTTCATCCCACATGTAAAGTCTCTGTGTAAATCAGCTGATTTCAATCTTCTGTTCACAGAACACGTCTGAGTCCCTGAGATGGAATAAGGGCAGTAGAAGTGTAAGTAGCATGCGGACTCATTTTTAGTTATTTCTTCAAAACTTACAGCTGCTGTCCGGTCCACCTCACAGCGGCTACTCAGAATGAAACAAGCTTCAGCATCATCCATTCTAGAAGTGGGGAGAGACAAGCCTGTTACATACCAACAAAATAGTTCAGGGGACTTGTGTTTCACAGTTTATAGCCTTGTACGCTTATAAAAAGAGAATACAGAGGAAGTTTAGTCTGTCTGTTCTCATGCATTATCTGAATGTCAGCAGCAGTCATCTTGTGCACTAATTCATGGTGTACCAGGACTTCTTGACTAGGTTCCGGGAAACTTTCTTTCCCTGATGCCAGAAGCTGTGCCGAAGTAACAAAAGCAGAGTGGCCTCAAACCAAGTTGATTTGCACAATAAATATTTATCTGCCATGAGTATAAAAGGTGAATAAATAGTACCAATCTTTGTAGTGTGTAAGGGTACAAGTTGTTATTGATATGAATGAATGACACGGGGCAGATAATTTAATATAGACTTGTCTTGCCTAGTGATAGTAGAAAGGTGGATAGATGTACTAGAATAATGCATTTGGGATAAATAACAAACATTTCAGTGCAGGTATGCATTAAAGGAATTAACTGTTTTCGGTTTGTGGTCTCTTTGAGAACTTTTAATGCCCAGTTGTTCGCTAGTGGGTACGACTGGTTATGTAATAAAAAGAGTGGTTATGGAAGTGCAGAGAAAAACTGTCTGACTCAGGGTTTCATCAAAGTTTCCTTTTCCTCTCTTGACTCAGGTCTTTATATCCTTCTCCACTGAGTCCTAGTACGTGGAAATAAAGAAATAAGGACTTGGTTGACCTCCTTGGGAAAAGCGGACCTTCTGGGCAAAGAGGCACAGGTATGATCAGAATGCATTTCCTGAGAAGGCAAAAAGTGAGACAGAAGCTGGGAAAAATGAACAGGCACTCTCTGCTCATTACAGCAACTCTGGAGTGTGGAATGGGACCTGAGATTCCTAAATTTTTGTTTGCTGCTAGAAAATGGAACTGATGGTTGTTAGTAACAGTTTAGACAATTGGGACCCTAGGCTGAGACTGAGAGCCCATTCTTTTAGGTATTATATAAACATAGAACAAAAATACAGTCCTTTTCATATAAGCTCCAAGTGACATGACAAAGGACAACAAAAGTATTTGCAAACATGGGAAGCAGGAAGAAATGGTGTGACAATACCTGAATATAAAAATTATCATGGTAGAAAGTAGTCTCACTAGATATCAGAGCAGAGAACTGTCTGAAGAGAGGATGTGATGGAGAATACTGGGCTTACTTTACAGATGTTTCTGAGAAATTCATCCTAGATTGAAGGGACAGCATGAGTGAAATCATGAGACTTGTATGCTGATGAGCAGTGTAAGTATCAATGTGATTCCTTGTGACAGAGTTAGTTCTGTTTCTTTTGTTAAAGCTGAGCACATGAACACTGTTCAGAGAACACCAAAAGTTTGCACAGTGAAGCTCTTGAAGGAAGCAAGACAAATATAATGTGTGTAAATTCAAATTGTGTACTAGGGTATATAAAGAAAAGTACAGTATAGTTAACTATTTACTACTTATGCAGTCAGCCAACTTTTGGTATTCCCTTACTTTTTGGTGTGACCTTTATCATGTTATTTTGACATTGCATTTCAGGTATAACATATGTATAATTTTTGATAATTAGACACTTGCATATTTTGGTGGTGGTGGTAGTAACCATTAGTTTATTTATAAGAAGAAGTTTACCACGTGCCTTGTTATCTTCTCAGTACACTATGTTCTCATTAAAAAGAAATACAGCAAATGTCTTAGACACTGAGTTATATTTCACATTAAATGTTCTATTAAATTCCCACTATGCTTCTTCCCTCAGGAGAGGCTGAAAATTATTCTCTGACAGGTACATTCAATTATATGTGCTGCAGGAAAAAGCACAGGTCCACAGCTGACTACCTCCAGGTTATTGTAAGTGAAATGCAAGATTATCTTTAGGGAACAGCCTAATTTTTCTCTTCTAATGTGTAGAAAAAGCTACCAGCTATATCCCCACAGGAATTCCTTCTTGAAATCAGCAAGGAAGAAAGAGGAAAGAAAAAAAAACAAAAACACCCAACCCAAACACCTCTCTCTAAAAGAAAATTCTTAATCAGATTTATTGAATTTTCAAATTTTAAACAGATTTAGCAGTAACTGTTTATTCAGTGGCAGAAATCTGAGAAAGTAACACTGTTCACTAGACTGCTCACAGATTAAGTTATTGGAAATAACTCCCCTGGAGTGAAGAAGGCTGAATGACACAAATACTCAGACAGCCATTGGCTTAATTTTAGGTATCTATATTAGTTGCTAAATAAATTCTTATAAAGAACACCACATATAGTTATTTGCCAAGAATCACCTTTCTCTCTCTTTGGAGAGTTTAAAGAGACAATCTTCCTACATTAATTCCACTGTGAATCACACCTTCTAGTGATTGAGCAATAGTGGGGGGAGTGGGGTGTGGTTAGCAACTGTGACTGAAGTGTTTTGATTAATGTCATTCACTATTAACTGGCAGAGTGGATTTTGTAGAAGTGGTGAAAGTATGTGGTAAGAGGAAGGTCCTGAAAGAAAGGTATATGGAGGTATAGTAGAGGAGTTGATTATACTACCGGGCTGAACTTAGAAAGAAAACAAAACTGTACAATGGGTTCAAACTGTGACAGTTAATTTTGTTTACTTTTTCCCCCCTCAGTTGGTCAGGAGAACTAGCATCACATTTACCATCTTTGCTCAATGGACAAAAACAAATTCTAGCAGTTTTGGAATTTACGGTGCTGCTTTTTCAGAAGAAATCACAGGCACACTGTTTCAATACCTTTAAAAATTGAGAAGACAGTGAAGAAAATTTAGGTCAAATGAGAGAACTTACAAATATTTTCCTTTAATAATTTCAGATATTAAGAAAAGCAAATTATATCACAAAGAGCCTTGCCTTCTAAATACACACGCTTTCATTGTAGCACAACTTTTGTTTGTCAAACTTATTTATAGAACAGTATGAGTTGAAACAAAAGTAAAAATCAAGATTGATCAGTTTTTGCCTACTTAGCTCTCAACAGGTCTTGATCTTTTAGTGCTGAGCCTTGCAGATAGATAACTCTTTGGGACCACATTGGGATTTGTAACACCCTTCGGACCTGAGCATCCATCTCAGTAGGACACAAAATAACGACATAATAGTCCTGTCAAAAACATAAGGGGGAATAGTCATGTTATTTTTTTTATGTTACCATCTTCTGCTGCTAGAGAATGAGTCAACAGAGACTCAGGATGTTCAAAAATGTCGCTGATAATTCCCAAATTTAACTGACAAAAGTTATTTCAATACACATTTAAAATGTTGAGTTATTTAATAAAAATGGCTGGACAGTTGTCAACTGCTCACAAAAGACTCCAGGGTGACAACTAAAGTCCATTTAGGAACTTTTTTGCTCCCACATGAGCATGTTTTCGGTTTTTTTTTTTTAAGAGATCACTTACATTTCTGTCATTCTAGCTGGAAAATGTAGGAAGTTTTTAACAAAATGGATTTTTTTCCTTTTCCTTAATGGCCAGATCCAAACTCTTGTTTCCTGTGCTACAGAAAGACGTTGTTAGGAAAAATAAGGTTGCTCTGAAGTATACTTGTGTGTACATGTGAAAAGGAAAGATAAATGGAACATGAGAGGAGAGGCTTGTCATCGAAGTCTTCCTTAGTGCATACAGACTTTTACAGAAAGCTTGGTGCATTGGATCCAGTGCACCATCTATATCTTTCACCTTCCCATTTCAACTGTGAAGGGAATGTATATAAGCTCTTTTAGGCTACAGAAGCAGCATTAGGACTTTTCTTCTTTGTCTCCAGTGTATCACAGGGCCTGACTTGTTCTTCAGGCTAGTTAACTAAATTTTGGATTTCAATGTGTTTGCATCTAGAAAGAACTGGATTTCTTTGTGTTTTTGCTTATGTCTCTTACTAGCTAATTATTTTGGTGAGTATTTTGGATTTGGGATTTGTCAATTGCTGCTCAGCAACTTGTAGATTGTATTTTTGTGATTTTTTTGCACTAGTTAATGAAACATGGTACCACAGGTAACTTAGTAAAAGACATAAAGATATAATAAAAGAAATGGTCTGTAGCAAAGCTAATTATAATTAATCAAAATTGCTATCCCATATAAATAAGATTTTATATGATCAAAGCAAGTGATATGACATCTGTTTGCATTAGCTAGGGAATATATGTGCACTAAAAAAAAATCTCTTGTGTGTAATCTTTCAGGGTCTTTGTCCTTTTAAGCATGCCTATTTATTTCTTAATGTCGACAACTTCAAAAGGATCTCATCTTCCTAATAGTGACAAAAAAATAAAGCAAAATGCAAAACCCAAAGGATGCATTGACTTGTGAGGACTTTTAGATCCAGTCCCAAAACAAGGGGAAACAATAATTTGAGGAGTTTGGGGTAGAATATAAGGAATTTGCGTGAAAATATCTGTTTCTAAAAGATCTGGCATAATTCAACAAGACAGTATTTACATCTATTTAGTCTGTTTACCTCAATTTAAAATTAATGTCTCCCTACTGTATCTCAGCTTCTTATTGCAATTATAGATTCCCAGTTCAGTCAGCTATTCCCAAATTCAGTGTTACAAATTAACGACTATTTCAGAAGGCTGTCTACAAAAAATCAGTGGTTTGAGCTTTTGTTGATTTTTTTTTTTTCCACTCTAAGTACCTGCAATCTGGGATGAGCATAGAATTCATTTAAGAAATCCATAAGTAAGTCAATCTTCAGAGAGCTTACACACAGCACAACATGTTTTTCTGTCTGAGCTCTGTGTCGACTGTAGTTACCACCGGACTTTTGTCTCTCCATCCACAAATACGCCAGCTGTTCAAACTGCAAGAGATGACAATTGTCAGTGAAATACAGACAAGCTGATGTGCAGCACAACTGTACCAGCTTAACAACTGTATCAACTTAACAATGCATCATTCATCTCATGCCTCTATGAAAAGGTGCCCTTAGTCCACAATGTCTTTTTCTTTGTAAAAATTTCTCTAGTAAGTGGACAAGAAGAGTGTAGGGTGATAGAAAAACATGGTGTAGAGCCAGTCTCTACCACACACAACTAGCAGGGTAAATCCATTAAAATACAATGAGATTGCAGTAAATCTCAAGATTCAAGAAAAGAATGGAGGCTGTTACTTATTTCCTTTATTTATTTTATACCTCTGACCTCTCTTTTTCCAGTGCCATATGACATAAATGCTTTCCCCAAATACAAGATTAAATTTTCACACAATTAAGTGTATACTGTAAGTACAGATACTTGGATAAAAGCACTATTTTGCTTAGTTTAGGCAACAACTCAGAAATTCTATAATGTTCTGAAGGTGACCTTCTGTATACTCTCTTATCTGTCTCATAAATTTAGATACAACTTAAATACACAGCAGCTGTTAATACAGTAAATTTGCCTTTCCCAGCTGAACAATATATCCAAGCTAACAGTAAACATTGCTTTATTAGTCTGAATCCTTTGAAGAGCATTCAACAATCGGTGGCATTGTAACGTGTAATCAAACATACAAACACCATTTCAAAACTTCTTGTAAGTAATATGCATTTAATACTGGGTTCAATTTAACTATATATCTGTGTGATAGCTGCTTTTTCTCATCCCTTTTCAATTAATGGAGAGACTGAATCATGAATAATAATTGATTGCATATCATAGCAGGACAAAAGCTCAGGAGATAATGCCTCCCACATTCCATGTATGGAAAACTATATTAAACCTCATTATCACCACAAAGCTATAAAATAAAGTAGCTAATAATATATAAATTTAGGTGAAAGGGCAGTAGATTCCAGGTGCTTTACTGCAGCACTCTTATGCCTGAAGTGTCTATCAAAACTACCTGAAAGATATAATTTCTATTTCCTAGGAAATTCCAGATTTCTTCAACAAAGCATATTTTAGTTTTTGCTAGAATATATATTTTACTAAATTTCCAGTGAATGTGAATGTAATTCTGGTAGTGCATGTGTCTGCGTATGCAGTCATTAAATATTTAGGCATAACTAAAATGTTCAAATACTTTCAAGAAAATTAATGCTGAAAGCTTGAGCTTCCAACCTCACGAGGTTTCTGTGTTGTCTGTTCACAGTGAGATTTAGTTCCCTGTTAAAGAGGCAGAGTCTGGACACCACAGCTGCGCAAGAACCTTCAGAGCTTCTTGGTCTAGCAGCTCTGCTATGAGCTTTGATAAGCATGGACGATGCCTCCCCATATCCCTTTTTGTGGCAGAAGGTCTGGGTGATCACCAAGTGTGGAACAGCTAATAACTTGGCAGGGCTTCCTATGTAATCTCAGGGTTTCTGTCATCAAGCCTCACCTAATGAGCTGAGAAATGTTTGGTACAAATTTAATGAAACTGATTGACTCCTTGAAATACTTGGATTTTCATAAATCAGCCTTTTACTGTTGAAACCATTAGAAATCCTACACTTAAGTAGGTATCAAAAATTCCCGCCTGTGCTGTTGGCTCTGTGTGTGTGTACTGCCATACACAGCTGTGAAGTCAATTTGCTTGAGTTGCAGATTTAATGAGATTTTTTCAAGTTAGCACTGAGCTGTAAGAGTGAGAGAGGAAGTGGAGAGACCAAGATTAGAAACAGGGAAAGCCTGCAGAGGAAATACTATACTCATAAAGAAAGTGCTGGCTACTGTTGTTTGGTGGTTTTCAGGTTTTTTTGTTTGTTTTCTAAATTGCTCCATTAATAACAAACCCATCTCTCAGGATGAAGGAAGGGGTCTGTGCTACATGACAGGAACAGAAAGCTTTCAACAGCACTTGAAAACTGTTATTAGGGTTCTGGTTTTTAGTAAAAATCTAGACTATAGGAGAACAAAGAAAAAGGAAGGAAAAAACCAGAATAGGAGTTACAGAACATGGTTATTTCTTCTGACATTTTATATGCTATAATAATAGCAACAATAAATTATTTCAGTTATTATTTTCTTTTAAAAACAGTTCTAAAGAGAAGAAAAATCGACATTTACCTGTATGGGCAACACCACAAGAGCAACACAGATCATAATGACAACAAGCAGCTTTGAAGGCCATATCCTGGGTGTAACATCCCCAAAGCCCACAGTGGAAAATGTCACTATGCAGAAATAAAGGGAGTCAAAGAGAGTCAGCCTGTTTCCTGCTCGTTCCAGATGCTGAATTCCACAAATACTATATAGAAAAGAATGAATAAAGACACGAAAAATAAAAACTGTACTTTGGGTCAGTTCAAGTTTGATGATTATATGTGCAAAGAACTACATATTTTCAAAATTCATAAATTACTTAGCAAAGACATTTTTTCAAAGAGTAAAAATTAGTATCAAACCAGAAGTGTATTATTAATATAATTTTCAAATGTCATTTGTAATAATAGAAACTCATATTTTGATTATTTCAACATGATAGTCACTACTTTGTTGCTGGTTTTTGCTTAGTGGCTGTTGCGAGGGAGAGCTGGTATATAGAACATCATGGATTGATGCAATTCCTTTCTAAACCAGAACAAAACAGATGGTGTATAGTTGCCACCATTCAGAATTTTTTATAAACATGTTTTAACTTTTTCAGGGAGAGTTTGCTGGTATGGCCAAGAAAATGTACATACTGCTTTCTTTAAATCTATTGCTCTTTATGGTGGTCTCTGTCCCTTTCTGTGCCAAGAGTTACTAGCATGAACTAGTTATGAGCATACGTGTTGCATATTAGAAGGATGATGCTGATACAAATAGGTACTGACTGTCTAGAATAAACTGAATGTGAGAATTGCAGACTATCAAATTGTCAGAGGAATAAGCATCCAGGGTCAGCCTTCAGTGGAAGATGCCAACTGATACGAAGATTCAGCTGGCTAAAAGTACAGAATACAAATATAAGGCTTGGTAGCAGATAGCAAAACAAATGAAGTTAATTCCTTCTAGTCACACACTCCTGTGCACAAGTAAATGGTAGCCCAGTTTAACTGGTAATTTCTCATGTAATCAGCATGATGTGCTTTTGGTTTTGAGCAGCAGTATGAGAATCTGTGCAAAGGTCTTACTGCTACTTCATATGTCGCAGATTTTAAAAATATTTCACTTTGAAAAAATATACCGTGATAGAGCCTCCCAAGCTTAAAATACAATCTTCCCTGATACAGCAGAATTACTTAGATCAGTTCAGGCTTTTAAATTGTATTCACTTACATGAAGAAAATCAATGTGTGAAACACCCTGAATAGTGTTTTTTCCCCTTGGAGTTAGTGCAACGATTTCTCCTTGGAGAATTAGAGAGATAATTGATAAATAATATCACATTCCATAGTAATTATTCTAGAACATACCAAAGATGATTTCTTCATATATAGTATCCAGAAGGTAATAATCACTCATTAATATCTACCAAGGTAAGATCTTTGCATCACCAGGGAGACCCTGTGTTCATAACAGCTTTAACAGTTGTTCTTCTGTTCTCTGTTCTGTTCTCCAAAAATAATTTAGCTGTGGGCAGTGGCATTTCCAGAACATATGGATCAAATTCCTAGTTTCCTTTTCACAGTTCTAGCATTTGTAGTTTTCACACATCTCAAAATGTTCTAAAAAAATGTTCTTAAAAGGATAGAGGGTTTTTTTTTTCCCCCTGTTGTTTGCATAAGTTTCATACTTCAGTCAGAACTGATTTTTCTACATTCTACCCAATTTGTCCCACGTTTTTCACTGGAGTTGTAATCTAGATCTTCCATAATTTCACTATGTTCCCAAGTTGCTGCCTTTTTTTTTCCTTTTTTTTTTCTTTTTTTTTTTTTTACAAAACCAGTAATTATATTTTTGACCCTGAGAATATTAACAGAAGGACTGAAAGGAAGCTTTCTCTGGTCTCAGACATGGAGTATACCATAGAGTCATCCAAGTATGGAAAAAGAAGCTATTTTAATATCATTATTCACCTAAGTTATATGTAATTTAAAAGCAGAATGGTAATGGGTTTTTAATTCTTCATTGTTATTATTCCTGATCATCTTGATGCAATTTCTTCTCTTCAGTTGTCTTTTGTGGGTACATCTCACATAACCTTGACTTCAGGAATTAAGGTCATAAGGCCCAGGAAAGCAGCAATATACAGTGATATGGCTCCTACAGAGCAGAACTATTACACCACTGGACTGTGTGTTAAACATCTGCAGATGGGTTTGTACTGAAGCATAGTGCATGATCCTGTCATTGGTAGAAATGTATTTTCTCTGATGCTGGTGCTTGTGAAATTGCTTGGTGTTTGTATATGCAAAAGGGTCAGTTATACCCTTTGTCTTTAACTGGATGGATTAAAATGTAAAAAAAAAAAAAAAAAAGTACCCTAGGAGTTTTTTCACATTTTTAAGGCATAAGAATTTTTTCTACACTTTTTGTTGGCTTCTTTATTTTATTTTTTTTTTTTTGTGTGTGTAGCGAAATTTTTGAGAGTTTGCTGGTAGGAAATCTCAAATCTTGATGAAGGAGATATTGTATTTATTATTATTTTTTTAATGAACTTTCTGTAGCCAGCCCACCCAATCATACTTTAGCTTAACTAAAACAAGTTCACATATCGCAAACCATTTCAGCCTTTTCTAAGTGAACAGTAACATTGCCATTGAATTTAGCGAGACCAAGATTCCATTTTATCAGATGTACTCCTAGTCATATATATTCCTATTCCTTGAAGCCATCAAAATAATTTTGTGCCTGATCCAAAACGTTGTGGATTTAAGCTGTTTCTTGTTGAACTTGGTGGGCATGAGCCAGAGCTTCTCACATTTAGTTAACAGTATTAAAGTCAGTAAGATATGGGAGCTATTTCCTCTCTGCCAAAGCAGAAACTTGGCTCTTCTAACAACTCATTGAACAAATTAATTTATTTCCTCAAAATTATTTGCACCTTACTTGCAGTTCTATCAAACTGTACTTGAAGCCCTAACCCTGAAAACAAAGGAATGATAAATCTAAAATTAGGTTACCAAGTCTAAATTTTACCAGGTGCTTTGCTGCTCTGCCTTTTGTTTTTATTAGAGCCAGAGATCACAAAACTGCATACAAACTTGGCTTTCAAGAGACAACTTTATGGGCGTCTAATTACCAAATGAAATATTACCTCTTTTACTCTTCCCTCAAGAATATTATACTTTAATCTCATAACCAGTGTCTGTAAAAAACACTGTTCAGCATCTACAGCATGTTCCTATTGATTTGGGCCACCTGATTGCGCCGCATAGTATATGCAGTGTAACATTACTGGCTGTCTATGAAGTCAAGTCTACACGGATTAGTTACTCCACTCCCCACAACTTACTGACATCTTTTAATATAACCTAATTCTTTATATGAATAGTAGTATCAAGTTCTTTTTTTTCTTGTAAATTAAGTGTTAAGCATTGTTTTTAAAAGACGCATAAATACTGCATGTACCAGTACAGATAGCATACATTTTTGCCTGCTTTCTCATATTTCTTATAGGGCAACAAAGATGATGAAGGGAGTGGAGCACCCCCTTATGAGGAAAGGCTGAGGGAGCTGGGGCTCTTTAGTTTGGAGGAGACTGAGGGGTGACCTCATTAATGTTTACAGATATATAAAGGCTGAGTGTCACGTGGATGTAGCCAGGCTCTTCTCAGTGACAACCAGTGACAGGACAAGGGGTAATGGGTTCAAACCGGAACACAAAAGGCTCCACTTAAATTTGAGAAGAAACTTCTTCTTAGTGAGGGTGACAGAGCACTGGAACAGGCTGCCCAGGGAGGTTGTGGAGTCTCCTTCTCTGCAGACATTCAAAACCCACCTGGACACCTTCCTGTGTAACCTCATCTAGGTGTTCCTGCTCTGGCAAGAGGATTGGACAAGATGATCTTTCAAAGTCCCTTCCAATCCCTAACATTCTGTCATTCTGTGATTTCCTGACATAATGAAATATATGGTAACTTAGACTACATCTTTTAGCTGTTTTGATATTTTACAATGGTATTTTTATTTCCTTATTCTTGTTTGCTTCCTCCTCCTCTTTCATCCCATGAAGAATCAGTAATTTACCTGGTCATCCCTGGACAAACATAATGATTTCAAGTAGGAGAGGAATGTTCAGCAAAGGCAATGCTCACACCAACTTGTTCATGTGGAGAAAATAAACCACTGTAATAATAAGTACACAGAAACTGCCTATTTAAAGCTTAGGGCCCAACTCAGCACCTTCTATACCAATTTTAGGTTTCCTGTAAATCCAGCAAATGTGTCTTTTCATAGCAGATCTAAGTGAGCAGTTACAGTAAGACAAAATTGGTTTAACGGAGTAGATTAGTGTTTAAAAAAGCCACAGAAAACCAAACCACAGGTCTGCTAAAGCAAAAGTAGTATCGGAAAGTTTATTACAAGCTTATGGAGAAGATAAGTGTGATTTTAAACACTCTGCTACCACTTCACTTATAAAAACAAAAAGTGAAGATAGTAACACGTAATCTCTGAAGACTAGTCATGTTTAGTTTAGGTAGCATTTCAACTTTTGAGAGTTCAATCTTTGTTTTACTGGAAGTCGTCTTTCTAATTCCAGGAATCTTTGTTTGTTTGACTATTTTATGTGCCAAAACTAACTTCTCTTTGTAAATAATCTATCTCCACATGCCGTCCAGAAGTAAACGCTGTGGAGTAAAATAACCCCTGAGATTGTCGGATTGTCATGTTTCAGTAGCGTATTGATAGCAATTTGCAAGTATTGTATATTACCTTTTTTTTTTCTTTTTTAACTTTTAGACAAAATTATTGTTTAGGGGTACAACCTCTTGAGGTCTAAAATGTACCAGAGGCTGATGCCAAAAATTGGAAATACTTAGTTGTCTTCAGAATTAGCTAGCATCTAATAGCATTTTAATTGGACTTTAACTTTGAGCTTCAACTTGTATAAATACTTTGTTGTGTTTTAAGTAGCTAGCTGCAGGGACTAGCTAATTAATATGTTGAAATCAAGGGGGATTAATTTTGTTGGGTTCAGTGATATTCTGTGGTATAGGTTCAGTGCTTATGCGATACAGAAGTTACATCTGAAATAACTCAGAAATATAGCAATTCTGTATATTAAGTGTTCCCAGTAGTTTTTCACACCCACAACTCTTCAAGGTTTCCACATATCCTACCACAGGATGGTGATGTTGGAACAAATTACATATTAAATTACAACTATTTGATTGGTCTGTACTGCCAATTGCTGTTTGTATTATTTTAAAAATCTTCTGATGCTACTGTCAGTTATCTTTTTTTCTTTATGAGAAAAATTAGAATGAACCATCAGTCAGCAAAATTTTTGATAGACCATCAGGTGTAGCAAATATCTATGCGTAAAATTCAAACACCATGAAATACTGAAGACGACGACCATGTTAACTTTTCAGGAAATACATGGTCAGGCATTTGTGAAATATTTTACCACTACAGTGGCTGTAACTATCTGCTTAAGGAAATAAAGATTTGGAAGAGTTCGCCCAAGATAGTTAAAGAAATTTCCTCAATATTTACACCAAAAATAAAATGTGGCTATAGAACCGTTCATACTTAAGTCTCACTCTGGGCAGCACGTATTATCTCTTAGAAGTCTGATAAATGCATAAAAGTTCTGCTTGAAATTGGCAAAAGGTGCACACAACTTGCCAAAGTTGTTAGTATTAAGCTGGTGCCAGTCTTAATTCCTTGAAACGAAAGTCATGTTAGGGCTAATGCTGTACCTGGAGAATGCCCTGCTTTGTACAGAGGCAAACAGTTTTTCCTACTGGAAGTTGTCTCTGTGGGATGTTCTGTCTTCTTTAGGGCATGAATGTAGAGCCAGATGCAGTTTTGTCTGATATTTTAAAACTAGACATTATTGGAAAAGCAGTTCTCAGTGCTTGTAGAATTAGATAATAGAATCATAAAAAACTCAGTTTACACCTCACAAAACTCTGTGTTGAATACTGATATAACTAGAATGACATTAAAAGGGCTTTTTTTTTTCATTCACTATACCAGATACATATGGAAATATTGTATGTTGGTTTCTAAATGATAATATATGTCTTCTGAATTTTAATTATCTTCTTCCTATGAGACACTACTGACCCGTGTAGTCTTGGCCTACAAAAGCTGAAGCTGTTGCTGAGCACTTCACCCATGACCTAGAAACCTAATGATCTCTGGCAGAACCTCGGGTTCTTATGTAAATAACAAAGAATAGGCAAAGAACAAAGGATGAGTGAGGAGACAATAAAAAAATACTCTGACCAATAATAAAATGTCTATCCTGTTCAAATGCCCTGAAGCTGAGGTTCTAAGTTGACGAAAACCAAATGCTTCAATTTTTTTCAAACCCCGTGATGCTTTCTCAGGTCTCTTCTAATACATGTTTTATTCTAAACATTTATTTTCTGGAAATCAATTTTCTGTAAACAGCATTAAAATAGAAAAAAAAAAAAGTGACTAGCTTAAGTAGATATGCCATTTCCAAAATGTTAAAATGACTCAATCTGATACAATATATCATGTATCATATATCAAATTTAAGAATTACAATGAGAAGTTCCAACTTGCTCCTTTCATTCCATATAGGTGGCCTAAATCTGCGGAAATAACTGAATTGCAGGACATACAAATGATTCATTGCATATAAGGCAGTGAAAGGAATGAGGGAGAAATACTGATTGGAAAGATGAAGGTTTTTATGTTGCCTTTAAAGTAAGTCAGTAGAGAAATACACTTGTTATTCTTAGTTGGTAACAAATGATCCTATGAATACAGTAGATCATGCTAACATGTTTTCAGTGACTGGGCATAAACAAAAAAAGATACTGGTGGACATTGTGGCTTTTTAATATTCAAGGGCAAAGTTAATGTTACAACAAGTATCTCAGGTATTTTTGTAACTCTAATGCCTCTTCATCAGACAGTCCCATGTAAATCTTTCTGTTTTTCCAGGATACTTCCTTTTCAGAGGCTGGCATATGTTGTCATGTAACACTTTCCATTTTTTTCAGAATCAAGTGTAGGGAAGGAAAGGACTCAGATTACTTCACCAGGCTTTGAATCAAGCTCTTCGGCTCTGTGGGACTTTGAATAAAGCTGAGGTAGGGGTGCAGAACTCTTTCTTCCACTACACAACAATCCTAACATATCAGAAATGAATTCTGAATTTCTCTTCAGCTGGAAAGGTCACCTCTTCCTGTATTATATTGCATCGTTATCCTAAATAGTGGTGTTTAATGATATCATTAATGTCTACCCATAGTGTCTAATATAAGCATTTTCCTTCCCCAAAGTTCAGCATGTTATATGCAGCTCATGTTTGCAAAATCTCAACTTATAAAAATAAACTTCCACTAGTAAGCCATGTGACTTCCAGAAACTGCAGAACATCTTGTTAAGCAGAACGGGATATTATGAAATGACCAACTGTATATAAATATTTGTTGAAAGTGAGTGAGAACCTTTCTACTTCTGCTACTGAGTTTTGTGAAATAAGAAGTGGAACTGCAATAAACTGACTCTGGTCATCGAGACTGCACAAGTAGAGTCCCACTGTGGGCAGCATTCAGCTCAGTGTATTTCCATAAAGGCATCTGTGCATACTTCAGTCCAAAGAACTATCTGTATTTTTGTATGCCTTCAGTTTGGCCCAGAGCTTTGACGGTAAACAAGGTAACCCTTGGCATTCCAACTCCAGTGCATCAGTACTGGTTCAGATGAGAGCATGCTGGGTCTGAGGTTTTGGACTGCTCACAGGAATCAGTGATTATTCAGAAAAAGAATCATGCAGTCAGTACTTCAAACACCAGATACTCTTCACCTGCAGGGTGTTACAGAATAAGCTAATATTACATACCTGTCCTTTCGTAGAAAAAATAACTAAGTAATCCATTTATAGTATTCAGAAATTATATGTGTTGTGCTGGAAAATTCAAATGCTTAATTCTTATTTAATATACCCGATATATTATGCTTTGGAACATTATGCTTAATGTTTCTTACAGTGGTTTTGAAACACTCCTCAGGGTATAACAGTTGTTATGCAAACCACCCACAGTCCCTCGATCAAACTGAATTAACAATTGAAAGATTCGTTATCTGAGTATTTGTTAAATGTGCGTAAGAAGCAACTAACCCCCTGTGTAGAATCAGGATAGGAATTAAAGACAGATGTATTGATTTATGACCAGATAGACATATATTTCATTTTCTAGTGACAGAATGCAGTCCACAGTATCCTCTTAGCACCAGTAATAAAAATCCCTATAAATATGAAGGAAACTTAAAAAACATAACCTAGCTCAATGACTGTGTTTGGATATCTGTCTGAACCTAAGTTCGTTTTGAGGTAACACATAAAAAATTATATTGAATTTCCAAAGCCTGGTATCATACCACTGCCACTACAGAAGTAAATTATGTACTTGCCAGATTTCAATCATGCTAAACTTGGATTTTAATCATCAGATTTGTCAGAAAAAAAAACCCTGAATCATAGCAGGTTCGCTAAGAGAAGCCAACAGTAATCAAGAAATTTAAACTTGATCTTTTAAAACTCTGAGATCAGGTATACCTACTATGGAAGCGTTACTTTTTGTCTTTTTTATTACTTGCTCCTTTTTGAAGGAAGTAATCATTATTGGTCAGATTGCTACTGGAGAGATGGAAGATCTAACTTTATAATCATCCTCTATGACTGTGAATTCAAACCCACATCCTGTTTCTTTCCTCTTAATGATAGTGATAGAGATTGTAAGAAGAGGCAAAAGATTCTCAAGTTGGATGAAGTTTCTAAAAGGACCGACATGGAAAAAATGGCCAGCATCCATATTGGATTAGGCAGAAGACTCCTCTAATTCAGTGTCCTGCTTCTACTGAGTGAGGTAACAGATTTTAATGAAAGAATAAACAAAAACAGTATGGAAAGATTCTCCCCTGAAATGCTCTGCCTGCAAAAGAACTTGTAATAATAATTCAGTATGCATACCTTAGTTGTGGCCCAAGAGCAGACTTTCTCTGATGGAGGCTCAGTCAGCTCTGTGTCCATCCCAGCCTTGGTATGCTTTCTCTCACACACATTTATTTACTATAAACAAGCCTGCAATTCCTGACCCTAAAGAATCCTCTCTAATGTTCACATATATTCTGTACTAAAGCCTTCTATGGTAAGAGCATTTCCAGATCTCACTGAAATGTGTAGTATCTTTCAATGCCTGGAAAATCCCAGACACCAATATTCCTTTATGGCAGCTTATTCAGTTTCTGCAGCTCCCTGTGTGCATCTACAGTGGTAGAACACTTTAGCTTCAGGCTATTTGGGTAGCTTGTCTGTAACATATCTAGTTTACTAAATTTTTTATTCCCATATAACAAGGTCATGGAATTAAATAATGTTTAGGAAGAGAGTTGATTAAATACAATTTTACAAACACTCAAGGCAGGATCAGTCTTAAATGATTTACAACCTTACAACTGATACAGCATTATGATATAGTCTATAAACTACTGATAACATGATCTTATTTTCAACCTATCTCAAGTCATAGCATATTTTAGTGACAAATTGATTTAATTTTATTATATTATTAAATATTCATTTTGATCTATCTTACACTCAAAACTTGACAAGTTCTCCTTTCCTTGTTCCTTTATTTTAGGACAGGCTTTTTGTGGAACAAGATTTTGGAATTTTCCTCCTAGTTTTCCTTCAGTTCTGGTGGTGAAAGTTCTCTCCTTATTGGATTTTTTTTTTTTTTTTATTTTTACATTTCCATCCATTTTTACATCCCTTTGACAACTTCTCATTTGTTTGCATTGTGAGTGCAACTCTCTTTTGCTACCCTTATTGCTTTTATTAAAACAACTGCTTTGGGACAACACAAATTACTTTCCTCCAGTTGTAAAGTTATCTTGTTAATAACATTATTAAAAAAGATTAATTTCTCAGAAATTTACAGATAAGTAATATTAAGAAAGAATGGTCTTTGTTGCACTGCTTATCCTGCTGTGAAACTCAGACCAATAGTAAATACAGGCTGGAGAAAAACAACAGAACATGCACTTGGAAGACTAAAGGGTGAATAAACAGAAGACCCAGACATGTAGGCTACAAACTGACAAGAAATAACTGTTTCTCATGGCATCTGCTTGCTGTGCTTTAAATAATCTTTCTGAAAAAGAAAAGAGAGGGTCGCAGATACGAAGACAGGTGGAACATGATGGACTGGCTTGAGCATTTTGAGAAGCCCAAATGAAGACCACTGTGAAATGCTGCAATTATGTAGAAACACAGAGATAGTGATGTGTTGTGCTCCTTCTATTGCACAATGTTTACACTTAAAATGAGGAGTTCATTTTGCAGGTGAATATGCATAGATCAGTGAATGCCAAAGCTTGGTGATAACCTAAATGAAAATGTAATCTGCTTTGGTTTGGATTTTATTTTTGCACTAATCTTTACCTTTCAAGTAGATGTGTGTATTCTTATGAATTAAAGATGGATATTTTAAATAATAGTTCAAGATGCTGAAAAATGAATGTAAGCACATTCTCTAGTATTTTTAACAATAATTGAAACTACCAATGAAAATAACAGCATTGCATATTATTTAAATTATCACAGAATCATAGAATAGATTGGCTTGGAAGGGATCTTCAAAGCTCATTTAGTGCAACCCCCCTGCCATAAGCAGGGACATCTTCACCCAGCTTAGGTTGCTCAGAGCCCCATCCAGCCTGGCCTGGGATGTCTCCAGGAATGGGGCATCCACTAACTTTCTGGGCAACGTGGCCCAGTGTTCTACCACCCTCACTGTAAAAATTTTCTTCCTCATTATAAAGTTGTGTTTTAAAACTCCTTTATATAAATAATTATATAAACATATTATTATATTATTTTACATTACATTATATATTACATTATATATTACAGAAGTGGCTCCTTTATGGTTCAAGTTTCTGCTTGGAAACCTAGTAATTCTTCTATTAGTAGCAATGAGCCAGAAGACTTGCACACCTCATAATATCTGTGTCTTGCTTGGTCTGATGAGCAAGCTCCATGATTTCATCACCATTCTTCTCCTGGTCCTCACTGTTAACAGTGGAGTCCTAATGTTGTTCTCAATGAAATGTTTTGGTTGAGCAAAAAAGCCTGAACTTTACTGTAACTACAGATCTTTCTGAAAGTCATGGAAGTTTTTATTATTCCACGTGAGTTTTCTTCTTTGGGCCACCTGCTTGGACCAAATGTTTGCTTGAAGAAAAGCCTTTAAATCTAATTTGTTTGGCGAGAAATTCAAATGAGTCTGTGTATATAACTCTTTCTAAAAATCAATGAAATCCAAAACCTCACAGGACTGTTCTGATGTGTGAGGTGTGATTGTAAAAATAATTTTGATTGTTAAATAATAGTTTGTGGTAAAATCCCAACCAGTTGCATTCTCAAAATTGTGTACTTGATTACATTCATCATTTAAAGGAAGAGCACAGCTTATATCAGGATGACCAAAAACCAGCAGATGTATGAGTGAGAAGAGGGGACCTGATTCAAGTAGGCAGCAAAATAATATGGGATTAATGATCATAATACTGGAAAGATGAAGGCAGGGAGGGTGAAGAAAGAAGATCACCATGACTACCAGGACTGACAGCACACTACACGGACGGTTAGTCTTTGCTATGTTTTTTCTGGCATATTTTCCCCTTGATTGCTTAGCTGATTGAAAATATTCAGTAGGATTTTATTCTTCCTACATACTCACAGCCCTTAAAATTAGACTTCCACTCTGAATATTCAAGATGAAGTATTTAATGTTTGCCCTAAGGGTGACTGAAACTTTATTTGCTGCATTTTTTTTCTATTTTTAGTTTTAGAATATTAGCTTAGTGAACAAAAAAACATTGAGTGAATAAGCACAGTTGAAACATGACTCCCAGTCACTCTTTTTGCCATAATTATCCAATTCTACTAACCATACATACCTGCCCACATGTAGCTGTGGCCTCTCATCAGTAATTTTATTCTGAACTTCTTCGCGTAAAATATTTGCATTTACTTTGTTTTCACCGCTCATCATTAATGATAACAAACTTGCAAAATATAGGGCTGTATTTAATTTGTTAATATCATCACACTGCAAACTCAAAAACAAATTAACTACAACTGCTCATTCTAAGCAGTCATCTTAGGTTTGTCATAAATGTAAGCCAGTAATAACAGATGTCCTGAAAATATGAAAACGTAACTCAGAAGTTTACTGGAATGCCATGAAGAGTTTTGTTGTTATACTGCAGAGTTAAGCAATGCAGTAGAAAGCATGTAATTACGAGAGGCCATAATGTACTGGATACCTTTAAACAGCCTCATCTCTTATATGATCTCCTTCTCCTTTTGTAATATATTAGTAAACATACTGCTTTGCTGTGGAATATAATTATATATGGTATTCTGTGCCCAAAGGAACGGACAATTTGATTTCATGCCTGTTGTTAAGTTTTTGGTCTGTAAAGTCAACCCACAGTTTGTACTTAAGTGTCTTCTAAGTGAATACCAATTATTTTTTCTTATTGCTGTGACTCAGGCACTTCCACACTAATATACAGTATATATAATTTTTCATAGATATTGCAGAAATGTACAACTTTCACAAACATAAAAAATAGAGCTGTGTTTTTGCAAAGATTGGGAGCATATATTCAACTTTAAGCTTATGTTCTACTTTCTTTGTAAGTATACAGTTAGACATTATACTGAGGTTGAGAGATAACAAGACTCAATAAAATTCACTATTTTTAACTTTTTTTAGGATAAGTTTCTAATTGCCAATGGAAGTACAGAAAACATTAATCAGAGGGCCGTTTATTTGATTTACACCCTAAATGGATTTTATTAACAGAGTTCTGCTTTTTGGGGAACTCCAGGAGAATGGAAAGCAATATCTTCTAACAGTCCTAGAAATACAAATTTGTTGGAGCTGAGATACCATTTAGAGATTAATCTAACACTCTTTGACATCAATTTGATATTAAGTTACTGTGACCAGGTCAAACAATTGACAGAAATGTGTGTTTCGGTAAAAAATTGTTTTGAATTCCCATTAAATAATCAGAGATTGAATTTACAAGTAACGTTTTTGTAATGAATCATACTGTTAAGTCTTTACTTCCTCTGTTTAAGCTCAGTAACTGATTTTGGCATGTGACAGCACGGGGGATGGGGTGTGTACTGCTCATGGAAAAAATATGACACACAAAGGTGAGTTAGAGGAATTCATGGACATTTAAATTTTAAATGCATTTATCACCCAAATGTGATACTATGTGTGAATGACTGTCTATGCCTCTAGTCTTCACCTGTTCAAAAAACATCTGTCTAAACATTATAGTAATTTCCAATGTATACAGAAGTATACAGAAGAGAAAAATTAGATTTTTTAAAAATTATTTTTAAATCTAGTGTAAATGCACTAAAATCCATCTTCTTTTTAGATCATCTCATAACATCTTCCTAGCTCTGCCAAAGCCACTGTCCATTCAATATTCCATAAAGTTATGCCTCATACAAATAGAGTGTGAGTGAATAATTCCTGGTGTCTAGTGCCAGCTTCTGTTAGTATGGCCAAAGTTTTATCAACATCTTTCTTTACTCTTTCTGATTTCAGAAATACGAACTTTGCTAAACTTCACACCCTTAAAATACAGTTGGAATATGAAACAGACAATAAAAGTGAACAAATCACTGAAGAGTTGTGCTGATCACAAATCAGCATAATGAGTTACTGCTCATTGGAGAACCAGAATAACTGATGGTATCTAATAATACAGTTAAATGTGTTAGCATAAATCACCATAAATGCCAAATTTTAGAAAAGTAAAATAAATAGTTTGTCAGCCTAATGAATCAGTCAATGAAATATATATATATATATATAAAGTCTGCATGCTAATGACAACTTCATTTTTGAGCCAGGAATTGTGAGTGATGATGGTTTGCTGCCAGGCATTGAATTTTAAATGGTGAAGTAACATCCTCAACATAATTAGTCATCTGTTGTTACACATGGCATTCTATTTGCTACTGCCTAAAATGATACAACATACTCAACGACAGCATGCGAGTATCTGTTATTACTGCAAAGATAAAATGAATATGTGAAAAGTAATGCCTTCCTGTAATGAAAGAGATGGAAGACAAAGGTTTGTGATATTTTATATATCAAAGTGCCCCTCTAAGGGGACCTTCACCTGCTTTTATGATATCCTCCCAAAACCAAAGCCAAACTTAAGATTTTTCCTACCAATATCGTGATAAAGTATTTCACAATATGCAGGCTCTGGTTGGATTCCAGATCTACTTTTATTCTAGCATTTTATTTTACCAAAGTTATTCTTGTCACCCCTTTTCTGAAGGTAACATGCATATTTTGCACATGTAACATATGCATTTTCACACAATATATCTAGTTACAAGCCTGTGATTCAGCAGTAGGTATATGTGTGCGTGTTCAAGCTTACTGAAGGACCCACATCCTAATGACTTGCATGCCCATTGAGTTTACCTCCATCACTCCCTGTGTCTCAATCTTAAAAATCTTTTCTCTAATTGCATTTCTTCTGTGGATCTTTTTCAAGTGCTGATACTTTTAAGACGTAGCTCTAAAGCATATTGCACAGATTAAAATATGGTAATTGATTTTTGGTAATGAAATATGGTGTTCTGTTTCTCTTTGACATTCCTTATTTGTCCTTGCTCTTTGGATTATCACTTCTAGATTTTCACCAAATTCCCCTTTATTATGACATGGAGTTCACGTGACAAATACAGAATTATACGTTGTGGCCCCAGTTTTGTCCTTATGTACATCAGTGTGACACATAAAATTAAAGCAGGCTTTTCTAATTTAATTTTTAATTTCACTAAGACTTACAGTCATTCCATCTTCTACTATGTCCCTGCAAAAGAACAAGGACAGGACTGCAGTTAGATTAACTTTGAAGAATCCTATGTGTTGCTTTACATGTGTTGGCAGGCTATAATTAGTTAATACTAGCAGTAGCTTGATTTTATTTATCTCTCACAAAATTCTAAATATGATTGCTAAAGAGAAGATGCTGTGGATATGCAGTTTTTTAGAACTGTATTTCTAACAGACCAAATAGTATATAACTCAAAATCATTTACATTTTTTCCTCCTTTCATAATGGTAATTTTTCTTTGATGCCAGAACAACCTGTCATGGTTTCAGGTAATGTTATTAATGTATTACAAGATTTCATGATAATAAAAGCAAAAAAAAAAAAAATGTTCTCTCAATGGCATATTCAGAGTGCATAATGTTTTGCAAAATATTGTGTAACCCTCCTAAATATTCTCAATGCATCATTACTGTAAATAATAGCATCATTTGATATCTGTGAGAGATTTTTACATCACGTGAAATTTATTGGGGAAATATTGAGAAAGAACCTGAGCGACATTTTAACTCCTTCTCGGGCAGAAGTTTCGTTTTGAATCTATTTTTACACCTTACTTAAATATGGATATTCTGAATACTGAATTTTCAGTACTTTCACAGAGAAAAAAAAAAAAATTATTAGAAGAGAATGATCATAACTGATTCCCAGACAGAGGCTGGAACTTTTAGAATGGAAAGTAATTTAATGTCTAACTCCCACCAAGAGTAAATGTCTTGCAATCCATGCTGAAAATTCTTCCCAGTATAAATTAAAAATATTGATTTAAACACCACACTACTAGACTGTGAAATTGCCACTGCATTAATTCTCAAAGGATGATTTATCTGACCTATAACATCGAGTTACATACCATATGAAATATTAAATATTGTGTGATACAAACATAGAGAACAAAAAAATGTACATAAGTTTAATTTGTCTTTCAAATTTTTTCAATTTAACTTTGCCTACCTTTATCTAAATTCACTTTGGAACTACTGATTTTCAGGTTAATAAATGATCTGCAGCCTGTGCTAGAAAGTCACAAAGCTTTGAATGTAACTTGGAAAGATCACATGTACCTGAAGCCCCAGATCATCTTCCAGGGCGCAATAAAACAGAAGAAATATCTCCATCATATTATTTTTTCCTTAAGGAAGAAGGATTTGCTTGTAAATAATCTGTTGTTGACACTCCATTTTACCAAGGCTTTGTGAAGGGCAGCTTTCTGAGCTACTGTTTAGTCTTTCTGATTACTTTTTATTTTCAAAAGAAGACAAGATGACTACAAATGTATCTCTTACACTCAGAAGATAATTTAGACTGAACTCTCTATCCTTTATGACTTTGTTTCACAGACCACAGTAAATAAGCTATTCAAATTACTATTAATTTAACTGGTCTCTGTGTTCAGTTTTAAATGTTCCATTACATCAGTTGTGCAAAGAATTCCCTGCATGTAGCATGGGAAAGATGCTGACCTGATTATTTTAGAAATAACTATGTAGAAACATCTAAAAGGATTAACAAAGGAAATATTATGTCACTACCAAATTAATAACTAAAATAGCATGAAAATCACTGTATAATTTTGTAGGTTTCCATAGAAACCATGTTTGACGGGTAGCCAAAAAGACTTCTGATTAGGCCACCATACTTCTGCTCTCACTATAATAAACATGAATTCTGTTCTGCTTTTCACAAATAACCAGTTTTTGAGTAGCGTAAGTCCTTATCCTATACTCTATATGCAGCACTGTTTAATGGCACAAATCACTCATATGCTTTTCTAAGATCTGAACTCTTTGACTTAAACATAAAAATATTTTTTAAAATGTATTATGACAAATACTACACTATCAATCAAATATGGTAATATTTCTGTGTTTTCACAATACAATAGTTGTATAAAAACAAGCAAAGGCATTAATCCAATAAACAAGTTGGATTTTTTGTTACAGTTTTATCATTGTAATATTTCATCACATTTTCTCATCAAGCCTTCTCTAAGGCTTTAGCCCCTAAGTACTAATAACACAGATGTAAGCAAATGATCCCCAGTGCTAGCTAATGTGACAGAGGTGTGGCCCATCCCATAAAACTGTATTCCATTAGAAAAGGTAGGAGTTTTATCGGAATTTGCAATCTAAATTGACAACTATTTGTGGCAACACTGTTTTCACAGGCTTCTTATACAGCAGATTTTAGCAAAGCCACCTTAGAAATTTCTATACCTAAGAAAATATAAACTCTGCATACAATATGTTTTTCTCCTACCAAAGTTGATGAAAATATTGTCCTTGTGTTCGCGCACACAGTTTTTCCTGTAAGTAAATAGTTCAGATAAAATTTAATTAAATGTATAGATTATTTGTTCACAAATAACAAATGGATATTTTATCAAATATTTTGTTATTGACTTCCCAGAGGCTGCACAATCTGTCAAATTTTCCATAACTTAAGGAAGAGTTAAGGTAGTGTCTGCATCAGACCTCAATTCTAACTGCATATACTTACAGGAAAACTAGCGATACATGCTGCCCTGATTCCAGCAGTTGAGAAGCAGGACAAGGGTAGGGTGGTAGTTGGTACAAGAGATTTGGAAGGTACAACATGCTACCTGGCCTACTTCTAGATATATTTGTTTATGTTTGGAGAGCACTGCATGGGAATATTTCCTAACAGAAAATAGAGATTCTTCGTTTGTAACAAAGAAGACCCTGACAGATCTGCTTTATTTCAGAGAAAGAAAATTGCAACCACTACTATTTTTATACTTTGCAGGATTCTTGAACAGTTGAATAATTTATTTTGTATTATTTACGGTTACTTAGAACTTTCAATAATGTTCTATAATATTCTGGGATTTAAATTCTCCATCTCCTGTTTAGTCTGTTAGATGCTGAGACTTTGTGTGCTATACCACTTTAGAATATTTGGATCTGATCAAATGAAATAACAAAATTACAGTTTAACTATGTGCTTTTTTTGAATGCAGAAAATCTCTCTGAGCCATAAACTGAGGTTGGGCCGAGCACTGAGAGTGCTGTACAACAAAACATAACATTGCAGAAAGAACTGTAGACCCAAAAAAACATGTTTTATTCTACATTACATAATCCACCAACACTCTTCAAGTTCATCCTACTAAATGCTAGGCATCTTTCTTGGAGAGCTGCCATTGTAGGCTCCTGATATAATCAACAGAGAAGGGCAGAGAAGCACAGACCTCCATGTGGCAATTTATTTCCCTGCAGATCTGCATCGCCCTCTCAGGTGTCTGTCTGTACTTATGAATTGTAAATGGAACTGGAGCACTGAGATGCCTTGCTTTCTCTAACACTACATAGGATTAATACTTTTTTGTTTGGTGTTTGGTTTGGTTTGGTTTTTGTTTGTTCGTTTGTTTTCAGAAACATAGAGTTCCCAGTCTAAAGATCTTGATTTGTCTTGTTTGGACTAGATCATTGTCTGGATCTGTTTTCATCCCTACAAGCAATTTATTCGTACTGTTTCCTTCAGATGAGAATTTTGACTGTGTAATTAATATTTAGGCTACAGAATAGGCATACTACATTTATTAGAATCTGTAAATCAGTGTGTAGAAACATCCTAATCTGGTGTTGAAAGCACTGAAAGGTAAAAAATGTTAGGATTAACCTCAGTGACCTTTCAATGAAGACATAAGCAAAGTTAGTGCAGGCTTCTTAGTCTTCAGTATGAAAAAAATAAATGTCCATTTCTAACAGTTTGTAGCCACCTTTTTTTTCACGAGCTAATCATTCTACACTGGTGATATATGACTAACACTGATTTAAAAAGCAAAATAACTCTTAATAGATGATTCACTGTGTCACAGAAAGATGCCTGAAATAGTCATCCACTGTTATGTCTTCTTGTACAGTTTACAGAAATAATTAGTATTTCATTTGACAAACAAGTGCAAACACCATTAGCTAAATGACACAACATATACTTTGACTATGTCTGTAACTTTCACTAGAACTCTATCAATAGTAACTGCTGAACGGTCTGTCATATAGGAGTACACATCTTTTTGTGTATGTGTAATTGCTCTGGTTAGAAGGGTACTGAGGTATTTAAAGAAAGAAAAAATCATGGATAGCCTAATCTGACTTTGAAACCAGAAGAAAAGCAACAAATCCCTTTATGCAATCTGTCAACTACAGATACATGGAGTTAGTCTTAGGAATTTATTTCTCTGCAAATGAGTTCTACCCCCAGATCCATAAACAATTATGATAAAAACTAAAAGAGTAGAACAAGACAAAAATTCTGTTATGTGATTACCATTCTGTAATAACATTGAAAATTGTCAGCTGTACACAAAAATACAGAAGGAGCTTTTTCCCACTATATTCTGAGGGTAAAGGACAGCTTGAATCATGACATCTAAAATTTGTGAGATTAGCCAATTAGCTGTAAATATTAGATTTTAACTTTTCATCTGAAAGCTTACACCTGAGTTATAAGACATAAGTTGGAATGCACCTACATTTTTAACCACCACTTACAAGGTTCTGTTGTGGAAATGCAACTGATGGGTTTGCTGATGATGCATGAGGCAGAACTTAATTATTTATCTGTGGGTTTTCTGCAGGTTTTCTGCTAGCTATGGGAGAAGTTATTTTGAAAATACTTGCTACATGCAGACGGGAGCAAAGTTGATGAGGAAGAGCTCCTTTTATGCATTTATAATTTGAAATAAAGTTTTCTATAAATATACTGTTTTCTTGCAGGTGTTGTACATAACATAGATCCCCCAAACAGAACTCTAAAGTAAATTGCTGTTGAGAAAGGCCACCAGTCAAATGGTAACAAATGCAATGCTGTTGCCTACACACTAGAAGAAAAAGTAAAAATGTACTGGGCTTAGACATATAAAATTTTCTCCCTCCATTGTAAACCACTGGGAGACCAGGAGGTTCAGCCAGCTTCTTGTCCAGGGTCCTGGGTGTGCTGAGGCACCTCTAATGACCGGGACTGAACAGTTCCTCCAGATCTGAGAGATCAGAATTTCAGTTCCAGCTAGACAGACAGCAAAGGCATGTTCCTGCTAACTGAACTTGCACCCATACAAAGATCAGATATAAGTATCTTCTCATGTAAATATCCTCTTAGTCTGTAAACTCACGAGCTTTCAGAAAAGGTCCTGTAATATACATTCTGCAGCAAAATTGTACTTTCAGAATTATCAGTGGAGACATGTCAGCTCCAATATGCTTGTGTGTATCCAGCTACTTTGTACTCTTTTCAGAACTACCGGTTTCTGTTTTTTGCACAAGGAAGTAAAGCATCTCTTTCACACATCAGCAAAAACCCACTTTTTAAAAAGTAAAAATATACCCAAAATTCTGGAAAAAAAAATATTAAGGAGCATTTCTTTTAGATATAAACTAATTGCTGGAAAGTAGTTATGTTTCAGTATTTGTTTTCAACTTTCTTACAGAAATTGCTATCAAAAGACTTACAAAAGGTTTCAGTCTCACTCGAAGCAGAAAAAAAAGCACTTTTCTGCAGTTTCTCAGTACACCAGTCTAACTGAACAAGTAAAAAATGGAAGTGGAAAGA
Organism: Nesoenas mayeri; assembly: GCF_963082525.1. Lineage (NCBI taxonomy): Eukaryota > Metazoa > Chordata > Aves > Columbiformes > Columbidae > Nesoenas > Nesoenas mayeri. The sequence continues at coordinate 17,977,233 of NC_137554.1, read as the reverse complement.
GAAGTCCTTCTGAGCTTCATACCATCTTGGACTTCTTATAAAGCGGTGTAATCCCCATACAAAGCTATGTGCAGTCTCTTTCTGTGTGTCTGATGAAAAAAATCATGGTTTTGAACAGAACCCTGTGTTGTAAAGTTATACTGACTTCAGAAATGCTGAGAAGCCAACGTTCCTATTGAAGCAGATGGTAAAAGCAAGCCTGTCAACCAGGAACTACGGGTGGCTGTGGTGTTACTATTTAATCCATACAGTGCCTGAAAGTGGTTATTTCATTAACCTTAAAGGTCATTAGGGAGGCACAGTGAGTGCAGTTATCAGTAGTGCCAAAAGCACACCATGAGCACGTCCCCACAGTACTGAATTTAGTCTAAGGGGAAAGTGCTCTGAATTGTATTCAAGCTACTAATCTAGGATTATTAATTTTGCATTACTGAAGCTATAGTACTTCATGGACCAAGGCAGTATCTCTAAATGTAACCAAAAACAATGTCATGAAAACAGATCAGTGCTAGCTTAAAAGTTTTTTGTGCTGTGCTCCATTACATGTATGGATAAGTCTAGTGCTGGCTCCCATATGTGTTTGAGAGGAATATGCTTGGTTACTACTTGCTGTTGCAGAAAATGTGAAAGATCAGCCTGGTGAAAGCCATCCTTAAGTGGAGAGATTCCAGAAATGGACTTTGCTCCTCTTTCAGCATGAAGAAATTCATGTAAGTTCTAAACTATATATCTTAAAATGAAATGCTGTCTCAAGTTCACCATAGATGTAACATAAAGACATTAAGCTAATTGATTTTGACTGTTTATAGAGAATTTTTTAGATATTTAAAAAATACACTCTGTAATATAAAATCATACACAGATGTGTAAAAATGTGCAAATATGCCATTATGTGTATTCATGTAAGCAATACTAACAATTGCCTAAATAGAACTCCAGTCTTAGGCAAGCTGCAGGTGCTTGAACAGCTATTCTTAGTCATTCAAAAAATGCTTCATTTCCTTATTTATTGCATTACTGGGTGTTTTCTTCCTATCTTATTTTGCAGTCTAGCAGGGTCAGTATTAGGCCAGTATGTAATGATCTATAATGAGCTGGTATCTGTGACTGTTGAGACCAGACATAATTACTGCACGTGAGCTTGCCATTTTCTGCATGTTTTACTGTCAGTTATCAAAATGCCTGCTGGTGAGCAGGATGTTCTGTTTAGCGGCAGCTTCTATACCTTATTCAACCAGGGACCATCACAGCGATCTCTTAGGAAACATTCTTGTTACTAGCTTACTTCAGTGAGAACTGGATACATATTTTGTTCAGCAATTCCGTAAAATATTTAAGTAGCTTAGTAAAAAAAGGTGAAGGCATATTTACTCAAGAAAGCTTTATATTAAAAAAATTAAAAAGCAAAATTAGAGCAAATTTAAAATGTCAAAGTGCTACAATGATAGAATTTTATGCATTTTGGTTCAAGTATTGTAGTCCTTATTCATATAAAATTTCCTTTTAAAGGGCCATAATATTCAGTAGGAAATATAACATCACAAAATTTTGTTACTGTTTAGAACTGGAAGAATTTGTTATTATGCAGTTGTGTGGCCATAAGACAAAGGGTAAAATTGGACCATTCACTTAGCCACTGGTTAGAAAAAATTCCTCTTCTTATAAAGAAAAGAGAGGGACAAGACTGGAAAAGGCCTTGTGTTATTTTACACTGTTATTACCAGAAGAATTAGGCAGCACGTAACAGTGGCTATAAGAAAAACAAGCTAGAGAAATAAAGTAAGAGAAAATCAATTGGTGTCTCCAAAATGACAGACCAAACTTCATCGGTGTGCTGACCAAAAGGCACCCTATCTGGCAAAATAAATCCAGGTGATTTAGCCTTTTCACACAGAATCATCTTCTCTGTTCACTGCCCCCTTGTACACAGTCTTGTAACACACACATTCTTCCTCTATTTTTTGTTTTCCTGTATACAATATTCACTTCTCAGGCACTACTGCTGAGAAAACTCTCTATGTTAAGTAAACTACCCAGATACACTGTAACTACCTCCATTTATATGAACGTAAGCATGACCATACTGGGCAAGACCAAAGACTCAGGTAGTCTTATTTGTCTCCAGGCAAGAACAACAGCAGATCCACAGGGCACAATATAAAAATGGGGCAATCGAGTGATGTTTCCTTTGGATCTTTTCCTAGGGTCCAATAATTTGCAGCTTATGAATGCCATTAACTGCGTATGTTTTTATTTAATGCCCTCAACAGATTTTTGCCCATACTTCCCAAACTCCTGTAAATTAAGTTTTCAAGGTCTTGGCAGAAAAAACTTCCTCAGAGTAACACATTTTGGTTGTTTGAACCTACCGTCCACCACTTTCTGCAATCTAGATTAATAAAATCTAAACTTTCTGCAATCTACGTTATTAACAGCTGTCCCCTGTACTCCTCATGGGAAACTGACTTGGTCATCAGAGAAATAAAGCTGAGATCATTCATATTTTTCTCTTGTTCTCACCAGTCAGAGGAAGGTGACCTTAGTATGGGTACTTCTGTTAATACTCTCCAAATTTGAGTGACTTTTCTGCTGAGATTGCACTCTTGGTACATATGTAAATATGGTAATATGTAAATTTACCCTCACTCCTTTCTCCTGTGCTTTTGCATCATCTGTATTTCCTTCCTTAGAGTGAGAATGATTTCCTTTCCCATGCATGCACATTCTGTCTCCAAACCCAGTGTTATGAGGACCCCAGTAGTAGCAGGTGCTAGTTAACGCTTTCACTGCAAGCATATTACTGCAATGCATGATTTCCACAATGCCTGTTTTATCACCATGTAGTAAAGGAAGAAAAGTCAATATATATAATAAAAACAAAGGAGTTTTGGCGACTTACCAAGTGAAGATAAGACATAGTAAGGTAGATATTAAAATGAGGACTTGGTTAAACATTGCAGACTGTGTGCGTTGAATGGCTCTATGAAGATCATTCTATATTAATGGAAAATAGGTGTTATTTTTAGTTTTGAATTAATAAGGCATGAACTGATTCTTTGGAGGAATTACATAGTGCTCTGATAAAACACAGTCATTCAAATGCACTTAGAATCTGCTGATCATATAGAAGGGTGCAAAACAGCCAGCTGTGATTCTGTGATTATTCAACTAACTCTTTGTTCATCCTGGCACAACTCTGATACTATTGCAAACTGCATTAAGGTCTGTCTGCTCATGCCTAGCTTACAAATTACAGGCTGCAAGGACCAATTAAGGCACAGAAGCTGAATTCCCTACAACTGTGTATAAATGGAAGAGTAGCAAAAAAACCAGCCATTACAACTTTCCCTTACCATCAAAGTAACAACTTATACTAATTGAGATTTCACTTGAAGTCTTTTTTTTTTTCTGATTTTGATGCAGAAAGCAGCTTAGCAATGCTTGACCATTTGTATAATCTACATACAGATCTGGTTAGCTTCCTATCAAAGCTGGACAGTGGACTGTACTGCCAAAATCCCACTAAAGACAATATGCTAAAAAAAAAAAAAAAAAAGAAACTCTAAAATAGTTTTTTATTTTGTCATACTTACAATCATATTCTCTAAAGCATGTTTTGCCAGCCAACAATTTAAAAACACAGGAATAAACAGGTTTCTTAAGCCTGGCCAGAAAATCTGAAAGAAAAATTAACAAATTCATTGAAAGCTTTTCTCTTCAAGCAGCAATGAAACAACTGGGGAAAAATACTTATTATTAATGTGTGAGATATGGCTTTAAAAAACATTTTAAATAACTTTTTTTTCTTTGTGATGAACTGTACATAAGATAATTTGATAAAATAAGGACAGTCAGTTTTTAGTTTAGACATCAGAGTTTCTTATATTTTAACATCTAGCTGGTTTATTTTATTGATTGTGCTGTATTTTGAGTGAGAGGGTTTTGCTTTTCTTTGTCCCCTATCAGGGAAGAAGGGGAAAGTTATCTGTATTATTACTTCATGCAAGTAGCAAACAATATTCTTGTTGTTGACAGATTTCTGTTCTCACAGGCACAAATTTGGCATCCACATCTAAGTTCCAAATTTACTTCAATTAAAATTAAAAGTGTTTGTGTAGCTATAAAAGTGCAGTGTGTAAATGTATTAATTCAAATATGTTTACCGTGATGATGAAAGGGACAGCATTAATTATTTCCAGGAGAAAGGGTATTCTCAGAATTTGCTCCCAGATATTTCCCTTCAAAGAAAAGGAAAAAAAAAATCATGTTACAGTAGCGTCACGTCTAGTTCTGATGAGAAATATATGTGATATTCTAATGCCACTTATAGATTCTCTCCCATTAATCGAATTTCAGAAAGATCATTCATTTGAAATTTAAACAGATATGTCAAATGTGGATATAGATTACAGGCCACTTTGGACTATTTTTCTTACTGTTTATCATTATGTACCTCATAGACAAAAATACATACTTTTAAATCTATATTTTTACTAGAGCAGTTCTCTGTTTCGGTATGACCATATATTTCCTTGATATGACCTAGTAAGTAAGACAGCTCAAATGAAGAATTCTAATTGCATTAACTAGTCAACTCATTCTCTCAGCTAATTAAGACCTTCATTAAATTAAGTTTGCATTTTTTTCAGAAAATAATATGCTCCTGTTTCCTTCTATTGCATTTTTAAGTACCTTGGAATCATACACAGACATATTGTCTCTGCTTTTTCATTCTTCAAAAGTTAGTTTACTTGCATTTTTTACATGCACACTTACACACGGATAAAGATGTAAGGTTCCTGTCCTAAGGAACTTATCTTTTCAATAATTCTTTTTCAGTGACTCCTCATACAAGTAACAGACTACCTTGCTGGCAAATTATTTTATCTGCAACTATTTCTACTTCTTTTTCTTAGAAGCCTCTATGTCTTTAAAATCCTGCATTGTAATGTTTTAGCTTTTCACTGTGCTAGTTTTTCTTACCCTAATGCTTATCATCTAAGAGTGTCTAAAAATCAAAGTCCTAGTACAGCATAAGAGTTGTAGAGACATATATCTAAAGGATATGCCTTGCTCAGAAGACTTTACCACCAAATCAACTGTTCTGACTACTCCTATGCACAGGTGACTGCCCTGTAGTCCATATTAACGCTTATTGTGAAGGATGAGCCACTCTGTACATCCTTCTGATAGAACTTCATGGCAAAATATAAAGCAAAAGAGGAATCAAATATATTGTATTTTCCAAAGAAAAAATACCAGCTCATTCTCCCTTAATCATGTTTTATTATGCTCTGCATGTTAGTCACAGAAGTCTCTTTATTAATTCTAATCCTGCTGTTAAGATATTAACTTATTAAGAAGTAAGTATTAAAAATATGAATGAAATTAAGTTGGGGAAAGATAGCAGTATTCTATAGTGAGTCCTTCCTTCCTGTATCTTCTTTTATCTCTATTTTGTATTTTCTCTTTTCCAACTGTTTCGGAGAGAGAAGTAAGGAAGACAATCTAATGTTTAATATTTTAATTAGGACTACAAGACCAAAGTTCTGTATTTCTGTCACAAACACTTCATTATATTTCAGGGCTTCTTGGAAACTGGTCCTGCTTACATGATATTAGAAGCCTTCCCACATATTTCAATGGAAGCGGTACTGAACTTTTCATTTGCTTACTGATAAATACAGGATGGGAATAATACTACTTCTGTTCCACATCTGAGTAGCGATTGTGAATGATTAAATGTTGGGATGAAAATCCATACATTTAAAAAAGAAGGTATTGAAAATTCAGTGACTTACAGCTTTACAAACTCTGTATATCAAGACTTCATCATACATAATGCAATAACAATGTAGCATATATTATGGAAATATTGCAAGAATTTGCAGTCAAGCATTATATTTTCAGTTGCAATTACATAATAATCTTGGCTGTTAAAATAATAATCAGATATAACCACTGAAAATTAAAACAAGTTCTATAGCATATGATATTCTTTTTCTATTGTTAACTTTTCACATCTGGAAGCCATTGGACCTACGGGGCAAGGATCATTGTCTTCCATGTAATTGTAATTGGTAGGAGTTAAGACACACTTGAATAATCTTAAACATTTCATGTAATAAGCAATTCTGTAAATAGAAGTGAAATTATGAGACCTAAAACTGAGGTTTAATTTGTAGGAATAATAAAATCGAAAGAAATTTGATTTTCCCAACTAACCCATTCTATGATTTCACCAGTTTCTTCATTTTTAATGTTAAGAGCTTGCTTTTCTGTGTTATAGAAATGTCACATAATTTACTTGTGCAGGCAAAATGCCTGTGCAGATGTGCTCCAGGTACTTAGTGATGTCTGCAGCTCTAAGATTCTGGCTTCCACATACAAAGGCGTCATGTCTTCTGCAAAATTGCCTTTTGCAGTGAGAATGTATGCTACTGGCACAAGCAGCTAAGACTGCCTGTGTGCCAGTGATACAGTAGTGTTGCCAGATATCTATGACAAGTTTTGGAAATCAAAATTTCTAATGTAGACATCTCTCAGAATTTTGGCCAACGGTAAACCCTCGTGTAATGGATTAAGATGTGAGAATGCAGATTGTAAACCATTCATTCTCAGATCCAAGTGATCAGCAGTGCAATACAGTGCTACATTCTTTGCATTCCTTCCCACATGAAAGCAATCAAAAATGAAAAATTACTGTAACCTAGTAGCATCACATACTATTATGTCCTCATTATTCTTCATGTTGAATCATTTCTCATATGTCATTAACCAAGTATTAGAAAGGCAAATTCCTTGGAGTATTCTCTCAAATGACTGCTTTATTTATTTTACAGGTTATTTGTGAAATCCCAGGAATGCGCACACAAATGCTAACAAAGTCAACTTTTTTCTTGTTTCTTCCTGGCTTTTCCTCTGACTTGTTCCTAAATTGTAAAAGCTTTGGAAGTGTTGGCATGAAATAAGAAATGTCACAGATTTACATGAACCAAGTCTCCTTCGGCCATCCTGGCTGTATAGAAAGGGCCTACAGTGGGTGAAATAACAGCTGTCTTGGCTTCCTGAGACTGCTGTAAAACTGGGGTAAGTGGCTCTATCATAACATTTCCAGGACCAGAGGGAAGGAGGTGTTTGCATCAGGTGGATTGCCAAAGTGCATTTCAGTACTACCATTTTTTCTTACATTACTCTTATTCCCTCATGGAGACTGGAAATATAGCCATCATAAAATTGTCTCAACTTCTGTGACAGGTATATGCAGCAAATCAAGACAGCAAAGCTTTAAGCCCATTGCACGCTAATAAGTAACTTCTCATGGGAGCTGACTTGCCACTATCTCTCTCAACTTCTGTACTCACTAAAACTGTTGTAGACCACAAGCCAAATGGCTACGGATAAAATTCTGCCCAATAAACTCAGGAACACTAGAAATTGTGATTGCTCTTTACTGTTTGGGCACTAGATTTGTTAATTTTGGATTGTTTCTGCCTATAATTGATTTGCATTTGTAACCAGCAACACCTTCATAGTATACACTACGAGGATTAAGAAGTAAAGTTTCAAGCCTCTTTGCATTATTGGGCGCTATGGAAAACATTTATGCCATAATCACTGATAAACACACTAAAGTACAACTCTCTAACTTCAGTGGTGGCTCTGATAGCTACTGAATGTCAGTAAATCAAAAATTACAAAAAAAAAAAAAAGAAAGAAAGAAAAAGAGTGCTCCAAGATATTTTCAGCTTCAGAAACACCTCTTTTCATATTTACTTTGATAAATTATTTTATTAATAGTATTTTTCTCCTGAAGATACTAAAAATGCAGAGTACCTAAAATTGATTAGGCTAGCACATAAAATATAATGACGAAAATTGAATAAAAATATTAGGAAAGTATTATAACTTTTTAAAGAGAATGCAAACACAAAAATATACTGTATCCACATCAGATGATTTCAAGGCATTTTGAAAAATGTACCAAAACCATCAGAGAGATGGATAACACAAGTATGTAGGTATCCATAATTAAAAAAATAGAAAAAAGAGTACTGTCTTGGCCTAGTTTTTTGGTATGTAGTTTCAGAGGCCTGAAATTTGAGTTATAGATACTGAATAGCTACAGTTTTGAGATCAATGACAATCATGTCCATTGCAATATGCATAGACATATAAGACTGTGCACTTGGAAAATCCGTATCCAAAAATTAAGGTCACTTTTGAGAATCTGTTTTCAAATTACAATGTGTAAGTGAACAATGAAAACAACTACAATTTCATTTCTGACTTCCACTCTAGATATTACTGTTTGTTTATAAATTCGGGAAACATGAGTAGGGCTTCCTGTGACAATATGCTGTCCCGTATATGTGTGTTTTTCTCACCTTCCTGCTTGTGTATCAGTGTGGGCACAAATGGGGGCGCATGAATTTTACAATGAAAAATTTAACTCAGTTAATTTTTGTGATGAAATATGCCTAAAAGTAACAGTACTTACCTTGTAGCTTAGATAACTCAGCAGCAGAGTTTCAAAGAGACTTATTACAGCCACAGAAACCTTAAGTGAAGTGACAAAATATGTGTATTAATATTGACTTTGAAACAATATATGAATTAACTATTACAATGAAAAATAAAAGATAATAAAAAGCAGCTTTTGTATGCATCCTCTGAAGCCATCTCGGCTAACAGTATTTAGCATTAAGCTTAAATATTGTTATTTTTCTGACTAAAGCACAGGCTGTGACATGAGTCTCATTGCACAGGCTGTGACATGAGTTTCATCCCTCAGGGAGCCTGCAGAGTGGCCTTTCCATGGTTTTTAGAGAGCTCTATACACAGTCTGCCAGTATGTTTCTCAAGTTCCAGTTGTCAAAAGCTATTCATAAGCAGTTTATGAAAGTTAAGCTCATCATTAGAGCAAACAGTGACTCAACAGAGCTTGATAATTCTAGGAGAAAAACCTATCTAATTCTACAATACTTAGATATGGCTTTAATACTTTGTAAATATATTTTAAAGCTATGTAAATTTGAAACAGTTCACTCAGATCAGCTTATCTTTATGCTTTTATTGTACTTAGTCAAGTAGATTTCTTTGTTAACATCAACTTTTCCAAGTTTCCTTTAACTTCACTAAAATGTTATAAGTCGTTGTTGTCTACCGTTATTAAATGAAAATAGGTAAAATGGCCATTTGCATATTACCTGTAATCCCCATAAAGGCAAGCTTCTATTCACCCAAATAATAGGAGACCTGTTCATTAAAATTAAAAAAAAAAAAAAAAAAACAAACTATAAAAATCTGGTTACTGTTTTGAACAAAATCAAGAGAAAAAAAATTGTACATGTGAATGGAAATTAGAGAAGCCTTATTTTTTAGAAACATTCCCATTAAAAAAAAATTTAAATCAGTAGTTATCTACTGAGTACTGACAATTCTTGTATTGCTAATCCAGAGCCAACCACTGAGTTCCCATGGGAGTAATCCAACACCCAGTGACACCAAAATCTTTCAATGGATTCAGTGGTGCTAGTTAATCCCCTATGATTCCAGAAAGAAAAAATCAATTTGCACAGATGCAAAGTAATAATATTTATGGTGGAAAAAGAAACTTGTCAATTCTTTTGTATGAACCTTTTGCTACCTATGTAATGATATATATGGTATGATAGATATGATATATATATGATATAAATGGTATCTAACTCATAGGGGCTGACATCTTGGAAAAATCTCATATTGTCTTAGTATTTACTAAACACAATGGTAACAGGCACTTGATACAGTACCACTGGAATCTGGCATACTCAATGGTACAATAGCTTACTGTTAGTCATTTACTGCTAGTCATAATTACGTTTTAAATGAGGGCATCCAGTTTTTTTCAGCAAGGTATAAAAGTTGATGGAATTCAGACCTTACAAGAGCATCCAATCCAGCAGTTCACTTATGCAATCAGAGAAACAATTAAAATATTCAATGCAGTTTTGAATATTCAGGAACACAGAAGTAATTGCTTGACAGTTATGAAAACATCATTATTATATGTTAAAATGTCACCATTCCAGATAGAAATGGATTTGTCTTCCTCTTTCCTTCCCTTCCCCAGTATTATGTGGGCTTCTGGTTTGCCTTTTTAAATTAGGAACTCACCAATCAATTGTTCCAGGTGTGTAGTTTTGATTGGAACAACTCCAGTTTAATTCCTTACTGATATTTGTCATCCCATCCATGCAAAGTCCATTTTCATTGGCAAATGTATATGGGTACATGATTGTAAAAACATATGGGAGGAAAGGGATATTAGTTACATTATTAAGTGTTATGTAAAATGCATGCAATAGTTTGAAATTCTAGGCAATGGATATAGACATTTTAATAAGTAAAATAACTTTTAGAAAGTAGTTCTGTATGTGTTATGTGTCTGTAGACAAAGGTCTATGAAGCATTTCAGGTTACATTTTTTAAAGATTTTAAAACATGTTCCAATTTAAAAACAAAAGAACTGAAATTATACTTTCAAAAGCAGAACTACGTGCACAATAAATACTGAAGATCCAGAGATACTAGAAACCCTATCACATGGATAGGCTGAGATAAAAGGAGCATATATACCTCCCATACTCTCAACAGGAAAGATTGCATCAAACTACACTTTATATCCTCTTGTAAGGGTGTGAGGAGGGCTGGAGATTCATGAGTAGAAGTAAGAAACTGGTGATATCTATGTAAAATAATAGCTGCGAGGTACATGTGATGTTATCCTGCCTTGAATTGCTGGCACAAATCCTCCCTTCAAATGGTCATGTAAGGATGTGGGAATATATATTTGTGTAAATGACCAAATACATGCTTGTTTATCCTTGGCAAGCAAGGTCAGCAGAAAAGAATTCTCAGACCACAGAATAGTCATAGCTGTATTTTTACCAACGGAGTGGGACAGGTGATAAATGGTACCCATTAATAAGGATGCTTTATGTCTTAAGCTCTTCCCTGTACACCCGCTGTGCCTGAAGGAGTAAATGAAAGATAGTAACTTGTGCAGGCATTTCTGAAAAGCAGGAAATAAATATGCAGGGAGGGTCTGTGATGAAAGGCATTCCTCCCAGAATTGTCACTTTAAAAACAACCAGATGATAACGTTTTCTGTGGCTGTTCTCTCAACATATTGAGTAATTTCTTTCATCAGGCTGTGACACAATATCTAGAAAGAACATTTTTCCATAACACTGCATTTGCAATAATGTATTGTGGCAGCAGTTCAGGTATCAAGCCCTCAAGATTTCTATGGCCAAAACCATTGACATTGATGGGGTACTATTTGGTCAGAGGGCTGGTTTATCTGGCATGGCTTCTACGACTGGGGTCTTAGTGAGCATGCAGAAGTGACTTACCTGAAAGAGATATAACAAACTAACGAATCTCTTAAATGTACCACAACAGAATATAAGGGAATTATGTATATAGAAAAGACAAATACACTCTCTGGCTGGTGAGTTGTTAAACATTTACATTGAAGGAACAAATATGTCAGGAAAGGTCTGGGGAACTAAGCAGTCTCCAAGATGCAGAAAAATCTTTGCATATGAATACAAAAACATGGAAGTATGACTGTGGCAGAAGTGCTAATGTTCTAATCTGTTCTGTATACCTAGACATAAACTTGCAGTATAATATGTTCATCTGGGCTCACTGGAGTTCTCATAACAAAACAACACCAGCAGCTTCTTCATGCCAGAAACTATCATTAGCTGTAAAATCTTAAGTCCTTGAGTTGCTGTGGTACTATGTCCAAATTTCCCTTATCCATCACTGTTACAGGTTTTGCAAAATCTGTACTGCTTGTTTCCTCCCTACACATTTCCTCTCCTTGAAGAGACACTTTCTAAGACACATGTGGAGTCAAGAAATAGTTTTTGCAGTTCTTGTTTTTCCAGGGAGATTTTTTCCTGGCCCTTTTTCAAATGTTCTAATTTCTTACAATAAATTTCCACCAAAATAAAAAAATCTCAAATGCATCTTCTGTACTTCCCATTCACACATTCTTCTCTCATGCACTTCTGAGTAAAGCTAATGTACTTTTGGTCTCCCTTCTAAGTGTTTAGAGAAAGCAGAGGGCTAGAAAATTGTCATCAATGTCATCTGCATGAAAGGTCAGTTTCATGTATTTGTCTGTTTTCGGGGTCTGGGGTTTTAAGTAAAATTATTTAAGTAAAATCCTGAAATTGTTGTTGCATAAACTGGCAAACAGATATTTTTAATTTTATTTTTATAAACATAAACATTAAAATTATAAATAAAAATGTTATGTAAAAATACAACTACAAGTTTGCACAACTATATCTGCTGCACAGTTTCTGAGAGAATAGCCAGAATGATTTTAGCAGTAAAATGAAAAAATAATAGTTCTTTTAGATCCTATTTCCATTCACAATGTAAAAGTAGCTTTATAATTCTTTCAAAATACCTGTAAGCCATAAAAGCAAATCCCTGTTCACAGAATATCAAAGATTAATAAATTAAATTCATTTATTTATTAGAAATTAAACAATGTTTTGAGAGCAGAAATAACAAACCAAACCAAACAAACAAAACACATTACCATCCAAGTCCTTGCTTCGGATCATCCAGGAGCACACGAATTATGTATAAGAAACAGCTTAGTAGCTTGAGAGAAAAATTGAATAATCTTATTCTCAGACCTATTTAAAAAAGAAAAGAAAATACAAAAATAAATTTAGGTTCTTTTCTGTTTTAACCACTTTTAAAGTAAAACTAAAAGGAACTAGAATAGCCATGCTGCAACAGACCAATGGTTGATCTAGCCAGTAACTTGTCCCCAATATGGGCAAGTAGCATATCATACAGAAGAATTGTAAGAATAAGCCTGTCAGATACACATAGAATACACCTTTCCAGCTTCCAGAAATCTCTGAGTTAAGACTCCATCTGTTTCAACGTAAAGAACTACTCAGTCATTTGTTTGCAAGCTGTTCTATGCCATTCATCATTCCTGATGCCATTCTTTGGGTCTTTTGAAAAGTTCACTTTTTTGAAGGAGATGAGATGAGAGATATAGTGACATGAAGAAGACATACTTTCAACAATAGGCAGAGGAGATACAACGGCAAGCATTTAAATATTAATATCTGGAAGTCTTCATGCAGTAGCTTCTCATACAGAATATATTAATACTATCCCAACTTATAAAATATTAAACTGTAGTCATTTAACGTTGAAGTTGTGTAATTATGCATCCAAGGATCAGGATATATGAAAGTCATGCTGAATGCACAACTGAACCGAATCAACAACTTCTACAGACCATGTAAATATTGAAATGTTCTAGCTGAAAGGATATATCACAAATACGATCACAAAATATTACAGTATTTCCCACAAACGTAGGTTGACTGCACAAACACAAGATTCCTTCAAAGAGATCCACATGGACGCTTGCTTCTACCACACGGGAAATTTATTTCAGTGCTAATTGAAGCCTTTGTCTTCTCCAGGGGAACTTAGCTTTATTTTAATCAGATTTTGCAGTAATGAAAGGATTAGAGTTTAAATTCTCAGTCTTGTTATTATATATGTTATATATATTATATATATGTTATTATATTCAATAGTCTTTAAATTTTGCCAGTGTAAATATTTTTATCTATTTCTTGGTTGTAAGTTTTCATTCACTAATTAAGGTAAAACTGTTGGTTCACTACAGTTAAGTGAGGGTAGGTCACTTGTGAACACTTCTGTCCAAAGCACAATACCATTAACTGAGTCTTACTTCATTTGCACCTAGTCATAGTAAAGAGGGTATCTTATATCATTGTGTTGCAAACATGTTAGCAGGTCTGCTGAACTCAATGTAATTACTTCTATGATTTAAGACCTACAGCTTCATTATGCATACCCAAATCTGTGAGTATACATTCCCTTTTAAATAAAGAAACATAATTATCTTATGGTGATATTACATACTTTTTGACTTCACTCAGTTGTAAGTTCAAAATGAACACCTTACAGAGAAAACTAATAAATCACCCTTTCTATCTACTAGTTCCTTTCCCATTAAAACACGGTGTACAGCAAACATAGAAGATAGATTCTTAAATATTCGGCCATACAATTGCTAAAAGAAATCTTAAGATTTGTTACACAACACTACTTACTACTTTTACCTATGAAGTTGCTGTTGTCACATTAGAACTAGATGGACTTTTACAGCACCTTGTCATCTGTAAACTAGGGGTTAAAATCCTGTGGTCCCAACCATAAAAAGTACTGCAGCTGTTATTAGCAATTAGGTTTGTGAACATTAACCTAATGATTCTTGCTGTCCAATCAAGAGTAATTAGCCACAGATTATTTATTCTCCAACATGAGTGAAGAGATTGAAGCAGTAAATGGATTGAGAGGCTGTAAAAGGTAGCTAAGTGTGCTGTTGTGCTATTATTTGACTAGGAGGAACCCCAGTACTTTTCTTGGACAATGTTAAGGGGGTTTTTTTTCCGCATTCTTTTAAAACTGTTGCTGAAGAAAACATGAATTGTCTGTACTAACCCTTTTGTGGAATTCTGCTGGGGTATGAATGGTTGCCACAACAACTCGGCTATTAAGCAAGAAGAGCAGATAATGTTTAAAACAAACAAATAAAAACTAATCTCAAACAAAGAAGTCCACCAGGATTTCTTTTCCATATGAATTCTGTGTTGTCTAACTTTCTTAGGTAACTGCAAAAGTCTGTTGTTTGTTTCTGCTGGTTTTTAGTTCTTTAAACACTAAACTTGGTGTGAAACACTCCTGCACTGATAATGGACTCATTTCTAATCATAATTTGAAATTATATGTTGGTTTAAATGCCAAAAGAAAGTGGTGCTTTTCTGATTAACAACTACATCAGTACTAGGGATCCATGCTCCTGCCTGCTGCCTTAAACTCTTAACTCTCAAATATCAGTCCTGAAATATCAAGAACTACTTATGTATTCAAATCTTTAAGTTCCATAGCTCTATTCCAGGCTATGCCTAAAAGTGCTTCTGGTTCTTGGCATCTCCACAGGAATGTCTGTTTCCCACAGAATATAAGGCAGGGTTTTCACACCAGACATGCTTTTGTCTAAGGGTTCTCATTAGCACAGAGTGCATATCATGGACTGGGTTATATATAAAGCAAGGCAATAGGATACCTCTTGTACCATATGTGACTGGGTCACTTATCACAATATAAATAAGGAAGATTTCAGATCTGTCCTGTTTCAGAAGGTCCCAGTTCTGTATGCTTCAGCCTTTAGAAACAGGGTGCACTGTCAGAGGGAGCATGTTTAGTCTCATTCTGGCTAAAGCTTTAATAATTAATGTAGGACTACCAAGTGAGTATACTCTGTGGTCGAAATTTTCTGTAGCCTGATAGTTGGTGCTGTCACCTCTGAGTGAGAATAAATGCATTTATTCCACTGTCATGGAGATCTAGGATTTCAAATATGGGAAGGGAGGGGACAGTCACTACAGAAGGTACTTAAAATAGTGTTAATTTATTACTATGTTACAAAGAAAATATTTCATATTTTGGTTTGCTGGCTGATTATTTTTGTCTTCTGTTTTACATGCTGCCAGTGGATCAACATGGTGTGCTACACTTAATTTCTTTTTTTCCATTCACAGCTAGATTGTTCAAGTAGCAAGGCCATTTGCACAGAGTATCTCTGTTTTGACACTGGTGCCTGAAATTTGTATTCAGTTATATCAATCATACACTGTTATCCAGCTATGTTATCCACTTTAATAAGATTGTAATTTCACTCTGTCCATGTAACCATGGTGTTATATTCTTTGTCTTATTTAAAAGAATAAATTGATAATAACAGTTAAAAATGTTTGTTTTGTGAAAGAAATATAATGTTAGTGTTTCCTTCTCAGTCTGAACATGTATTTGCTATTTTTTGCAGGCGTTTTTAAGTACAGAGTGCTTAAGTACATTATGCTTCATTAGTACTGGCTCTGACTTTCTTTCATTTTCATTATAAATTCTTGATGTTGCCCTTGTAAGCATTTTTAGAGATTAAACCTCTGATTTAAAGAACTGATCTAAATCAAAATGAGAGTGATGGAGACAGCAGTTGAAGATTTCACTATCACCTTCCATTATTCTTTTATTCTAAGTCTCTAACTTATTTTGGGGAATTTTTAGCAAAATCATCTCAGTAGCAGCCAGCTTTAGGAGCTGGATCAAAATATACTGTTATTAACGTATATCGTGATGATGGTTATCTTTTATTCCCGCTCCACTGAATTGAAACTTCACTTATTTTTTCCTTTGAGACTTATTTTAGGCTGTGATAATGTAGTCTGTGAGCCTGGCAAGTACAAGCAAGACATACTGATATGTCGTCTTCTCTTTTTCTTTTTTTTCTTTTTTTGGCAGGGACTCAGGCATGCTGGCTGATGCATTTATAAAATGCTTTTCCTGTATTGGTTGAACTTGATTAGACATTTACTTGCAGAAGTTTGAGTGGAAGCTAGGTTGACAGATTAAGTCTTTTTTTATCAGTTTATAGAAATACTTTCAGAACCAGAATAATGAATGAACCAGCTGATATTTCATGCTACCGGTCTGCGTGTGATTTAGATCAGATTAGTAATCTGTAGAAAATCCATATAAATTCTAGACTTGATTTCTCTGGTTGACAAAAACCATGTGTTATTTTACTCTGTGTTAAATTCACTTGCAACATCTTAAGGATTAGCAAAAACTGAACGTGTGTAGTTTGATTTAGTTACACAATCTGAAAATTTGCTGATACTATTGACAATTATTTTCTTGATAGCAATTACAACTTCAGTATGTGAAGGAAAGTTTTCAGTGCTCTCACTGAACACTAAGATCTGTATATATGGGGTTTTGTTTAAATCTTGTCAAGATTGAAGTAGGGAAAAAAGTTCTTTCATTTATCTCAAGCAAGAAAGTACTATTCAGAATCTTACCAGTGAAAAGAGATTTACAGTGAATCAGGTCATAAATTTATAGACGTTCTTAGTAAGTAAACAAAACTGCATCAAATCCCTGTTCTGTGGACTAGGTTAGGAATAAAAGGGCTATTTATTGCTTACAGCTTCTCAGACTGCCCTTCTAGCCATGAGGAATATTCTTTTCTAGTTTAGGATGTCTATTCTGTTTTGTCTCTTACTGCATTTAATCACTAAATCAGGCACCTGAATGAAGATGACCTTTCCCCTATGTGTCTATGTAAGTGTAACAAATAAAGCTTTCCCCATGAATGAACTTCCAGCAGCTTTGTTAAACCTGATTCTCCAGCTAGACACTGTCAAATAACTCCAAAGCTCAAATTGAAAATATCAGTTATTCACAGTACAGTGCTTTATCTTTATCTTTTTTTTTTTTTTGGTTTAGGGAAATATTTTGCTTATCACAAAATGGAAAGTTAGAAAACGTTAGGCAATAAAAAGATCATATTCTGTGATGTAAAACTAGTAGTTAATACTAGCTGTTACAGATAAAAATATTATGGTCTGCATTATTTTTAAAAACTCCCCAAATTTTGTTTGTCTGAGCTTTTTTTCGATAGGGACACCAAAAAAAATAAAGTTATTTATTTTCTCCTAACTGTCCTTTCCTAGACACAAAGCCATGGAACCATCTTAACTATTACAACGGCCAAGATGTATTCTTTCTATTCTAAAAGCTTTCTGTATTAAGGCGTTGTAATTTTAGTTCCTTACAGTTGTAGGGCAAATGGAGGTAAATTTGACCCTGCTACACAGAGGAGAATTGAGGTCAGTTACTGCTCTTCTCAGCTATGAAATTCACTGATAATATGCAATGCTTCCATCCCCTTGGACTTGCTACATGGATGTAGATAAAGAGATTATTATCTTAGTTCCTCCACATTATTCTCTTCTATGACGGTCTATAAATTTAAGTGTATATGTCAATGAAGATAGTATTAAATCAGACTAAAGACAAGGAATACATTTCCAAGGTACCACACTCAGGAGAAAGAGGTATGTCCGTCCTCCCCATTAGTTTCCTTTCAATTTTTTTTTTCTTTTTTTTAGTATAGATCAAGTTTGAAATTTATTTAGGAATACTTAACAGAACTGAACACTTCAAAAAGCTAGGTACTTCTGCAGCTTTTTTCCTCCAGCATCTTAGAGGCTCTTTGCTTTCCTAGACATAAAGTCATGGCTTGTCAATTAGCATTGCAATGTCAGATTCATACAACTTAGTCAGCTTGATCATGATACAGAAATAAAATCATGCCACTAAGTACTTGATCCTACAAAATAAGTATGATGTTGTCTTTAAGTTTAAATAATACTTTCTGAATTTATTTTGGATATTATGTAAAACTGACTCCTCTACTTGGTAAAATTTTAGCTCAGAACAAAACTAATGATAATTTTTTTTGTTACCTTCAATGGAACTGAATTCTACTCAAAGTATCACAATTATGCTTAACAGAAATGAATCCAATTGCTTACTTGATCTTTGGTTTTTGATGAAGAAGAGCTTTAGTCTCTCTTTAAATGTATTTTCATTCATATAGAATTCAACTTGCACCCTGAAATATAAAAGGAAGTATTAGAATTGAATATGAAAGATAATAGATTATTTTTTCAAAATTATTTGTTCCCCTAATCATCTGTTCTTTATGTATAACTGCAGGAATACATACAGGGTGTTTGGCCAAAAGCTCCCTTGGATTTGAATGACTAATGTTTAAAGATTAAAAGCAAAACAAACAAACAAACACAATTTATTTAGTTTGTCCCCTTTACATGCAGAATCATTTTCATACTACTTGGACACTCTACACTGCAGAATCAGAAGTGTCTATAGCTTTGGTATTTTCATTGGAAAACTGTTCTCATACCTGCATCTTTGTAAGGAAGATTTCCTTGATATTCAGGTTAAACCTTCCATCTCAGTTTAATTCCCTTCCTGTAACATTGACATTTTAATGATTCTTCTGTTTTCTGTCTTGTTCATGTCTCTGTTAAGCATTTACATCTCAGTCTACTTGTCTGTGTTCACCTTTAATCAAATGCTCATTCACCAAACAAACCACCCTCTCTGAACTTTGCTTTTGTCACAATGGAATATTGAGACCTAAAAGCAAAATTATATTGCAAACATACAATACCATACAGAAAATAACTCCCCTTCCTGATTATATTAAAGCAATAGTAACCTCTTTTTTTTCCTCCCTTGCCCCCAAATTTGCCAGGATGTATTTCATGTTTCTGTCCCTCGGTTCAGTCCAAGCACAACTCTGCAACAGTTCTACAGACCAGAAGAGGCATTGCAGGGGCTGGAAAGGGGAAAAGAACGCATGTATTCACTGTATAGCAAAACTTAGACCACTCCAGAGTTGTGGAGCTGGACTGCTTGCAGTAGGATGAGTGCAGCCTTTCCACTGAAGGCTTTGCTCTACCCAGCTGACTGGATCTCCCTTTCCTATCCCACTTCTACTCCAACAATGAATCACTTTACCTCAGCACAGTTTCTGTGCCGCCTTGAGAAGTCAATTCTCAGTTTGAGAACTGTTCTGTTATCATGTGACATCACAAGTGAGATGCTTCCTTCTCACTTTCTCTGTACACCATCATGTGTTACAAAATTGCATATCCTTTTTCTGTTGAGAGGCATACTTGATCTTTATTTGAGTATTCATTTTCAGCAGTCTTTCTTTCATTAAATGACCATACTTCAATTACTTGTTCTTAAATGTAGTAATGTTTTTTCCAGCAGGATCCTGACTTCAGTTTTTCCTTTCTCCCATGTGAAGCCTTTGCTGAAACTATTTTTATCTAATCTATTTTCTCTATATAATCTATGTTTTCTATAGTTTCTCTCTTCCCCTCAAATACTTGCCTAATAACATATATATATTTATGGAATTGGAAGATTATGTAGTTATGGGCTCCAAAATGGATGGCATCTTAGGTAATGTGACTTTTTCATGCTTGCTTACTTACTACCAGAAATTGAGGCTTATCACTTTGTAGGACAGCATCAGCACATCATAAGAAGTCTCTCTATGATTCACTTAGTGAGGTCACTTAATTTTAGCTAATCACTTAGCTTTTGTGTGCATTATTGTAACTGTTCCTTGTAGAATGGAGAACTACACTGCTTCCTGTTCAGAGGAACCAAAACCATAACCTTATTTTTAAGAATCTGTATTGTAACTAAGCTCTATAACTAACAGAATTTTGAATTTATTTCTATTCAATGACACATTTGACACAGCAGTAAGACCAACCTCTACCCTGGACCACCTTTTCTGCACTATCTGCTTTACCCCTTCTGCGGTAAGATCTTTAATTCGTTGGAGTTAAAGAACCCACCTGCCCTCTGCTTTTTAAACTAAGAGTACCTGCACCTGCATATTTCAAAGAGCTAGGGCCCAGAGGAATGCCCTAGAACAGACACCAAATTAGGGGAAATGGTGAAAAGCAACTTGTTTCTGGGCTTCTATTGAGCTTAAACATAGACTAAGTGGTGTGTTGTTCAAGACTGTGGGAGTCATTGCCATTAACATAAGTACAATTTAGACAGTTGGTAACCTTAAGGCAAGGCAAAGAAGCATGTCTAGGGATTAAGTAGTAGGTAAGCAGGTTTCTGGGGGCCTGAGCTCTGCTTCAGTTCTTTCCTGCACATTTCCCAAGATACTTACTATCATTAATGCAGTGACAGTCTTAGTAAGAAACACTTCCCATGATTTGGCAGCTGCCACAAGCTAAGTGTATATACTTAATCTTCAAGGACATATTTCAGTAGGTAAACAAAGTGGCATAAGCTATTGAACTAAGGGATGTTATTTAAAAGGAGCACAGTATCAGTGATCTTTTTACACATTTTAAACTAATCTCAGATTTTGCAGTAAGAAAATTACAGTAGTCACTTATCATGAAAGAACAACATATTAACAGTAAGCTGTGATTTAATGATAATGAGGAAAGAGGATGTGGGAGCTAATCACCCTCCTATCACTACCATTATGAATTGCTCTGATAGCCTTTTAACAGCTGTCTACTTCTCTTTCCTTAGCAACCTGTGCTCACAGCAGACTGGGATTCCACAGTGAAGCAGTTTCCATGGCAAAATGGATTACAAATGCTGCTAATACCAGTTCTGTGGCTCGACTCCTCCTTCCCCTGACTTTTTGTAAATGTAAGTAAAAACTATATTGGCCTTCTACCTTTTCAGGAAATACATTATGATGTCTCTGTAATTATGTAACTTTCCTTATACTCTGGCTACCAGACAGAGAATTTTTCACTTGGTTTCTTAAGGGTTACTATTTACTAAGTAAAGCTAAGAATGAAGGGTTGAAGGAGCCACTGGCATGGGTAAGGGCAGAAACTTTCAGGTACTGATACCTTTGTTGTAATCTTTTAACAATTAAAATTTTACCTCAAGTATTTGCTCTTTTCTGTCTTTTTCCAACTATGAAGTGTAACCTAGAAAAAGAGTATTTCAGGAACACAAATTCTGATCCTCACTTGCAATATTAAGATCATTCAGGAGTAGTGAAGGGTTTGAACAAGCTTTCTCTGGACTCAAGTAAGTATGAGTTAGTAAGGATGTTTCAAGTGAGTGAGTGAAATTCAATGCTACATCCTTCCATAAAACTTGATTATTCTGTTGCAGGAAAAATACTACTAGGAATTTGATTCCAGGCAAATAGTTTTGATGAAGTGGCACACATGCAATACAAGGCAATACTGTATGTGTATGCAGATCATCCAGCCTATGGAATAGCTTAGGTTTTGTTCTATATTTCTAGTGTAAGTAATTTAAAAGTGTAGTTTTAAAAATTTCTGCTTCATGTTTTATCTTCCTGTAAAAGACAGTTGTAGTTCAGTTTACCCTGACCAAAAGAAAATCAAGCTGAAGGATTAAAACACTGTTCCTTGCAGATGGTTACTGGGACAGAAATGTTTAATGAACATAAGATTTTGTGTGTGCAGTCAGTTAATTGCTTCTGACTTTTACTGTGTATGTGGTAGGCATTGAATATTCCATGCTGCTTTCAGAAGTTAAAGACCAAGTCTTATGCTTTACTGCCTCTTTCTTCGGTTTTACTGAAAATGCACAAATACGTAGCTGACATACCTGTGGCAAAAACAACTGAAGTTATATGATTCTCTTAAAAACAGTGTGGTTGTGTGTTGTGGGGTTTTGTTGTTGTTGTTTAACCTTCTTTTTAAAATTAAATACTGTTAATAGTGGTCTTCCCTAGTTTAAACTCAACAAACAGTGATGTCGGTGGAATCCTTCAGTTTGTAAGAATCATCTTGAAGTACCCGAAGTATACATTGCACTCTTCTAATTCAGTCAAGATGGAATTTGAGTAGTGCGTTTTAATGTAATACAAAGTATAGCAGGAAAATACTCATTCATGTCAAGGACACTAATGCAAAGCACTTATTCTCATGATGGTAAATCACTGGGACCAATCTGTCTGTACTCCGGTTACTTAACTGATTTTGTCTGTATTTTTCCATTGCTATTTACAATGTAATTCTAACTCTATAGCCACACTTCGCTATAGTAACAAGATTGCTTTGCACCCCCAAATCTACAGGTTGTCTTTCTTTTGTGTTAAAAAATAGCAGATTTGGTAGAAATAATCCCTTCAAAAATGGAAGTTTCAGTGGGATTTATCACTATGTGCATGCTGACAGCTGTAAATGTTTATGCTTACTACTTCTTGACATTGGAACCAAGAAAAGGTGTTAACTGTAACAAATGGACCAATCTGAAGAAAACTATATCAATTTATTTAAATCCATCTTTATAGGAAGGGACATTTCATGTTTTTCCTATGGAAAGAACCTTCTAATATAGACACAGTATGCTTTTATTAGGATTTGCCAATCCAGTATATGTGAAATCATGTTAGACTTCAAACCTGAAAGTTTAGTATGTAGTGTTTAGATAAGTGCTTAAAAATGAAGCATTTGAAGTGCTAAAGTGAACCGCTATTGTCAGAGCTTATTTTACCAGAGGTAAGGAAAAAAAAAAAAAGGTCATTTTTTTTTCTTAGAGCTTTTAATAAAAGATTAGTGTATTTTAATGATTACTATCTTGGGTAGCAGCTCTCTTCTTTTTGAAGTTTTGCAAGTTCTGATATACTCAGAACTCTGATTTCTTTAGAACTTCACAGAGAAATGGTCATTTGACTTTCCAGGCCTGCTTGTTCCATCAGAATCAATATGAGAGATCAAGACTGCTTGTTGAACAATACCTCATCTTGTGCTCAAGGAAATGTCAGTAAGACAAGTAATTTTCCATTACTGGTTCTTAACTTGGGGGAGGCCTTCCACTTGTTTCTGGTAGGAAACTGGTCATCAGTTGCACAGGTCATGATGAACACTGAACAGATAAAGTTTGGAGGTTTTCATTTCCTCTCCATGCTGAATGACAGCACCCCAAAACAAATGGTAGTAACTGGGGGAAGCAGGGTGCTCGTTTCCTCACATTTATTGGAAAGACAGAAAAGATGCTCTGTCTTTTGCAGTCTCCTAATTAAGTAGTCCATTCTCCCAGTGTGAGCATGATATGAGAGCTGTGGAGATCAGAGCCCCAACATTTTTCTGGGTACTTTAGGACATAATCTTTAAAAGTTATGAAGTTACTATAGCCGTTTGCTATGCGCTACGCTGATCAAATCTAACATTTGCAATATGGACGTGCATTTTTTTTCAAGATGACTTCTAACAAGTGTAGAATAATTAAAGATGACATGTATAAGGTATTTTTCTGATAGGGGAGTTTATCCATGTACTATAAATAAACCAATGAATATTTTCAAGATCTCTGCAAAATTACATTCACGTAATACTGTCATGTAGATTCTTTATAACATCTAACATTGTGAAAGTACATGATAGAACACGGGTTCCACACCTTCTAATAACTGCCTTGTAGTTATTCACTCTGTTTTTTCAAACTAAATTCTTGCAGTACTCTTCTAGAACAACTTATGCAGTATAATTGTATGGTTCAAATTTGAACTGTCATGTAACAAAGACAAGTTTGGTCATCTTAATACTTAAAGTGTCTGCTATGACATCTGTTTCTTTTGTTCTTTGCTTTCTACAAATATATTTCTTTAGAAGTTACCTTCTGAATCAGTGAATCTGAGTTAATCTATCTAGTGAAGTTTTTCCAGACATACCTACATTCACTTGACTGTGTAACTGGATGTTACCATAGCTAATGGATTTACAGAGATCAGGTGTTATCAGTGTCACTGTAAAAATTCCCTGTATTATTGAAGACAGAAATAGCATCGACTGAGTTCACCTTAATCACAAGTTACAGAATAAAGGATCAATGATGCATAAATAACCTTGTAGCTTAGAACTGTATCTGTTCTCAAACCCTTTTTACTGTATCTTTCCAATAACTGTTGCTTGTTTCAGTTGAAACAAATCCAAGACAGAAAAATTAGAAAATAGGACCAACAAAAATTTTCAGATTGCAGAGTAAAAATTTTCCCTTGCAAGCACAAGAAAATGTAAAAGTTAACTTTTTCTCTACTTAATGGTTCAAAAGCCAAAATTCTAAAAATGTCAGCTTTTAATAAATATGTTCTTCCTTACAATTTAAATAGTATATGTGTATCTATATTTTTATGTATATAAATACTAATATATTTTAAAACCTGACTGTGAGCCAGCCTCATGTTCCTTTTTTACAATCAGCTAGCCTCAGATACATAAAATTATCTTTGAAACCTATACAGGTCTGTGGGAATAATTTAATATTACCACAACAGAGATGTGAAATGACATTGACATTGTTTTCCAAGCTTTTCTGTGCAAAATACCTTCCCTTTTTTCTGTTCCTTTGAGGGGAAGATTTTTAAGGGAAGACCGATAGCGAGTGACTGAGACTCAGTGGTGAACAGTACGCATGCTCTTCAGTCTAATAATAATATGTCTTTTAAAATTCCCCATTCACAATCAGCCTTACAAATTCAAAAAGGAAATTATCATCCTAGTCCTGCACCCATGAAAACCAGTGACAAATTCACCATTCTAGTAATGGTGCAGTAATAAAAAATGTATTTGCAATTTGTATTCTTCATCATTAGAAACTTCTTTTTTAATCAGAAAGTACTATGATGTTTTACTATGGGGAATAGATAGAGCAATCTCTCTCTCCATTTTAGTGGCTCTGCAAATACCAGATGCTTGACTTTTTACTGCAAATACACTTTCCTTTTGCAAGTCTATTACCTAAGTTCAGAAAGTTAATAGATGAAATGTGAATGATGCATTAAGAAATAGTGCACTTTCAAACTAAATTTTGCAAGAAAATCACATAAAATACTTGAAGTTCAGTAAAACTTCAGGTTGTTTGTTTTGGTTTTTTTTCTTTAATTCCCAAACCATACACGTTTTGAAGTGAATTTTTTGCATGTGAATATAGCTCTTTTTAGGCCCTGGACAAAAATACTTCACATGTAGGATATATACAGCACAGAGCTACTGCAATGAAAATCTATTATGCAAGGCTTTTTAACTGCGTAAATCTAAATACCAGAGAACTCTGAGTAATAGGGAGCTTGATTTCAGATGTTGTTCAGTTCTATGTAGTTGTGCCAATCAACCATACCTAAATAGCAGGAATGTTTGTTGGTTTTTTTGTTTTTGTTTTTACAATGTTGGCAACTACTTGGCAAAAAGAGACTTGAAACAAACTTGCTGAGTATCAAGCATACTGTGATAAAACCTTTCCATTGCTGTCAGCCTGGTTTTAACTCTATATTAGAGTGCTAGGAGCAAAAGACATAGTAACTCATTACCAGTTACCATATCTTTATTTTTTTTTTCTGCTCAAATTTTACCTTCTCTTCAGCAGGACAATTTCTCTATTGCTTTCCTGAAATTATTTTTCTGTACTAACTTTCCTCTTTGCCATTCAAAAAATGTTTAATTTTTGTTTCAAGGGAAAGGTTGCTTTGCTATGAAAGGCAATAGGACAGCTGGTGATTCATGAGTAATGAAACTGCATTAGGAGCAAGACGATTAATGTGCTTAACATGCTCGATTCCTCTGTATCACAACTGTGATGTCCCTACCCCCTGTTGATGTTCTAAAATCAGAGTTAGATGACCGATCCTCCTCCTACAACTACAGTGGTCAATTCATTCAATATGTCCCCTCTGTGAGGGGTACCCTGTATACGTGGTATAAATGAATTAGAAATTACTGTTCTTAGAGTAACAATATATGGCTCAAGTTGTTGATTTACAGTTTAACAGTATTTTCTACTACTGTATTTTAATACTAATCATTGCAAACCTTCCATTTGAAGATATTTATTCATGCTTCCCAAACTTGTTTGTTGTAACATTGCCAACTAATTGTTACCTTAGTACATCGTTCTCTCAAAAAAACCCTTATTTTCCCAAGTAGAGACACTTTCATCTGCACTAAAGACAGTCTGCAGGGTCAGGGGTAGTTTTAGGAGTCATTTGTAGCCCTCCACCTATTTACCGCCTTGCCCCCAACCTCTTTCTTTGGTCCTCTGAGACCCCTCTCCTGCTACTCCCTGTTTAGCTCACAATTTACTCTCCACCATCCCCTCATTCCAACTCCTTCTCCTTCCTGTTCTTCCATCCAAATTTTAAGAATATATCCAATCCCTTCTTCAACAGTTCCTTTTCCCTTGCAGAATTCACCCTGCCTTGCCTTCGTCTATGCACTACAGAATTCCACTATTTCACTTGAAAACAGTGAGGAAATGGCACACTGTCCCTCCTGTAGTTTCTTCACTCTAATTCCCTACATTGACCTTTGCTTTCAACACTTCTTTACACTCTCACTGCCTGGAACTGTAACTCAGGACTGTTTTTCTTCCTTTCGTGTCCTTTTCTATTCTCCTTTGGAAACTTCCTACCGTGGTCAAAGTCTCAGTCTCTTATTTTGGCTCCTGCTTTTGCAGGAAGAACTCATTCTCTCCCACTGTACCACCACCTCTAACTCTAACCACAATTAAAACAGAATGTATAGTCTTCTCTGTAGGCTTCCTTCTATGCCACTGTTAACAACGTATTTGTCACCGAGTGTCATTAATCTGGCAACTTCTCCTTTTTCATCTTCTATCTCTTCCAGTTACTTTATCTTTCAGCTTAATAGTAAATCTAAAGGTCATTCCTGTCCTGAATTCCTAGTGTTCAAAATCTTGGTCTGTGCCACAGGTACCCCTGGACTTCACTAATATTTAAGTTATTATTCTGTGACCTTGAGAAATCTCAGTCCTTTGAGACACTTGGCTTTCCTCCCCTCTACAATTATTTCATTAATTTTCAGCCTACTTCCAGTATTGCACATTAGGATAGCCCACAAATATCAAGGCTTTAATAAATAAACTTAATGGTGACCACGTATTACAATATCCACTGTACGTTCAAAAACATGGATGGTAGTGATGGAGTTGTATCATTCCTACTCCAACACTTAACATGTGATGTTAGTTCTCTGTAGATTTAATTTTAATAAGTTTGGAATCAGTTTGCATGCTCCCCATTTAATGCTTTTCTCTTACAAAGCAAGCAGCTAAACACTATGAGGGGCATTGTCATGGAGATTATCCAGATAAAGATATAAACAGGTGTTCAGATAAATAGCCTTAAACTATTCTGGTAGATTTTGTCATCTCTAGAATATTAAATAAATAATAATATTGAAGACTCATCGCTCACTTTAGATATTACAGTTTACAGGTACACACACTTGTACTACATATAAAAAAACCCAAATACTTGTGAATGAAATATGTCATCTTTGTTTAGGCATAGGAATTACTTATTACTTTTATTCTCTTTCTTTTTTTCTTGTGTGGGTATAGTAGTCCAGGGTTTAAAACAGCAAAAAACACTGTGTGTGCACAGGTCTCATGTCTAATGAGAGAAAGGATGAGCCCAACATGTCCTGACTTTAAGAAAATGCTGAGCAAACACTGTTCTTTAATTTGGTCCCTTGCAAGCGATTCGAGTTAGCCTCCAGTTACCAGAGAAATCCAAAACACTATTCATTTAAACTCTGCTTCTCACACGCAGGACAACTGCATCTGACTATTCTGTTACTGTCCTCCTGTAATTTGTTTTTATCTTCCTTCTTATTTTCCAAGATTGCATTTTTCTTCAAAAACAGCAAGTATTAAACAAAGCTGAGAGCTGTTTGTACATGGTATCCTCACAGATTAGATCCTTTACCTCTGTTTTATTTTTACTTTAAAAAATAAGAAAATAAGATTCAGTTTTCTGAAAATGCAGCAGAAGGGAAAAGAAAAAAAGAGCAGATGGACAGGAAAAAAGAAATCCAAAAAAAGGAACAAAAAAATTTGTGGGTGAATCCAAAACTGTCATTTTTTCAGTATCACATGACCAAGTGTAAAATACAATTTTTAAATATGACTCATTAATATGTTACCTGAAACAAAGAGCCAGCCTCCTATTCGGCCTGATCCAAAGCCCACTTAGATAAATGGAAAGATTCTATTCACTTAGAGTTCCAAAGCTTGCTTTATTTTTACTTCTGCTTGGTTTTTTTTTGTTGGTGGTAGTGATTTTCTTCCTGTTATTATGCTAGTTATATCAAGTCAGAAAAACAAATTTTGATTTTTTTTTCCATAATGACATATTGGGATTCAGTAACTTAACCTACAGTTTTATCAAAGACATAATAAATTATAGGGAAGTATTAGCCGCACCTACACATAAGGAAATAAAAGTTTATGAAAAATACAGCATTCAGTGTAAACAGATTAATTTACATTATCTTTCTATGGAGTCTTACTGATTCACATTTTATAAGGAGAACAGAACACCTGAAATTTCATAAGTCTTCGTAGCCTTAAATTTATTTCCTGTACAAATACGGTTACTATGCCAGACATTATGCTGCCTTTTTTTACCACACTGACCTGGTGGGATGTTATCTATATACTGTGTCCTTCCTTTTGGGAGTTGTTGTATTCTCGTATTTCTCTGCTCAAACTTAGTTGTCATGATTGCTTTCTGAACAACTGTATGGAGATGATAATACAATTCTTAGTTGTTAAACAGCTTCCCACAGAGTTCAGCAGTAAAAATGGCAAAAATAAGGCCATCTTTACTGAAAATACTAAGTTTTATAAGAAGCGTCAGATGAACTGGGATAGCCTGCGGTTTCAGAAAACATTGTGTTTGTCCTTCAAACATGGAAGACTTTCTTCCCAAAGTTAACCTAAAAATGAGTACATTTACACGTAAGATCCTACTTTTTTTTTTTAATTGACCACCAACCAAATAGATAGATCTAAGCAATCTGAATTCATTGACCCCATTCAGACTGACCTGGGTTGTTGTTTTGGTTTTTTTTTTTTTCATCTCCTAGAGCTGCTTCCTCTAAGACCCACAAAATGTCTATATTATGGATATTTGGAGGAGAAACAAAGCCTGAAATTTAGCATATTTCTCTGAAACAATTATATACCTGAAGCATATATAACTATTAACCTTGAGAAAATAACATCTGAACATATTGCAACTGCTGGATCTAAAAATCCACCTTCAAAATGAAGCCAGTGAAATGTCTTCTGTATTTCCTTTGATATGATACTAACACGATACCTTAAAACTTGAGTCAACACAATTCCCTCAAAAAATATTCTGTCTGCTATAGAAAAAACCTTGCATGTAAAATTAATCTCTATTCAATGAAAGTTTGGCACTCAGTCTACAATTCACATGTGCCTATTCTGCATTAGCAATCCAGGTATAAACTACATTTTCAGAAACTAGGGGACTTTCCTGCCAAGTCATGGGAAAGTAAGCAGAAAAATTCTTGAGACACTATAACCATCATGTTGACCTCTACTTCACCAGAATGAAGTTTCTAATTTTAGTCTCCAGTGAGGTCATCTGTAGTCTGTATGTACATCTCTATA
Source organism: Nesoenas mayeri (assembly GCF_963082525.1). Taxonomy (NCBI): domain Eukaryota; kingdom Metazoa; phylum Chordata; class Aves; order Columbiformes; family Columbidae; genus Nesoenas; species Nesoenas mayeri. The sequence continues at coordinate 17,947,251 of NC_137554.1, read as the reverse complement.
TACCTGTGATACATATGTCTTTGATTCCTTGATTATTTGAGCTCTTTCCTGTTCACTTCAGCAAAACTGTAGAATGTTTCTTCAGGTTAGGAGAGATGAAGGAAGAAAAGCACTCAGTTTCACTTTCTGTTACCACTGTTGCCATTTACTCCCTTCTTTCCACCTTTAATCCTCACAACTTCCTCTTGCCACCCCCAGCTGTCACCACAGTTTTCTTTGTCACCTCCTAATCCCCTCCAGAGAAGGATATGATGAGTGTGGAATAAGTGCCAAAACTGCTCTCCAGGGCCCCGCATAGCAGACTCAAAGCAATTTATACAGCTTGAAGAAGGCTGGCTTAGTTTTATGCTATGCGGAAGGTAAATCCACGTACACACCTACCTAGCAATGTAAACAAAAATACCTAGGTGGGATTGGCAAGTTAAGACATTATATATTCAGAGAAGTTACCCAAAACCTTTATTTGACAGGTGCCATATAGTGCAATAGAGCTTAAATAAAAGTCAGCCAAAATCACTATTGCAGTAGTAATCCACAAAGGCCAAATTATAAAACTTATTGTTTCTTCAGTTGTGTGTTAGAAAAAAACAAACAAAAAGCAAGCTGTACACCCCACCTCCCCCCCCCCCCACACACACACACACACAAAATATAGAAAAGAGAAACAACTGTTACAATGGAGACATATAAAAGAGACTCACAAAGCAGCATACAATGTGGCAAATAAAAGGAGCTGCCCAGGCACTGTGGACAGAAGCTACTTTAAACAGAATCTTGGGCTCAGACTGACAGAACAGAGGGGCCCTTACTTTTGCAGCCTGCAGTGGAGGAGGAATAGCAGCCCCGAAAAGAGGGGAGGCCCAAGCCTTAGCTTTTGACTTGAGCTTGCTATTACCTGCACCACAGAGAAAGAGCTGCTGCCAGGTGCCTGGCAATGCAGAGGTGTTTATGACATGAGGCTATGCTTAGACTGCACTTCTATGTCTACCAGTTTCAGTTTGAACTAGATGAACTCTTTAATGTTGTGATATGTAAGGGATAAACTTGCAGTCAAGTGTATACACAATATGGAAAATATGTATGTGTTCAGTGTGGAGTCCTTTACTAGTCAGATTTGGGATTTCTCTACAGAAGCAGCAAAATAACTAAGGAACATTCAGATGCATGTCCTCATTGAATCATCTATTTGGTATTTATCAGCTTACTACTGGCTTTCAGGAAAGTCATATATGCAGATTTTAGTTTACAGATGCTGTTTGTCTTATATTTGGAACTAGACAGTTGTTTATTTATCAACATGTAGTTCAGTGCTCTCTCTGCTGCTCTCAACAGTGCAATTTCTTGCCAACTATCCTTAAATCTATCAGTACTGACACTTGATTTGCTTAGTACCAGATAAGCCAGTGGTATAGACTAGTGTATGAATTAGATGTAAACACAAAATCATTTATCTGTCAACCACATAAAATAGGCTTGTGCTGACTGCTGGCAGACAGCACTAGATGCCTTGTCAAATTAGGATCTTGTTTAATGACCAGTGTAAGGACCTGCCATCTCCACTCATGTCACCCTTAAAAAGGTGTGATTTCCAGATCAGTCTAGAGAATTCGGTCTAACTGACGACTATTTATAGTCTTTCCTTTGGAGAGAGAGAGTTTTCAACTGTATCAGTTTGTTGATCAGACTCCTGAGCTGTGATTGTCACAGCTAATGCAAAGGCATAATAGGAGCAAACACTTTGGCATAGTGGAAAATGCAGGATCTTAGTGGAACTGCAGTGTTTGACTGACTTACAGTGATTATGAACTATCTTTTTGTATTGGTGCAAAAGACAGCACAAATTTGCTGCCACAAAGTTAATGGACCAATTCTTCAGTTGCCCAGATAATGAAAATAATGAGAGAAAAGGATAGGTGGGAAGATGACAGCTAAAAACTCTTTTCTAAGATTGTTCAGTGTGATATTCATGGAATTGCATTCATAAATATGATTTATGTATCTGGGTTTATGTTGCTATCAAGTCTTTTTTAAAAAAATGGTGTTATCCATAACTGTTTAAAAATAAACCTAAAAATAAACTGTTGTGCATACATTACAAGTGAGACTTTTACTGGCTATGCATACTTCCATCACTGGTCCTTAGCTAAGCAAGCCTTTTAGGAAAGGCCTTCCACTGATCCTGTAAAACATCTATGCTATACATAATACAGTAATAATAGCTGTCATAGTTCTACTATACATTCACTCCAAATTTTTGCAACTGGCAAATTTATACATTTATAAACAGCATTTCAAAAATAAATTAGTTCATTTTTGTCTCCTTCAAATCTGGAAAAATGTTATTATCTTATCTTTAAAATTAATCATGTAAAATGAGACAGCATTTTTATAGGTCAAATCCTTAAACAGTGTTCTTAAAGTGCTAAATATTTCCAAGTGGTTTATGAAAATATGTTATCTGTCACTATTTGGATATCACAGCTCCTGTAGGGTAGTTTAAATGGAATATATCACTAATAGCCATCCACCAAAAGCCCATTTGACAAACACGAGTTACTTCTGTCCAAGATAGTACAGATGTTTCTCTGTAACCTTTCCTTAAACACACTGCCTGTATGAGGCTGTTTAATAACATTTTGTAAATGGTAACTCATACAAAAGTTCCAAAGCACATTCTAGCACTTCAGAACACAGCACCAGAGACACTTTGATATAAGTAGGAAAATGTTGATGATTTGTTTCAATAATAACTATATTGACGGAAAGAGCAAAATCGAGAGAATATGGGAATATATGTGGGAATGCCCAGGGAGGTTGTGGAGTCTCCTACTCTGGAGGCATTCAAGACCCGCCTTCCTGTGCAACCTCATCTAGGTGTTCCTGCTCTGGCAGGGGGATTGGACTAGATGATCTTTCGAGGTCCCTTCCAATCCCTAACATTCTGTGATTCTGTGAATGGGATGAGCGTTGACGGAGGAAAAAGATATAAAAGAGGGTATACCAGAATGAGGCTATATTACAATAAGCATGAGTGTGTTACTTGCTCTGCTTTTACATTGTCTCCTCTTATCGCGTACCACTGTCTACTAAATAACTGATCAAACAGACCAGTTCAATCTGCTAAATAAGAAACTAAATAGTCTGCCTCAGTGTAGACATTCTTCGATTTTAAAAGAAACCTAACTGAGCTAAAACAAGTATGACTTGCAAAAAATGATATTGCAAGAGATTTCACTCTTTCAAAAATGGGAGTTACAAAACTTTACAGTCTTAACTTTCAGCTGTATAAATTTTCACAGTCAAATGAAGCAGCTTTATACACTGCTAGCTTACTAAAGTATGATATAGTTCCCTGATTCAATTTGTAATGTTCATAAAATCAATCCTTTTACAGGCATAGTCAGAACCATGTTTGAAAGAATTACAAGAAATAAGATGCATAAACACAGTATTCCCAAATGGAGGTCTTTATGGGTTATGGTTTTTGTGCTAAACTGATTCTGGAGAAGCAGTAGTTACCTGCAGCCAAGAGCTGAATCCCCTGTCCTACTCTAATGCACAAATATGTATCTACACATGAAGGTTATCAAGCCACAGTTCTGTCTAGAGGAAGGCTGTGTTTCATTTACTGCTGGAACCTCATCTATTTACTTTTCCTTCAGTCATTCTTTCATCTTCATGTTTGCTGTCTTAAAATGTTCTTATCTCTAAAAGTGCCTCTCCAGTATCAGTCTTTTATATGTTCTCAGGATCAGGGGTAGTTCAGTACCCTGAGTTCTTCACTATTTGATTAATATTTTATCTATGTCCTGTTCTCCATCTATTTGCTGCACATCGCTTGATTTCCACCACATTATTTTCAAAATGGGAATCATATGCTCCTCTGTTTCCCTACAGTACTTTTCTACAATGGATTGGCCTTGATTCGAGGTCTCTGAATTGTATCAAAATACAAGTAATAATAAAAATATAAGGCATGTATAAAGTTCAAAATCAGATTTTTGTATATCACAGTGCTTTCCTTCCAATGTTCTTTTGTTCCTCCCATTTTTCTCTTTATGAACTCCTAAGAATGCTTTGTCTTAATTAAAATGTAAGAGTCTCAAGAATCCAGTTCTGTAGCCACTTAAGTTGGAGAGCACGTTAATGTTTTCAATGGATAGGAAATAATGCTCAATGTGGATTGATTTCAACTTCTGTGGAGCTGCATAAGCCATGTTCTTAGGACAAACATGTCCCCAAATTCCTAATTGGACGTGAACAACAAGCATGGGTATAATAATCTCAGATATATGGTTAATATTATTCAGTGAGTATCATAATTCTGCTTAGTTGTATATATATCATACTCGTAAATTTGCTGCGATGTTAGGAGTTTCCAGGCACAGAGACTAGACTACAATGTCAGACACTGAATTGACATATTTTGTAACCACAATACTAGAGATAAGAGCAAAGAGTTTAAAAAAAAGCAACTAAATAAAATCATGGCAAAAGGCAAACAAAAATATCCTTATAATGTACATTAGGGATTATTAAAATGTAAGTACTGGTTAGAATGTCAACAAGAGATGAAAAAGAATAAATGCTACCCTTGCCAAGACCTACAAGTTGGATTTAGCTTGGGAACAAACTAAGAATGAAGCAAATGACAGATATAAATAGAGTATGAGCTGTAGCACTCTGCTCCATTATGAGATAATTGGAAGAGATAGATAAGGGGGAAGTCTGAAGTGAACATCATGTACTTAAATTTTTATAAGGCATTTGAAAAAGTTCTCTGGAGATTGATACTGAAGGTAGAAAATCAAATGTTTATAATAAGAAAAAGTAAACAACCCAAAAAGTAAATAAACAGGGATGGTGTAACACAAAGTGAATGCCTATCTTCACAGAAGACATTTTCTCTCGTAAAGAATGTATAGTACAAATGCTATCATGGCTATGGCAACATACTGTCTCTTTTTTACATTTTTAATATAGTAAATTAGGTTGAAAGTCAAACAAGAAAAGAACCTACAAAATAGGAAGATGACTTGAAAAATAAAATAGTAAAAAAATCCTTTTTCATAAAGGAACACATAGTGTTTCTGTAGATAGAACAGAGCGAATCCTAATAGAATAAGCCAGATAACTTCTTATAGACATAGCAAAGCAGAGGCTGATTGCACCTATGAAGCAGACTAAGCAAGACAAAGTTAATTTTTACACTAAAATAACCAACAGCTATTAATAAGTATTTTGTAACTTGTATACATATATTCAGTTGCAACACAGAAGAACTATAAATCCATATACTTCAACCCTCTTCCTATGGTGTGAATATATCGATCATTTAGGCAGAAATGTGTTCATCAGCATTCATTAAACAGACTGACTTCTGTACATCTGGAGGAGATAAAAATGATTTGTGGTCAAATGGGACAGACATATACTTCAGGTATAGAATAAACTACTTTGGAAAAGGGGAAGAAAAGCAGTTGAAACAGGCTGTTAGAAAACTGCATATTCCTAGGTATATCTGTTAGGTGTGTTTTGAAATATACATTATAATCACTAATGTGAAGGAAACCATCTCAGTTAAAACGACCAAGTGTAAAATGTCTTGTCTTTGAAAAGGTCCAGATTCTTATCATTAGTGAAGCTATGAGATAATGACTGGTTTGGGGAAGTTTGCTGAGGAAGCTGTAGCCTGACTTCAGTCTAGACTCAGAGATCAAATAAACTGCTTGACCCAGAGTTTTGGGATTTTTTTTCTCAGATTTTTTTTTTTTTTTTTGCAATTCTGCATAGTTGAAAAGAAAATTAATATAATTTGTCAATATAATAACTTTGTTCCAGTTTACTGTGTTGAACTATTTCTCCACTGGAAATGAAGAATTGTATCTCAGATATATTCAACTATACTGTTAAACAGTATTCTTACTCCACTGATGGAGTCTATTTATGTCAGTATTTCAGCATTTATCCACCAATCCTTCTTATGCTACCATATTCTGGGTGAGATGATCAAATATTAATGGGAAATTCTCTATACCACTCTGGCTTTTCTCCTTGATGCCTTTGAAAGTCACCAAACTTTAAATGAATTTACCAAATTAACTTTAAACACAACTACATTTTTTTTATTCTGAATATCAACTTGACAGTGTAATTTTATTTTTTATGTTTATCTGTGTAACATCTTATCAAAACCTCAGACTTCAGAGTAAGATTTAGATCATCTGTTTATTGTTAGAGAGCTATCCAGTAATTTAGAAGAGCTTGCTTTGTAATGTTAATGAGAGCAAAACATCCTCTTAGCTACCACCCCAATGCCACTTACTTAAAACGTTAGCTTAGCTCTGATTCCAGATATTTACATCATGATATAAAGCTTTACACACAAAAGAAATGTTGAAAGTTTCAGATCATTATTTGACACTAATCTTCAGCCTGAGGTACCTTCCAAATTAAAATAAATTAAATTAAAAGAAATACTGGACATGCTTTGCTTCATAATACAACTAAATTTCCCAGACTCCTGCTATTCCATATTAGCCAGTTTACATTCTTTTAGACAAAGGGCAAGACCAAGTGCTAGAATGTCCAGTTGTCATTTTCATATCTGCTCCTTGTTTAGCATTGGACTTATAGAGCAATTACATTTTCAAAATTGCCCAAAGAATCTCCATTCTTAAAATACTGAATAACAACAAATTAACATTTATTTTCCGTATTTTGACAGACAGACTTATCTGTGAACTTATCAATCTTCTATAATATTCTTAGATTGTCAAACACTGGTCATTAAGAGGTTACCAGCAATATTCTCTTTAGGACCTAAGAGCACGTACTGGTAGCACCACCATTTAAATGTATTATATTACGTAACATAAAAGAGAGGGGTTCATTGGCATAATGCTTCATGAACCTTAATACAGAGTAGCACAGAATGGGGCCAGTAATTACTAGCTTACACACATCCCAACTTTGTAGGGGGTGAAAATGTACACATATGTGTCATTTATCAAACGGAGACTTTAAATAGAACAATAAACTATTATTTCACATTTTATATTAAAAATATCAGCATATGAATTCATAGGACATTTGTTTAGTTGTGTTTATTTTTTACCTATTATACCTATATTTATGCTAGTGATAAGGGGAACTGAAGCTAACTTTGAGTTTTCCTTATATTCAGAAATCTGTAGTTATATCTGGGGCCTTAGTAAGTTACACTGGGTCAAGGTGCAATGAGTAAAGCTGTTCATAAACCCCAATACCATATTGCCTGGTGTGCTTTCTCTGCAACAGAAAATAACCTCTTCTACTCAGACTAAGATTCACAAATATTTCCATTGAAATAAATAGAACTAGTTGTAGTAGAAGATTATATTTAATGTAAAAAGATTAAAATCTCTCTGCAAGTTATTTAAAAAGTTCTGGGTCATGTGTATGTGTGTCTCATTTCTCCATAACTGTCAAAACACTTTTTGCCTAACGGTCTTCATGTGGATTTAGTATCTTTACAGTATTTTGATGAATACTTAATGATACACAGGGAATGAAACTGTGGCCAAAACAATGTTGTACAATACTGATGTAGTATTCTATAGTCTTCCTGCATAGATCAGAATTTTTACAAATCCACTTAAGATAGCATGGTAATCTGATGGCTAAAACGTTGCTGGTTTGCTTCTACAAAATATAATGCCAACTCTAAATCTGTTGGAGGTGAAGGAGCAATAATGAGAAGAGGGGAACATGGCAAATAAGGAATAGAGTTGGTGTTTGGGTTGTTTTCCATTTGTGCATAATTCCTAAAGAACAATGCCTTTTACAGGTTATCCACATTAAGTTTTGCAATAGGAAATAAATGCTTAAATCTTTTTTTCTTTTTTTTGTCCTATGATGGAAAGTGAAAATTGATACAGAACTTTGTGGAGCGTGAATCTTGATCAGAGAAGCAGAAAAGCACTTGAAAAAGATCTTTCAGCTCAGAAGAGATTAGCCTTCCAATTAAAATCGAGGTTTGTGCTAATTCTCATTAAACCACTATTCTGTATAATAATTTAGACTTTCTTCATTTTATTTTGTGGGAAAGATTAAAATAGCTTCTTCAGAGATACTGGAAATTTATTTACCAAGTTGCGTGGTAAATGCTCGCAGTACTTTTCATCTAAAATAAACATCTAGGTAATATTGATCACTCGTCACCGTCATATAAACTCTATGAGGAAGAAAACTTCCACAAAAATACACAATGAAGTCTAGTTTTTATAGTTCCTTCTTTACACTTGTCATAGCCAGCAGTATTCCCAAAAGAAAAATATCTGTTTATAACACTCCTCTTAAAAATAATACTATATCTGCTATTTTTAGAATTTTTAGGAACTATTAATAAAAATATTACCCCATTATCTTTTGGATTGTATTCCAGAAATGTGTACTGGTCATTGTCACAAAACACACTGGAGTATGGAATAACACTTATATCAGACTGTTCAAGCTGATTTTTTCTTGTGCAAACATTTATTTCTTCTGCAAGGTACATTTTTCCTTCTACTGATAGAAGTAATACTAAATTAGGTAGGATGCAAGAATATGACATCCAAAACGATACAATAAAGTTAGTTTAAGTGTTTCATTCATTTTTTTCTGTGCTTTGCTTAATTCCTTACTTGTCTACAGCTTTATTTAGATTAGCAATATTTGTTTATTACAGAGTAAGAAATTATGGGAACCATGCCTGATCTGAAAAGAAAAAAATAGTAAAAAGTCGAATTAAATTTGTCAGGAACTTCCCACAGATACTTTAACAAGCCTAGAAAGAACTTATCTGAGATTCTATATATAGCTGAAGTGTTAAGAAGTGAAGAAAAAAAAAAAAGGCATATCGCACATGCTTTTTACACATGCTCAAGACCAAGGTAACTTTGGAAAAAAGATTGTCTTTTTTTCTTTTTTAAAAGTTATATATTGAAACAGTCCAGACTTGCAATCTGGAAACACATAATGCTCCAAAAGTTGCCATTAGAATGCCAACAACTCTGAGAAATAAATATAGAGCTGAATCTGAGATTGTCACAATTTCCCTGCAATTATGGGAGCTGTATACCTTTTCCATCTCCCACGATTGTGTGTTTAACAGCTACACAAAGGAAAAAGGCATATATTTAACAAATAAATACAAAGAGGAATAGTATTCAGGCAAAAACTCAGAACAAGGTATAAAACAAAAGCCCAAGACTGATAGTAGGTGTCTTGTCTGTTGTTTACCACAGAGGAAAGTTGGTCAGAGATTCCATTTACTCTACCAAATCAACAGGAGTGCTGATGACATTTCTTCCTGATGACACTTCCTAAAAGAATTGTGCATTGATAGACATGTGTCTTCATTCTCTAGTATTTAAAGATGCTTTGTCTCCTATGATAGGATTCCTGAATACTTGCAGCTTAACATATATACGTAGTGTAATATATCTAACAGTGGTTTGGCATTTCTTTCTCCCTTTCAAACGCAGCTTGCTGTGCAGTACAACCATAGTATATTATTATTGTTTTACATTAAAAAAAAAAAATTCTAATACCAATTGTAAATGTCTCTTTGAGGAGTGCAAATTATTCAAGAACTTTGAACACATAATAGAACAAGTATTTTAAAAGTCATTATTATCTCTGAAGTGTCACCTGTCTGATATGTTCTCTCCATGGCTAATAGGGTACATATAATTACGGAGTTCATATAAATCTCAGTCTTCTTACTCAGACTGAGCTATTACACTTCCTGATTAATCAGAAGGCATGGTTTTGTCTTTTCATTAGATTTAAAAAAAAAAATTAAAACATCAATTTTCACAATATTTTAAAAATTTAATTCTATCATCTTGATTCATATTAAACACCACTTAACATCTCAGTACTCTGTGAAGTGCTGCTCATCAGTAGTATGGCTGGTAGAACAGTATGCCCAATATTTAATTTTTCAAAATAATAACTTCAAACTTCCATAATATGCCTTGTTTGTGTTTAGAAAATAATTTAGCAGGTGCCTTAAAAAATTGGCCTGTTCAACGTAAACACTATTTTTTTTTCTTTAAATGTGACTTCCCAAATGAATGCAGAAATTTCAGAGTTTACTGGCTTTGGTGGGAGTCAAATTATTTAAAATCTCTTTAGCTAACTGTATCGGTGTGGTGGGTTAAGACAGGTATTGTTCTGTCATCTGCTTTTGAAATTTTCTATAGATCTTGCTGCTGATCAGACTTGGGTGGAATATATGGATACAATGAGGAGAGATTTGTGTTTATGGATGGGACTGGCAGTATTGGTATGAGGATGTCTGATAACCAATCGTCTATTGTCTAGGGCGATACAAAAAGGCACAGTAGTACCTCCAGCTCTTCCGTCTCTCCATATGACCATTTCTATCACTGTAAAGTGGCACTGCCACTTTATTAGAAAATAATTTCTAAATATTTAGAAAATAATTTCTAAATGCTCAGTTCACCTTAGCCTGAAATCAAGTAGCAGCAGGTTGCTAGACAACTCTACATTTGTGTCATTTCTGTCTTGGAAGAAGACATTCACCTCATAATTTTTATAATGGTCATCTTCTAACAGCTCGTTTTTGTCTGAAATTAAGAGCAAAACCTGAGGTCTTCCACAACAGTCTCAGACTAGCCCATCATGGGCTACTATGTCAGAAGTCTACCTATTAGAGGCTCACCACAGTTTCCTCTCCTGCACCCTCAGAGATACTTCCCCTGTACTCTGAAGTATCTCTGAAACAAGTAGCCAGCCTTGTTCTTCCCACCACATGCAATGCTCTGCCAACATTACACTAAAATCCCAACATTCCAAATGACCAATTGAGCTAGTCACAAATACATAACACCACTTGAGTTTTCATAAACAGTAACTGCCACAATTAATTGTATTAAATGAATTCATAATGTTAGCGCAAATGTAACTTTGTTGTTTTTTCTAGACTCAAAACTATGATCTGTGAACTGCCAAGTAAGAGGAAAAATGGGAAGCAAAAACTAATCAAGCCTTGAAAATTAATTCAGTGCATTTTGAATGTTTCTATCATTTTAGCTAAATTGTAATTTTTTTGCAATCTGTGGTCAGTCTCAGTACAAAAACAAATGATGATGTGGGTCACAGTTTGAATACAGTTTGTAAATTAATTCCTCAGTGTCAGTAAGATACATGATACCAGAAACTACTCTTATGAGATAAGCTCCACTTTTATGATATTCTTAGGTGGATGAAAAAACTACTTAGATTTTTATAGTCTTTATAAACTGTGTTGACTAGTCAATATCTGCTGATTACAGAATATCTTGTTCCACTTTTTAAAAAATTGAACAATATCTACAAAAATGTCTTTTAAAATGTTATTTAACTGATTAAACCCCATTTGAATAAGTGATCAAATGCAACATTTTTGTACACAGTGAAAACATAGCTTGCTCACTTTTCAAAAGGGTACATTCAACCAAATATAGACCTCAGCCTTTAGATCATCTCTGTCTGTGCTTGATAATGAGAATTATACAGCAATAGTGATTAAGTGACTTGCGCCTTTAGCTTCTTTTGAATTTGGTGTGAAGATGGGACACTGAATCCCCTTCCATAGTCAGGGAAGGTTGTGTATTAACAAGTGCTGTCACATAAGGAACAAATATAACCACAGGCTTCCATTTGCAACTCAGCTTGTTGTTTTTCCCATCTGTATTTGTTTCAGATTTGGTTTGGTAGCACTGCTTTTATCTGTGCTGCAGTTTTCTCTAGTCACAAGGGGAAGAGAAAACAAAGTGAAAAAAAAGGTAAAACCTCTAAAACATTTTGGGCTATTTAGAACAATAAAAGAGTGAAGCTATTCTACAGTGTTTACTCCTGATTAAATATTTTAACAATCACTACATTTTGAAGGAGCTCTGTAACTTAGAGCTACTGGAAGTACAGTAAATGCTATTAACTTAATATCTTTAAAAGGTAAAGGACAAACACTTTTATTTGCAAGAAGCTGAAGCGCTTTGACTCGGGGTTTAGAGTTTCGGAGGCAGGGCAGGACTTTCCTGGCAGAGCTAATCCGTAGTGAGGACTGTTGTTCAAACCTTGTAATTGCCTCTGCCAGGCATATGATCCTTGTGCTAAGCTATTAGATCTGCAGTTATTAATGGCTGAAGCGAGCAGGAGACTTGTAAGACCCAGGTAGAGGGGTAGCCAGTTTTCTTCTTTTTGCTAATTCAGTAGGTAAATTGCACTGATGTTAACCTAATACCTTCCTTCCCGATCTATCATAGCTTGTTATTCAGTGAGTCAAGCACAACCATGTCAGACTTAGCAATCTGCTTTCTACCACAAAAATTCAGCACTTCCTAACATTTCTTTCTAAGGGGAGCCAGGATTTGTCCCTCAAGAGATACTTCAGAGTAAATAATAATATCACTGTTTTTATCTGTGAGTATAAACACTGGTTTTTGTCTCATAATGAGTGTTTCTGTTTTACTGCTACTTCCCACCAGGAAGCTGACTGCTAACATAATTAACAGATGATTGCACGGGGGAGGCTGAAATCTTTAACAGCTGTTTTAGGGCATTCTGTACTAAATCTTCTGTGCTGAAGAACATTTACAGTTTTTTAATGGCATTCTGTCCAGTGGCACAGAGATTATGGGACCATGGTGTGTGTGCCTCCAGGAAGACTTAACTTGTTCACCTAGTTGAAAAAATACGAAGAATCCACTTTTAAAGCACGGAGTAGATTAGTACAAGTACTTGAGCATACATATCAGAATTCAGTAGAAAAGATCAGCTTTAACTGTGAACTCTAAAAACTGAATGTGTAGTGCTGAAATGGTTGGCAGATTTATTTTACAATAAAAGTATTTTGAAGCTTCAGTCATTTCTGATGCTCCAGGTGATCTATTGCTTTGTTGCAGGATAAAAGGGAGACAATATGAATCCATGTTACTATTTGTTAATTAATAGAAGAGTAATTCTGAGAGTAATGCATAGCGCAGCACAAAAGTTTCCTGTTATAAAATAAATAACAGTAATTGTTGTCCGTGATAGAATAATAATTATAAAATTGAGAGAGAAATCATTTGGGAAAGAACTGCTTCAGTTCTCCAAGGAGTATTATACTGTCTGACAGAAGTAAGGTAGCATGCATCAAATTCTAGATAGAAAAATAAGAGCTTTAGAGTAATAAGGGTATAATTAAGCAATGATTGAAGTACAATTCACATTTACAAACTGTGTATCATGTTGTCCCAGAGAAAGAAGACTACTTGATCTGTGGGAGTTTTTAAGCTGACACACCAAAACATTTTCTGCACTAGGAAGCTTTTGCTGGGGCATACCACCAAAGTCTTCCTCTGACAGAGTTACAACAGCACTGAGATGTTCTTCTCTTTTCATGACCCTCTCCCAATTCCAGTGTGTGCTAGTTTATTTAGAATATAGAAACAAAGCATTTTTGCTTCCATTGTTGTTGCAGGGATGATGCTAAAACAGAAATTAGCATGAGGCTGACAGAACTACTTTCTACAAAGCATTACCTCCTCTTCTTTCCACACAAGTAAATTGATTCCCTCTTTTATCTATAATAGGGACCCAATCCTAAGATAAATTCAGAAGAAAGGTGAGTATAGAGGTATATTAACAATTTACTTATGTAGGACTGTATGCCTAAACCTGCCACAAAAGTGTAAATTTGAACCTCTTGGTATAGCTGATGCAGTGGTTTTATGAATGTTAATTTTTTTGTTTAATGCTTTTTTTAATTTATGGTGGTTTTGCACAGTGAGAAAGGGCTTGGCATGTACATGCAGCATTTTTTTTTTCACAGTTTAGGGCAACTCAAACTTTCCAACTACTATGTGGGTCTCACTGCAGATGTGAAAACACTTGCTCCCTTAGTGAATTAGACCATTAAGATCTTGAGCAGTTTCAATCGAAATCAAGCTTTTAAAATAGAATTTAGGCTTCTAAATCACTTATTTTGAAAATTTACTTACAAGGACAAATCAAGATAAATTGGACAATATTTGCTTAAGTTCTTTTCTTTTGTAGCCTCTGTTAAATTGAAGAACTCATAAAATTTAACACATTTTCTAAAATGAGGAGGCCAAAATGACGAAAGTATTTATTGAAGGAAAGAGGAGGATTATTTTAAAGAAATCTTTATAGAATTTTCTTTTGAGGAAATTGTGATAGAATTTTTTGTACAAGTTGAATCTAGACTCAGATATTTTAAATCAATTGATTCAGAAATGTGTGGGCTTTTTATCCCCCTTTTAGATTAACAGTCTCAGGTGATTTCCAAAAGGAAAGGCAAAAGAAGGGCTTTACTCACTAATTCACGCTGTGACAAATGCCTATTAAAGTGCCTTCTGAGATGTACAGTAGGGAGTTGTTCCTTTAAAGTCACCAGTCAACATGACAGCCAGAAGTATACAATTGTCCAAGTGATGTGTGGAGGTGTTCTGAATTATCTGAATCTCTTTCCAGATAAGTGGTGATGTTCATTTATGCAGTAAGCACATTAGAAGGGAAAGCTGATTTTAATTTATTCCTTTAAATACCCAATGTAAGAACAGTTCTTGCACAAAAGTAATATTTAGCTCTATAGTTTCATCATGAAAGTACATACTGTAGCAAAATTACTCCAATTTTCATCTCAGTACAGGAGCAGGATTTGAAATGTATTTCCAGTACCAGTTAATGTGTCATTATTGGCATTGGAACTGGTATGTTCCAGTACCAGTTATGTGTATACATACATACAGAAAAAAATTATAGACTTGGAAAATGTAAATTTTTGTTCCTTTAGTGTGAAATTGTAAACACTTACTGCAACAGCATATATAAAAGTTATGAAATCCGATGCTTTGAGGGTGGGGATTGGAAAATATATTTGGTTTCTCTGTTGACTTTTTGTTCTCTCCATTCCATTTGTTGTATGTGATTCTGAAGTGGCACAGTAATAGTGATTTTTTTTTTTTTTTTCCTAGAACATATACATACATATACAGTGCTAAACTTCAACAGGCAGTAGAATGAAATAGCAGTATAAATAGATATTTATGACTGTCAAATGGCTTGTTCATATGACAGACTGTATTAATTTAGCAATTCAATGCTGGAATGTATACTTCAGGGTCTCTTAATATTGCTAGAAATATTCAGCATTGATAAAATCTACCTTGCTGTGCAAGGTTCAAAGAAAGCTGAATATACTGCTTAATCTTACCTAAACCCAAAGGGACTTAAAGGGTAAAAGGTATAGAAATCAAAAAATAGTATATACGTTTTTATGCAGTCAATAAAATGAATCTCACTCTGCATATTTTAAAAACATCCGTATGTTTGTTTGTTTCTTTCTTTCTTTCTCTAAAATGTTGTGTGGAAAGAATTATTCCAGTAAATCAAAGTTCTCTAACAGCAAGTTGTTGGTTTGAGTTTGTGTTTTTTCATTTTTCAAAGACTCTGGGATACAGCACACTTATTGCCTATGTATAAGCGCTATACTGCATATTTCAGGAAGGAAGGCACCAAGCCTAAGCAGGTCTGTACTTTCCAAATGGATCTCTCTGCACCACAGTCCACCATATATGCATTATCTGAATGTGTGACTGTGCAGAAAATATAAGAGACCAGAAAGAGAGGATCTAGCAGCACAAATGGGAGAAGCAACGTGTTACTTTAAAGTGTAGAGATTACCTTCACAGTGACTTTGACCTTCTCTGGGCACCTCTTTAAGAAAGTTAAATTTGCCCAGGCACTACCATTAAATGGCAAAACAGCCTCCATATGTATCTGAAAACTGTTGCAGCTTCCCATATTGGGTGACTCTCTGCAACTTGTCTGCACAGAGCGTTTCCTTGGATGCTCAAACTACCAAATCATTCCTTGGCTGTGGCCAAAGCATGCAAGTGAAAATCTGAACAGTTGTATAAGCAGTTGTGCCTCAATGGTGGGAAATACTCCTGGCTTGCTTGCTTGAATTTACTAAAACAAATGCAGCTTTTATCTGTTTATAAGTTTCTAAAGAATGGACTACACATCTGTACATAACTGGTTTAAGAAATACGAGGTAAGTTGTGCTCCGAAAGATACTCAAGCACTGAATTTACATGACTGATCTTACTAAAAAAAACAGTGATATCATCAGAACATAAATGCTTTTTTTTTAATTTTTAACTTAGAATTCTTTCTTTACATCTCTAATATCCTGTGGTTTTGCTACTGTGAAGTACACAGTAACTATATGTGTACACAAGAAAACATTTTTTGTGAATAACCTCTTCACAGTATCTTGCCAAGGCTTACAAGGGAACCTAAAATAAATAGCCTCTTTTCTCCCATCTTCTGAAGCAAATTATTTATCAGCTTTGAGCATATCAGGGCTTCTTGAGTAGGTAGGATATTTTTTGCTTTTATTTGCATTGCTCTTCAACACAACTGGTAGCACTAAGGACTGGTGATCAGTAAGTTTATGAAATATTTTATTACATAATTCACTGCTACAATCCTGATTCAGTAAAACTTCACTGAATTAACAGGTGAACAACTTGTGTTGATCAGTAAATTCCCCCTTTATTTCTGCACCCTTCCCTAGCAGCCAAATTGAGAGACAAATTGCATTATGATGGTCAAGAAACATCTCAGTATATCCAGCAAATCAAAGGTTTATTTCAGTTTCAGATACTTTCATTAACGAAAGCAAAATGTGAGATTCACAAAAGGATATCAGTGATACTTACAAAATCAGTGAAAAAGTCAATGACTGAATCTTCTTTTTACCCTCAGAGCACTGACTGGGATATTCACATGGCCAGAAGAAAACTGGTACGTTACCCTCCCTGCCACAGAAATCACCCATTTGACACACACACAGTCTGGATACAGGGCTGATCTTTCACATGCTATCCTGTGGCAGATTTTCAGATTGATCTAGGCAATATTTAAATATTTCACACAGTGACAGGAAAACAGGTGAGTTTTTCTCAGAGTTATCTCTCTGAGTAAATGAATATTTAACCATTCCATATAAAATGTGTGTACTGTAAAGCATCAAGCTTCAACTGCACAGTTTTCAAAGGGAACCAGATCCTTTGAAAATCTAGTCTTTCAGAAACTGAAACTGGTTTTAAGATTCATTTTTTTCAGAAAAAAAAAATCACTCAGCAGATTCATGAATGTTAATAAATTATTCAGAATAGTTTATTTACTGAACAAACGCATTTGCCAAAGACTCGCCATGTTCTTCTGCACAGAGCAGCTTCTTTTATGAAAAATAATATACAATCCAATTTGGCAGTCTGTGGGATATGAGAGACCAGAACCCATCTGTTACTGAAGCCAACTGCTTGGTTAGGAATCTAAGCTATGAAAGTAGAATTATTTGTCTCAGAGAGAAATGCAAAAGCAGTGAGATGGACATTACTGTACTGCAGAAGTATAGGTAAGAAATGGACCACAAGCTAGACACCAGAAGAAAGAAGCCTGAGTAAAGTTCCACTATAGTAGAAGTTCTCAAGAAAATGAAGATTAGAAATCTGTCTCCAAACAGGCACAAATCTAAGAACCAGATTCCTGCAATTAGAGTCCTGTTATATTGAGCTAAGCATTTTAGCATGTGAGCATTTTATAAGTGAACAGGATCATTTAAAAGAAATAGCTGATTCTTCTCCTAAAGAA
This sequence comes from Nesoenas mayeri, assembly GCF_963082525.1. Taxonomy (NCBI): domain Eukaryota; kingdom Metazoa; phylum Chordata; class Aves; order Columbiformes; family Columbidae; genus Nesoenas; species Nesoenas mayeri. Next base: position 17,929,548 of record NC_137554.1, on the reverse strand, counting down.
ACATAACCAGTAAGGTTTTGAAATGGTATAGTATGCATATATTACAAATCCATCTGTCAGTAAAAAAAAAAGAGGAAAGGTCTATATCATTTCTATCATATTTATTATTAAATACTATCATATGACTTAGTGGCAAACTATGTTATCAAAACTGTGATTTGATGATGCAGGGTGGTTTGTGGCAGATGAGAGGAATAATTCCATCTCCTCTCCACTTTGAAGAATCAACAAGCATCTGAAAACCCAGAGCTGGAACATATGCCTCCCAACCAGCAAAAAGTGAGCATCTTTTCAGAAAGGGCCTAATGGAAGGAGAAAAGAGGGAACTCACAGATGAACAGACTGGGAAGATCAAAAAGGGAATGGGACTAAGAAGACAGAGTTCAGCTGGTAACAGACCTGAAGTTCACAGACCTCACAGAGGGAAAACCCTTGATATAAATCAGACTTCTGGAGTTGAAAACCTGTGGAAGTAAGAAGTTGCAGTGAACCGGAAATATGCCAAAAAATATTTCTGTATCTCAGTCAAGGGCAAACAACCTCCTAAAATGAACTATCTTGATCACTTGCCGTTATATAGCCATACTATGAGGCTACTTCAACTGTATTTTACTGCTCAGATATTCCATTCATAGTTAATATCCATTCAAATGAAAGGGGTACAAGCAACACCTCTGGCAGTATCTGTATTGCACACTAAATACAATAGAATACAAAAGATATGCTTCATCAAAACCAAATTTGAACCATTTACATAATGGTGCAAAGAAAAGACAAAAAAGCAAACCATTAAAAATAAGATATACTTATGTAATACTAATTGTTATGAATTAATAAGCAATTGATCTCAGGGTCCCCACAGGTCTGCAGCCTTTCTCATTAAATATTTCCTGAAAGTATGTCTAATATTCTAAATATTCCATTTGACAGTATTTCTATGCAGAATATATATGCTTTTTCTATAATGGACTGTAGCAAAGTACAAGCAACATAGGATTGGATTAAAGTGATATCCTCCAGTACAGAAAAACAAGAATCTGGATAGGACCGTATTCTAAGGTGGACAAACAAAAGACAATACTCAAAATTTTTTAAGAATGGACTTTGTTCATTTACTGGAAAGTCAGCATCAGAAGAGACTGCTATGGTAACTTGCAGAGCTGGAGGAGAGAGTGCTGCTAAAACAGCCTCATGTAAAGTACAATCCTGATTGCGCTGTGGGGAAACACCTGCACAGCCTTCCTGCCACAGTGCACCTGTGTCCAGCCTCACCACAGGACAATACCTGAAGACCTAGAATGTAATTTCCAGCAGCCATTTTCAGACCTGGGTTCATATTCTGTATTTCAGATTTGCCAAAGATCTGTCTTGTAATGCTTCTGTGAATATTAATAAAAAGAATCAAAAGTAGCTATTCATTTTCCACTAGTCAATTTTCCAACAATTACCATACTCTGTAATAGTGTTATGCTGTAATTCTGCTGTCAATATTTTGTAAAGATTATTTGTTTGCGTTTTGTTAAGTGCACACAAACTTGAAATAGACATTTCTATAGCTAAATGGATGCTATGGCTTGTGCAGTTGCTTATACACTGTTTCCTATCTGAGATCAGATCATGCTTCTTCCATAGAAGATAACTTCATAAAGTTCAAGTCAAACAACTGGTATCAGTGAAGTGCTTGATGGAAGCTTCAGACTAGAGCTGGTGAAAGTGTTAAGCCACAGTGTGGTCCAAAAAGAAGTAAAAATAATATTTCATTTATTTTAGCCATCAAAACCCTAGCTAAATAAATAAAATTGATAAAATAAGACAGGCTGCAGGGTCTTTTCCTATTCCAGTAGAGAAGAAAATGTAGGTATAAGATGCTAAGATCTACATTTTCTAAAATCTCAAAGAATACTGCAGTCAGAAGTTATGAATACAGAAAATGTTTGTGGTTTAATTATTTTTTAAACTATAAAACTATGCTTTGATAAATATACTCTAACTCTCCATTATGTTATTTACAATGCTGCCATTTCCAACCAACAGCATTCATATTTGTAACTATCTTAAGATGTTATTCACCATTTCATAACTCTCTGAATAAACATTTAACTGCTTCAATGTACAGCATATTCTTCTAAACAAAGGTAATAATTAGTAATGTGCATGATCTTTTGATTACCAATAAACGAGAATCCATCTTTCTTTAGGAAAGTAGCTAAAATCTAAAATACGTAGACCAGCATCAAAATGAAAGTTTCTGACTGTTGCATTGAAGACTCATTCTGACAACATAAATACATTGAATTTAAATCAATCAATATGCTCTTATACATTACCAGACAATTTTGGTTTTGTGTCATTTGACCACAATAAATTGTTACTACAAACTAGACCTCACACATAATTTTGCAAGATGGTACCATGTAGTAGCCTATTAACACACCAGGCTGTATGGTAAAATAGTGGCATGATGCTGTTGGCATTCATGAACGCTGTTCATTTAGCATTTTGAAGTTAAACACACATTCCTGGTTGGTTTGTTTGTTTTAACATAAGGGGATTTTGTCTTTTAAATATAGTATTTGACCTGAGGCAAACAAATACTTTTTTCTATCGGATTGTAATTACTTATTCTGATAGTCCTTCAAATACTTCATAAAGGAATAAATCAATGGTAGTTACGTACAAGCCTAGGATCTAGCATGAAAAGAAACTGCATGTAAAGAAGCATGCATACTGGATAATAAAAACAGTCTGTGACCCTGGCAGTTAGCTTTTCAACAAGCGACAAAAGCGTATTTTGTTTGGGGTTTCCCCTCAGTGCATGTTATCCTCCGGAGATGGTATTGTACCTCTTCTACTCTTCCTCCTACTGTAGCCGTAGAGAAGAGAAAGGTACTGCCCTTCTGCCGAGGCAGCAGTGCCCGAAGGCTGCGGGATGCCCCGTGCTTTGCCGAGGAGCGCCGGCCGCGACTCACCTGCGGGGCGGGGCGGCGCATCCCTTTCGCACCAAAGTTTCTCACCGGGCTGGCCTCCCGCGGGCGGTGTGCGCCGCTGACCCGCCAGCAGCGGGGCCGAGCAGAGCGCCCCGCCGCCGCCCCGACCCTCCGCAGGGCCCGCGCCGCCGGGCCGCCCGTCTCAGGCGGGCTGGCCAAGGGGCAACGGGCGCCTTTGGCGGAGCACCCTTCGCTGCCTCTCGGGCTGTCACCGCGACCCCCCGCGTACCGCGCAGTCACCTGTCGTCGCTCTGCCAGCCTTGGTCGCCCAGCAGCAAGTCCCGAAACCGGTACCGCGGGGGCAGCGGCGGCACCTCGCTGTCCAGGTCCACCATCCTGCCCGGAGGAGGGGAGCACCCGCCGCCGCTCCCCTGCGGAGGGGCGGTCACCCCCCACCCACCGAACCGGGCGGGGGGAAAAGCCCAGCGCGGCAGGAGGGACGGGAGCGGCGCGGAGCAGTCGCCCCCAGCCGCGCGCGGGCGCTGCGCGCACCAAGGTGTTCGGAGCGCGCGGCGGAGCCGTCTCCCGGCGGCTGTGGGCAGCGGCTCGCGCCCTGGCGCGCGAGCGGCCGTTAACGGACCGCGGTTGAGAGTTCCCGTCCCGGGGGAGCCAAGTGCCGGGGGCGGCGGCGGCGGCGGCGCGCGCCCGCCCACTCACCCAGCACGAGCGCGCGCGCGCCGCCCGCCGCGGCTGACAACAAAGAGCCGTTCAGCGCTATGCAAGTGGTGTTCGAGCCGCCGCGGGCCGGCGAGCCAATGGCAGGGGCACACATTAGCATATTGGAGTGACGGCGCGGGAACCCCCGCCTGCCGGCTAATGGCAGCCCCGCAGCAGCGGCCGGGCACGGGCTGTTCGCTCCGCGCGGAGCGGGTAGGGGCGGCCGCTTCGAGCCGCCGCGGAGACGCCCCCGCGGCTCTGCCACGCTGGCCTGGCGGGCTGAGTGGGGCGCGCCGGTCCCTTCTGGGTGGCGGTTCGGCCGACCTTGCCGGGTGTCGCCGGGACTCGGGTGGCCCCGCGGCAGGGCAGGGGGCTCCGCGGGGGAGTACCGTGCAGCACCCGTTTCGGGTATGCACAATAGCACTTGGCTGGAACAGCCCCCGAGCACCAGGTCAGCCCCAGCTCCTCCTTTGGGGGTGTTACAGTGGCTTCCTCGCAAGTCTGTCTCCTCTAGCCAGCAACCTCCTCGTCTACCGCTTCCTCAGAAGTGCTTTCCTGTAAGCCTAGAAATTTGAAAAAATGAGGTGTCTTATCTTTGCGAGCTATAGGTGGCCCCTGTGCAGAGCCCGTATTAAGGGTAGCAAGTCATCTGAGCTTACTCGGGTCTTTCTTCCCTTTGTTTCTTGCTCAGCTTCAGTCAATCAGGCACAGGTTTTTAGTGCCGCCTCTTCTGAGCTCCCAGGTGCAAGCGGGAACGCCCTTGGTCAATTTCCACTCAATTAATTGGGCGTTGTAAATATCAGGAATGGTGGCTCAGGCTTCGTAAAAACTCAGGAAAGTTGGATTCTTCCAGTGGTTGGAATTTGTAGGCGATACCTGAAAGTGGGAGACACTGATATGATTTGCTTGAATTCACTGACACCAAACCGAAATAGTGAATAATTATTTTTTAAATTTGGTGTTAAAGGTCCACTGTAATCTAGTGGACTAACTGTCATACTTAGTATCTAATGCCACAGTTCTGGCAAACATAAATATTACTACATTTTTGCAGCCTGTCATGATTTGTCTTCCTGGGTTAGGTCATCACCTAAACTATTCAGTCATAGCGTTCCTTTCCTAGAATGAAGTTGTGCACAGTCTTAACACTGGTGTCATTTTTAAGTGTGGATGGGGTTTTTGGATTTTGCTGGATCAGGGACTAAGTGATAAACAAGAAGTGATTTTCTAAACGTAGTTCCTATACCATGTATTTAATTAGGTGCTTGCTTTGATGCCATGCATTGAAGAGCGAACCTTTTATTTTCCTTTCAGTTGGATTTCTGTGTAGAAGGTAAGCTAGTGAAAAGCTGATGTGGCACATACAGTATTAGCTGAAGTATGGCAGCCTGAAGTGTATCACATAATAATGTGCCCTGCTGAGAATCCATCTCTGAGCTTCATGCTGTGATGCAAGGATTTCTACAGGTAACCAACAGGTAATCCAATTCAAGGCTCAGATTCTCTCTGCTGTTGTTACAGACAATGCATCTTTACTTGCTTCTTTAGTAGAAAGTTCTGAAGCATAGCTTCTCTGATTGCTGTTTCTTTAAAGAATGCAATCTTGTATCCCAAGTCTTGTAAAATGCTGGGATCACTGTGGTATCATGCTTACCCTTTTTCACAGCTTGCTACATTCAGCATTTACAATGGGCTTCTCAGAAAGGCTTGTTAGATGAAGCAAAACAGATGCGTGTATGTGGCAAGAGTTCAAAGGTAGCTCTTTGCTTTGCCTGATACAGGAAATAAATAAAATAGTGAATTACCCTGCTGCCATATTCTTGCCAGTTTTACAGTGTTCTGTTCTGAGGTCAGAGCTCTCTAAAAGTCTAATTAAAAAAAAAAAAAAAAAAATCAGGATCTTCCTTTATTTTCTCTGTCCAGCCATTTTTATTCTTGCTCAGCAACTTCAGTTGAACAAGCTGTCTCTTCTAAGAAAACCTTGTTTCTCTGCCTGGGTATCTTTTCATCTTGAAAAAACTTAAGGTGGGGTGGAGCCTGTATGTATAGGCTAACTGTAGTCCTTTTCTGAAGCTTATGAACCACAGATTGTTTGGAAATTAGTGGTGTTTCTACTGTGTCTTCTAACAGTCTCATTATTTTTTTTCACCTTAATTGATTAATTTAACATTTGTTTTAATACTTGAGGAGCTGAGCAACAGTAGAAGCTTTTGCAGTTTTTCTACCACAGAAAAGCATTTCAGAATGGTGGTAGCTGACTGGTAAACTATCAATCTGGTAAATAGTTGAGCTGAGGTAATAGAAAGCAAACTCATAACTGAGACTATAGTCATGCAACTTATATAGAAGCTTAATTTGTGTTCCTAAGTAATATAAACTCTGCAATGTAAAATTAGCCACTTGTGAAGCCTGGTCACTCTGAAAAGCTCTAAGCATATAAAATTGGACAGAGATGAGAGTTTAGTTAGCTAAATCTCGCATTTTGATTAGCAACTCAGAAGGCCTAGGAAATTTGTCTTCAAGCTGAGGAGATGCTTAATCATCTGCTCAGAGGCAGGTGCTGTTCTGTGTGAACTGTGATACCAGGTCACTGTGCTCAAGCCAGGCATTCCTGCTGCTGTGTTTGTGTTAAAGAAAAGCTGGGAGCCATGAGCAGTTCTTGCAAAGAACAAATGTAGGTTTGTACTCTCTGAGAAGTGTCAGAAGCATCTGTGGTCCTGACTTGGGGACTAAAAATACACTTTTAATACCTTTTTTTTTTTTTTAAACTGGCTAGTAACAGGTGGGTAACTCTTTCCAAGTACTTGACCCTGAATTTGGGGATGAGGGAAGAGAGTTAAGAACTGTGTTACTGGGTTTATTGCTATTGACTGCATATAAATCTTGGATGATAATGAGGTACAGAGAGAAGAAGAAAAAAAACTATGTTTCTTTTTTAGGTTACTTACATTTTTGATGGCATATAAGTAAAACAGTCTGGCACAATGCAAATGGCTTCTGGACTTTTTGAGCAGTAGCAGTGTATATGGAGGTATAAATAGGCTATTAATCCTGTTCTAAATTCAAAAAGTTCTGCCCCTTTATCTAAATCTGAATTATGAATTTACTGTTATAATAATAAATCTGATGATGGGGTTGTTTTTTTTATATTTTCCTCAAAAAGCTTGTAAAGTTTACTTTATTATTGATTAGTTTTATTATTGACAGTCACTGGGACATTCTTTACTATTGGTATTGATACCTAAGATTATTCAAGTAAATCAAAGCCAAACCTGACTGCAAGGAGTTGGAGAAGAATCTGGCCCATGACAAAGTGGTGAATTTCACCCTCTTAAGGTGTTGCTGGTCCCTCTGCACTGTGGTGCTGAAATAGTCCTGCCAGGCACAGTTCTTATGCCTGTTCCCTCCATTGCTTTTCAGCTATATACCATGCCTCAGGGACCTGTCTTCCCAGCTGAAAAGCTTCTCACCTAACTATTGTTTTTATTATCCTAAATAATATTATGAGATTGTGGTTGAGGTAAGAAAGAACACTGGTAAAGATAAACTTTTAAAACAAAACGTGAAGAGGGATGAGGCATTTATGAAACAAATGCACACTAAATCCTTTTAAACAGTTCTGTAATGTAACTTGTACTTATTGTCCTTTCAAGAAAGATAGTCTAATATTATCTGAATGGGATTCACTTACTGTAAGGAGCAGTCTAGGCTGCAGTGAAAAACTAAGCAGAAATGCCTGCTTTGCAGTTTACTTGCTTTCTGCTATTTGTCTGTTGGTGCTAGTAAAGGATTAGGCAGGGTGAAAAACTGATTGACTGAAAAATAATAGAATAAAACTCAAGCTAGTTTTGAGGCTTTTTCACAGGTGCTCACTCTTTCTACTTTTTTTTTAACCCATAATTAAGGAGTATCTGCATGTTTATGTCAGTAATGAGAACTTGTGGATCTCTCACATTTCTGCAAGTTGATCAGTTCTCAATTAAGTCTATCTGTGTGGTTTGGGGTTTAAGACTAGAACTGGGGACTAGAGTACTGACAACATTGGAAAGCACACGAGGCAGTTCTGCAACTTTGCCAGCTGAATAGAATATTTAGGGACTCAGCATTCACAGTTCACCTTTTAGTAGACTGTACTTAAACAATATGTGATTAACTTTAGCTGCAATTTCATTTCCGAAATAGTCTGCAAGGTAGAGTCTTCTGTAGAAAAATGCAGAGTGACATTACCTGTTAGAAATGTGCCTAGATGAAATTCTGAAATGAAGAGTCCTTGCTAATAGATATTGTTTATCTCAGAAAACAGACATTCAGCATTGAAAAAGGTATACTTCTCAGTTAGAAAAACAATTTTTTTTTAATTTTTTTTTTTTTTTTTAAGAAAGCTGTTAGTTTCTTCTCCCTTGATGCAAAGGAATTGCCACTGCAATGCTACTTTTGCCTTCCACATCCTTTTCTCAAAAAAAACATGCTAGTGAGTTAGGTCAACATGAGCATATTGGTTTTATACCTTTTTTTTGTTTGTTTGTTAGTTTAAATGTCCATTTGTTTCAGCTTACCTGATTCTTGGCTGTGTAGGGATGAGGCCCTTTTTTGTTTCATTCTGAATCTTACAGTACAGGTGTGTGGGGGGGTCTGATTATTACCATAGCATAAATAATAATTATGTTGTCCAGTAGTTTCTGCAGAAAGAAATGCCCTCTTTGCTAGGTAGCTGGGTTGTCTACTCTAGTAGTAACAGAAATAGTTGATTATAATTTTAGTTGTCCTTTAAGAAAGCACAGCCATTGAGGGAATACTACTAATACAAAATTAAACTTTAAAAATAATCAAACAAAAAAAACACACACGAAAAAACCCAAACAAAACACCACAACTGGTATTCATAATTTTCTACAAGCAGCAGCACAAGCTCCAGACTGCTCTATGTGGTTTTTTTACCAAAATAAGTATTTATTTCTGAACAAATCTTGCTATTCTTACATACCTTTAAATCTTTAATGACCCTATTTACTTTTTATTGTAAAAATGCATTTTGATTTTGTATATCTCTTCATTTTACTGTCTGATACGCCTTCCAGAGTACAACACTGAAATGTCTGGAATTATTTAAACTTCAGGGCAAAATGTTCTTGGAGTTCTCTTATCTTTCAACTTGGTGGCTATTTTTTAAACAGCCTCGCAGTAGCAGACTGTTCTGCTGGCATGAAAGGTTTAATAGTGATTCAGAAACAGTAACAGACTGAAATAGCCCGAAGTGGGAACAGAGTGTTAGGGTCACTGTAAAGCTGGGGCAGAAGGAGAAATGTGAGGAATTTCCAATTTGATAATGCCTCTGAAAGGATTAAAAAAGTTTGGAGGTGGCTTGGGTTTTTTTGGTCACGTGTCTGATTAAACTGAAACCTTGGTAGGTAAAGGGCATGTTTTCCATAGCCTGGTGAGCGTGACTCTGTACTGCAAGCACGGTCCTTCTAAGGCTGTTTCAGACATGGGGCACACAGCATGACCTGATCTTTGTATTTTTATATGCAAACCCTTCATAGCTCAGACCCAAAAAGGAAAAGCATCCACTTCAGGGCTACCCATGGTCCTGATGCATCACAGTCCTGTGACATCTCTGTTGACCTGGAAAGAAATAGCAGCACTGCAGCAAGGGAGAGAGCTGGTGAGAAATGGCGATAACCTGTGAGCTGCCTTCCAGTACATCTCCCCTTGGCTGTGAGTAGGAGGACTTCATTCTATATAGGAGAGCTGCTCTTTTTTTTTTTTTTTTTAGACTAAGAACACCTTTTCAAGTAATTTTCACTTTGCTTTTGAGTACAAAGCACCAAGACAGGAGAATGACATGGTACTTAAACAAGTGTAACCACAAGTGTGGTAGAAAATACTTTTAGAATTGGACAAGATATGTCTCCTGTCATTGCTGCAAATCTGTGCCTGAATACATTATCTAATTTGCATTAGAAGAAGCTGAAGGGCTATTCAAAGAATTCCTAATATTGTTTTTCTGTTTGCAAGGTTGCTCACATGGCACATCCTTGGTAAAATGGCCTAAACAAAAACAGCTGTCATGATGGGAATGTGAGTTCAAGCATCCAAAAGTGCCTGAGAATGCATATGCCACAGTTGAGTATATTAAAGGAGATGACGACCATAAACCAAATTAAACAGTAACCAGGGAGATACAGAGCGAATTTTGAAAGAAGGCTGGTGCCAGTTTGGAAAGAAGGGAAAAATGGAACTTTGTAACTATGGGGAGAACAGTGGGAACAGAGCAAGTGGTCAAAACCAGAGGAGTTGCGTTTGACACTGTTATATGTTCACCCACTGGCATGAAAAGCTGTGTCTGGGCCAGGCAGAGCATCCTCCCTGACCATGCCAGCGCAGGGTCTCACACCCGGGTGTATGTGTGACCTTGTGGGGTCCTTTCTCCCTGTGTTAGCAGGGTGCAAGGCATAGCACCAGTACACATAAAACACCCACATTTCCTACAGAAGGTGTGTGAGAGGAGGACTGTGTCCGTAACCATGGGTGGGCAGATGCACAATTCTGTGTGCTTGGTTAGAACTCCAGGGGATTGGTAAAGAAAGGCCATTTAGAAATTTGTTAGGTGCTCATTAGCCTTTTGTCTCTTAACAGTGTCTTCTCTGTTGTACTGACGATACTGAATCTGAATGTATATTTCACCGATTGCCAGTTAATCATGTGCTATTAACAAATCAATAAACCATTTTGATTGTGATTCAGTTTAAACTAAGTGAACAGTGCAGTTTCTCCCTGTCACACTGTTAGGTTGTAATCATAGATATTACGTGCTGTGTAATGGCATTGTGAGTTAAAGAAGTTGCCTGCCAGTGGAAGGACAGACAACTGTTTACAATGAAAAGAATCTCACTATTAATATAGTGAGATAGACCCTTTCATTAAGATTTTTGGGCAAAACAATGACTGGTTCTAGAATTTGGTGTGCTGTAACAATATCATTTAACTCAAGTGTGACGGCAAGCGTGCTGTTAGAACATGCTGAACTTATACTCGCCAGAGATACTATTTCAGCAGTGACTAAGGTCCTATTACCAGTCATAACTAGTTCCCTACTGGAAGACACTGACTTCCTTAAAAATGTGTCTTCATAACACAAAATGGCTTCCAAACACTGTTGCCAAAGTTATTCAGGTTTGAACAAACACTGAACTTTTATGTCAAAGCCCCTGCATTGAGTAGGGAATGAATAAAGTCTTGAGTAACCCCATGACTGGCACTTCTTTGTGCAGCTGCCTTTGGTTGCACACCTACTTAGATGTTCTACATTTCTTGTAAACAGGAGGTAAGAGTACTCCAGGGATGACGTTTTTCTGTCTGCCCCAGATGTCCTGAGGCATGGCTTGCCTATGCATTTTGGTTTGTTAGAGGCTGGAGGTGGCAAAGGAAGTCAGACACGATTAAAGACATTAGCTTCGAATCTATTGATAGCCCATGGAAGAGGTGAGGAAGGGAAGAAAGATTAAGTTATTGATTTTATTTCAGTTCGGTTAAGGTACATTTAATCGATGACTCAGGAAGATCACAAATATAAGACTGGAAAGGACCGAGCCTGGTCCCTTGCTTTGTGATCAAAGGTGATTTCTTTGTATCAGCCTACATTATGCCTGCACAAAGATTACTTCAAAGCCTTACTCCTTAGGTGAGTCTTCTAATTTTCAGCTTAAATTTATTGATAGGGTGTTTATACCTATCTGCTCTTGTGTGCTGGTGTTATCTTTTAGCTTAAATAGTTTTAATATTGCCTGTATTCATAGATAGCAGCCAGGAAATTTATGGTACGTTTTCAATTTGGTTCCCATTTTGGTTTAGTTGTAGCTGAAAGTATCTCTGACTGTTTCAAGCCTGTAATTGTTTGGCAAGTGATTTAGTAACCCAAAAGCAGTTTAATAAAATCAGATCTACTTTGAGCTTCATAGCATCAGAACATAAAACATTTAAAATTGTAGAAATTGTAAGACCCATGCCTGCAGCACGGATTTTTACAGCTAATTGGTTCGAGCCACAGTTTCTGGGTTGGAATCTTGAGTGTCACCTAGCTCGCTGTCTCAGTTTTTCCCCCACTCTCTGAGCTTCCCACAAGAGTTCAGGAATTGGAAAGCAGCAGCGTCTCTGCTTCCTTTAAAAAGCAGTTAGTACCACCGCTGTGACAAGGAAGGTTAAACTGCCCTAACTTCCTCATCACTGCAAGGAAACTAGCTTTTGCACCCACCAGCCCACTGGTACAGAGCTTGTAAATGCAGGCACGGACAGTGATGCAGAAAGATTGACGCAGGGAAGCAGGACTGTCATGGTGTGGTTAGAGCACTGCTGTCTGCAGCACCATGGGGTTCTCCACACAGAAGAAAAGTACTTAAAGATTTTGTCGGTGAAGTTCTGTGCACAGCTGTTTCTTAGAATGCAGGCAGGTGCAAAAAATACCTTTCTACTGATTAGGTGTGCACCACTAACTGCAAAATGGAGGCAGCCCCATCATCACAGGGTCATGGAGCAGAGTGAGAGTTTGTTCTCCACACATATGAGTCACCTGGCAAGAGAAAGGGGGAGGGAAAGAAGCAGCTGTTATGCTGTCTGGAAGAGTCCTGGGAGGTGAAACAGCTGAATGCCAGTTTTCACTAAGACCAGCCCTTTGAATTGGTAACTGAAAACACAGCCCAGGTTAAAAGAAAAAAAAATCCAGCTGCATTTTGAGAAGAAAAAAGCCTTTAAACTGCTATGGAATTCAGGTTTTATTTGAGATCTGTTCTCTCCACACACTCTTTCTTATCTTACATCAGTAGGTTGACTAAGCCAGTAATTTTAAGGGTATATTATGTGGTCTTACGGTGCATATACAAGGTAGGCCTGGGTACACTCTGTGCCAGTCAGACAACACCACTATGGGGTATCTGGTCTGCAGCTGATTTGTGTCCATCTCCTGAGAGCACTTTGTACTCTTACCTTTTTTGCCCTGACTCTCAGTATCAAATAATTGTCTTCATATGATCCACATTTCCACTGGAGTGCACTTTTTATAAAGCCAAGACATTTAATGAAAATATTAATAACCCTGATACTTACATGAATACATGAGGAGGTCCTCTGTTAGTCCAGTTCAACATATAGTTCTTTTAGAACAATCTTTATTGTTTTTCTTTGGACAGGTCATTATCGATACTGTAATTCATTTGCATCTTCTCCATCTTATAATGGAGCGTTTCAACATCATTTAGGTGTACTTGATCAAGTAGATTTCGTTTGCTCTGGGTAATTGGTTATCTTATGCAAGAACCAGTGAGTTAGTAGATCAGTTTGTATTTTTGTCTGATTTTTATTTTGATTATTTTCAATGTAGATCTGGATTGGTATGTATATAATAGAGAAGATCAGTTTTGCACACATTTAATGTGAATTTCTGTTTTTTAGATGAGCATATCAGACACAGGGAACCACAAAATAACTTCTTTTGGATACCAAAAAATATAAGCTTATCTTAGTATGGAAGGGGTTAATATGAAAAAAATGAGGTATGATGTACAAACAAGCAGACTGCAGGGAAGGACTCTGCCAACCAAAATTGCCAGACGTTTATTTATTTATTCATTCATTCAGCAAAGTTTGGAGAGGAAAAAAAGAAGGGAGGAAAAAAAAAAGGCAAGAACAACAAAACTTGTGTGTTGCAAGAGGATTAGGGGAAGTGACTGCTGAAATCAGGGTATAAATGCTTTGCAAGGTCAGTCCTGGAGCAGACAGTGAGTAAAATAGAAGTGGAAATAACACAAAGTAATCAAAAAAGTAGGCTACAGTCTTATATGTGTTTGTTGAGTTTCTGAATGTCCAGGATGTCATTCTTGGGTTATTTATCTCTGCTTTTATGTTGGATGTACTGTACTGCAGAAAGAGGTAAGCTTTCATGTAGAAAAAAGAAAAAAAAAATGTTTCTTAGAACGTAGGTAAAGATAGTTGCTAAAAAAATATGTGAATAAAATGCTTGCATTGTAGCCTATTTTACTGAACTTATGACAACAATTATTAAGATTTCTTCTGGCAGTATTTAGCATATTTAGTATTTTGTATCCTGTCATAGGTATTATTTCACCTGTTTATTTGGATAACAACTGCTGTTATTTGTCTGTTGCATAAGTTTTTAAAGAGTTACTATTCTTTTAAACTAGAGCCAAACAACTAATTTCTTATTAATAATGTTTGTTAATTATTCTAACATCTAAAACCTGTAAACAGCTGGTAGATTAAAATAGAAAATATTAAATAACTGTGCATTTCTTTCTGTCTGGAATAACCTGTGAGATAACCTGAGAAAGACAAATGATTACTAAAATGACTGAAAAGCTTACAAAATATCTGTTGAAGGACAGACTGGTTTTAATCCATTAAATGAGATGATAAATGTTTACAGGTATGATTGAGTACATGTTTGAAGAGGTAGGTAGCATTCTGGATATCTTTTCAGAAGCCTCTGGTATTTTCTGTTTCTCTGTTCAGTTTATTTTTCTTGATATGGTGTTTATATTGTTTAAGGTATGTTTAGTAATGTAATTCTTTTGCTTTCTGTCTGGGTTTCTTTACATAGACTGTTGTGGAAAGGGTGCTGTGTGTTTTTGAGCTAGTCTGTCTTTTCTCAGTTCAGGTTGTTTTTGATTTCCAGTGAAGATTATGAAGATCTTATTAGTCAAAGCAATCAGATAGATTTTACTTTGAAAAACTGAAAAATTTGGACTTTAATAAAATGTATTATCATTTTTATTTCTACTTATAGTAAATACTGCTCCAAAGCAACTAATAAAGTCTAATTCGTTTGCAAAGTAGTCTAGAAAAGTCCTGGAGTTTGAAAAGAAAGTTTGCCTGAATTTGCACTTCCTTTTCAAAATGCTTGGTTTAGATCAGAGAGATTGCAAAGGAATGTGAATGTAGCAATATTTGATTTATCCAGGACAACTATTACCATGGGTCATGCAGGGTTCTTTGTTCAAGCTTCATCTTGAAAGCCTATGTGAGTTGCTAAAGAGCTGGGGTTTTTTTGCACAAGAGCTGAAAAATACTTCTACCTGAATTCATAGTTTGTGCTTGACTTTGTGGAAGTTGCTACCAGCATAATAATGACAGGAAAGCAGCTTCAGCGATTTCTAATTGAGGTCAAGTCACGTATAAATAGTAAATGATTAATTCCAGCTCTTCCAGTCTCTCGCTAAAGGATTTAAAGGTATGCATCTAGTGGATGCTTTCTAATATAAAAATAAACCCCTCCCAGTTTTGCTAAGTACACATAGTGAGTGCATGATGTAATTATATAGTTTTGAAGTACATCTTGTCAGCAGATTTATTTTTCTGAAGCTACTGTATTAACTGCATTTAAAAAAAATAATTAGCTGTAGTCAGAAATACACACACATGCTGTGAGACTTGATGGGAACACATAGTTCAACATCAGGGCAGGGGTGGTAAAGAGCAATCAGAGAGCTGAAATAAAACCCAGAAAGAAGCATGTCCTAGTAACAATGAAGAGACTGTCAGGAGGTGATATTTTGTGCTTTTTTAAAATTATTATTGTAAATGAGGAGGAGTTGAGAGGCCTCATTCTGCACACAGACAATAAAAATATAATACAACTCAGAAGTAAGAAGTAAGGGAGTATAGAGCAGAGCAGATAGTAAGGAGAACAGAGCAGAGCAGCTCTCTCTGTACTAAATAGTCTGTTTTAAAAATCATAGAATTCAGAGCCCAGTTTTTTATCTTGCAAACTGAAAGCACTGATTTTAATAAACTCTAATTAAAAATAGGTAGAATTAGAAAAATGCATTTTCTCACCATAAAAAAGGAACTTCTGGGAGGATAAACTAAATATTTTCAGCATGTTTGAAAGAAGGAACTAGCTAGAGGAGCCTTGTTCATTTCACTTATTGATGCATTTTGTAAATATTTTGTTAAAAAATGAATGTGTCTTAACAATACTATGTCCCTACTACGTTTTTTCATAGTAGGGTAATACCCTCTAGTGGACAAACCCGATAATTTTTACTTAAATATTTGTAGGAGGAAACATACTTACTAGAGCAATTGGAAAAAAACTTGAACATGTGGGCATACCCTTCCCTCAGCACCTCAGCAGTATCGTCAAAGCTTGTCTGCTTCTTCTGGCTACTTAAGACAGCCAAAATAAAGTTTTTAGATCTCACAGCTAACATTCTTTTCTTTATATTTTCAAAATGCCATCACTACAGAACACTTAAAAATCTACAGGATTTGGTTTGGTTTGGTTTTTTCTTGTAACAACTATTTTTCATTATTTTAAAACATTTTTCTAAACTTAATTCTCCAATTTGGTAGGTATTCCACTGACTGAAATAAAAACATTGAGTATTCAAGCGTATGTCTTTGTACAACCAAAGTACAATTCACTTTCCACACCTTGATGTGCAATAGTGAATACATAATCTGCTCACTTTGTACTAGCAATCACAGCTACTTTATCTGTGTTTGTGATCTCTGCAGTTTAGTTCAGCAAACTGTGACTCCACATCCTTCTCATAATGAAAGATCCTAAATATTTTTCCCATAGTCCCACTTTCAGGCAGCACCTGGACAACTCGTAGGAAAGCTCTTGTGAGAGTATTGCTGCCTTTTCAAACTCACGACCTTACGACTAAACTGGTGAGAGGACTTCTGTGCCAGCTGTCTACTGAGTAATGAATCTACTCGCCAAAAGATTTCCTTCCTTTGTGGACATTTCTTCTCCCATTTATTTTCTGTACAGAGGTTTCATTTCTTTTCCAAGACTTCATTTCTCAGAGGTTGTTTTATTTATTCTCAATGAATTATCACTTTTCATGTTCACATGTAAAACAGACTTAATTTCATCTAATTAGATAACTGTCCAGACTCTGTTACTCTGAGTAAAGCTTCAGCCTTTAAAATAAGTACATTTCAGTCACCCAAGCACAGAGAGTTAGTCACTGAAATTAGCTAAACCAAAAGTTTCTTAAGAAAGCTGTTTTAGTCTTTCATTAACAGCTACCCAACACTTGTTTCTTTCCCCTTTAATCTGCTTTGTCTTGTTCTCAAACTGTTGAGGAACTTCTTAATAAAATTAATTCAGTCCCATTTCTTGTAATTCATATGGGCTTGGCTGTACATTTCGTGGACACTGAAAAAGGCCCAGGAAGGAGCCTTTGGGGGAGAACTGTATAATAGTGAGCTAATGAGAAATATCAGATGACACCATCCACCCCCTAAACTGAGTCAAAATGCTTTGAAGCAAGTGAAAGTCAAAGTGAATACCCAAAATTAATTAAATTATGTAATAAGTAACTTGCCATAAGAAGTAATCTCGTGGACAGGAGTAAATAAATTTTAGAATATGAGGTTATCTCAACCTAGAGAGAAAGTTTAGGCAATGTGAAGGTGAGGGGAGATTTGACAGAACTTGGTCAAGTGATACATAAATTTAATGTCAGTAAGGATGACAGTGGCTACAGAGGAAAATAGTTTGAAAGGAAACTCCACAGAGTGCACAGTGTTGTTCTCTGTGGTAATGGAGGGGCTCCTGCAGATGGAAGAGATGCCTGTGACTAGTACCAAGGCAGTAATCTCATCTCAGCCTTTCTAACTAAAATCTACTCCGTTAATTACAGGTGTCCTGTATGGTTTCTTGGCACTTGCTTGACTATTGTTATGTCCTTCTAAATGTCTACTCATATTCCTACAAAATGTGGCTTCTTGGCAGTTTCCTATTTTGTGATGATTAAGTAGAAAACATGCTTGTTTGATTGCAAATATCCCCAGAATTTCTTGCTACATTTTCTATTGTAAAATTATTTTGGCGTTTGTAGCATGTGCTTCAGTCACCAATATTTTTGTTTACAATTTTTAGCTTGTAAAGAACCTCCTCCTAGGCGGGATAAAGAAGAACCTACTGAAAGATGGGACAAACCTCCCTATCCACATGGTACTCAAGTAACATACAGATGTCGGCCTGGATATATGAAACTTGGACGAATTGTGTTTGAGTGTGCTGATGGAGCATGGAAGCAACAGCTCCAAGGGGCAGAATGCAGAAGTAAGTACTAAGGCAAAATTTGTGTAGGGATTTGACCTGACAGATTACATTCCTTGCCAATGATGTCAATGTGAAATTGCCATTGTATCTTTACATAACACTTACTTATTTCAGTATCCTTTAAAATATCATCCTAAAAAGTTCGCATGCATAAGGAAAAATTTTTGGAAATTCCTTTTCTCCAGATCAAAGGATCGTTTTTTTATTTTCTCTACAGGAGACTATCTTACTCTAGGCCAGCCTTATTCACCTGAATTATGTTACATTACTAAGTTATTAAGAGCTTGCTTCCAAAATGTTAGAAAAAGTCTAATGCGGATGAAATTTACAGTCTAAACAGAATAAAGCACTAAACCAGCTTCTGAATGCTAGTCAAGAGACAGTATTTTCTTCCTTTCAGTTTATTCAACTAGTTCTATGAAAGATATAATTTCTTGGAAGTGGGAAGACATTTTTTTCCCTGCCTTCTCTTTTAATCTGTGAAGGAAAAGTCATGATTAGGCTGAGACCTGCTATTTATTAGCTCTAGTAAACTGTTAAGAGTTTAGAAGCATTTCACACTCTCAGATAGAATTTATTAGTGCAGAAACTGAATTTTATTATTTTTAGTCAGCAGATACTTCTTTTCTGTAATAAATGAGTTTTAAACACAAACTTTAGACACACAAGCTTTTCTTCTCATATATCTAACACGCAAAATTTTTGCTAGTAGACTATGTTTGGTTTGATAACATAAAATTAAGTCCCAGGTGTCAGTTGAACAGACATGAATAGAAATCATGAGTAAAAATAAATTAATAAAATTGTAACTAGTTTCTTTTACATTTTTTATTTAGTCACCTTCTCAGTTTTCATATGTATCTGTATAACTACTCAGTGAACACAGATCTTTCAACATATACAATATTTTGTGTTGCTATTTAGTAACATTTTAGTAAATACTGCCACCCAATGAATAGATACTGAGACCGGCAAGGTGCATGTGAAGGAGAAAAGGGATGCTCTGCCACAGGTTAACCACTCATGTTCCCTTTGCAGGACAGGCCACACTATGCATTTTATTTTGCAGTCTATATTATGATATCAAAAGTGGATGAATGAGAGGGATGGTGTGTTCATCTTTACAGTTCTATTGGGAGTCCACGACAAATAGCTAGGGCCAGACTACAAGAAATGTCCTGTGGTGAACTTTGTGCAGAAAGGACTGAGGACCAAAAGACTCCTGGAGCCTTAGTTCATTCCTCTTTACTCATCAGAATCCCCATCAGATTGAAGAAATTTGATTTTCAATCATAAATAGATTCTGCAGGGGAAGCTTTGGACCATTTAACATCAGAAGTTATATGAAAAGCTGAAGTTACAACCTGCCATTACATTTGTTATTAAAATTTAAGGTGAGCTTAGCCTTTTTGAAGGGAGGAGGAAGATTAATTAAGCTAACACTAGCCGGTTTTGAATTTTTGAAAAGCCCTTACTGCTAATTACTAGAAAAGTGCTATCTTTTACATTTTCACATTTGTATATATGGTATAAGTAATGCTGCTTCTTCTTTCTTCTTCTTTCTCCTTCTTTCTCCTTCTTTCTCCTTCTTTCTCCTTCTTTCTCCTTCTTTCTCCTTCTTTCTCCGTCTTTCTCCTTCTTTCTCCTTCTTCTTTCTCCTCTCTCTCTTTTTTTTTGTTTGTTTTTTTTTTGTTTGTTTGTTTGTTTGTTTGTTTTTGTTTTGTTTTAAACCAGATAGGCCCTGTGGACATCCTGGAGATACTGAATTTGGTTCCTTTGAACTTACCAGTGGAACTGCATTTGTATTTGGTGCCAGAGTTGAGTACAGATGTAATGATGGGTAATACTTATTTAATTGAGTATATGAGGGTAAACATAAGGTATTAATGTTAAAACAAGTGTCAGTTATAGATTTATTGTCTGTAATGCAGCTGCAACTTACTAATATTTAATGCTTCATTATTGTTTAATTTAAATTTCTACAATTACAGTAATATTAAACATAACCCTTTCTCACGGCTGGTGCTATTGGAGTTACTGAACTCATGCACCTGGAGCTGTCATCTGAAATGTCTAAAACATATAAGACTGTAGCTAACCTGAAATTGTGGTGGTCTGAGTAGAAAACAAAAATAGTGATCTGTTTGTAAAACTGCCTCATGACTCCACTGAGCAGTTGAGATGGAGATACAGCTTTGTATACTGGAATCAGTGCTTTCAGTAGGCAGCCATGATGCAGTTATGTTAGCAAAGTCATTAGGTGATACAACAGAGTCTCCTATTCAGAACCACAACTCATCAATCCTGCTTAATTTTTTTGTTTGGTTTGGGTTTTTTTTCATTATGAAGTAAAATGTGTTGTAAAAAATGTTTGAAGGAAGACATTTCTGTTAAAATCACTAACATGTCCTCACTGAGCACTTGGAAAAAATTCTCCCTCCCCTATTCATCTTCTCCAATGAAAACTGCAGCAACGCAAATACATAGTATTGTGCTTAATTAAGTATGCCTATGGATTCCTTCCTCTTGAAATGCAAATCAGCTATAAGCATGGTATCATGATTTAGCTATGCATTTGCAGTCTTACAGATTTCTTCCTACTTTCTGATTTATTTTTTTTTTGCCATATACAATCTAAATAAACAAAATAGGCAAGAAGCAGGCCAAAAACCCACTTTTTTGTCATGTTTTGGTTAGTTTGTGCAAGAACATATGAAACCTACTTCCTTTGCTTCAAAAACAGCAGCACTGCTGTTTCTGTTACATAATGAGACCGTATTCTAGCATTATTTACTTTTTATTCCATAAGATACCGGATGGTCAGCCAAAGAAATTACCGTGACTGTCAGGCTGATGGATGGAGCAATGACATCCCTCACTGTGAAGGTAAATGGAGATGGACATTTAATTATTTTTCAAACTGTCTTTTTATCTGTGTGATACTATCTAGAACGAGTGTGTGATCTCTCTACTAGTATTAATTCACAGTTAAAAATTTATCAATTCAAATTATGTAGTTGTGAAACTCTTACAGTGACTGCTCAGCCTTTTTAGCCGAAGGAGCACCGAAGCATTTGTTAAACAGCATTCACAAACTGGACTCTTGTCACACCTTGTCTGAAGGCCCTGATAGAGTAGCTGTCTGCAAAACATGGTTACAAAACACAGCTGGGGTGAGGCATTTTGAATGTTTGTGAAAGCATGTATGCATTTAGCTGATTTCCTCCTCCACTCTTGTGAATATCCTAGCCATTAAAATTTCATTATAAGTTCTCTCTATTAGCCTACTATAGAAAAACTTCAGTAAGTAAGAATGAGAGCAAGATAGACCCATACCTCAAGAGTTGGTAGACTGGATGGCTTAGATGATACTTGCCTGATTTCGAAAAAATTTCACCATGTCCAAACATGTCTGGTTATGAAAATAAGTTTCGTTTCTTCTCAAAGATAATTTTTAATTGGTATATTTTAGCATATCTGTGCAGTGGTGAAATTTCTCTCTATGTGAAGCGTCTACTGTCAGGAAAGAGTACTCAAATCACAAATTAAAGTAGATATCTGTATCTTGTCTAGAGTGTTTTGTCTGTGTTTTGACATTCCCTTGGTCTTGGATATTTCACATTTAGCTTAATGGTTTCTGAGTGTCCTCAGTTTTAGGCATACAGGCATTTGCACAGCATAGAGCAATGGTTTCCAACATTTTTTGTCACATGTCACCAAGATACAGATTTCAAAGTCCTCGTAAGATTTTTCTTTCATGATTGGAGTAGTTTTCAGTAGGCTGAAATGTGATTGGCTATGAAAGAAAATATTATATAGTGTCCTAATTGTGAGGAAACTAGAAGATAGAATGTGAGCTCATAGAAAAGGCAGATGGCTTATAAAATGGAGAATGTTGTCAGAGAGAAGTGGGAGCTATGGCAGGCAAAACACCAGCCACTTTCATATATGCTCAGTGATATCTATGTGAATATTTAAGAATGAGCTTTGATAGTCAATTACCCCTGAATAAAAAATATCTGATTGCATACATGAATTCTTCGTTTTTTCTGCAGTTACAAAATTAGGAGATACAAGAGATATAAATTCATGGCTGACATTGTGTTTGTTTACTCTAGTAATATAATTGTTCTGATATCCTTAACTAGGATTTTTAATTAGTAACTGAACTGTGGTAGTCAGTTTATAACTCAGCACTTTTCCAGATATTTATCTATAGCAAATTCAGTTTTGTATAGCTCTACAGTAAATTAACCTATTTTGACAAAGTTTAATGGCCCTATAGGTCAGTCAAGTCTCATCTAACCATCCATAGAATTCATAAAATCATAGGATAATTTAGATTAGGTGAGAATCAGGAGGTCATCTGGTTCAAGCCGTTGCTTTGCCTTTAGCTTTCAAGGGCAGAGAAGAGGATGATGAGAGCTGGTCTACAAGCTTCCTCCTATGTCAGTCTGTCTTTTTACTTAGGGCTTTGCAGTGAATCACAGAATTACAAAATGTTAGGGATTGGAAGGGACCTCAGAAATCACCCTGCCAGAGCAGGAACACCTAGATGAGGTTACACAGGAATGTGTCCAGGCAGAGAAGGAGACTTCACAACCCCCCTGGGCAGTCTGTTCCAGTGTTCTGTTACCCTCACTGAGAAGTTCCTTCTCATATTTAAGTGGAACCTTCTGTGTTACAGTTTGTATTCATTGCCCTTTGTCCTATCATTGGTTGTCACCAAGAAGAGCCTGGCTCCATTCTCATGACACTCACCTTTTACATATTCATAAACATTAATGAGGTCATTGTGTCTGTTGCAAGTGGTATGCAAATATATAAAAAGAGTCTATACTTTTAAAATGTGTAAGGAAATTACAGTGAGTTTTCTGTATTTTTAACTTTTTTGTGTGACAATTTATTTTACAGAATAGACCTCAAAAATGACTGCTTTTTCCTTTCCTTTTGTGATGTTTTGTTTTATCTTCTTCTTCAGTGGCAAAGTGTTTACCTGTACAAGCACCAGAAAATGGAAGAATAATTATGACTGGTGCATTTGAGCTGGGCCGAGAATATTCCTTTGGCCAGGTTGTGAATTTTGAATGTAATGCAAAATACAGGCTTGTTGGATCTAGAGAAATAATTTGCTCTTCTAATGGAAAATGGAATAGTGATGTGCCTCAGTGCCAAGGTAAAAAGGACACTGTTTATTATCTATAATTTCAAGTTTTATTCTCACAGACTTCTAAGGACTGGTTACCATATGGGAAACTACAAAGCTTTCACTTTAATCCACAGCAATTAAGCATAGTTTGTCTGTAAACAATCTCCATTGCATATATACAGAAAAAGTAGGATAGGAAGGAAAAATTGGAGAATATCAGGTGCTAATATAGTCGTAATGGACCATCTGTTTGTTCCACATTTTGTCTACAAGCTGTATGTTTTGCCAGGCTGCAGTCAATTTCTTTGAAACTAGCTTCAGTATGTCACTATAAAATTCACTTCAGTGTTGATTTAACCAAAGTAATTACAATTTTGAATCTATGTGAACCATGTTTAAAAAACAAGTATGATTTTAAAACACTCATATTGTTCAGGTATATAAAGTACAAAGAAATTATGATGTTTTTTTCTTTCTTCAGACTAATATTTTTTGACAGGTTAAAAGGTTAATTCATGTTTAGTTTTTACAGAACCACAGAATCACAGAATAGGTGAGCTTGGAAGTGACCTGTGAAGGTCCATCAAAGCAGCCAGCTAGGGCAAGGAAGCTTATGGTAACAGTAACTGTTAAATATTCAGTCCATCAAATTTCTTAGATTGTTAATATGTTATCAGATTGGGAAGTCAGAAGAGCTTTTAGAAGAGCAGTACATATGTCAGAATGTCAGATGCATGTATGGATTTTTCAGAATTTCAGCACTGCATTTTGCCGCTTTGAAACCCCCATTTATTATAATTTGAACAGCATAAAGTGGGATTATACACACGTGCTCATAGCATTTGCAGGATATCATGAATTTTATTAAACAATGACAGTTCCACTGAGCTATATTTCATCCTAAATATAAAGTAAATCCAGCAAGGGAATCCAAGAGAACTCTTTGATGTCCTGCTCTGTGCCCTGTGCTCTGTGTGTAAACAAAGCCTTGAATATTTTCTGGCTTTAGGAGTGAGGTTTTTGGAAACTGCAAGATCTTAGTGGTTTTATTTGATTTGGCAAGGAGCTGGGGATGCTGAGCACAGTCCGCCCTCACTCTTCCAGGTGGCTTAATTCTTTTTTCTCTGTTCGTGCTATAATTTAACTGATCATCTACTGGCTATGAGAGCACTTTAGGTTTGCTGGAAATTACAAGGAATGAAATTATCTGAAAAATGGAAAATCTTAAATTTCAGCTAGCCTAGCTGCTTATTTTAGACTGTCTCCTGCCTTATATACTGATTCTGAGATCCATCAAAATCCAAAGCAGAGACCTCAAATCTGTTTCATGAACCAATTTGCTATTGATGCTGCACTACACCGTACTCTACCTGGCATCCATAATCAGGTCGTTGAAGAATTCTTAAATACCTTTCAAACACTTTCTAGATTAAAACATTTTTGTGAAGTAAAATTAAAAAGGAACTAACATAAATAAACAAATAAACAAAAAGAAACAACCTAAATTTTATTCCCATAGGCTTTTATTCTCAGCAAATAAAACAAAACAAAAATAGGCGGCTTTTGTCTTCCTCAATTTCAGAGATTATCTGTGATGTGCCAGAAATTCCACATGGATATGTACATTCTCCAAAGGAATCTTACAAGGAATCTGAACAACTCCAGTTTGCCTGTGATGAAGGATACAGATACGGTGAAAGAGCAGATGTACGATGTACTGAATCAGGATGGAATCCAACCCCCTATTGCACAGGTTAGCCTCGCCTAAAGTTATTTTGTGCATGTGTTGTGTTTGGAAGTAATTTCAGAGATTAGTAATGACAAAAGTTAGTTTATTCATAACAAAAGAAATCCATTCACATCTGACTAATGTTTCATGAAGATCTGGAAGGATTACATGTTACAGGGACCAGATAACTGGATAGGAATTTTCCATGGAGACCAGCAGCAAAAACAATTAATTCAGTCTTTTGTTACTTTGATGTAGTTAAATAGGTCTATAAAGCAACAGTTGCTCTGTTATACTTCATAAATTAGTCTGTTGCTAAAATACTTCATGCAGCATTAGTAGCTGTTGTTATTTTCTTTTTTTTATATATGATTCTGAATGAGTGGGCAGAATATAAACCATTCAGATAAATAGGAAGGAAAAAGCTGCATCTCTTTACCTTCAACAAAATACTAAAAAATATTTTAGCTAAGGAATGGAAAAATCAGATGCTAAAAAGAATATTTAAGCATGCAGGAAAAGCAACAGCAACAGAAGTATTAATACCACAGAAATTAAAACTACAGAAGGAATCTGAAGCTTTTAATGGCATGGGAAAATTAACATTTGAACCCAACTTTTTAGAGAAGTGATACGGTTTTTTAAGTCCTATTGTCTTCACATCAAGTCTTGATACCTTTTTAAAGAATGTTTAACATGAGCATAACTGGTCATTGGCTGTGCTGTATGTTGGAAGACTGGGTAAAGAAATGTTTGTTTGATACCATAAGAATTGCAGCATTATTAATAAAACTGGGAGAATAGTCTTAGCTTGATGACCTACTGCATACCCTTTCAGAAATGACTGGAAATTACAGAAGTATCTTTCAAACTATCTTTCAAATGAAAACTTAAGTTTGTAAGCTGCCTTTCAAAAATTCTTCTGAAATAGTAAGATGGTGTTGTAGGAAAAACAATCTGAAGTTGACATGGCCATTTCCAAAGGAGTTCAAGCAAATGTGGAGTAGTTGAAATTCAGGATAAGTAGTCCATGGAGGACCCTAAGTGTCTAAACTGAAAATTACAATGGAATTGTAGTGCTAGATTATACATAAAGCTGGAAACAATAGCACTTTCTCTACAGCCATTGTGTCAAGAATTGTGTACAACATAGATTTGAGGTTCACTAACCGTAAGAAGTAATGTGTAGACAGACCAAAGTGACACAGTGTGTGAATCCTGCAGCAGTTCATGACCCTTAGTCTAGGATGAAGACAGCAATTTTTTAAATGTCATTAGAAGTGTAATTGCTCAACTGCATGGTGTTCAAGCTTCCCATCAGAAACTGCCTGATAATCCGTACAAATTAGTATATTTATAATGCTGAAACTCCACCTTGCTTTCTAACTTCCAAATGCCTTCTGAGCAGTTAAGGTGACAAATCCATAGTTTCTCAGACTAGTCATGTTTGACATCAGCTCTCTGGGTCATGGATTTTATTTTAGTTTCACTCAACTACAGCACTTAAAGATTATTATTAAAGCTTGAAATCCTGCAAACAGAAATATGCATGTTATGACCCAGTTGCAATAGTTTGATGTAAATTTGGGGGAAATCATTGATGCCTTGAATTGTATTAAAGAAATTGCCAAACACTTGAAACTGGAAAAAAAATGTTGTCAATATGGCGACGTTATAGGATGTTTTGTATCACCCACCTTCCTGGTACCTCTTCCAGAAAGATTCCTTTAGAAATAGAGAGTTGTCATTCTTAGTGCCCATCCAGTTCTTCACCTTTCTACTTCAAGATTAGTGATGATATTAATTAATATACATTGCCTACAGTTTAGCAACATACTGTTTTTGAGAAGTGCCACACAAAACATTCTTGCAGACACTGATCTACTGGGCTCTGATACTTGGGGCATTTTCAGATGGTGATTCTGGATCCTACTTGACTCACCACTGAACGCAGGTGACTCAGCAGTACATGCAGACAGCTGATTGATCCCCCTTCACTCCACAGCAGGACCAACCCAGAGTTACCTTATAGTCATCCCCTCCCAGCCCTGAGTGTGGTGGTAGTATTATCTAAACTGGAAGTTAAAACAAGAAAACAAAACAAAACAAAACAAAAGATAGGCTCTGGTTTGGAAAGAATGTTTGCCTTGCTTCTCCGAGCATTGAGAGATCATGAGCTTTTTGGAATAGCGTTGTCATTCTTTCTCAGTTGTTGAAATACTTCCAGTGTCAGTGCAAGACGCTAATCTTAATCACAGAGCCTTTGAATGATCGGTTCCTAGTTTTGTAAATTTTCATTTAGGACCTGCCGGTGAACCTGCCCTCCTTTGGGACAGTGTGAGAGCTGTGAGGGAGCCCAACATAGGTCATTGTGAGCTCAAGCTGTGGAATCACCTGCTGGAAAAGATTATTCTAATTCAGTTTGATCACCTCTAGTTCTTGCTCCAGCCATTCTCTTTGCAATTAAGTTTTAATCTTGTAATTATCGTGGCATCAGTAACAGCAGTCACTTTCCTCTTATAGAACCATAGGTTTCTAAGAGTGGGAGAGTAATGTAACCTTTTCTTTGCCCTAAGAAACATCTTTTTAACAATTTTATGCAGTTATGGTCAATATACCACATAAATGAGAACTTATGCATTAAATATAAATGCACTCTTCAAATTCGCATCCAATTTTTCTCTTTTTATTTAGAAATTGTATGCTCTCCTCCAAGAATTCCTTATGGGAACTTTAGACCTCAAGAAGACACCTATGTAGTAGGTGATATAATCACAGTACAGTGTAATTCTGGATATTATTTTAAAACAACTACTGGCAAAACCACAGCTGAATGCACCAAGAATGGCTGGGTTCCTGATCCAGGTTGTGTCCGTAAGTAGCTCTCATGAATGAAGACACAATATGCAGAGTTGTTGGAAATATCATAGTGAAAAAGAAGTCAAGAGAAAAACTTAAAAATCATGAGACTTGAGAGTTGCTTATTCATTGTGTTTCTTCATGATGTAAAGCTTAATTTGATGGTTTAGAAAAATTACCTGTAAAAATAATAAATAAATCTACATTTACATTATGTTTATAAACACATTATGTTTATAAACACAAGTATTACCATATTTGAAAAATTTTGTGATATAAAGAGCTATAGCTAGCTCCCTGTCAGGAAGATTTGTGGTCCACCTGAGGAGTAGCATGCCAGTCAAGATAAGAGGGCATAGTGAGTGTTAAAATTTTCCAAAAAAGGCAAAATATAGCTAATGGTTGGAAGATATCTTTCATCATCATTATCACAGCTTTAGATTTTTACTTGTATGTTGGTACATCATGGACAATCAGTTGTCAAGCATGTGTTGATACTGTTGGTGTTGAATTCTATTTCAAGAGAAGCCGTGTGACTACCCAGTTATTGAAAATGGCAAATTAAGTGATTCATTGGAGAACTACAGAAGCTACTACTTTCCGATGAGGTTTGGGCAGCATGCTGATTACCGCTGCAATGATGGTTATTCAACCCCAAGTGGACGGTACTGGGTTCAAGTAGTCTGTTCTGAAAGGGGCTGGTCTCCAGAGCCAAAATGCCTCAGTAAGTACATGTCCACTATATTTGCAATTCTGTTATAATGATCCAAGTTCTGTGCAACAGAAATTGTGCTGATGGAGCACAAGGTGGAACAAAGAATGGTTTGTTAAAGTAGCCCTGCTTTAGTTGACCCTTGGAACTGCACTCAGACTCTCAGAATATCAGCAGAGCTTGAACTGTCAGCTGGTGACACTCTGCAGTGTGTAAGGCTGAAATGATGCTTTTGGATTTTGGAGCTCCTATATGCCTGAAACTATCCATGATATTAAGAAA
The DNA here is from genome assembly GCF_963082525.1 of Nesoenas mayeri. Lineage (NCBI taxonomy): Eukaryota > Metazoa > Chordata > Aves > Columbiformes > Columbidae > Nesoenas > Nesoenas mayeri. The sequence continues at coordinate 17,901,081 of NC_137554.1, read as the reverse complement.
CACATAGGAACAGTTTATTTTCTCTAATTCTGGGTCCTGTGCATACATCTTCTTTCATCTGCACACACAGCCGCACATACAAACAGAGAGTTTCCACTCTGTGTAAATATGTTCTTCCTTCCTTGTCTTGGGTCCTTCATCTAGAGGTTCCTCTCTGACATCCATTGCCTGGTCACTTTGGATAACCTTTGGAGCTGAGAAGGTGGCACACACTCTTGCAATAGGTCAGATACACTGACTTAAGGTTTAAACTAGAAAACAGATTTAAAGCAGTGAGCTGAGGCCTCCTCTGCTAACACACATGTGCATTCACAGTAAAGTTCCTACCTACTGGTAGGGCTTGGCAAGTTCAAACAAGAGGTTGCTCTTTCCCTGCTGCTCTCAGTGCAGTGGTGCTCAGTGCAGGAAGCGAGTGGAGTCTGTCTCAGAGGAATTCCTTCAGGCATCTTCCTCGTGTCTGGACTCCTGGGGCACAGGATGCTGGAGAGCGTACACGCTTGGGTGCTACTAAAATCTCATTTGCACAGAGAGATGAACACCTCCTGGAGGCAAATGCTGAAAATCACTCAGGGCAGACATCAGCATTCTAGAGACAGAGCAGACAAACCAGAGCTGGTGTACATGATGCTAGACGCACAGAAGTTAGCCAGCCTTGCTTATGCACTCTAGATAAGTGATATTGTTTACTAGACTGCTTCTTAGCACTTTCTGTAGTGACTTGCACTCCTGTTCATGTGATTTGTTTACCTAAGGGCAGTGAAACAAAACATGCTTTCATTCGGGTTTGAACACGAAGGTCTTTTTGGATTAGAAGGATACAGAAAGATGCCAGGAGGCTCTATTTTAGTAACTGTCTTTCTAAGAATTAATTTTCCTCAGTTCTTGCTGTACTTATTACTGTAGTTGAATGTACTTACCTTCCTTCTTCAGAAAACTGTCATATTGGACACCTGGAAAATGGTTACTTCTCGCATAACAGGAAGTACATTTACAAGGAAGGTGAAAGAGTTAAATATGTCTGCAATGCTGACTATTATACTGAACATGAAGATGGGGAAGTCACATGCACAAAGGATGGCTGGTCACCTCCTCCAAGATGTATCCGTAAAAGTGAGTGTGCTTGTGTTTTGCTGAGGTTTATAGCTAAAACCAGGAAATCCATCATCACGTCACCTACATGCATTGCCACTGCTTAGCAGCTCTAAGTCTGGGTGCTCTGCAGCTGAAACAGAAGGCTGTGCTTCTCTCACCTGGCTGATGCAGCTCTCATGTCCCTGCATGCTGCTGAGGTCAGTCGCTACACAAACGTGCAGAATGTAACCCTGTAAGATGTGCACATGTGGCTAGTTTAGATCTCCTAGAACGTAAGCTCTGATCTTCAGTAGTGAAATCTTGTTGTTACATAGGCGTGCAGTAATATAGTAAATAGTGATCATTCCCTTGGCACAGCCTATCTGTAATTTCTTGTCTTCTTTCATCCTCTCTCTGTCCCATGTGATCCCTGTTTCTCTTGCTTCCTTTCCAATTGGCATCATGCTGGACGAGGGGAGGCATGGGAAGGTTACCTCTCCTAACTCTGTTTTCAGCTTTTGTTCCTGACTCGCGTTGAGCCTGATGTTGCTACAATATCTCACAGGAACTTTAAATACTTAAGGTGATGATTCCATGTGGACAAGATAAATAATTCAACCTAACTTTTCTTAGATTGTAAAAATACGTTTTTAGGAAGCAATCCCACCCTGACATAGACACTGACCACAGGATGCTTTGGACCACCACCCGCTGAGATTTGGACGTAGCAATGAGCAGGCAAAATAGAATTTTATGATTCCTAGTGTTAGGCAATCTTAAACATTATTTTTTGTGTCTTTATACCAGTAATGGGAAATTTAAACTTTTCAAGCTGTTGCACAAATGTATCATTAACTCTGCTCCCAACATTCAACTACATCCTCTAATATTCCTCAAAGTCTTTTTTGTGTGTGTGTCTTTATTTACTTGACCCTCTAATGTGCAAATACTGCTGTTTGTTGTAGTGTTAGTTTCTTAAATTATTCTGTGAAAGAGTTTGTTTATTAGGAAAGAATTTAGCATACTGTAGAAGTTTTCTTTCAGGATACAAGACCAGAATTTGCAACAAATACGACTGTTTTCCATCTGTTTAGACTGGCTTAAACAATGTATTCTAAGTGATGTGAAATCAGTTACAACGTTCGTTCTGTCTGCATAACTGTTTTAGTGTGCATGAAGGGGTCCTTTGGTACACACCTGCTTTAGGGCTGCACCGTGTGCACTCTGAATGGTTTCTATTTGGTAGAACAGAGGTGGTACCTGCACACTGTGGTGATTTCTGGCATGCCCCTCCTTGCCAGAGGGACAGAGGATCCTCTTTATGCATGCCCAACATGAATTTCATTTCTAGTGAAGACCAGGTGTGGACACACAATTTTGGAAGCTTACAGGATTGCTGCAAATCAAACCTTGTCCATCCCTGTTTGTGCTGCATGAGTTTGTAACTGTGAAATTTGGCTTTTCATGTTCCACTTGTCCCCCAGGAAGAGAGCTCAATGCAGAAACAAAACTTCATGTGCTCCTAAAAGTGTTCTAAATCCTATGGCTGTTTCTTTTGTCCCCCTCCTTCTGTGTGTTATAAGCATGCAGTTTAGCAGTGTTTTACTTGGAAAAAAATTATCTCTTTCAGAACATTGCCAGCGTACCTATTTTGAAAATGGTTATTTCACCTCGCGAAAGGAAACATTTAATTTACAGGAGAACGTCACCTACAGTTGTCTTACTGGCTTTGTAACTCCAGAAGGACAAGAAAGAGGAGTGATACAGTGTCAAGAGAATGGTTGGACTCCACCTCCAAAGTGCATCAGTGAGTAGCATAAACATTTCAGAGGTCCCTATCATTGCTGGCACAGATGTGATGCCCTGTGTTCTCAGTTTTTTGTCATCTAGATTGGTAGTTTTTTTATTAGGCAAAGAAAGACTAAAATGGAGGACTGGTCCTCCAGAGATTAACCTTTCTGGGGCTCCAAAAAATAAAGCGAGAAAACATTTAGGAAGTTAGTAAGGCAGGAAAATATCTGCTGTCTTCTAGGTGAGTTTTGGTTTTGGACCTCTAGCACAAAGTAGATGATAATCACTGACCTCTCCAGTGATTTCTACCTGATACAAGGTACATATCGGCCCAATTTACTCTTAATTCTTCCTCCTTTCACACTTGTGAGGGAAGATTTGTGAAGAAATGCCTGTGAACCAAGGGATTCTGCCAAGAACTTTCTTTAAATGTGAACAAATTAGAGAAAAAAGGGAATAATTGTTTGGAAAGATGTTATCACTATGCATAAAAAGCACTATGCATATGTCTGCCCTGGTGTTAAAAAGTACATTTGTTAAAAACACCAGAGTGCTTTTTCCTGAAAATGCCTCAACATTGGTTTTGCCTTTTTCTTCTTAAACCTTCCTTCCTCTCCTGAACAGGGGTATAGGACAGTAAAAGAAGAGATTTAATCTTCCATTGTTATGACACCGAGGCTCATAATATTGACCAACTTCAGCTGAGATATATATATCTATATATAGATATATAGATATATCTTGTCCTTTTGTTTCAGACTGTCTTTACCAAGGATTTTGCACCTTTTTTTCTGACCTCCTTACAAATGACCATGGGGAACAGGAGTACAAAGTGTTTGCTGTGACACTAATAATAATAATAATATGTAGTATATGGAAAGGAATGAAATCTGAGGAAGAAATATTTATGCTAGATATTAGCTCTATAAACATTTCTGAAGAATAATGCAACAGATATAGTATGAATATGCTACATATGAAGTTCTACATTCATATTCTGGCAATGCAGAATTTTTGATGTTTCAAAAATACTGAGTAGTTCAATAAGCCAGCACATACTAAAGCACCTACAGAAATGATGGTTCCAAAGGAAAATGAATCTGGATCACAAAATGCTCTAACTTTGTTTTATTCTACAGAATCATGTCAAACACCTCATTTGGACATTTTGAATTACCATGCAAATAGAACTAATTTCATACCTGAAGACACAATTGAGTATGCATGTTTGGAGGGATATCAAACTGCAAATAAGATGCCAGTTGGTACCTCAAGGTGTGGCATAAATGGCGAGTGGAGTCCAACACCCCAGTGCTTTGGTGAATATTGTTGTGTTTACTAATCAGTGTTAACTCTGTATACACTTTGTGAAACTTTTTTCTTTAAGGCTTTCTTTAGTTGTCTTCTGATCATTAGTATTTCACGTACTTTTTAGGAGTTTACACTTTATGCTAAAATATTTTCTCTTTGTAGCAATAGAATGTGACATGCTGACATTGCCCAATGGAGATTTTTCTCCCAAGAAGGGTAAATACCACAATGGAGATGTTGTGAAATTTACCTGTGCAAACAGTTATGTGAGAGTGGGACCTGCCTCTACTCAGTGCTATTACTTTGGATGGTTTCCATCCCCACCAGCATGTAAAGGTAATTCTTCATTTAACTTTATTGTAGTAGAAACATATGAAAATACCTCGGTCCTGAAGACTTCCGTGGGCACCTTCTATAAGCCAGTCCTGTTCCCAAGAAAAATTATCCAATCTTCATCTATAAAAGGGCAGAAACTGGTCCTCTTTGCATCATTTCATAGTGTTTTGCTATTTTATGTGAAAGGTTCTGAACAGTTGAACTTACAGTGTTGAACCTTTTGTTAGCTTTAACTATGCCCATTGGAGTTCTGCAAATAACTGAAAGTGAGCTGCTAAATGGCTTGTGCAAAATTTCACTCAGGTTATTTACTATAACATATGAAAACTATTTTTTATTCAAAAAGGCATAACTAATGTGCAATATGACAGCCAGGAGAGATTAATGTAATTCCTCTCTTACTGTATTGTAAATATCCTAAGTTTTGCTACTGCCTAATGTTGACACCCAGCAGATATTGTACTCTGTGTTCCTTTTTATGATCACTTGATATTGGGGGGGGGAGGGTGGAAATAAATAAAATTGGAGATGACACAGAGCTGGACTCAAGCAAAAGAAATTCAGTGAAAGGTTTTTCCTGTGATATTCCTCAGCTTCATCTGGTAGGATGAACAAACTCATGCAGAAGGGAAGCTACGTGCCTCTATTCTTCTCACCTTTTTAAGGACAGAGCACAATTTCTTGGCATCTGAAAAGAGTTTATTTTACTGGTGCTATGCCCTTTCATGACACAGCTCAAGAGGATGAAGGCATCTTGTATTCCTTACCTTACCTCCCCACAGTTTTCTTGTTGTCTTCTGTGATCTTATCCTTCTTTTTGCTCACTCTCTTTTACATTTCAAACCAGGTACATTTCATATAGTTGGCTCTTTAGCTCAGGAACATTTTAAGCTCCCTTAACAGGAGTTTCATTCACTACATCAGAAGTTAATTCCTTTAATATACAGTACATATCATATCACGTGCTGGTTGATTTTTATAACACAAGTTATAATTGCAGAATTTTCACCTTCAAAAAAAAAAAAATGAAGTTTTCATCTATGTAACATCTCTTTTCTCTTAAAACTGGGTTGGTTTTATAACACACTTCTTTTATCGTAGCAGGAAATTGACAGTGCATGGAGGTAAGAGATTAGAGTGAACCAGCGCCATACATATCTGTTTGTGACTTCCAGCCCAATGTGAATCCAGATATTCAAAGGCAATAAATCAACGACCTTTATAGCCTGTTCTACGGATATTTCTTAGCTTTAAACAACAAATTCAATTTCTTTTGTGTTGCACTTAACAAATAACTGTGCTAAAAGGACTGAGTTCAGAGTATAAATGTGATCTCTTGATTTCAGTGCGTGCCAGAGGCTGTGGACCTCCACCCGAGATTACCAATGGAAGTATCGCTGATGGCTCTGTGGAACGGTATCGGCATGGGGACAGAAAGCAATATGAATGCAATGTCGACTTTAAATTGGTTGGATCAAAGGAAATAGAATGTGTTGATGGACAATGGTCATCTCCTCCCTCTTGCATTGGTAATCTATATAGCTCTTACTTTAGAGAAGTCTATAATTCACTGTAGGCTAATACTTCACAGCTGTTTTCACAATTTCATGTTTGCAGGTAGAACATGTTATGTTCAAAATCATTTTACAGATTAAAAGTAACCAGACGCTATTTGTAAAGCCCAAACATTATTAGTAATATAATTGAAATCTCAACAATCCAGCCACAGTTTTTGAGTCCAAATCAAATTATTATAGAAAGAGAAAGAAAATTAATATGTAATATATAAATAATAATAATAAGTACATAAATGTACAGCATATCTAACTAATACAAATCATTTATAATATATAATTACAATTGTTATACACAGACTTTGTCTTACCACTTTTTCCAGGGTTATTCTCACCCTTCCACTGTCTCTTTGGGTCCTAAAGTCAATGGCTTCAGTCTCTGGTGTTTTGGAGGGAAGCTGCTGCACCTTATCAATACCTCAAGTAATTGACTGGGAGGAATAAGATATTGATGATGATGATTTCTTCTTCTCCTTACAGAATCTGCTTGGGGCAATTTTTAGGTTTGCCCTTTTTACACTAGTCTGCAAGTTCTGAATTAGATATGTTAAGTGTGTTTTAAATATGTTAGGTACTTGTTCTTTGTCTTTGTGTTAACCCTAAAACCAATTGTCATCAGATCCAGGCCTAAGCTGGTCTTCCAACTCACCAAATGCATATGTAGTTACTTTTATTTAAGTTCTTTCAGCTATTCTTATATGACTTCAGTATTATTGTGGAATACTTCTGCTCTTTTTCAGCAGAAGACAAAACGCCATGTGGATCACCTTCCTCTATTCCAAATGTTGTTCTTCAGCAGGAAGACCAGACCCAGTTTTCACATGGTGATGAAGTAATTTGTGGATGTAAACAGGGCTCTGGCCAGTCTAAGGCTATGAGAATAAAATGTCGTAGTGGAGAATGGAAGCCTTTACCTCTTTGTGCTGGTAATCTATTTCCATAATACTTCAAATAAGAGTGTAACATAGTTCTGCTCAAAATTTCAAAGACTTCAACAATCAAGCCAGGACAATATGTAGGCAGAGATACTAAGTTTCACCCATCTTAACTAAGTTAGTTTTACTTATTCCTCTTTTAAATGTGAACATGTCCTTCATCCTGGACAGACTCTACACCTACAACTTTGTAAGTGTTCTGAGTAGGTTTGGAGAAGGAAAAGGACACTTGCACAGTGGGTAGAATAAAGTATGGGGTTACATCTGTGGTGTATAGTGGCTTTTATCCATTTTCCAGTGTTCCTTGTCCATTCAGAAGCCTTGGGACATGCCTGCAATAAAGTAGTGTGCCTGTTGCTTTAATTACTTCTAGGTTTATGTCTCTGTATGCTATTTGGCTTTTTAAAAATCCTGCTGTGAATAAGCCTAGCACACTGTGGCTACTAATAAAAGCAATATTAGTAGCCACAGTGTGCTAGGCTTATCCCACCCTCACTATTTAATGTAGATTAGTCCTTTCCATTTCTCATCAGTAGTTTTCTCCTTTTTCTCATCTTCCAATTTAGTTTTGCAATCCATAAATTGAATTAATGTCTTTTAAAAAGACCTACAACAAAGCCTTTTCTGAAGAAAAAGGAAAAAATTACATTGAAGTCAATAATTTAAGAAAAAAGTGATAGTGGACAAGAAGGAGTGTTGTCTTGGAAAAATTATTCCAGAACTTCACTTAAGAGAACACAGATTGTGATATAGCTAATTCTTGGTTGCCCGTTTCTTCAGAAGTGTTTTTGTACTCATCAGTGATTTGAGAGACTGTACCTTCACTTACAATTATACTGAGGATTGAGTCTGGCACAAAACACAGTCTGCTCAGCTTTCAGAAGTAGCTTGTATTCTGTCTCTCAGAGTCACCAGTCAGGGACACAAGACCTGGTTATGACCTGGATGTACTTCCACAGGAGAATGATACCTGGTACATATTTGGTGTTCAGTAGTACTTCCTTTATGCTCCTCTTACTACCTTTTATAGGTTTATGGAAGAAAGAAATGGTTCTTTTTTATAATATCTACTGCATACAGCAAAAGAGATCCTGTCAAATTAAAAATAAATGCTTTGTGAGTGCAAACAATGTCTGCTTTAGATAGTAGGGGGAAAAAAATCATTCTGTGGTCTATGAATCTCAGGAGTTACTTCAAACTACAGTAAACAAAAAGACCACTTGAACATACATTAGGAAATTGAAGACCTCTTCGTCAGTGACTGTGCATGTACGTGTTACCTGACCTAAATCTATTTTTTAGCTTTTTATTGATATTTTTTTTTTAGATCCATCTCCTCGGTGTGAACTTCCAGCGAATGTTGACCTAGTATCTGCCAAGCCAAAAAAGCAGGCTAAATTCCATAAAGTTATACAATATGTATGTAATTCAGCTGACAAAAGCATTAAACAGGCTACTTGTGTCTCTGGAAAATGGTCACCAGAGATTGAATGTACAGGTATGGTTTTGGATTTGCATACAATTTCTTCTTTTTATGTAGGAAATATAAGTGCTCCATTAAAGCTTCTTAGCATTGTTGTGTCACTAATCTGAAATAGAAATGTTTACATACTTATATATATATGCTTACTTGATTCTATACTAAAATATAGTAATGAATAATTATGGCAATAATTTGAAGTTATATAGGCTTAGAGACACACTATTTTAGTGAGGCAGATTTATAATCTCTTCTCTGACAACTGGAACACTGTCATTTCTGATGTGAGAAAAGATGCAATGATAAATTTAAGCTCGGTTCTTCAAAAGGGCTTTACCCTGGTGCAAATGAGTGTAGCACGTAGCTCAAGCTCCAGCCAAAGTTCCTTTATTTCCTGTAAACATTCAAAACTTTTCTATTCCTGATTTTTCTTTTTTTTTTTTCTTTTTTTTTTTTTTTTTTTCCCAATTACTTCCTAGTGAAACAACAGAGTTGGGCAACTCAAAAGCACAGACATAGACGAGACTGCCCTTATCTAGTAGACACCAGAGGTCAGATGCCTGCAGGGACTGCCTTTCTGAATAGCAGAGCAGGATGTTGCCTGTAGAAGGCATTGACTGTAGAAACATCATTGCATCATTGCCTGCTTTGAGTAGGCCAGGTTCACGGGAAATGGTGCATGGAAGTGGGAGAAGTGTACGGAGTGGCATCAGTCAAGGGAGCATTCCCTTTCAAAGCCTAGTGTCCCTACCTTCCCAGTTTTCTGGAACCACTAGAAGCAAGAAACCAAACTCCTTGAGGTCTCCTTCTTCCTAGATCTACCTCTTTCCCTCACTTTTTCTTTCTTCTGGCAGGAGCAGCCCTCTGTTGCTTTAGAAGGAAAAGTGAAGTTTGTTTCTTTGATAATGATAATAATTAAAGCTTTAGATAGCTACTGGAAATTATCACCAGTATTGTCTTGGTTGTTATTGTTGTAATCTGTGATGAACTGTTACATTTTATGTTATGTTCTACTATAACATGACTATGCGTCCTCAGCTGAGGAGAGCACGTGCCCAGCTCCACCTCAGGTGCCTGGTGCTCAACAGATAACAGCCAGAAGAAATTACAAGAACGGGACTAAAACAGCTTTTTCATGTCTGAAGAATTTCCAGCTCATTGGTGCAAATGAAATAACATGTATAGACGGCAAATGGCAGTCACCACCTCACTGTGTGGGTTAGTAGTGGATTTTTTATCCTATTTATTTTGTTATTAATTTCAGTGTTTGCTATGCATTTGCAGTCATCATTAGCAGGAGGATGATATTATTATTTTAATATTATCATGAACAGGTAACTGCAGAAAATAAATAGAATGTAAGTTGCTAAAGAAAGTGCAGTTAACCAACTGCTTCACAGTAAGTCTTTTTATTTACAAAGACTTATCTAAGACAGCATAGAAAACTTTCAGGTAGTCCCTCAAGAACTGTGTGTTTATTTGTTTAGTATGTTGCAGAATGGAGTCTCAGTTTTGACTGAGGACATTCAATAGTATCCTGTTGAAAAAAAAAACCAAAACAAAACTATTAATTTATTGTGTAGTTGTGGTAGTAGCATGTTTAAATTTTTTTTTTCTTTTTTTCTTATTTTTCTTTTTTTTTTTAAATGGCTTCATCCTGTAGCAGAAGTATAAATGATATGGCATAATTCAGGCCATCTATTCTGAGAAATGGTGAGGAATCTGTAGTCCAGTTGCTAAAACATTAGCAGTGCAGGAGATATCTTGTTCATTGAGAGATAGAATAAAGTGTTTTCAGAAATAAATAGGAGATAAATGAGCACAGGAGAAATGAGGTGCCAGCTGGTGACTAATGTGCACAACATGCCAACCATATCTGTACTTTTAAGCTGCAAAATTCTGATGCCACGTCATTACCCTTCTTTTGCATTGCCTGTTTATCTTCATCAAGTGCCAGACATAAGGAAAAACAACAGCAACAACAAAATTGCTCGAGCTGTTCATTAAACAGCTTTACTGAAATAAAACTCCTAGTCCCAGTTACTGAACAGGAACTTTGACTGTAACTAGATATTTTGCATTGTGGAATTTAGTGCAAACATATGCTTCAACTTGAAATTGTGTCAACTAATAAAACCTCATTTACTAATTAACAAAAATGCATATAAAATGTAATTTAAGTCCACCCACTCTACAGCACTGTAGGAGAAGGTGGCATTGGACAGCCCTAACTCAGGAGGGCTTCATAGAGATTTATTCCATTGTCTATATTGGAAAGTACATTACAATGTTTTCTAAGTTCTGTTCTCTTTTTTAACATCTCATCACAAACCCCCTCAGGACATGGGTACAGCTTCATTACTGGTGGGAAAATGTAATAGCTAACATTCTAGAAACTCACTTTCAGTATCCCAAAGCAAGATAATATCCCTTCTGTTTCTCTGCCCATGAAGTTTTCCCCATTCTTCATACTAAGCCGTAACTGTAACTCCTTGGTATGACCTGGAAACTAGCTTTAATCTGTTTCAAAGGAAAACTAAACATTCCCATGTAGGAGAGAAACGAGAGAGAAGTTTTGCTTTGTGTATCTTCATCTTCATTTCGAGCTATTTTATTTAGGCTTGGATTATTTTTTTTCCTTTTCAGTTTTAGACAACTTTTGTCATTGGAATATTAATTGGTTTACATTATTGTTCATCTCTTTTTTCTGTATTTTATAGAAAGACCATGTTTGCCACCAGAACCCATAGACTGTGCTGATGTTCCCAGAATGGAAAATCAAAACTTAAAAATTAAAAAACAAGGGAAAACAATTTATCTGGCTGGTGCTAGACTTAAGTATGTTTCTCGATCTGGATATATGTTAGATGGACCATTGGAGATTACCTGTTCTATGGGAAACTGGACTACAGCTCCTATATGCTTGGGTAATATCAAATCATGCTTTTTTTTTGAAGTACATTTAGCAATGAGGTTGAAACAATTTTAAACTGGAAGTTGACTAATAAGAGCCAGGAACTCCATATTTTGCTGTGGAATCTTATCATCCTTTGTGGATGTCTTCAGAGCAATCCTGATTGGATGCAAGGCGGACTTTTTGAATGCAGTTTAGTTTTGAAATATTCCTTTGTATTCTTGCAGTCTTTGCTCAGTTCATATCTCTGCCAACTAAGTCCTGGGCACATCCTCATAATTCAAGGATCTGTTTTCTACAGAGTCCACTAGTGTCTAGGAGCTGCTTTGGCGCTTTAGTAGTGGAAACCACTTAAGTGTAGTAAGTGACACACGCCTTTATTAACATTTCCTGGCACAATCAGAAACAGGATCTAGGTATGTGAGTGACTGAAGTCCATGTCTGTTTAGGGGAATTACTTATTTCATCTTCTGTATGCTACCTTTTATATAAAATCCACTGTCAGTGGATGACTATGCTGATGTTGTAATAAAGAAAGCTCTCCAAGGCATCTCTTTGGTGGAAACAGTACGTTCATTTTATGTGTATCACATTAGCACAAGCATCAACTTTCTGTGTCTTTTCAGAATGGCCATGTGGAAGTATTCCAAAAGTTGCCAATGCTCAAATTGAAGGGAGAAACAAGGCAAGTTATGAGCCTGGTGAAACAGTTAGCTACCAGTGTGACGAAGGGTTCCTGATTGTTGGTACACCAGAAATTATTTGCAGAGAAGGAAATTGGACAGCACCACCGTTCTGTGAAGGTATAGGTTTTACTTCTAAGTAGTCCATAATCCTTATTAACCTTTAATGTTGTGAATTAAAATAATGTCAACACAGGCATGCAGATGAAACAGGCCAATAGAGCCAGCAGGTGATTTGTTTTGAACGGGCTCTTACAAGGCCTATTTTTCTGGCTCCTGAGAAATAACAAGCAGGGAAGGTGAGTAAAGAAATAATTTCTGCCGTGGGCTGAAGTTGGTAGCTGGAACTTAGCTCACTGCTAACTGGTAGGGTAATGTATCTTATTTTCACATCACCAAGAATGTCAGTTGCTGAAAGTTGTCTTCACATAGTCAAAAAACCCTTTCACTCTCCAGCCCTTTGGCACACAATGCTGGATAGCACCTGTCTGCGCCTTTGGCTGATCTCTGTGACTCCTTTTGTCTCTTTAGTCACTATAGGCAAAAATAATAGTGACTGGTGAAGAGTTGCAGAATAAAGACCATAATATTATCTTCCTTTTCCCCTCTAGAAAATTATCTGCATTAGGAAAACAATTTCTGCTCCTCAGGCATAATGGTGCTCTGAAATGCAATACTTCGTGATTGATATATTGCTGGACTACTGTTCTTAAATGCGCCTCTCTTTTCAGATGTTACCTGTGGAACTGCACCTGAAATTCCCAATGCTCGTATTGCAAGCACTCAACAGGAGATGTATCTACCTGGTGCCAGAGTGCAGTATGAATGTGACAGCAATTTTCAGATGATGGATATAAATTATGTCACTTGTACAAATGGACAATGGTCACAAGCACCAACCTGCAGAGGTAGGAATCTCTGCTTTCATCTTGCCTTTTAGCATAGAGGGGACTGCTTACCTAAATACTCCAAAGACTTTACCTATTTTAACTCTCTTTTCTTCATGTACCTGCAAACATGACCGCACAGTGTCTCTTTTCAGATGTGACGTGTGAACCTCCTCCAGAAATTGCTGGTGGTAAAATTGAAGGTGTTAAAAAGTCAAGGTATTTGCCCGGAGAGAGTGCTCGCTACCAGTGCTGGCGAGGCTTTCAGATGACGGGATCTGCCAGTGTAACGTGTCGGAGCGGGAACTGGACAGAGCTGCCAAAGTGCAAAGGTACCATTTCTCTTTCTCTTCATACGGTTGCCTGTCAGTGAGACTGTCGTGAAGCTCAGTCAGTGGCATTTACTTCTCCAAATTTCATTCTCACTACTGTGCACAAATGCAAGATATCTGGCACACTCAGGAAAAGGCGTTTTCCCAGGTTTCTCTTCAGATGAATTTACCAGCTGCATGACCCAGGTGGCTCCACAGGAGAGGGCCCCAGCTGGAAAACCACCCCGAGGCTGAGAACAGTTGCTGGCCAGCTGTAATTTTGAGACTTCTTAGAATCTGCTTTCTGTGCCTGCGTGATGAGAAGAGAGAGAGAAATGTTGCTGTCTGTATTGGACAATCAAGCCCACAGCTTCCCTGCTAATTGACATCCAGTTGATGCAGATGATGCATTGCTATATCGTATGTTGTGGAGTCAAATCAACTATTAAACGAACTGAGGGTAGAATCTGAAGCGTAAGCCAGTCCCTAAGTACTGTACTGTGTTGGTGCCTCCTAGGCTTCCATGAGAGTACTGAAAATGTCCCCTCTTTTCAGGTATTTGCTTTTCTCTCTGCTTCCCTCTGGGTCTCTCAGAGGAGTGCCAGCATACTATCTGGAAGTATTTGTGGTCAAGCCACCATTGCAATTAAACTCTGGTGACTTGATCTCTGATTGTGAATTTTCTTCCAGGTGAAGGGGGGAAGTGTGGCCCACCTCCAGTTATTGAAAACGGAGACCTTCTTTCCTTCCCCATGCAAGAATATTCCCCAGGTACAACTCTGGAATACAAATGCCCCAGTCTCTATCTCCTGGAAGGATCTCAGTATATTACGTGCACTGATGGGCAGTGGACAAGCCCCCCGGTTTGCCTAGGTAGGTTGAAGCTGTGTGGCCAAAGGCTGTGTGACTGCTCCGCTTTTCTGCTTCTCAAGATCCTGAGGGCATTGCTTGTGCAGCAGCACATGTGCCAGGGTGCGATGGTGGCCAGAAGGAATTTTGTTTTGAGGTTAGCTTGTGTAGTCCCTTCTGCTGCCCGCTGTCTCTCATTGGGTTCAGGAGGAGAGGAGCTGGTCAGAACCCACCTGTGCGAAGGAATCACCACCATTGTGAGGGCTCCCGAGTGCTCCTGAGCTGGGGACACTGCTCCGGTCCGTGGCTGTGAGCAGGAAGGGTGGGTGTGAGTGCGTGGTGGTGCTGGGAAATCCTGGGGTGCATCCGTGACATGGCCAGGAGGAAACACATTTAGAGAAGTGCTGGGCAGAGGCAAAGGAATGATCTAAAAAAAGACATGGGGAAGTTCATTGGTGCCTGGTGACTTTCCCCACCCATGCTTTGACCTTGCCCTGAGTGACTGTCAGAGTGAAAAGGCTTCTCCGTAGCTCTGCCAGGGGTCTCAGCTGTGGTCTTTTCTCCCTCTAGCTTGGTGCAAATGTCTTTCCTGTTGTGGCTAACAGATGCACAGAGCAAATAGCTGCAAGCATTTTGTGATGCAAAGAACTTGTGTAGGCTCTAGGGGAAAAAAGTTACCCATGGTGCATGTGTATGAAGTGATGACCCTCTGCTCTTGCCTTTTCCAAGTGGCCTGTACAGCATCTGAAGAAGACATGAGCAGCAACAATATTGAGCTGAAATGGGTCAGAGGAAGAAAGCTGTACTCCACATCGGGGGACTTTGTTGAATTTAAGTGTAGAAGAGGATATGTGAAGAACCCAGCATCTTCTCCCTTCAGAGTGCAGTGTATGGAGGGGATGTTAGAATATCCACGGTGCAAGCCAGGAAGTAAGTCATCTGCACTCCAGCCACAGCTCAGCTGCTGTGTAGTTGGTGAAGCCCAGGGGAAAGTCTTTAGCTTTTCTGGGGAGGAGCCGAGTGTCGGAGCCTGAACTGGAAACACTGCTGGGAAAAGGGCTCTCAGGAGCTTTCAGCCAGTGCCAGCAGCTTCAGGGCATCGGCTGTCCTGTGGGAGGTGAACAGGCAAATAATGGAAGTTCTTTTTCCAGGGAACTGTATATTGGATGAGAGTGCTATGGAACAGAACCATATTCAGCTACAGTCATCAAAGTTTTCGAGCATGTCCACTTATCGCTCTGGGGATTATATTGACTTTGAATGCAAATGGTGGCGCCGGAAAGTTTCACGTCCTGAGTCATTTCGAGCAGAGTGCCTGGATGGAGTGATTCAGTATCCTGCATGTGAATGTAAGTGCTCGGTGCCAAGGACACGAGGGGCTGCAAGAAGCAGCTCTGCTGAAACTGCCTGTCCTCTGCTCTGAGGAACCACTGCGATGTGCCACGCTTGGTCTTCACACCTTTCCCCCTTTTTTCTCTTTATGCTGCAGATGTGGTTGGATAAATGGAAATGGCATGAAGGAGCCCAGCTGTGGAAATGGATGATCCCTCACACAACGTAGTGATCTGAGCTCAGTTTTTGCTGACATTTCCTGTTTTGCTGTTCTTTGTTTGCAGCTTAGCCAGTGCTCTGTCTTGGAATTAGTTTTTTTTTTCTTTTCATGATTCAGTGATTGTGTTTACATTTTATCCATCCAAATGGTTTTGCTTACATTTTATCCAGTCTCTATTGATCTCAATTTTTATTTTTATTAATAGTTGTGTCCCGTAATAGGCTGGCCTCACTGGCATACTGAGACAAGAATTAAAGCCTGCAAGCAATTTGATTATCAGCAAGTAGAATGAGTTTGGTCTTGTCTGCTCCTAGCTTAATTTCCTTGTGCTTGCCTGGAAACTCCCCTAGGGTCATGGCAGAGGTGAGTGTCCTGATTGCCTGATCAGGATGAGCGAGTGGCATCTCCTTTAAAGACGTGGCTAGAGCAATCTCTAGATAGCTCTAGATGTGATCTAGAACAATCTCTAGATTGGAGACCCAGTTCCTCTGGGAGACTTGAGCCTCCCTGCCATTTGCTAGAAGGGCAAAATGATGGGATGCAAGTAACTGGGATTTCTGGATGGAGGCAGGGATGGCTTCTTGGTCCACATCCCCAAATGGGACCTGCCATCCTTATATTTTCCAGGAGAGTTTGTGATGGTGTCTTGATGGGGCCTGGCCCTTATTCATTTTTTGGTAATTCATCCGACGATAATATATTGCAGCTGATTTATAGGAACAGCTAACACATTTGTGTATCATTGGTGTCTTGCTGGGCAGGGGAAGGTTCAGTGGTTTTGCTGCTTCCTGCCTATTGGGCTTTGTAAATGATAAGCAGGTTCTTTTATTGCTCTTCACTTTACTAAGAGTTCTTTAAAATCCAGAGTGGGCAACACACCTGGCACTGCAGCAAGGGGTCATTTTGCATTGGCCTTTGGTGCCTTCATCCTGGAGAGGTTTGGTCTTTTTTTTCTTTAATCTCATCTAATTCTGCTATGGTTATGAAAATCAACTGAACCAGAATGCTTTATTTGTATGGTTAAAGGAGCCTATCTCAGTATTCATGTGGGGTATAAATATGGATTGATTTTTCTCTGAGTAAATGAGGCAAGAAATACTTAATCTGTTGTTGCTTTTGCTGGATGATAAGGAAGAATTCAGAACAGCTAACTGTTGCTTTGGCAGCCTCATAACCAAATAACTGGACATATTTATCTTAGAATAAGATGTGAAAAGAACAAATGCAAGCTGGCTTATCGTGCACAGGCAGGTCTTTTGCTACAAGCACCTGGAGAAGAGTCCAGTTCAGCTCAAAACCAAATAAATCAACACTGAATGACCTCTAGATCAGTGGCTGCAAAGTGGGGTGCATGCACCCCAAGGAGTTTGGAAGATAATCCATTGGAGTGTGGGAAGAAAATATTAGAAACTCTATTTATATTTAGTTTTGTCAAGAAAAAAAAAAAAAGTATACTAAGTTTTGCTGGTATTTAATATTCAGATTTGACAGTGACGATTTTACTTGGCCTGTATGTCAGAGGGTTCCACATCATATATGGTACCAACGTGTCCCAAGGGAGAGTGGGCGCTCCACACTGCAGAGGTGTTCACAGAAGGACCCTTACTCCTTTGTTCACTTTCAGCTTATTGCAATGCATTGCAGTTTTTGTGTGCCCAGTTAAGGGCATTTGTGGGTTATACTAAGTTTTTACTGAAGTAAACCTCACAAAATGGACAATTGGCTAAAATAGATTCCTTGCAAAGAAACTGCAGACAGAAGATAGCACACAAGAGAACAACACGAAAACAGGAGGGCTCACACCTCTACTCCCCCTATAATTATTATAATAATATGAGCTCCGCATCAGCCACATTATGAGGTAAAAATGGTGTCTCTCTAATTGCACTTGACAGGAAGTGAATAAAAAAATCGAAATTGTAAGGAAGCCTATTTGAAATATGGATTTAAATCTGCTATTGTTAACAATGAACCTTGCCCTTAGTATATTGTGCCTTAAGATATTAGCTAATGCTAGCAAGACATTTATAAAATAAGCATCTAGAACATGAAGACAAACCTCTACAATTTTTTTCAGTGATGCTTTAAGTTATGTCATACTCAATCCAGTATTTTACAAAATTTCACTAAAGTTAATGATAAATGTTTAAAAGCCTCTTTCAAGGCTTCTCTCTTGATAGTAAAAGACAAAAAGCCACATACCATCAGGGAAGCACTTGTTCCTCCTGCCACATTAAAAATTATTGAAATAATACATGGAAGCCAGTGTAAAGTAAAATACATTCTCTTGTCAGAAAATGATGTTGGAAGATGCATAGAAAACACTGCTGAAGATCTGAAGAAACAGGTATTATAACAAATTATGCAACAGCAGAGAGAGAGGGTATGTTTTTAAAAGTCCACTTAAACTGAGTTTAACAGTGCCACACTGCTTTTCCACCTATGACTTCAGGTGGAGAGCCAGGTAAGTAAAGGCAAACATGCTGCCTAACATCACTTTCTGTTGACAATGGTCATGTTATTCTGTAACCTGCAGTATTCGAAGATCATGTTCGTGTAGGCTGACACACGGCAGATCACATAGCCCACCTTTGATCTGTCTACTTGGAGCCTGAATCAAGGGAGCAAATAGGCCTTTGAGTGCAAGATGGTTTCTATGTCTACGAATTAATTGCATTTGCTCCCCTTGGCATTTTTGTCAGAGGAGCAGTCGTTCCCTTTAGCTAACTGGACTGTGGGAGGGAGATAGCGTATTTAATGTTGATTTTGAAAATAAAAGAAAATGTGAGGTTTTTTCCAAAACCCGTGTTGCTAAGTCTGGTTCATATGATGGGAAAATAGTGCCAGTACTTTTGATGCGACACAATAAGCTACTGTAGTGCATTTATTTTTTGGACTCATTTTAGCAGTCTCACATCATCTGCCATCTACTGTTGCCAGCAGAGACAGCCTCCCTGGCTATAGCCAGAGCCCAGAATTGGAGGTCTGGTGAGAATACAAGTGTAGCAAACTGTATGTAATATCAGTAACAGGATGAGAAGAAATCTTGACAGTATATGAACAAAACCAATATTAACCAATATGATGAACACAGTGCTAGTGATAATAAAGTGCTAAACTGAATACAGTGGTCAACTAAATTACCTGTACTGCACGCTCCAAGTGAAAAAAATCCAAGTGACATGAATGCAAGGATTCCTTTTAGCATCTCCTGTACAGCTGCACTGAAGGCACCTTGATGGGAATACCTACACTTTTAAAGTGAGTCCTGCTGTCCTGGTCGGAGCGCAGAGCACTGCCCCACTGCCACCTCGCTGCAGCTCAAGTTCATTGTGAGGCATTTCAGAGATCCAACTGCTACTCTGTGTTCTTGAAAATACCTGTGACAGCACATCAGAAAATAGAGGTTAGTGCAAAAGTAATTGCAATTTCTGCATTGTTTAAATTTGCCATTTGATATTAGAATACATTCTGAAATAAATGTGCTTTTATTATCCATAATTTTAATGCACTTTTCTCACTTCATGTTTTTTTTTGCTACTGACTTATTACTTGCTGTTTATTTTATTTTAGACCATGAAATGATATTACAGAAAAAGCAAATTCAAGCAATTTTCTTATTCAAGTTGAAAATGGGTCATAAAGCAGTGGAGGCAACTTGCTACAACACCACCACTTTTGGCCCAGGAACTGCTAATGAACATATCGTGCAGTGTACATTTCAAGAAGTTTCACAAAAGAGACGATAGCCTTGACGATGAGGAGGGTAGAGGCCAGTTATCGGAACTTGACAATGACCAATGGAGAACAATCATCGAAGCTGATGCTACATGGAAAATTGCCAAAGAACTCAACATTGACCATTCTATGGTGATTCAGCATTTGAAGGAAATTGGAACAGTGAAAAAGCTCAATAAGTTGGTGCCTCATGATCTGAACCAAAATTTTTAAAAAAGTCTTATTCTACATGACAACAACAAACCATTTCTCAATCAGATAGTGATGTGTGATGAAAAGTTGATTTTATAAGACAAGTGGCAATGACCAGCTTAAAGGTCGGACTGAGAAGAACCTCCAAAGCACTTCTGAAATCCGAACTTGCACCAAAAAATGTCACAGTTACTGGTTGGTGGGCTGCTGCTGGTCTGATCCACTGCAGCTTTCTGAATCCCAGTAAAAACATTGCACTGAAAACTGCAATGCCTGCAGCCAAAACTGGTCAACAGAAAGGGCCCACTTCATGTCCATGGCAACGCCCAGCTGCACTTTGTACAACCAACACTTCATATGTGGAACGCAGTAGGCTACGAAGCTTTGCATCATTCACCATATTCACCTGACCTCTCCTCAAACAACTACCCGTTCTTCAGGCATCTCGACAACTTTTTGCAAGGAAAAACAACTTTTTCACAAACAGAAAGGTGCAGAAGATACTTCCCAAGAGTTTGTTGAATCGCAAAGCATGTATTTTTATGCTACAGGAATAAACAAACTTATTTCTCCTTGGCAAAAATGTGTTGATGGTAATGGTTCCTGTTTTGATTGATAAAGATGTGTTTGAGCCTAGTTAGAATGATTTAAAATTAATGGTCAAAAAACACGTTTACTTTTATACCAACCTAATACTATCCCTGCTAACAAACACTATGTTAAAGAAAAAGAAAGGTAGAAGTCGAAGATGGTCAGTATTGTCTTTACTTTCCCTCCCTCCCTCCCTCCTTGCCTGTAGCTAAATGATACAATTGAATTACTTTTTATTTGTTTCCACCCTTAACCTTTCTGGTAAATAAGAATGCATTGTTTTTTGTTTTGTTGTTGTTGTTTTCTTCTCACTGAGAAAATAGTGTTGCGGTGAGCAGTTGCCCTATCACAAGTGAATTGAAAGTTCAGCCATGGACTTTATTCAGTAGCACAGTTCAGTATTTATCTTGTGTGTGCGTGTGTGTGAGAAATGAACAAGGAAGTCAATACTTCTTTTGTATGAAAAGTAAAATTAAGCAAAATGGTAATTTTATGGCTTTGTTCAGATTACTGAGAAATATCAGTTTTAGGATGCAGGATTTTAGGAATAGTTTGTTTTCCAAAAGCAATTAATTTTTGTCTAAATACCCAATGAGGACAGGGTGCTGGCTACAGTGGCCCTCATGCAGTTCTTGTCTTGGCTACAGACAGTGTGACCTTTCCAAAATATGTCGGATCTGTGCTTTCATTTCCAATTTATAAAAGGCACAAAATGTATTCGTGCCCAAAAGAGGTTGTCTGTTATTAGTAAATGACAGTGTGTTGATTTATGTTAATCTCATAGGAACAAGAAATAGTGCTTTGTTACAGTTGTGCGGACAGTTGTTCAAGCAGAAGTTGAGCAGAGACTTGCTGCTACTGCTGGTAATCTGAGTCAGTCTAAATTGCAGTAGCAAGTGGGCTCATGTATTAAACAGATTAACATATTTGCAATCAACTAACTGATATGAGCAGCCAAAGTGTTACAAATGGCTCAGTCACACAAACAAAGGCTATGCTCATTCACATGTACTTTCTGCTTATTTTCAGAAATGTCATGTGAAAGGTTCCCAGGATACTCATGTGTCACTAAGAGAAAAGGCAGGAACAGTTATGAACCTAGATATTGGTGAAACCCATGTGTTGTTGTTATCAGATGACTAGTAATTACCTGTGAAGTAGCG
Source organism: Nesoenas mayeri (assembly GCF_963082525.1). NCBI lineage: Eukaryota > Metazoa > Chordata > Aves > Columbiformes > Columbidae > Nesoenas > Nesoenas mayeri. The sequence goes on along the minus strand of NC_137554.1, from coordinate 17,879,703 downwards.
AAGAAGTTCAAGGAAGATTTTTTTTTTTTCAGCCATAGGTCAAAATATATGACTGTATTTGCTTTTTTTAGATGATAAGATGTAGTGCTGTTATCTAAGACATTATTATTACAGTACCTAGAAAACTAAGGTACTTATCAATTATAGCAAGATCTGAGCCTTACTAAGTCACGGAGAATAATTTGTAGGCATGGGAACTGGGCAGAAGCACTAGAATGCAAAGGTAATTTACCTTCCAGTTTTATAAACAGCCTATGTGTTATCATCACTTAAAAGAATGAATCCTGTCTGCAATTGCTAACCTAAAGATAGGTAAATCCTTTTCGTTTTAGGTCAGTCTGCTCAAACGACAAAGGTGAGAGTGACTTGGAGTTTTAGGCCTTTTGAAGCCTGCACAATTAGTTGAGTCTTGCTTTAATACATATCTTGAGACGGTTGGATAAAGTGTCCTTTAGCTGAATGTTGCTCATTTCAAGCTAAAAGGATTGTGTAATGCAACATGCAAATGTGTAACCAATTGCCTCTTTAGGGCTGCCCTGAGTAGTGATAAGATTTTGTATATAATGCCTTTTACTTTTCTTGCTGGCATACGGGCTGTATTCCAGCACCCAGATTTGCGAAACTCTGTAATAAAGCGGTATCTCATCTCTGTATGCTCAATTTGGCTTATATGTATGCACACTGGATAAAGAACACTGTTTTGGGAACAACATATAACCAGTTTCATATAATCAAAAAAAAACCAAACCAAACCCACTTCATTTTATGTAAACACTAATGCATCTAGTAACATTTAGCACACTAAAACACTTTGTGCCTTTTCAGCTTTTCTTGTAAATGTGTCTTAAAATATTCTTTCACATTGTGATATGGAGCTATCAGCACACCTTGTATGGGAACATGCTGGCAATAGACTCCCACCTCTCTGCTCGTCTTGCACTCACAAGGAGATGTCAAAGCTGAATGATATTAAATGTGGATATGGTATGTGAGTCCAGAAAACAGTTCCACTGTGTTTAAAGGGTATTCGGGGTAGACAATGGTTCACAACCTTGAGGTGTTTATCCCATCATCATGCTCAGAAAGTTCACTTGCTTCCTCCTGAATCTCAAAGAATGAACTGCAATTTTCTTTTCTGGTCCTCGATGTGTATGAAAGTGTTTCTACCTCAAAACTAAAGGAGAAGAAGAAATATTTTAGATTCCAGTTCTGATCAGAAGAGAACTAAGAAAATGCTCTTCTTTTCAACATGAATGAAATGCAACTAAAGCAATCTAAATGTACCACGTTTGCGACCAAGTATGAACAGCAGTAGCATCTGCAGTGCTATAAGGCATCCATCTGTATATGTCAACAAAATTATTCCAGTGATACTGGATATATACTTGTATATTTCAAACATACTTGAAAAATACTGATAAACATTTAATTTACCTGCTCTGGTCCTGGATAAAATAAGCAAGTCAAGGTGATTGCACAGTAAAGAGCTCCTTGCTGGCATCAGTGAGTCTGTCAGCCAGCAAAACAATAATCAAGAAAAGACCAGATCCTCCACAAAATTATCAGACGGATTACTTCTAAAAATGCAAAAGCCTTTCCTTATTCATCCTGATCATAAAAAAATATACAGCAACTATTTAGATGATATAAACTTGAGACTGAGTTATGCCAATTTTCTTGAAAACAGATGTGCTTCCCCCATCTGGGAAATGGGGACTGCCACCTCCTTTTGGTAATGGAAATAAATTTCACTATCCTCTCCTTGAAAGAATACACACTGGCTTCAACAGTAGAACATGGATTTCTAGATTTCTGTGAAATTAAGGAAAATAATATGTTCAGATAAAATGCTAGCCAATGGAGAGACGTACTAGTTAGGTATCTGAGCATGTGTATTCTGTAAGATGAGATGCAAACAGAAATACAAATATAATAGAAAAAGAAAGACACAAAAAAAAAATACTTACATATTTAACATAAAGTGCTTTATTCTTGCAGCCCCCAAAATCTCAAATCACAGAGGGAGAAGGTATATATAACAATTTTATATGAAGAGCAGCTCTGTACTTTGATCACTGTTTATACTAAGCAAGCACGCTGAGGCAGAGCTTCGCAAGCTGTTGCTTCACAAGACAAATAATAAAGATTTTAAAAAGTCATTACTGACAATGAATAAATGTTATAAAATCCATACTTTTTTTTTTTTAAATCAAGCCATTAATGTTTCAGTCCGTTATCAAAACTCAAAGTGCCTTCATTTATTAAAAGATATAATGAAAAGTTATTACATCTTGCCTGTTTTCCTGAGAAGGAAGAAATTCTATCATAATATGCACTAAGGTACAAATATTGAGATTGAGAGACAGGAATTGCTTGCATTATTGAATCATGAAAAGGAAAAAATTGTAACAAATTCCAAGACAGAGCACTGGCTAAGCTGCAAACAAAGAACAGCAAAACAGGAAATGTCAGCAAAAACTGAGCTCAGATCACTACGTTGTGTGAGGGATCATCCATTTCCACAGCTGCGCTCCTTTATGCTATTTCCATTTATCCAAACACATCTGCAGCATAAAGAGAAAAAAGGGGGAAAGGTGTGAAGACCAAGCGTGGCACATCGCAGTGGTTCCTCAGAGCAGAGGACAGGCAGTTTCAGCAGAGCTGCTTCTTGCAGCCCCTCGTGTCCTTGGCACCGAGCACTTACATTCACATGCAGGATACTGAATCACTCCATCCAGGCACTCTGCTCGAAATGACTCAGGACGTGAAACTTTCCAGTACCACCATTTGCATTCAAAGTCAATATAATCCCCAGAGCGATAGGTGGACATGCTCGAAAACTTTGATGACTGTAGCTGAATATGGTTCTGTTCCATAGCACTCTCATCCAATATACAGTTCCCTGGAAAAAGAACTTCCATTATTTGCCTGTTCACCTCCCACAGGACAGCCGATGCCCTGAAGCTGCTGGCACTGGCTGAAAGCTCCTGAGAGCCCTTTTCCCAGCAGTGTTTCCAGTTCAGGCTCCGACACTCGGCTCCTCCCCAGAAAAGCTAAAGACTTTCCCCTGGGCTTCACCAACTACACAGCAGCTGAGCTGTGGCTGGAGTGCAGATGACTTACTTCCTGGCTTGCACTGTGGATATTCTAACATCCCCTCCACACACTGCACTCTGAAGGGAGAAGATGCTGGGTCCTTCACATATCCTCTTCTACACTTAAATTCAACAAAGTCCCCCGATGTGGAGTACAGCTTTCTTCCTCTGACCCATTTCAGCTCAATATTGTTGCTGCTCATGTCTTCTTCAGATGCTGTACAGGCCACTTGGAAAAGGCAAGAGCAGAGGGTCATCACTTCATACACATGCACCATGGGTAACTTTTTTCCCCTAGAGCCTACACAAGTTCTTTGCATCACAAAATGCTTGCAGCTATTTGCTCTGTGCATCTGTTAGCCACAACAGGAAAGACATTTGCACCAAGCTAGAGGGAGAAAAGACCACAGCTGAGACCCCTGGCAGAGCTACGGAGAAGCCTTTTCACTCTGACAGTCACTCAGGGCAAGGTCAAAGCATGGGTGGGGAAAGTCACCAGGCACCAATGAACTTCCCCATGTCTTTTTTTAGATCATTCCTTTGCCTCTGCCCAGCACTTCTCTAAATGTGTTTCCTCCTGGCCATGTCACGGATGCACCCCAGGATTTCCCAGCACCACCACGCACTCACACCCACCCTTCCTGCTCACAGCCACGGACCGGAGCAGTGTCCCCAGCTCAGGAGCACTCGGGAGCCCTCACAATGGTGGTGATTCCTTCGCACAGGTGGGTTCTGACCAGCTCCTCTCCTCCTGAACCCAATGAGAGACAGCGGGCAGCAGAAGGGACTACACAAGCTAACCTCAAAACAAAATTCCTTCTGGCCACCATCGCACCCTGGCACATGTGCTGCTGCACAAGCAATGCCCTCAGGATCTTGAGAAGCAGAAAAGCGGAGCAGTCACACAGCCTTTGGCCACACAGCTTCAACCTACCTAGGCAAACCGGGGGGCTTGTCCACTGCCCATCAGTGCACGTAATATACTGAGATCCTTCCAGGAGATAGAGACTGGGGCATTTGTATTCCAGAGTTGTACCTGGGGAATATTCTTGCATGGGGAAGGAAAGAAGGTCTCCGTTTTCAATAACTGGAGGTGGGCCACACTTCCCCCCTTCACCTGGAAGAAAATTCACAATCAGAGATCAAGTCACCAGAGTTTAATTGCAATGGTGGCTTGACCACAAATACTTCCAGATAGTATGCTGGCACTCCTCTGAGAGACCCAGAGGGAAGCAGAGAGAAAAGCAAATACCTGAAAAGAGGGGACATTTTCAGTACTCTCATGGAAGCCTAGGAGGCACCAACACAGTACAGTACTTAGGGACTGGCTTACGCTTCAGATTCTACCCTCAGTTCGTTTAATAGTTGATTTGACTCCACAACATACGATATAGCAATGCATCATCTGCATCAACTGGATGTCAATTAGCAGGGAAGCTGTGGGCTTGATTGTCCAATACAGACAGCAACATTTCTCTCTCTCTTCTCATCACGCAGGCACAGAAAGCAGATTCTAAGAAGTCTCAAAATTACAGCTGGCCAGCAACTGTTCTCAGCCTCGGGGTGGTTTTCCAGCTGGGGCCCTCTCCTGTGGAGCCACCTGGGTCATGCAGCTGGTAAATTCATCTGAAGAGAAACCTGGGAAAACGCCTTTTCCTGAGTGTGCCAGATATCTTGCATTTGTGCACAGTAGTGAGAATGAAATTTGGAGAAGTAAATGCCACTGACTGAGCTTCACGACAGTCTCACTGACAGGCAACCGTATGAAGAGAAAGAGAAATGGTACCTTTGCACTTTGGCAGCTCTGTCCAGTTCCCGCTCCGACACGTTACACTGGCAGATCCCGTCATCTGAAAGCCTCGCCAGCACTGGTAGCGAGCACTCTCTCCAGGCAAATACCTTGACTTTTTAACACCTTCAATTTTACCACCAGCAATTTCTGGAGGAGGTTCACACGTCACATCTGAAAAGAGACACTGTGCGGTCATGTTTGCAGGTACATGAAGAAAAGAGAGTTAAAATAGGTAAAGTCTTTGGAGTATTTAGGTAAGCAGTCCCCTCTATGCTAAAAGGAGAATGATCACTATTTATTATATTACTGCACACCTATGTAACAACAAGATTTCACTACTGAAGATCAGAGCTTACGTTCTAGGAGATCTGAACTAGCCACATGTGCACATCTTACAGGGTTACATTCTGCACATTTGTGTAGCGACTGACCTCAGCAGCATGCAGGGACATGAGAGCTGCATCAGCCAGGTGAGAGAAGCACAGCCTTCTGTTTCAGCTGTAGAGCACCCAGACTTAGAGCTGCTAAGCAGTGGCAATGCATGTAGGTGACGTGATGATGGATTTCCTGGTTTTAGCTATAAACCTCAGCAAAACACAAGCATACTCACTTTTACGGATACATCTTGGAGGAGGTGACCAGCCATCCTTTGTGCATGTGACTTTCCCATCTTCATGTTCAGTATAATAGTCAGCATTGCAGACATATTTAACTCTTTCACCTTCCTTGTAAATTAACTTCCTGTTACGTGAGAAGTAACCATTTTCCAGGTGTCCAATATGACAGTTTTCTGAAGAAGGAAGGTAAGTACATTCAACTACAATAGTAAGTACAGCAAGAACTGAGGAAAATTAATTCTTAGAAAGACAGTTACTAAAATAGAGCCTCCTGGCATCTTTCTGTATCCTTCTAATCCAAAAAGACTTTCGTGTTCAAACCCGAATGAAAGCATGTTTTGTTTCACTGCCCTTAGGTAAACGAATCACATGAACAGGAGTGCAAGTCACTACAGAAAGTGCTAAGAAGCAGTCTAGTAAACAATATCACTTATCTAGAGTGCATAAGCAAGGCTGGCTAACTTCTGTGCGTCTAGCATCATGTACACCAGCTCTGGTTTGTCTGCTCTGTCTCTAGAATGCTGATGTCTGCCCTGAGTGATTTTCAGCATTTGCCTCCAGGAGGTGTTCATCTCTCTGTGCAAATGAGATTTTAGCAGCACCCAAGCGTGTACGCTCTCCAGCATCCTGTGCCCCAGGAGTCCAGACACGAGGAAGATGCCTGAAGGAATTCCTCTGAGACAGACTCCACTCGTTTCCTGCACTGAGCACCACTGCACTGAGGGCAGCAGGGAAAGAGCAACCTCTTGTTTGAACTTGCCAAGCCCTACCAGTAGGTAGGAACTTTACTGTGAATGCACATGTGTGTTAGCAGAGGAGGCCTCAGCTCACTGCTTTAAATCTGTTTTCTAGTTTAAACCTTAAGTCAGTGTATGCCCTCTTATCTTGACTGGCATGCTGCTCCTCAGGTGGACCACAAATCTTCCTGACAGGGAGCTGGCTATAGCTCTTTATATCACAAAATTTTTCAAATATGGTAATACTTGTGTTTATAAACATAATGTGTTTATAAACATAATGTAAATGTAGATTTATTTATTATTTTTACAGGTGATTTTTCTAAACCATCAAATTAAGCTTTACATCATGAAGAAACACAATGAATAAGCAACTCTCAAGTCTCATAATTTTTAAGTTTTTCTCTTGACTTCTTTTTCACTAAGATATTTCCAACAACTCTGCATATTGTGTCTTCATTCATGAGAGCTACTTACGGACACAACCTGGATCAGGAACCCAGCCATTCTTGGTGCATTCAGCTGTGTTTTTGCCAGTAGTTATTTTGAAACAATATCCAGAATTACACTGTAATGTGATTATATCACCTACTACATAGGTGTCTTCTTGAGGTCTAAAGTTCTCATAAGGAATTCTTGGAGGAGAGCATACAAGAAAACTTCTATAGTATGCTAAATTCTTTCCTAATAAATTATTCTGTGAAGGAGTATCTTCATTTAAGAAACTAACACTACAACAAATAGCAATATTTGCACATTAGAGGGTGAAGTAAATAAAGATACAAAATCAAAGATTTTGAGGAACACTTTGGATTTTGATGGATCTCAGAATCAGTATATAAGGCAGGAGACAGTCTAAAATAAGCAGCTAAGCTAGCTGAAATTTAAGATTTTCCATTTTTCAGATAATTTCATTCCTTGTAATTTCCAGCAAACTTTATGCTGTTCAAATTATAATAAATGGGGGTTTCAAAGCAGCAAAATGCAGTGCTGAAATTCTGAAAAATCCATACGTGCATCTGACATTCTGACATATGTACTGCTCTTCTAAAAGCTCTTCTGACTTCCCAATCTGATAACATATTAACAATCTAAGAAATTTGATGGACTGAATATTTAACAGTTACTGTTATCATAAGCTTCCTGGGATTCATTCTTACATACTGACAATCCAATCCCATACAATTTCTGTTTGCAAAATGGGAGGAGTAACCACATCCACCAGCAGGATTACTATCAGCAAGTATAATTGTGGTTGGAAAACCAATTGCCCATTGAATAAACAGTCTAACAATTCAGGTGGATGCAGTTCATGCACATGAACAACTGCAAAATTACACATAAGGTCTACTTGACAGATCAAAATTATTCAAGTATGGTTCATATTTACCAATGACACATGAAGGAAGTTTGATATGCCCATTAAAACACTGCCTGATAGGAGAGGCTGTGAGTTCAAATCCTGTCACGCACATAAATTTCTGCCACCGACCACTTTGAATCAAAAATGAGTGTCTTTGTCCATTGGAGAGAAGTAGGTTTTTCACTTGCAGTTGCTGTTTTGTAATGATACATGGTGCTAGGGGAAACAAGATAAAAGAAAAATGGTAGAGTATGAATCTTTGGTGGCTTTTAGCATGTGAAGCACCTCCTCAGCAAAGACTATGCAAAACCAGCCTGGTTGTGACTCAGCAGTGATTTTTGAAAGTAAAATATAGACAACATAAACATTTAATTTCTATCACAATTAATTCAGAATGTTTAGTTTTAGGTAGTTTATCAATGATGTGGCACAACTTTCAAGCATACTCTTATTTATATGTATAAAAGAATTGGCAGACTTTGCAAACAGTAGTGATGATCTCAAGAGGTACTGATTTCAGGAGACCGTATTCCTTTTAATAATTATTTAATGAAATCAGTAGGAGTAAGTCTCATTTCATCCCTGTTGAGTTTCCATTATCTAGGATTAAAAATTAAGTTATAAGATTCCTAACAAAGAGCTCTACTGAAGAAAGTGAAGACAGCAGAGCAGTTTACCGCAGCAGTTCTCCTCCCACCTGTGAGGGACAGTTAGGAAATTACATGAAAGGATGCTTTAGCAAATGTAATCTCTGGATAAAGAGGCTGACACCACTGTCAGTACCTGCCCATTGTTGTGTAAGTTCTTGTAAATACAGATGAAATGTTTATATGCTGATAAATTTCCAGATGATAACTCCAAAATTCTCACACTAAAAAACATGATTGAGTGTAAGTGATTTTGGGCCCCTAAAGCCCAAGATCTACAAGCTAAGAAGTATTGAACCCAGGGATTAATTTCGTTCCTTTACAGACTTGGTAATCAAACAACTAATGTAAACCTAATTCTAAAACTCCTGTTTTAAGAATGATCAGAATTGTCTACCAGTACAAAGTCAGCTAGCAATAAAAGTTACACTTACCCAAACATTGTGGTGGCCCAGGTACCCACATTTTTTCATGGCATGTTACCCATTCTGATCCTGATAAAGTGTATCCAGCGTTGCACATGTACTGCACTCTGTCTCTTTCCATATATCTCGATTTATTCCCACTAACAATTTCTCCAAAGTCAATGACAGGTGGGTCTTCACAGGCAGTTCCTGCAGAAGCAGTGCACAGATTCTTGTTATCTGACTGTACCCTGCCATTTTTTATTATCCTGATTTATGCCTAACTAACAATTTCTTCAAAATCAAAGCTATGTGGATGTTTGCATGCCATTCCAGCAGAAACCATCCACAAGTTATTGTTAATTGATAGACACAGAACAGTACTGACACTTGCAAATAATGGAACTATACAAGTTGGATGATATTCTGATGACCTACGTCCCTCCATCTGAGAATATACTGTACTAATAAACAGCACTATCTTCTTGCTCTAAGAAATTCTCAACATCTTTACTATTTTCACAGTCTTTACATTGAAAAATGTTACAGAACTAAAAATATTTTAACTGAAAATATGAATAAACGTCTGAATTTTTCAGAGTGCAGTTTCTGTTTTCCAGCATTATACTGGAATAAGTTTTTACATCTGCAATCACAATTCTCAATTTTCTTTAATTCTACAAATAAGTCTGTTTGTCCTGGGTTCCTAAAATTAGTTCCACCGTTCTAAATTGAAAGTATGAGGTGTATATAAGTAACTACTTTTAAAGGCAGAGGGGGTAGAAGAATCTGAATACGATGAATAGATTTAAATGGATAAATCATGGAGTTTAAAATTGGTTATTTAAATAAAGGTATATAATTCAGTGAAGATCTCCTTCAGGCAGCATGTTTATTGTATCATACAGTTTATTGCAATAAAGTACCTGTATTTTTAGAGAGTTGTATAATATTTTGAAAAAACGTTGTATGTATTTAGAATATCAGTAGCTAAATTGAAATGCAAAGGCATTTATATGGATTAATCTATTTGAAGTTAGTTATGGCTTGTAATAAGTTCAGTTCCTTATGAGAAGCATAGGCAGAAGACAAGCAATCTCACAAGAAAATACAAAGCAAATATTTTAACATGCATAGTTCTAAATTGTAACTCTTATAGTAAGCTTCTGAAAGGAATTATATAAGAAGTAAACAGTATAGTGTGGTAGTGTTGCTGTTGGATTTTTTGTTGTTGTTTAGTTCATTTTTCCTAATTGTCGCCAGCTACATCAGTTGAATACATAGATTTCCATTCAATAACTTACCTTCATGTGCAGTACAGCCCAGCCACAGCAGAAACACCACGGTGCAGCTCAGCAGTGCCATTTCCAAACTTTAGAAGTTGAAGATGTCCCCTTCCACAGCGTTGCTATTTTCTGCACTCTGAATTGCATGTCCTTTTATTCACGCCATGATTCCTGAGGATGTTCTTGCAGTCTCCTCCCCTAATTTTCTTGCAACACAGCAGTCAACCTGTAAAGATAAATTATGCAGTTATTGCAAAAAGGCTTCTAGTTTTTTGACAAAACTTTTCAGACTGAACCTGACACAGAAGCATTATGAAACCCATAGCCAAAACCTCACAGTATGTGTATAATATAAAACCTAGTGCACTTAGCTTTTCAAGCCTAACATTTTGTTATGGGCAAAACCACCTTATATGCAGGGCCCATAATTTATTATCAGTCTACTTAAAATCTTAACAGCCTAATAAAAATACTAATTTATTGTTAGTCCACTTCCAATAATGCTAACACTGATAGTCTAATGCAAAAAAAGCTTCAGTAACGCTCTAAAAAACAAACAGTCAAACAAAGAAAAGACAACCCCCAAAACTCCCCACTGTCCTAGCACCTAAGCAGTTCCTCTGCTGTTACACTCCTCCTTCCCCTGCTCTCTGGCTGACAGCACCAGTCTTTCTCAAGGAGGCTCTCAAGGCAGGGGGAATGCCATGTGAGCCATTAGTGTACCAAGGTTTTTGTTGGGAAGCGTTCAACGCAAGTAGCAAGGGTTCCTTCCTTCTGAGTACTGGGGTCTCCTTGTGTTTACATGTATGTATTTTCTTAATACATCTCACTTTTTAAAATCCCAGTTGTTTACATTTGTTCTCTAAAACTGGGTTTACTGGATAAGACCACGTCACACTTCTGCTGGGGCCACTGCTTGAACACTGTGGGGTTTTTTTACAGTCTTTGACCTCTGTTCATCTTCGTGTCATCCTGCATTATCCTTTCCCACACCACACTTTAGTCTGGAGTCACAGATAGTTCAATAACTGCTTGTTACCAGTACAAATCAGAGCTAAACCAAAAAACATCTAGGTAGCCAATGGGGTGATTGTTAAATAACTGCTGTCACAGCTAAACAAACTAAAATCATCTCAAGGTAAACCCAGGCAAGTCCAGAGATCCTGCACAGTCAGGTCAATGTAGAGCCTGTGCTATTTTATTAGCAAGAGTAAAAACCATATTCATTGGGCTACACCAGCAGTATAGCTTGGACTGAACCGAGCTACATTCTCATGTGGCAATACTAAGATAATTTTCATTATTTCCTGTGGAGTTTCTTACACTGTGGAGTTTTTTAGGTCATTCTCTTTCTTCTTACTCCAATGCACTTGCTGCTCAGAACTATTATGAAGAAGGAAGAGCAGTGTTTTTGATTTGTTGGTGTCAGAACAGAAAGCTTACAGTAGAGTTCACTGTCCTCCTGCTCTACCCAACCTGCTGCTTAGTAAAAACAAAAATTACATTACATGCCACTGAGTGGTGTGGTACTGCTCTCGTATCCACTCTACCCAAAATTCCTCAAAACAACTACCTTCTCCTTCTGATATCAGCTATGTTATTGGTGGCCTATGATACCTCACTGACTTTAAAACCCAGTAACTTCATGTCAGGACTTCAGAAAATACATCACTGCTTATCACAATGTAGGAAATTACTCTGAATTCTGCTCCCAGTAAATGTTCCAGAGACTGACATTTAAACTCTTTTCCTCCATTTCCCCCAGTTCTGCTCTTTAAAGAGAAGGGTCTTTTTATATTTACCAAGTATTCTTGTGCTTCATCCAGAGCTCCTCAAAGGCAACAGGTCTGGCAACAGGCCCATGAGCTTCACTACATGAAATATTGTCAAGCCAATATAAGTAAATGAAACTTCACTGGGGCACAAGTTCACTTTGGTTAAAACATGTCAGTCTAAATCAGCAAACACAACACTCAAAACTTCAAAACAGGAAGCGCCCAATCTGTGATTTTTCTACCCAGACAAAAGTCAGTTTCCTCAATTATGTACCCGTGGAAGCAAGAATTTAACTGGAAAAACTCAGATTACAATCTATAAATAAATCTGAATGCTAACATTTGCAAAAAAATGCATAAACACAAGGTTGTTAGGCAAGAGGAAAGGCCTCTCATGACAGAATAACAGCTTTAGACTGAAAGAGGGTAGATTTAGATTAGATGTAAGGAAGAAATGTTTGGGTTTTTTTTTACAACAAGGGTGGTCAGACACTGGAACAGGCTGCCCAGAGAAGTTCTGTGTGCCCTGTCACTGGAGATGTTCAAGGTCAGGTTGGATGTGTCTTTGAGCAGCCTTATCTAGTGAAAGATACTCCTGTCCATGGCAGTGGGGTTGCACTAGATAGTCTTTAAAGGTCCCTTGTAAGCCAAATTATTATATTATTCCATGATAATAAATAACAAGCTGATACTGAAAAGAATTGCACAAGTCAGACTTGGTGCAGAAGTGTTATCATATCACGTCCCTACTCTCCAGCCAGCACTATGACTGTGAAATGAAAGAGCTGAGAGATTTTTCTGTTCTGATGCTATTGGAAGTCTCTGATACACAAGGAAAGTGCCAAAAGAAACACACATTTTTTTCATCATGCCCCACACACCCAAAACCAACCCATTATTTTCTGAATGTTTCTTAAGAGAAGGCTGGGAGGAGACCTTATTTCTGGTTTTGGCTTCCTAATGGGAAACTACAGAGAAGATGGAGCCATACTCTTCTCAGAGATGCACAGTTATAGGATGAAAGACAACAGACACAAAGCAGCAAAAGAAGTTCCAGTTAGATATTAGAAAAGATTCACCGTGAGAGTAGATAGACATTGGAACAGGTTGCCAGAAAGGTTAGAAAATATATCCTTGGAGATACTGAAAACTCAGCCAGACAGGCTCCTGAGCAACCTGATTCTTATTCTGCTATTCTATGCCTAACTATACAGAAAGCCAGCAAAAGTTCAGGAGTGTTAATGGGCTATATTGAGATCTTTGGTGTGTTGATGGTCATTTTAAAAGTTATTCCGGCATCACAGCTTGTAAAGTCTTTCTCTGCTTCCAAATACACTTAAGAGGTCAGAATCCCTCTTGGGCTTGCACATCACTGAGCCTCATTTGCACAATCTCCAGGTACTCTAGCACAGAGCTTTGACAGATGTGGTATCAGCATCCCACCCTCAGCAGGACAACAGCACGCCTGAGCTGCGTGCCTGCAGCAGCTTCTCTGCTGCCACCGCAGCATGCGGAGCTCATCTACGTCTTCCCACAGTGCCTGGCCACGTTTGCATGTGTATGTTCTGGGAAACTTAAGGTAGTGGGAAAGGAGTCATCAACAAAGTTTCCTTACCTTCCAAAAAGCAACTTGATCACTTCCCCTGTCTTCATTAACTTCTGTAAGAGTTCTGTGTTCAGTCAGTTTTGCAATGTTCCTGTTGCACACCTTCCTTTTTCAAGATTTCATACATATTTCTGAGATGTTTCAGATTTTAAAACAAAAGCTGCAGTTCTCATTTTGTTTCACTTAATTCTGCTGTGCTAATTAACAGAAATAACACAGCCCCAGATTTCAAATTGCAAGTAACAAGTTTTGTTGTTTTTTTTAAAAATAATTCATGCAAAAAAAATTAAAATGGGAAAATGAAAGAAATTAATATTTTAATATTCTCTTTACCAGGGAAAATAACCGAGTGCTGTCCTGAACATGCTGAAAAAAATAAAACAAAAATAAAACAAAACAAACTTACAAACAAAAAAAACCCACAAAACAAACAACAATCAACAAAAAAAACCCAAACCCTTGAGAACAAAATAGTTAAATACACCGGCATAGGCTGGTGTTAAGTGACTAGGAAGATGCTGATGCCATCAGGCCTGAATAGGCACCATCACAGCGATACGTGGATGCTCCGCCTGTTTGTCTCAGGTGTTTTCCCCGCTAGCCAGTGGATGTGCCTTCCCTCCCTGCCCTGACCAGGAAAACAGGTTTGATCTCTCTGGTATGGTCAAGACTACGGATTTGGAGTTCTGGCCTGATCTAAGCCAAGGTAATGAAGTACGGAGCTGCCTGACTGGTATCCCCAGAGAGTCTCAATTATATAATGTGTATACCTTAATACCCACCCAAAGATATTGATTAAAAACTTATAATCAATCATTTTCTTTAAATGAGTTCTTGCATTATTTCTCAACTGAGATAGACCAATTTACATTACAGTTGTACACAACATGACCTAGAACTAAAAGCTATAGTGAAAGTCTAGTTCAGATCTAGATGTCCCACATCAAAAGTTCATTATCTAAAATTGCTCTCTCATAGTTTCTTTCCTTCATTTTTAAATACTGCCTTACAAAGAAATTATTTTTCATATTTTGAAAACGTTTTGGAGTGTTATTTTTATCAACATTTTCTCACCAAATGTTTGACTGGGTTTTGATTAAATAAGCAGAATTTGTCTATTTCTTCAAAGCTTTAATTTCTTTGTTGTTTTATTTATTCATGTGGCACTTGAAAGCCTTGGAAAACTATACAGAACAGCATGCATGCAATGACATCACAGAAAGATAAAGTTTAGAGATAAAATACAGAAGAGACCCTCACAATGACTTTTTTATTAAAACATACTAAAATGGACAAAAGGCAAACATCATCTGTATTCCTGAATTTTCTCCATATCTTCGGTCACACAACACATTCAAAGGTAGAGCACCAGGAGTATGAGTGTTTCAGTGTCATAGAAAATCATACAAAATAGTTGGACTAGATATTTTAGTAGTAAAAATGCACTCAATTAAGAAACGAAGATGCTTGGTTGATTTTTAAGAATGGTAATTAACTACTGTGTAGAATTTGTGTATTTTTAGGTTTTAAATAGTTTCATAGATCCATTAAACACATTTTTTAATACTTTTTTTTTCTTGCCCCTCAAGCCTTGTCGTTTAGAGGCTTCTGACCTGTAAATGGAGACAAGGGTGCTGTTAAGATGTAAAAAAAAAAATTCTCCTTCCTCTCTGTAGAATTAGAGTTTAACATGCTTTAACATCACAACATTCAAGGGCACAAAATTAAATCTCGATTTAGCTATATCCTGTAGTCACAAAAGCACTCATATTATTAAAACCACCAATATCCTCACAAAGGGCACTACTTGCTCAGCATCTTCTCGTCATGGTGCTTTGCTCAAATCCTCCAGAGTGTGATGGATCCTCAGGATGATCACTGTAATCCTTACAAAACTCTTTCATCTTAGATTTTCCACATGTATGCCAATATTGCATTCTTCTGCTGCATTTCCCATCCTCATACCACAAAGCACTTTCACTTCTCTCCTTCTTCAGCTGAGACCCAACAATGCCACTGAACACTCATTTCTCAAAAGTAACTGTAGTGATCCAGAAAATATAAGGTCATCTCAATTCTGCTGTTAATACCAGATAAAGAACATGTACATACCTTTCCTATAGGGTTTCCTGAAGTCCATACTTATTTTCCTCTTTCAACGCATCTTGGATATGTCAGCTGTCCTCTCTTACACTGCACTTGAAATAAAGTTGTACCAGATTCTGCTCCAAAATGGTTCTGTTTACAGTAAAATCCAACATAATCCCCGTGGTAAAAGTAAACTTGATTCCCATAGAACCCTTGCAGCAGCACATTATTTTTCTCCATTTCATCTTTTGACAAAGTACATGGCTCTAAAGAAGAGAGATGTAATCAGTGTCAATAAATCCATTACTTCTGAAGTTGCATAATTTTCGCTAACCTACATTAAAATTGTACATATTTCCCATTCTCTTAACATATTATACATGAAACTGCTCTATTTTTGGATACTTTAGGCATGTCACATTTAAGAAAAAAAAAAATCCAGACAAGCTTACACTTATATCAAAATTTTCATCTCTAACTGAAAAAAAATCTTAAAGTTCTATTTGACAATACTCAATTTATAAATTCTAAGTATCTAAACTTAGAGAGAGTTGGGGCTGTTGAGTCTGGAGAAGAGAAGGCTTTGGGGAGATCTTATTGTGGCCTTTCAGTATTTAAAAGAGGCCTAAAAGACATGTGGGAACAGACATTTTTTTGCACGACCCATTGCCATAGGACAATGGTTGATGGTTTTAAACTAAAGGAGAGGAGATTCAGGCAAGAGATGAGGAAGGATTCTTTTTTACAAGTGGTGAAACACTGGCCCAGGTTGCCCAGAGAGGTGGTAGATGCCCCATTCCTGAGAACATCCAAGGCCAGGCTGGACGGGGCTCTGAGCAACCTGATCTGGGTGAAGATGTCCCTGCTCATGGCAGCGGGGGTGGACTGGATGTGCTTTGAACGTCTGAAGGTCCCTTCCAACCTAAGCTACTCTTATCTATAATTCTATGAATTATAGAGAGAAATAAGTGCTTATTTATCATATCACACCTACCTATACAAACTGGTGGTGAAGTCCACTGCCCTTCAGAGCAGTAGATTGTCTCAGATCCTTGCAAAAAATGATAGTCAGAGCAACTATACTGAACCGAAGAACCACTGTCATACTGGGTCAGGGGTGGGAGAGTAAGAGCTCCATTTGCAATAGAAGGTGGAGAGTCACATTTTTCTGTAGGAGCTGGAATAATGTTAAAAACATTTGAGAAACATTCAGCTTAAGAAGCTAAGAAATCAGCAGCTTTAAATGCCTGTCAACACTAGATATCTACCAGCTCTCATTGTCTTTTCTTACTATTTCATTATGTCTCAGATCAGAATGCAATCTCCTGCTGAATTCTAGCCATAAGAAATCCCTTGTGTGCATTTAATCGTTCACAGTCATCTTTCTGTAGAGCTTTGAGTTCCCTGGTCTTGCAGAACAGCTCCTGTCCCTTTCTCTGTCAAAGAAAGGTGTATCGTTTTTCTGTGTTTGGATGTATTTAACACTATAGCTATCTTGTGCAAGGATATCATCTGTGTACATCTGTATTGCTGAATTCTAACCATCTATTATTTACAACAACTTCTAGGGCTGCACTTCCAAAGCAAATTGTTTCTAAATAGGTCTGAGACTAATTAATTAAAAAGGCAATAAAAAACTATTGTTTTACCTTGCAAAATGCATTTTGGATATTTCAGTCTGCCATGGTTGCACTGTGTCCTCCCAGGAGACAGAACGGTAGTCTGGAGAAAATTGTACCCCTGTTTACATTCAAACTCTACGAGATCACCATGTAGGAAAATTAATTCTTCCTGCTTCCATTTCAACTCTATGTTGTTGCTGTCCAGATCAGTTACATTAAGAGTGCATGGTTCTAGGAAATAAATGTGTACTTCAATTAAAAAAGTGATTTCTTAGCATCCTTTTGTAAGAGTCAAGAAAGAGAAATCTAAATCAATAGTTCTAAAATGTTTTAGAATCTTGTAAGAAAAAGAACTATAGATGCATTAAAAAAAAAAGAGAATGCAAATATAAAGAAATGGGCTGAAGTAAGATAAACAATATGCAAAAAAACCCTGAACGGTAAATCACAGTAAACATACACATCTGATAGAATCTGGTTTCTACAACTATTGTAAACATATGGCAACCTGGCTTTACCATTAAAGAAGAAAATAATTTCTTTACTGTAACTTGAAAGGACTTCATATAATGAAAATATGCATCCATCATTCATCCATCAAAATTACCCTATTAGATTTGGCCCACAGGTTTGGTAAGCTTTTTGAGGATACTAGTAGTTAATACACAGTAAGTTTCAACTAAAGAAGTGTTTTGGCAATTTCCTTTCTTTGCCTTTTTTCTTTGCTTTGTCACTTCTAAAAAAAATGTATAGATCTTCCAAAAACTCTTTGGAAGTTTTGTGTTCTTCTTTGGGCTTTTTCATGTTATTCAAAGTCAATATTATTTTGGTTGCTTTCTGTCACATTTTTAAAATTTAGTGCCAGGATCACATGAGGTAGCCTTGCTTTCCATTAGGCAGTTAAGCTCACTAACTTTTGGAACCACTGTTCTACTTAAATGAAGCCTGACAGAGGGACAGTTATAGAAATATATTTCTACAAGTTCCACAACAACCATTGCCTGATAAAGGCCCTTATTAATGCTTTGCTGAGGGAAAGGCAAGGAGAAATCAGTTATTATGCATTTTTATGACAGCACTGTAAGAACAAATAGGCATGGGTATTTTCCTGAAACTAAGTACAGTGCGTGCTCTTTCTAGTCCGATTAGGTGAGGGCTGAAAAGAAATCTCAGAAAACATGGAAAGAATGATGTGGTTATTTGGATGCTTAGGAGACAAATGATGTTTATAGGAAATGAGTTTTCATTATTTCACAGGATTTGTTAAATTTGAGTATTCAGATCTAAGAATGTTGAACTGGATCTTTTGATCCAGATGAGATACACTTTATTAATTTAAAAATAAGTAACAAAAACTGAACTGTCTATTTATGTCCATTTTCACAGCAGATTATAGACTTGAAGTCAATTTAACAAAGGATGCTGGTAAAATAGAATGATTTCACTACAGGAAGAAAGGAAGGAAAGATACACAAACAATTCTTATAGGTTATCAGTAGTGGTATTCCTGCTAGTATTGATAATTCCTAATGGTGTTTTGAACAGCATACCTAAACGCAACATGAAAAAATTAAAGTCCAGAATGAAATAATAGAGGCTGAAGTTTTAAAAATGAAGGTCCAAGATGTCATTGCATTACTTGTTAATCATATCTAAAAGCCATTTTCGCAATGACTGCAGTCATTTCTTCTAAACATCTATTGAAAGACAAGAAGAAATCCACTGAATTGAGAATATGGGAGAAAGAAATTAAAGAATCCTCCTAGGTAACAGGGACAGCTATGTTCTACAATAGTTCAACTCAGGAAAACAGAGAAATCTATTTAATTGGCTGTTCATAAGAACAGGCCAGAAGACACTTGCAGGAGTGGTGTAGGTATATTTGATTTTGGGTTTTTGTTTCGGGAATCTTTATTAACTCAAATGAAAGAGAAAAGGTGGTCATGAAAGAATTATCTAGAAGTTCTTCCCAGTTTTGCCTTTCTGTATTACGTGTGACAAAGCTTTCTTTTTCTTACAAGACTTACCTAAGCACATTGGTTGTTTGGTCCAGTTTCCTTGTTCACAGTAAACAGTATTAGGTCCTTCCAAAAAATGGTAACGGTGACAACTGTATTCTACTGAGGAACCATTCTTGTAACTTGTCAATAATGGACCAAGAAGAACACCGTTTTTAATCACAGGTGGAGAGGTACAGTTTTGCTGCATTTCTAATACGAGGCAGGGAGACAGGTATTTAGATCTTTAAAACAATGTTAACACTGTTGAAAATATCAGACTAGCAATAGACTCAACAGAAATTTACATACAAATAAAATGTAAACCAATGTAATTTCTTTTTCAAATTTTGTTTTCAGAAACTCTACACTTGCCATACTGAACTGCAGACAGGAACTCTATTTCCTTCTATGCTCCTCATCTGTGTCCACCCTTGACTCTTGCTGGTTTACACTCAATATAGATTAGTTCTTTTTCTGTGATGAGACAGTCTTTATTTGTTGCTTCGTATGGTTAGCCTATGAATGGTTAGAAATAAAGAAAAGAAACCTCGCTGGAACTATTAATCAAAAGATCAGTAAAATACTCCTGGATTTGCATGTTTAGACAACATTAACAGAAGGGGTACAAAATGACTGAAGGTAAATGCTAATGTATAAAATAAAATTACAAATACAGCACAGGCTTATAGGTGTAGCTTATAATTACTATAAACAAGCAACAATGGCCTTTCAGTCAGCCAGTCAGACTGCTATTAATACACTGACATCTGTAGCATGTGCAAATGTTTTCAACAGTAAGGAACTGTACTGCAGCAAAAGAGTAGTCCTAAAATGCCTATAATAGCATTGGAGACTATTGAAGTCCCTTTTAAATAGAAAAGTAACATTCACCTACTCGTATCTTCATCATGATACGTTTTGCTTGTTCTTACTGCTGCTTGTGCTTCGAGTGGTGGTGGTGCCTCAGGTTCCCGCTTATCCATAGCTCCTATATGCATAGCAAAAACTAAGAATCCGTTTTCTCAGAAATAACTCATTTTTAAATACCAAAACAGAGAGACACTGATGCGTTGTAAGAGTGGGTGCCGGCTCTGCAGTTGCTGAGACTTTCAAGAGTGGTTTTGTATATTTTGTTTTATCTTCTCTATTCTTATTAGTAGCATTAGTAAAACATTGTTAATTTTTCCAACTCTCTTCTCTCTGTCCTTCTTTCCCTCCCGATCGCCTGTCCTGAGTGGGAAAAGGGGAGAGGGAGGGGCAAAAGGGGGAGGTGGGGTGGGGAGGGGAGAGGAGGTTAACAATACATCTGCCAGGGTTTTATTGTCACCCCGCAATCTAAACCCTCGACACTATAAACAACAGATTATTGGCAAATTATGCAGCACTTTTCCTCTCCAGCATTTTAGCACAAGAGGACATACAGAGTTTTGCAGATATAGAAACTGAGGCTCTGTGGAAAATTAAAGTATTGTTTGAAGAACTATTTCTGTTCAGCTGTCAGTCTTCATAAAAGTACTAACCAATACAAATGGGGGGTGATGACCACTTTCCTTCTACACACTGGATTTCAGTTTCAACAGTACTTTGACACTGTATACGAGCTTTGTCTCCGTTATGATACGTTCTTTTAACTGTGATGATATGGGCATGAGGAGGAAGCGGTGGTGGAGGACATTTGTTTTTTACATCTGGAAATAAAAAATGTATACTGTTTTCTCACTAATCAAAACCACGTACACATTTTTACTATACAATATACAAGCCTATCACTCAAAAGACATTTTTGGTTGATCCAGAGTAATTACTTACACTCATGTTCTTAACAAAATGGGAGACCGCAACAAAAAGGTGATTTTACATTCAACAAATATAAAATGTAGGTATTATGCTATTGCACTGTTATAAACCGCATTGTAATTTCTCTGCAAAAACTCAATAAAATGTTCCTTCAGGAAATGGAGATTTTTCATACACTCCACTGACATAGTATTTAAAGCAACTTATGTATTAATTCTAACACTACAGAAGTAGCAATAATCATAGCCCATTTCCTATCTCCAAATTAAGTTTGTGGTTACTGTATCCTCAAAATTAGATTTAGGCCATGTTTTAATTCTCCTGAGCACCCCACCTTCTCTGCACTCACTCAAAATTCCTGTTGTCTCGTCAGAATAAATACAGGGCTGGTGTCCTAATACATGCCATTTAAGTGAGATATTCTAGTGCATTTTAAATGCTACTGTATCTTCTGGGAAAGGAAGATTAATTTTTAGAAAACATACTTCACATGAAAAATTCCTGTAAAAATGTACTGGAAAAGAATAACATAGATTGAGCTTAAACCAATAAAAAAGGTTGATTTCCCTATCCTCTGTTATCAACGCCTGGCATCATTTGTACATAAAGCAGAGAATTTGTTACCACAATACAGTGAGATCTCCTAAAGCTCAGAACTAATCCTCATGAAGAGGACAATATCCAGATACGACAATGACCCACAACTATCAAGGTATGTTGAACAATATTATAAATCCTCAGCTAGTCTAAATGTTGTGTTGTACTGTTTCCTGCTGTATGCTATATCTCATCTGGTTCACCAGACTTTTCATTCTTTCAAAAGTTTATTTTCTGAGAATCTCTGTTATCCCTCAATGAGTGGGGAAGTGATGGTAATTGCTAAAGTTGTGTTTCTGTCCTCAGGATGACCATTCTGGTTAATGCTGATGAAAACATGTACTGTTTGGTAAGGCTGTAAAACTTGGAAAAGTATTACAAAACCCCAGCTCTGGAGAAACGCAGAGATTTTTGTTACAGATTTTCTTCTTAATGCCTCTCAAGAGGCATGATCCCACCTTACCAAGTGGGATTAAACATGCTCGATCATGTAATATGGTTTAACTTGAGCTCCGGGGGCTGAACGACTTCCCTGTAATTGTCAATTCCTGCTTCTCCAGGGTACAACATACAGACGAACAACAGCAAGAGACAATATCTGCTCTATTGTTAGAGTCTACCAAAAACTTATTCCAGTTATCATTGTCTCCCTCCCTGTCACCTTGGCTCCACTTGCTTCAGCTACCACTTGATTTCTATTTAAGCTGTGAACTGGTACAAAAAAAGCATCTTTTCCTTTTGTATTTATAAAGCATTTCATGAAAGAAGACGCTAGTATTTCACTAAGAATTTGACATAATAAAACTATAAAAATAAGGTACCTTCACATACTGGAGGGTCTGGGTACCATCCAAAATAGTAACATTGAATTAGGTCAAATACACTGACAGAATAATTTTCCTCGCAGAAAAAATGAACAACATCTCCCTCTTCATAGATTTTCTTCACAGGATAGAAACCTCCATGTGCTATTGCACTCAATGAGGAACAAGTTATTTCTAGGAAGAAAAGATAGAGCAGTGAAATCCAGTTAAAGAAGCCTTCCCCAACCCTCAACAGCTTATATAACAAGCCTTTTCATAACTTTTTGTTCATTTATAGAATAAATCACATTTCAAATATGATTATTTTCCAGTCCATTACTTACTAGTGCAGTTTGGAGGAAGGGACCACCCATGTATTAGACACACTGCTTCTTCTGTAGTGTTTCCTCCTGCAGTGTGGTATCCCTCATCACATCTGTACAGCAGTGTTTCATTCAATCGAAGCTCTTGTTGGTCTGTGAAGTAGCTGCC
This sequence comes from Nesoenas mayeri, assembly GCF_963082525.1. NCBI lineage: Eukaryota > Metazoa > Chordata > Aves > Columbiformes > Columbidae > Nesoenas > Nesoenas mayeri. The sequence goes on along the minus strand of NC_137554.1, from coordinate 17,856,982 downwards.
GTGATGTAAATTTGGTACTTGACATGAGTCTTAAATAAATAAAGCATATACAAAATATTAATCGCTCTTTTCATTTCAAGTTATTTACCTAATTTAAAAGTGGTCATATCCAAAGCAATAATCCTTACAAGTTATAAATAGTTAAAAATACAATAGTTTACACAAGTTTTCCAGTCTTCATCTAGGAAGTCTGGATAGCAATAGATGCAATTTCATTTATACCAATTCCTTCTACAAGATTGTTCTGGAGTAATTGAAAAACATACGAATGACAACGCACTCATTGGTCCCAGCCAGCATGGGTTCATGAGGGACAAGTCTTGCTTGACAAACTTAATTTTGTTCTACAACAAGGTTACCCACCTAGTTGACCAAGGGAAGCCTGTCGATGTGATCTTTCTGGATTTCAGTAAAGCCTTAGATACTGTCTCTCACAGCATTATCCTGGACAAAATGTCCAGCATACAGCTGGGTAAGCACACAATGCAGTGGGTGAGCACAATACAGTGGGCTGGGCTCAAAGGGTTCTCGTAAATGTGGTTGTGTTGGGCTGGTGACCAGTCACTAGCGAGGTTCTGCAGGGATCCATCTTAGGGCCAGCACTCTTCAATGTCTTTATAGATGACATTATAAATGACTCAGGACTCAAAGGATTGCTTAGTAAGTTTGCTGATGACACAAAATGGGGAAGAGCTGTTGGCACTCTTGAGGGCAGAGAGGCCCTGCAGAGGGATTTGGATAAATTGGAGAACCGGGCAATCACCAACCATGTGAAGATCAGCAAGAGCAAGTGCCAGATTTTGCACCTGGGACACAGCAGCCCTGGCTGTACATACAGGCTGGGGGATGAGATGCTGGAAAGCAGCTCCATGGAGAGGAATCTGGGTGTTCTGGTTGATGGCAAGTTGAACATGAGCCAACAGAGTGCCCTGATAGCCAAGAGGTCCACCCATGTCCTGGTGTGCATCCAGCACAGCATTGCCAGCCAGCTGAGGGAGCTGATTGTCTCTCTCTGCTCTGCACTGGTGCAGCCTCACCTGAAGCACTGAGTGCAGTTCTGGGTGCCACAGGATAAAAAAGATGATACTTGATGAGCATCCAGAAAACAGCAACAAAATTGGTGAAGAGTTGGGAGAGGAAGCTGTATGAGGAGCAGCTAAAGTCACTTGGTTTGTTCGGCCTGGAGAAAAGGAGACTGAGGAGACCTCATCACAGTTACAGCTTCCTCACAAGGGGAGGAGGAGGGGCAGGCACCAAACTCTTCTCTTTAGTGACCAGCGACAGAACCCGAGGCAGAGTTTGGCCTCGCAGGTACAGCAAGAACAGCAGAATGATATGTATATGAAAAAGATGATAAAGGAGAGAAATGCAGAATCCTACCAATTTTTTTAGCGCAGCTTGGCTGGGAGGACCATCCTTCTGGCTGACATTGTACTGTATCTTCAGTGCCACCACTAGGAGTGTGGTAGCCTGGATTACATTTGTATTGCAGTTTCTCCTCTATTTTGAAGTATGTTTCTGTATCGTAAAAAAAGCCATTTTCCAAAAGTGGCTTGCTACATTTTTCTAAGAGAAATGTGATAGCTTAGTTAGAAAGAAAGAATTCATAGAATATTTTTGTTCTTTGATAAGCAAGAGAAGGGGGCTTTTGGCTAACCTGATCTAATCTTATTTTCTTGACCTATTCAAGAAACTCTACCACAATCATCAAACAATACATCAAACCAATGGTAATAACCACACACACAAGAACCAAGGAATCTAGAGCTAGGGAAGCTCTACAAGATACATATCTGAGAGGAAATTGTCCATTAGTTTCCCCAAAATAAGGAAACTGAGCAACTTCTTGGATTTCTTATTATAAGGGTTTTTACTGTTATATTCTTATATGTATTATTGTAAAAATATTCCATATCTAAATATGTGTAGTTTGTATACATAAAGGGTTGATTTCACCTTGTCCACATTTTATCCCTCCCGCTATGCAGCTTCTGTTCCTGTATGTTCAAGGAAACACAGCTGTTAACAGAAGCAAAACTGAGGTAAGTAAAGCCAACTCACTGTAGCACCGAGGCACAGGAGACCATCCTTCGGCTGTGCAAGTTATTCTTCCATCTTGAGTCCCACTCTCAGTTGTATAACCAATCATACAAGAATAGGAAAGTTTTTTTTCCTTACGCATGGGGAAATAATAATGTTTGAAACTATAATAGTACTGAGCAATCTTTCCATTTTCTATATATGGCAAATCACAAGGTTTATCTGCAAAAAGATAGAGATATTTCTCCTTAAAAATCTCAGCCTGGATAATTTTATGTCAATTTATTTAATATCAGTTGGATTGATTCAGGCTTTCAAACAAGATGAGTGAAATTCTGAAGGATCATGTAGGGTCTTGTAAAAGACCCACCAAAATGAAGATATATGACAATTATATCAGGTTTTGGTCTTCAGATTCACAGGAATATCAGCTGTAGAGTGACACTTCCTAACATGAACTGGACAAAATTGATGCAGGACACATTGATTTGACTTTTATTTAGCCCAGAAGATGTAAGCATGAGCACATTTTGCTACATAAACCTGCAGGGGCAACAGTGTCAAGATTGGCTATGCCGTAGCCCCTCCTTCAGCAAATGTCACCAGTGCAGTGTGACCAACTGCCAGGAGGTAATATAGGAGTTAAACTTGCTGAAGAACAGGAACTGAAGAACAGTCAAGGGAAGAGAAAGAAGAAACGTAGGTTAAGGAAAGAAGAAGCAGAACTGTTCCTTTATTCAATGTCACTAGCATTTACTGCATCTACTAGAATTTTCTGCAACTTTAGTATTTTTACTAAATAGAAAGTGTTAAGTTTTTTTTTAAATAATTCTCTTCCTCACACAGCCACTCTATCACATCTGAAAAAAAACCAACCAAAAATAAACCACACACACCCTAAGAAAACAAACCAACAAAACCAAGCAAACAAACCTGATGGTAATTAAGATTTTTAAGTAATTAAAAAGACAGAGATTGTTGCTATATACATACCTTTTGTTCAACTTTCCAGAGGCTATCAGTGTAATTTCAACTGGTTTACCAATAAGGACAAAATTAGTGAAGACGGGGCAACTCCATCAGAGGCCACAGATACTTGCAGTTAAGTATACATTAGCAAAACCAAGATGAGATGCAACAAAAGGGACACCTTTTCAATTAATAGAGGTGCACTTTCATACACAGTCCATAGCTTTGTGAACTTACAAGTTCAAGCGGTATGTAAACTCTATAAACCCAAGAATTACAGGGAATACTGAAAATAGGGATAGAAAATGCAGAATCACCCCTGATTAACCTCTGCAGTTTCCATTGAACTTCTACTCTTCTGTTTTGTGGTTAGCCAAAACACTTAAATCACCAAGAAGCTTCATTATAAAACAAGTTTTAATAGCACAAAATTCAGTTTATCTAAGTGCCTCAAAACCACTCAAATACATTTCAAAAGAAACTTTTTCTGAATAAAAGTCTGAACACTTCAATATTAGCTTTAATATTAATATTAGCTTTTTGAAGCTTAAATAGCCCCGAGCTACAGCTACAGTTATCAGCCATCTCACAACATTAACATTAAAAAGCAGCTTTTAGTCTTGGTAAACGTATGAAGGATATTGCACTTAAGTTAACTAGACTGCACATTCCAGATCCAATGTACATTTATTAGCAAGAGATTTCAGTTTATTTACCTTCTGCAAAGAGTTTGCCTGAATACATCGTAACTAGGAAGAAAAAACAGCTTTTAAATCTCATCTTCATTACTGTCTCCATTAACTTTCCACCACCTGTGAAAACTTCATGGGTATTACTTTTGTAAATAATTAACTAGACTTCAAAGGTATTCACAAATGCCTTAGTGTCCATGGTATTTTGTAACAAGTTATTTCACTGAAACCACTACTTTCATTTATTTTAGTTCTCCGAATAACCTAACATGAGACCTCCATTTGGCATACTGTAAATTCTGTCCTCTTTACTGCTTTATCATTTTACAGTGAAAGCAGACAGCAAGCTTACAGAACAATTTAAATTAGTTGAACACTGATCCACCCAGAAGCTTCCAGTTTCAAGTTTAAAGGGCATTCTGTTATCAGGTTATTTATCTTGGCTGAAATAAGAGGAAGTGGGAAATATCCCCCCCCCCCCTGCAGCCTATGCCCATATAACCAGTCAGTTGCATTCTATATGTTATTCATTCTGGAAGGTCTTACATTGAGAACATAGTCTTAACTGTTATCTGTCTGTTGGGTTGTACTGTACACAGCTAGCTTCGTTTGAGTCCTATTAAAAAACAAAACAAAGAAAACAACCCAACAAAAAAAACGACACACAGAAGTTAGAACGTCATTTACAATGCATTATCACCTGACTAATGGCTGTCAGTTGATTTAGCACTACATTCCACCCTTGGGAGGCATAATCTTTAAAATTTGAGGGTGGGAAGGTGTAATTTTACAGTTTTCATTTTCTTGGCCTTACTCTAAGAAAATGCAATTTCAAGGCACAAGAAAATATACTTTAAGGGACGTGCTGTGATGAACGCCATGTATTCAGCCAGATGAGATGCATGCTTGTACGTACTATCACTTGATAGGAACAAAGTACTCACAAATCACATCCCTTAAAATACCTGGTCAGAATTTCTAAACTCACTCTTACGATGCCCCATTGTTCCATCATAGCCTTGTATTTTTTTTTTTTTTTAATGGGAATTATAAGAAGATAATAAAATTCTTATAGTCACACATGATCCCCCAAAACCTTACAAGGAAGTAGACTCAAGCTTCCCCAAAACAGTACCCAAGTTTTGAAATCCACAGACTATGCCTCCCTTCCTACCTATACCTCTCTGGATCAGACAAGCCAAGATAACTGTCCCAAACAAACAATTGTTTTAAAGAGTTCTATAATATTTAAGCAGACTGAGGAATACCATGCTGTTTGTGAGATTCACAGTTGTGTAATAACAATACACTGCTGCAGTAGTGAAATTTACAGGGCTTATGATTTTATTGTACAATTGATTTTGGTAGAAGTACAAAATAGGATTTCAAAAGCTGTACACAATACAAAGAAGTTACAGAAATGTGAATTGCAATTTGAAAAAAACATTTTCAAGGGTAGCTTGACACTTATTTGTTTTCTTTCAAAGTCATTTAGCTGTTCACCACATACATGCTATACAAATACATTTTCATATACATCATTTACATTTCAGCAACAGGCAATACCCAGTGTATCCATCACCATCAGAATTGCTTGCAGAGGATCCACAACTTCTTGCATGTTATCTCTCCTCAAAACCCAGTCTGGCTTAATTCTGTGAAAATATTAGTTGCTTGTCATTAAAATTTTATAATACCACATCAAAAACAGAAGGCTGATTTTTAAGCTCTTACCTTGAAACTGTTTTTATTCTTAGAGGAGTTACTGGAACAAAGGAAGTTCCACTTAAAGTGTTTGTTTTCTGCTTCACAAGTGTTCTCTCCGCATCCATTTTGTGTTTACGAGCTGTAAGTTTATATATACTTTGAATGCAAGTAACAGCTCTTGGCATGCTTCGGATTTCCTGAGAAAAAGTGCAAATAGCACACAGTTAAGAATACAAATTTGAAAGCAATTGAACAAATCAATAAATCTGTTTTATTCAGTAAAAACTGAATATTTATAATTTAAGCTTAACTTCTACTCACAAGTACAAATAAATCATTTTAAAGCCAGCACACATACAACAAGCCAGTTGTCTAATGCTTTCAAAATACATAACAACTGGTATGCGACTCCAGATCTCAGGAAATTCAAGTTCTTACAAGTCAGATTTTACTAATTTCTCATTAAAACAATTTCACATATGGCATTGGCATATGCCTTCAATGATTGTTACAGAGAGACAAATCAGTGTCTGTACCCATCTTCATAGCAATGAAAGAATAATGCAATGGTCAGAAGTCACTGAATGGAAAAACAGCTGGCAAATTTACAGTACAGAACCTGGGCTGCTCTAATAACCTCATTAGGGGTGCTACCAATAGGCATGAACAAAGGAAACTTCTTTCAGAAACAGGCTGTGTCTCTGCTGTGATACAGTATGTCAACACGAAGTCACAGACAATTACATTGCCAGTTATTACTGATAATAAAGATCTTGACTGTCTCTGAAAAGCAACAGTAAATTTTCAGAAATGGAATAGAAGTTAATTCAGTGGCAACTAAAGTACATTTAAAGCTCCGGAATTGATAGAAACTCATCAAAACGCTCTGGGAAGTAGGGATTATTACAATATCATAATCCTGCAAGGATTGCAGGATCAGAGCCTCAATATCTTCTCGAATAGCTCTGGGTGACCAGGGCATACAAAGCACAACATAATGAGTGTTTTCAGTATCTTGGAATGGCTTTTTTTTTTTAATCAGAGTTCAGTCATAATGAACATTACAGCCATAATAGGTATGGTAGAGAGGAAGAGTAATAAAAAGAATTACAAACAGCAGCAAAACACGCAATAAAAGCACATTAATCAAATTATTAAACCCAAAACATTTAAGTGTTACCAAAGCTCTTTTTGAGTCCTTTGAAAGGATGGCCAACAAGCAACAGGTCTTTGTGAAAATGCTTCCTCCTTTCTCTGAAACTTTGTCCCCAGCTTTCCCTCTGTACATTTGCAGTAGGTCTAGTAATGTGTCTATACAATTTTCTGCTTCATAAACTGCTTGAGTAGTTCTTTCATACTGTTATACAAAAAAAAGGCAAGAGATGGATATTTAAAATACCTTTCATGTAAGAGGAAAAATGCAAAATCCATATTTGTAGCTGATCTGGCATCCAAGTGATAAAAATCACCATTATAAGAGGTTACAAAAAGCTACCCTTTGTGCTTCCCACCTTGTTTAGAGACCTGTAGAATCTGATTTTACTTTTAAAGTAGAAAAATATATAAGAATAAGTTTAGAGAAATTTAAAAATAAGTTTAGCCTAAATATTATTTTCTATTGTGAAATAACAATAAAAGAATTTAAATGTAAATGGTTGTAGGATGGATATAAGATCAAAACTACATTTAGCAAAGATTTTAAATTTCAAAGAAAAAACCACTAGAACAATCAAATCCGTAGTCAATAACCACAGTACTACCATAGTACTGAAGCAGCTGTAAGTATTTATGAAAGCAATCTGTTCCATAAGAAATAAAAACATGACATGACATGAATTTGGAAAAGTAGCCTGTCTTCCAGAACATACAGATTTCTACCTTAAAAAAATCTTCATAGCTTAACCTAACTGCAGTTTTGCATTTCTACACGATTTAATGCATTTCTACAAGTTTCATGCAATACTTGAGATGCTTTGCAATGTAATCACTTAAAAGTAAAATCATTACTTTAAGCCCATGGGGTAATTTTCTTTTGCCAAAAGGAAAACTAAATTGTAATTATTACAAAGTAGATAATTGGTTTCAAAATAATAGTTACAATTCAGAAACTTTTTTTTTTAAATTCAAAACTATTAATTTTCTTTCAAGGTTATTCAGAATTTTGTGGCTAAGTAAATATTAAGTAGTCTACAGCTTATAAACCTGCAAAACAAAATATAACAGTTACCTTTGAAACATTAAGTAGAACCTGAACTGAATATCTGATCACATCCATGCATGGAACACTCCGGTTGCAACTTCGGATCAGAACAAAAATAGTGAGGATTGCTCTGCTCTGGGCCATATTTTCACAACAGAGTGGGGACAGCCTGGTAGCCACCTCTGTGGTAATTTAAAAAAAAAACCAAAACAACAAAATAAACACCAAACTCTGAAGCTCAAGCAATTTAGTTGCAAACCAGGGTTCTCTCTTATTTTTAAGCATAAGTGCAAAGTAGTAAAGCCACAATTATTGATTTAAACAAATATTTCTAAATTAGTAGTTTTAATATTCCAGTCTAAAAATTAACAATCTATGAAGAAACATACACTGATAGTAAATATGTAATTAACTTATGTAAGACATAGTATTACTAGGACTGACAGGTAATCAGAGCAATCAGGATTTCCTTTCTTTGCATTACCATTTTAATACTGTTCTTAAATCAATAATCTGGTTTTAGTCTGGGAAAAACAAAAAAACCCACCAAAAGTTATAGCAACACATCCACATTTTACAATCATACAGAAAGCCTAAATATCATTATGAACTCTTCTCAGATGAAAAATTCCAGTTTCTATCATCTCGTAAATCTATCAGTTAAATAAAATTAAATACTGACCAAGATGCTTTAATGCTGCAAGAATATAAGAGAGATGTTTGTATTTTAGAAGGTACTCAATAGCAACTGCAGTTCTGTTGCACAATTTGTTTTCTTCTCTGCTGTTTTCATTAGCCTTTTCTAAACTGTGTCTTAAAGCTTTAGTTTTTGCTGTGTCATTACTCTTTCTCCAAGAATATCCTCTCCACAATGCCTACAGAAAAGGAATTTCATAAAGAGAAAAAAAAGCTGTGAGCAAGACAATAGAGCTTCCATTACCATTCAAAATCAATTTTACACAAGTCTGACAAAGAAGTTAATTACCTTGGTTACTAATTTTTAAGTAACTACCATGTAGTGCTTTAATCTTCCAAACACTGGATTTTCAAAACAAAAAAACAAACTAAATGTGTATACACTCCACTCACACTCCCGCATAAACAACCTCGACCAGTATATTGCTAAATATTACTTCATGACCCGTCTGCATTTAGCTTTGCTGTCTAAATTGAAGCTGACTTGGCTTGTAATTTAACTGATAAATTCAGCAACTGAAGTAAACATCTTTCCCCTCCCCAAAACCCATGAGAGAAAAATGAAAAAATAAAAAAAAAAGTTTTCTTACAAGAGGTATTTACCTGCAATTTAACTATTCCCACTGCAAATTTTCTCCTACGTCTGCATGCAAGGAATCTTCGTACGTTACGCTGGATTATTGTTGCTGCATCATTTCTGTGATTTAGCCAGCCTCGAACCACACGTTGTAATTGAATGATTCTTTGACAATCTCTTCGAAATCTCTTTTGTTGCATTTTTGCTCGGAACCATCTCTGTTTAAAATTAAAAAATACTTTTCTATTTATTTTTCCCTAAATTCCCTTTTTGCAACCTAAACAAACATTGATAAAAACTGAAGAACTGTTTCAACATAAGCTTTAACAGACACAAACACTATAAACATCACTATGCTCATACAATCACCATGATACAGCTCTGCTTGGCCTTGGGGTAGCTGAAATGTAAGACTGCAGAATGAAATCTTAACTAGGAGCAGTTAGGGAGGCATTCAGAAGAGGAGAAAATTTTCAGTTCAAAGGGAGCTACAACAATCATCTAGTCCAACTGCCTGACCAAACGTTATAGCACATTATTGGGAGCATTGTCCAAATGCTTCTTAACCACTGGCAGGCTTGGGGCATTGACCACCTCTTCAGGAAGCCTGTTCCAGTGTTTGACCATCCTCTTGGTAAAGAAATGCCCCCTAGTGTCCAGTCTAAATCTCCCCTGACGAAGTTTTGAACCATTCCCACACACCCCATCACTGGATACCAGGGAGAAGAGCTCAGCACCTCCCTTCCACATCCCCTTCTCAGGAAGCTGTAGAGAGCCATGAGATTGTCTAGTTTAGAGAAGAGGAGGCTGGAGTGCAAACCCAGAGTCCTCAGCCACTCCTCACAGGACGTTCTTTCCAGCCCTTTCACCACTTAGTTTTGTTGCCCTCCTCTGGACACATTTGAGGACCTTCACATCCTTCTTAAATCGTGGGGCCCAGAACTGCACACAGCACTCAAGGCAAGGCTGCACCAGTGCTGAATACAGTGGGATCAGCTTTGCTTGATCAGCTGGTTCTACCATGTTTGGTGCCCCCAGGATGGGGTTTGCCCCTTGGGTGCCAAGGCACACACTGCTGACTGGTATTGAGCTGCTGCAACCAGCACCCCCCATCCCTTTCTGCAGGGCTGCTCTCCAGCCATTCCACTCCCAATTTATACTTGTGCCCGGTATTACTCTCTTCCAGGAGTTTTCTTTCTCTTGGCTGGCGCTCAAAAACATCTATCCACTTTTCTCATTTCCCAGCTCTGTTTCTTCCCCTCTATATACAGAGAAGGGAGATGGGGTACTGTATGCTAAATTTGAGTAAAAAAAGCCTCTTCCACCCATTCGCTCACACCTTAAGTGGAAAATATAACCTATGGGGAGAGATAACAGATCTGTATACATGGAGAAGTAGTAGAACAAAGTTTGCCATCACATCCGTGACTAGAGAACAGCTATTTCAGGGTTCCTGTTTCAGTCTCTCCATTTTTCTAACACTGACCTTCCATTGTTGGGACTCAGCTAATGGTCAGTTTTGAAACCCGAAGATAATTTTTACTATTAGACAGTGCTGTAATACAGACTTGATTTTTGATCTTGCTTTTAGAGAAGTAAAATGTGGTTATAGTAAAAATGCTTCAACTCCCACAGGTTCTAGTACCACTGGCAGGTTAGAAACATCCAACCAAATAAACCACTGCATCCCAGGAGATTGTTCATGTAAGGAGATGCTCTTTGTTTCATGGGCCTTACAGGTTGTCCTATCTGATCTTTCCTACTTCCAGTAAGATGTAAAGAAACAGGCTAAAACAGTACTCAGATTCCTTTAGCAAGCTTGAGGATCTGAAGGAAACAAAAACTTTCCCATCCTTCCTCAGCGTTAAAGTGCTTAATCCTTTAGAGCCTGCTGAGATTCACTATTATGCTTAGCTGGGCATAAGCAGCATTAATAAATCAGTCTTCATAATTTAGCTTTAGATTTTTATGTAAGAAACTACAGTGTCTCAGTACTACAGCTTACCTGAGAGAGGGAAAAAAATAAATAAAAAAAATCAGACGATGTTACACAAAATCAATCGTCCTCAATTCAACTAACCTGTATTATAAGAACAGACGAGATCTGGTTCTGTGCAAGTTTTAAGATGAGGTGAATCCTATATGCCCTTTGAATTTTAATTGCAGAGATATGATGATATGCAGCTGCTGTAAAATAAAGTAGTTTCTTCTGTTGTTTCTGTTCTGAAATCTGTAGAAGGGAAACAAAATAAGGAATATCATTAATTTTCATACTTAGAAGTAGCGGATCATCTATGCAAAGACCATAGTACATGGCAATATACTGTTAGATGCTGAAGAATTGCCTCAGAAGCCATTACCTCAGAACCAAGTAAGCTACCTTTCTTCAGAACTAGCTCTCTAATCTAAACAAAAACACAAGGAAGTGATTGTAATGAACAACATTAATATTTAGCTGATAACAGTTTCATTGTAAGCATGTGTGTGCAGAAGTATCAGTTATAGGTAAGCCACAAAGACTTCAGAAACTAAAAAAAGCACCCAACAATGAACATTTATTTTAGTATAACAGGATTGCAAGAAAAGACCCAGACTGTATTTTGGTCTATTCTGGTCCAACCAATTCTCAAAGCAGTCAACAAGAATTTGAGTTCAGTAACAAGTAATCAGGTTCTTGCCAGCTGGAATTAATGCTAAACCATCTGCAATTTACATTAAAAGTATAGTTTTAGTTTGAAGTATACCAACCTTTTTTCTAACTAAATAACCCCGTATCAACGCTTGCAGTTTAATGACAGCTCTTCTAGTTTTGTTGTATTTCATGAATTGATGCTTGCCTTCCCGCCAAGCCCTCAGATGTTTCTGGATAATTAGAGCAGCAGCTTTTTGTTGATCAAGTTTCCTTCTTGCCTTGAAGCCTCTGTATGCATTTTGGATCAAACACGCAGCTTGAAGCTTCTGAAAAAGGTTTTAAAGAATGTATTTATAATTAAACTTTTGTTTGATCCTGACACGATCACTATACATTTCTATATTCGTTCTAGATTTTTTTTTTCCAGTCATAAGAACAAAAATAAAATAGGAAATACAAGCAAACTCATGAAGTACTAGTTCACATAAAAATGCAATTTCACTATTTGGAAAAGTCTTTTCTCTAACCTAAATTGGGTCAAAATATGGTCAAGTTAACTTAATCTGTTGTAAGCAGTAACGCCAGCAGAAAATTTTACATTTTAACTTGCTATTAGTCTAGACAGGGATAATTCCACAATTTGAACTGTTCAAAAACAAGTATCAAACTCGTTGCTCAAAGTAAAAAAGGAAATTTAGTATTTTGGAGATTGAACAGTGTTGATTTTAACAATCTGTTCTGGTCTCACCTTTTTCTTTCTATATTTCTGCATATTGATGACAAAAATCACTCCAATAGCTTGAAAACTTTTTAGACAACTATGATATAGCAGAGTGCAAGTAAAAACACACCTTTCTTAAAAGTCTTTTAGTTCTGTACTGTCTGTATGCCAACTGAATCTTCACTGCAGCCTTCTTAATTGTCAGAAACTGATGTCGGCTCATTCGTGCAGTAAGGGTTGCTCTCCATCTTCTTTGAATGGTAAGTGCACAGGACTTCATTTTCAAAAACCTAACATGAAAATGCATTTTAGTTTTTTTTTTTTTTTTCCAAAAGTTGAGGACATTTACATTTTTAAAGAAAGAAAACAGTGAAGGTTTGCAAAATTATTATGACAGATATTGTGAAATCAGAGCAGTTATCCACCAAATCTTGGAACACTAGAAAAAGGAAACAGGTAGCAATGCTGGCAGAAAGTCTGGTTTAAAATAGAAGATATTTCTTGTTTTCCCACAGTAGGTATTTCCAGAACTTACTGCCAAAGAAGGCTGGGGAGGGAAACAGCAGTTTGAAGGCATTGGACAAATGGACATACAACAGGTCCATATAGATAATAAAGGGAACAGGCAAGGATGCAAATTCTAGCATCCATAATCTAACAAGCACAGATGCTGAGGGAGGACCTTACAAAGTGGTCAGGTTAACATACTCTCCCTAAATAGCATTTTCTGCTGCTGCCAGAGGACAGAGTTCTGAATGAGATTAGCTAGCAGGCTGATCTACTAAAGCTTTTATTGCAAAATCATCTCACAGCAAAATAAGCACAAACCAATTTAACTATTCCATTATGTATTATAAAAAAATAGCTTTTCATTTGATTAGTTTTATGCTGGAATTTTAACAATATTCTGAACATCCTTCCAGTAAAAAAAAAAAAAAAAGAAAAAAAAAAAGATAAGCGAAAAAAAGATCAAGGCCTAGTTTTTCTAGATCCATAACACGCAAGAGTTAAGTTCGTGAGGTAGCTTCCAGTCCGGAAAAATACTTACACATAAGAAAAATACTGTGCAAAAGAATAATCCCACCTGTATCAATGGGATTATGTTCATGCATGTTACATACATACTGCAGGGTCAGAGCCTGAGAATCTATAGATATTTGCCAGAGCACAAAGCAGTACCAATCATTACATAATAAAAGCTTTTAAAAGTAGAGAAATGTATATCAAATTCAGCATTACCTGGTCCGCTGCTGTTTTGTTTTGAAGTGACTCTGAATAATGCGTGTAGCTTTTACCACAGATGCATATTCCTTCCGTGCTCTGCAGCCTCGAAACCAGGCTTGAATTACTTGGGCTGCTCTGATTTTGTTAACCCACTGCCTGGCTTTATATCCTCTATATGATGCCTATTAAATATATCAAAAGAAAAAAAACACCTTCAAAACTTGTTTTTGTTTAATGGAACAAACAAAATTAAAAGGAAAAAAAGTCACGTGAACATGAAAGGCTTTTAAGATTCCAATCTCTACAGTATTACAAATATCTAATTTATCACAATGATGTTTTCTAAAGCAACTGAAATGCATTCAGGGAAATACCATAAATGCCACTCTCCTTAATGTCTCTAAAAATAACAATGTCATGAAGAAACAAATACAAGAGAGATTAAAAATAGGAAAAAAAAGAAAAATCAAACCAAACCAACCAACCACAACCAACCAAACCCCCACAACAACAACAAAGGAATAAAACAAAAACAAACCCACCACCTTCTGGGATTACCTGAATTCTAATGGCCGCTTTTTTCATTTGATGGTATCGTTGTTGTTCAATATTTCGCATCTGATGGGCTCTGTAGTGCTGCTGTATTAATATAGCAGAAAACCTGCACTGAAGGTACTTCTGTCTCTGAATAAATCCACGAAAAAATGCCTTAAAAGAAAGAGACATAATCTTGGAATATTTCACCACTTGCATGCCATTCACTGAGATGTTTGTGTATGTTAAAGTACAGCTGCACTCATTGGCTTGTTAGAAAAACAACAATAGAAGCAAATAAACTTCTGACTTCCCAATGAATACTTTTTTCTATGTTTTAAACAAAGTAATCACGCTTAAATTATTTAGAATATGCAAGTTAAATATTCAGAAAATAACTAACAATCTGCCACTTCTCACCCAAACCACGGAGGTGAGGAAGGCACACTTGTTATCTGTTAAGGAGAACATGGGCTCTCCAGCAAGACAGTAATAGCAACCTAATAAATTATTATTATTATTATTAGAGACTATTTATTTCCCTTTGTTCCCTCATTTGAGGGAGAAAAATCCTCTCATTCCAATAATATCCTAAGGAGAAACCGCTTCTAGTAGGGTAAAATAACTAAGGCCAGAGGAAGTCAACTTAAAGCTTTTTTCAGAAGGGAAAACAAAACAAAACAACCCAACACAAAAGAAAAAAAACCCCACACCCTAAAACCATTACTATACAATCAAAAGTACCTGAATTTTTATTGTGTTTTCTTTAATTTTGTGAAACTTCTTCTTTTCAATGAATCCTCTGACTGTAGCCTGCACAATTATAATGTTCCTCCGGGTCTGTAAGTAAGTCATTCTTTGGTATTTCACAGTCAAGTGGGATCGGTAACATCGTTGTAAGACAATTGCTGCTTTTTTGTAGCTTATATATTGTGATTTAGTTTTATGCATTAAGTAATAGGCTTGTAACGTAATAGCTGCTGTTCTAAGTTGAATAAATTTTCTACGCTGCACAGCCATCTGAAGAAAAGATTGAATTTTTCTTGCAGCTCGTATATGTCTTGCTATTTTTCTTGCTTTCATACCACGGAAAGCAGACTGAATAATTACTATTGCTTGTCTTTGAGCACAATACGCCGCTTTCTGTAAGTGAGCCCTGCGACATGCTCTGTACCACCTCTGAATAGCAACTGCTGAACTCCAAATCAGTTTATAGTGATTCCTTGCTCTTTGGCATCGGAACATAGACTGGATCATTATTGCTGCTGCTTTCTTTCTAAGAAAACGCCTCCTTTCTACACACATTTTTAAGAAGGATTGTATGCACCGTGCAGCAACATTGGTTTTATACAACTGCCTCGCCTTTTTAGCACGAAAAGAAGACTGAAGGCAAATGACAGCTTTTTTTATTTTTGCATAGTTTTCCATGTCAGCTTCTTTTGCCCTTTTGGCTCTGAACCTTTGTTGTATAACTCTGACAGCCCAGCACAACTGTTTGTAATATCTATATTGTATGTACATGCGATAACTAGACTGTATGACAGCTGCTGAAATATGCATGGTTTTCAGTTTCTTTCGTTCCTTCATGCCTCTATATGATGCTTGAATAAGAAGAGCAGAATTCTTCATTGTCAGGTATTTCTTTCGTTGATTCTTTCCTTTAATGTAGGACCGATAGTGGTTCTGTATAACAATAGCTGCAATTCTCATATTTTGATAACACCTTCTAGTCCTGTGCATTCTGTAGGCTGACTGTATAGTACTAGCAGCTAAACACATATGCTCAATCCTCTTCCGCACTCTGATACCTCTGTACACAGCCTGGATGTGAATAGTTGCTCTGCGAAGAGAAAGATACTCCAAAGTATGCTGTCTTGACAGAATCAAAGCTCTGTATCTTCTCTGAAAAACAAGAGTAGCTGCTTTAAGAGAGAGAAATCTTTGACGTTCTCTAAAAGCCTTAAAATTTTTCTGGACAACAATAGCAGCACAGTGCATTTTTTGACGCTGTTTTTTTGCACGCCTATCTCGAAAAGCATTCTGAATACAAGTTGCTGCTTTCTTTAATGAAGAGTAATGCTGTACTGCAATTTTCTTTAGCTTATTGGCTCTGTACCTCTTCTGTATTAGCTGGACTGCCCACTGAACTTTTCTGTAATGGCAGTACTGCCTATGCATTCGGTAGTTTCTCTGTAGTATAAGTGCTGCCTCATATTTTTTCTTCAAGATGCATCTTGTTTTCATTCCTCTATAGGCAGCCTGAAGAACTAAAACAGAATTGTACTGTTTCAAGTATACTTCTCTCTCACGTTTCCCTTCTCTGTAAGCACGGTAATGTTGCTGTATGATCACTGAAGCAAGCCTGACAGCTTGATAAGAAATGTACATTTTATGCATTCTGAACGTTGCTTGAATAACTGTAGCAGCTTGATGCATCTGCTGCAATTTTTTTCTTACCACAAAGCCTCTATAAGCAGACTGTATGATAACAACAGCATTAAGCAAAGAGAGATATTTTTGACGTTGAATTTTTGCCAGTTTTGTTGCTCTGTACTTTCTCTGAATTACAATAGCAGCTGTCTTAATGTAAATAAAGCGTTTTCTTTTGAGAAAAGTTCTAAATCTTCTCTGGATAATCTCAGCCGACTCACTCATAGTTCTTATATGTCGTCTTGTTTTCCTGCCACGGAATGCAGCCTGGATACGAAGTGTAGCCCTTTTCATAATCATATAGTTGCGAAGTTGTGTATTTCGCTCCTTACAAGCACGGAACCACTGCTGAATCCGCCTCGTTGCCAGCAACAATTTTCTGAAATCCCTTTGTTGTTTGTGCATCCGATAGTAAGACTGTATTATTGCTGCTGACTGATGCATAGTTTTCAAGTCTTGTCGGACCTTCATGCCTCTACAGGCAGCCTGGAGGATAATGACAGACTTCTTTAGTTCCAAATACTTTTTACGTTGTACTTTGCCTAAACAAAATGCTCTATATTGTCTTTGAATTATAATTGCTGCCATTCTCATTGCCTGATATTTTATGTTCAGGCGATGCATCTTAAACATGGCTTGGATACAAATAGCTGCTTGATGCATATTGTAAAGTTGTTGTCTAACTCTTACACCTCTATAAACTGCTTGCATTTTGACTGTTGCTTTTTTTAAAGACAAATATTTCTGCTTTTGACATTTAGCATGAATATTTGCACGATAATGCCTTTGAATGACTATAGCTGCAGATCTAAGTCTTTCATAGTCCTTTTTGACCATGTAGGATTTGAAGGCTGCTTGTATAGTTGCAGCAGATTTGTTTAGTTTGTTCAATTCTTTCCTCACAGTCATTCCTCGGTAAGCAGACTGCAAGACTAACACAGCTGCCTTTGTTTTTAGATAAATTGCACGTTGGGTTTTTTTCATACAGTAAGCTCTGAAGTGTTTTTGAATCACTAGAGTAGCTTGTCTTAGTTTCTTATACTTTAGTTGATTTACATGCATTCTGTAATAGGACTGAATAATTGTTGCAAGATTATGCTTCTTTTGAATTGTTTTTCTCACAGTTTTCCCCCTCCATATTGCCTGAAGATGCACTACAGAGTTACGAAGCCGAACATATTCTTGTCGTTGTTTGCAGCCTATAACGCTGGCTCTGTAATGCCTTTGGATAGTTAGCACAGCACAGTTCATACGTTTCAATTTTTTCACAGCTATGAATTTTCTGAAGGCAGACTGTATCTTAGTAGCAGCAACATGTTGTCTTTGAATCTGCTCTCGTACCTTCCAGCCACGAAAAGCTGCTTGTAAAGAAAGCACTGCTGCTCTTGTCATTAAGAAGTTCAGTCTTTGCCTGTTACCAGTCTTACAAGTTCTGTACCACCTCTGAATCACAACAGAGGCCTGAACCATTGCCTTGTATTTCACTCTTGCGGCATGAGCTCTAAAAGCAGTCTGAATTTTAATAGCAGCTCTATATTCAAGTTTAAGCTTTTTGCGTGCTTTGTAACCCCTGTAGGCTGACTGTAAGCACACAGCTGCTTTTTTAACTTGCAAAAACTCCTGCCTCTGACACAGCTGCTTTTTGTATGCACGATAATACTTTTGAATGATGACAACAGCACTACAGATGCTTAAATATCGTTGCCTGTCCCTTCTCATTCTGTAGCGTGCCTGGAGAAATAATGCAGTCTCCCTCCACCTTTGTATTTGTTTCCTGACAAGATGGCCTCGAACTACAGCTTGAATTCTTATGCAAGCACCCTTCAATTTCCTATAATCTTCTTTAAGTTGAAGAGCGTATCTACGAGACCGATACCTTCTCTGGACACAAAGTGCTGCCTCCCTTAATGCACAATAACGCTTATGTGCATGTCTCATCTTTACAAAGGCCTGAATCTTCACTGTTGCATCTTTTAAGTTTTTAAATCTCTTACGGACAACATAAGCACGGTAATTTGCCTGAATTTTTATCACAGATCTCAAAATGTGAGCCTCTTTTCGAGCTTTCAATCCTCTGTAGGCAGACTGTAGGACAACAGCAGCCCTACGCATCCTCTGGAAAGAAGCAGCTGCTTTTTTACAAGTAACATGTGCCCTGTACCAAGTTTGAATTACAGTAGCTGCATTTTTCATCTCTTTGTATCGTTTTACTTGCTGGTATTTTCTGACATGTGACTGCAATGTAGTAACAGATTTTTTTAATTGTAGAAATCTTAGTTTCTCTTTTTTCATTCTCCACAGTGACTGAACAACACAAACTGCCTTAGTTTGTCTGTATAGTTTACGTGCCTGCATGCCTCTAAAAGCAGTTTGGAGAACTACTACTGCTGCACGTTTTTGCAAATAATACTCTCTCTCAGTTTTTCCTAATTTATAAGCTCTGTAATACTGCTGAATTATCACTATTTTTGCCCTGTGTTCCTGGTAAATATGTCTAGCCAACTGACACCTGTACCAAGCCTGAATCTTGATAACACTTCGCTTAATATGTAGATACTGTTTCAGATCTCTGTTCATCCTATACCAAGACTGTATGACAAGGGCAGCCCTCTTTCTTTTAGCCAGTTTTGAAGACTGCCATTTTCGGAAATAAGTCTGAAGTACTAAAGTTGCTTTAATTTTCTGTTGAACTTTGGTTTTTTTCCATCTTCTGAATGCAGATTGAATAGTAAGTGCTGAAGACTTTAAGAGTTCGTATCTTTGCCGATCTTTTTTTGCCAACTTAGATGCACGCAGATAACTCTGAATTGTAACAGCAGCCCAAACAATTCGTTTATAGGCAGCAACAGCCTTCACCATCCTTATCCTTGCTTGTACAAAAATAACGTAGTATCTTAGCTGTAAGTATCTTTTCCTGGCAGCATATCTCCTCCAATAAGCCT
Source organism: Nesoenas mayeri (assembly GCF_963082525.1). Taxonomy (NCBI): domain Eukaryota; kingdom Metazoa; phylum Chordata; class Aves; order Columbiformes; family Columbidae; genus Nesoenas; species Nesoenas mayeri. The sequence continues at coordinate 17,837,618 of NC_137554.1, read as the reverse complement.
GCAGGAAAAACAAACCAACCACACAGAAAATTTAGTATTTTCTTCATGATATCTCAAGTTAAGCTTAAATTTGAGGACTGCCAACCTCAGTGTTATCTATTCCCTAACAATCAGACTTTTAAAGATTTCTCTATTCCTACTTAATCCCTAGGAAGAAAAGTACAAGTCTCTACATAAAGAAACCCAAAAGCCAAATGCTTGAATCACGGCTTTAAGTATCTTCTATTCTGGGAAAAAGCTAAATTTGCCCTGGTTACAAAATATTGCCTTTTAAACCATTTGATAAGTCAGTGATTCTGTAATTTCCATTCCAGAAAGTCTTAAGAATGTAATATTTAGCTTTGGGTAATAGCGGGGAAAGTATCTTGAGAAACTGAATTAACTGCCCAACTACCAGTTGGTAACTAATGTCTACCATTCTGAATGTGCCCACTGTAGGTGTCGTAACACTAGGAGAGTTAATTATTTTTTTTAAAGCTTCTTTAAGTAAAGTTCAGCAGCTGCAGAGGCAAGCCAACACAACCTCATCAGTCCTGAGCCTGACTTGTCTGAGGCCTAGTGTTTTAATGTTTATGGTATACCAAAATATTCACACTAAGAAGAAACAATTACTGATTTAATAGCATGCTACCATTTCTCTCTGAAGATAAAAAGTTACTAAAACATCTCAAAAGGGGGCAAAAAAAAAAAAGAAGAAAAAAGTTACATTTTCATTAAGACATCAGTTGCTGCAAGCAAAACAAATGACCCTGAGCAAGACTTTTTTTTTTCTCCACAGATTTCAGAGGGTTTCTTTGTTTTGTAATCTTACTTTAGATTGTATTACCTGAATGACTGTGGCAGATTTACTTCTTACTTCCTCCAGTTTTGTCCTTTTCAGATTTAAGAAAAACATCCTGGCTAAGTATCTTCTCCAGTGCTTCTGGATGAAAATTGCTGCATTCACTTTCTTCAGGGTGCGTCGACGGGACAAGAAGTTTATTGCGGATTTCTGAATTATCCGAGCAGCTTTGTCTCTTTCCTACAAAGAGTACATTTCCACTGAACAGTTAGGAGTGGAATTTTCACTCAAAATTTTTATATATTGAAATGACTATCTAAAGCAGGCTCATAAATATTAGGCTTGTTGATAGAACAGCCTTATTTTACTGTAGTAAAAAAAAACTTTTCTGAGATGGAACATTTATTTCAGCACCAAGCTATTTGTAAGAGGGTTGTGTCATTTAAATCTGAATCCTCCTGCCTTCAGTAGTTCTTCGTCTTTGATACTCAATTTTTCAGCGCTCCTAGGAACCTCTTTTTAAGCCTTAATTTTAGTTCTCATTCATAAGAGTTTAAGATGGTCTTACTAACAGAACACACTAGAATGCTTTCAAGGTATATTTAAATAATGTAAGCATATAGTCATACCAGCTCACATGCATCTAACACAAAGTTTCGTTTGCACATACCAACCACTGTCACTATAATAACTCAAAGACTGCAGTAACAAACTGATGTACATCAAAGTAAAAAGACAAAGCAAGTAACAAACAATGTCAGTATTTAGATCATTTTGTCAGAATCCTCCTACTAGCCTATCCTACCATAGGGCAAAGTACATTTGCACACATTGTAAGGTTAAATTAAAAATCAAGCTAAAACAAAAAATGCTTGCAACTCTTAGAGATTTTGTTTTTGATTTCCCTTACCACCATTTTTACTATTAGTTATTTCAAAACAGTTATAGAAGGAATGTTTTGTCTTCATCACTAAGGTTGTGCAGTTTTTAAAAAGCAAAGGAACTAGAGATTATAAAAATATAACCTCTTCCATCTTCTACACCACAGATTCTTAGAATGTAACACTTGAACACTGTTCCAACATGAAATAATATGTATCTCAGACACAGTGGTATCTCAGACACAGCGTCATAATCTTTAAACCATCACAAGACCCCGTATAGCTCCTAAAAAAGCAAGAAACAAAATATCGGAAGTCATGAGATTCCACTCAAAAGACTGGTGAAGTTTAGCTCCTGAACAAAAATAGTAAATCCATGCAGAAGTTTAATTACTCTTATAGACATTAATCTTGTAGACATTAATAGGAATTAAAAACTACTCCTTTTTTGTTTTAAGGAAGCAGTGCAACTATTTTATATTTAAAATATTGGGAAAAGTACTTAAGGGATGACATGCTGTATTCAGAACACACACATACAAAAAAAGATCAGTAGCCTTTAAACAAATGTAATTACTTAAGAACAATCTTAAATCAAAGTGGTTTTTAGTAGATTACACAAACAAGAAGGCCATATATTTTCTTAACAAAAATTATACTTATTAATTTAAATGCCGATATTATTCTAACAAACCTGTGTACTCCAAACAGCAAATTTATATCACTTATTATTTCTCAAAGTAGAAGCTATGAATATTGCACAGGCAAAAGATACCTGAGAAAGTTTCAGTTCCCTTTTCAGCCTGTAATTCCTCCAAGCAGACTGAATTAACCGTGCAGCTCGAGTTTCTTGCCGAAGGTCTAGAAGTCGTGAACACAGAAATGATAGGTAGGTAATAACAACCTGTATAAACACAGAAGATGGCAAGTTAAGGGCTACAGGGAAGAGCAGGAATGTTCAGAAGAGAGCAGAACACGTTCACATCAACTCTAAAGACATTTTACCTTCTCATCAGGAATTGTATTTGACATGTCTGAGTGATGGATCATTGCTGGTATTCCACCTAGGTCAGAAACTGCAGCATTGATCAGCTGGAAGTTTTTCCTTTCATTGTCCAAGAGTTCTTTGTATAGGTCTGAGGCAGTTACAGCTTTGCAAAGAGAAAATGTTTGTCAAATAAAATTGTGCATGAAAGAAATAGATGTAACATGAACTTCTGTGCAGCCAGTAACTCACTTTGGTCAAACATTCCTTCCGTAATATTTAGAGAAGTATCAGACTCTGAGGAGGATGAAGAATTTAGTCCTACTATATGAGTCCTTGAGCATTCAACTGTTTGAGTTGTACGTTGGCACACAGCTTCCAAAGGCACATAACATGGATGATAATGATGAATCAAATGACACAATACTCTACCGTCTGAGAAACACACTGTGAAATTTTCAACCTGTTAAATAAAACACAATAAGATACAAGTTCCTTGAATTTTTGTTACCAATTAGTTGGTATAAACTGGATATAAAATTCTTGTACCTTTGAAAGCAACCAAGTACAACTTTTTTTTAATGACTGTTTATCCTAGAAGTATTTGTGCATAAAATTTTCAGCATTTTAAGAACTGTAAGAATTAAACTAAAAAAAAAAAGCACAAACAAAACTCTAACAACCCCACATTTCAGCAAAAATTTTCTATTTTTAAAAGGCACTTTTATGCACATGACTAACTGGAAGGGGAGATCCTTTTCTAAAAATTTGTTTAAAAGGAGAGCTGCAGCTAAACTCATAGAAAAACAGTTATTTTGAATCAGATTGAACAAAGTCCGGAAGAATATTTAAAACTATTATTGGCTGCTACTACATATTTGATAGTTTGAAGAATTCTGCTCTATAAAGAATAAGCATTCTTATTACAGCAAAGGATGTATTTGCAGAAATGTACACAAAAACTATTTACCTTTATATTGTAAAATCCACAAACAGCATTAACCCATGCCATGAGCAGCCTCACAGTTGCACTGTAACTTTGAGGTGAGGAGTTGTTACTATTATCATCTTCTACTCTACAACAATTCAGAGAAGTCTTGAGAGCACCCAATTGTGTTTTCTTCTTGTACACACTCTTTAAAAACTCAATTTCTTCTTTTAACTGTTCCACATTAAGAAAAACATCCACCTATTAGGAAAAAAAAAAAAATTACGTAGGACACCAACAGTCTGACATATCATGCATTATAGCAGCTGGATGCAGAGGGTTTAGATATGGCATTTTAAAGAGACATTACCGCCACTACTTAGCAGTACTTGCCACATCGAATCACTAGTGGATAATCTGGACTTGTCAGCATCGATGGCAGCATCTGCTACCAACTGCTTCAAATAAAATAACCTAAACCCACACTTCCACTGTTCTGTGTAAAAGTTACTTCATTTGTCAATAGTTGGGGGAAAACAGGGAGATTCCCCAAAACAGCCCATTTAATTTCACCATACTTTCAGAGGAAACAACAATTTCAGAGTCTCGCCTGCATTTCTATTGAGTCCATGTAACACACTCCCTATTTTAAGGGATTCTGAGAGGACCTGAGCTGGTGTTGTGATGGTATGAGAAGATCTGGAGAAGTAGCATGTCCACAGGGCTTGGATAAAACCAATGCTCACTGAAACTACTTCTTTAATCAGAAGCAATGCAACTGTGACACATGAATACAGGAGAAATGACTGGAGGAAGGTAACTACTGTTATAGTTTTGATTAGTTAAATAAGAAAATATTTCCATTTGCTTTTTATTATGTTTTTCTGGCTCTTAAAACAATCTTAAGAAAACTATTTTTGCTTCCTCTATCAATTTATTCCAGTGGCTTTCAAATGTCACTGCAGTAATCCTTAAAATAAAAATCTTCATTCTTATTTCAAGAATATTTCTTCAAATTGACTGTTTCAGACAAATGGAAGAGAGCTATAGTTTCAGGGCTTACTTTATAATTGTCTAAGAGTGTAACCTCAAAATGTTCATTTCAGTTATTAATAACTTACCAGTGTTTTGAGACCAACATTATTTTATTCTTAATTATAAATTCTCTTGGCATCCAACATGAACTCAGAAGTTTTTTTCTAAAAAATTTTACGAATGTATACAAGAAAAAGCCCATATAAAATGCTACCTAAACTGTATTGTTAGGACGCAGTTAGCAGATTTAGGTAAAGTTTGCATGGCACTTCAAACACACAAAACGGAATATTTCATAGTCTAAAATTTGATTAGCAGACACTTTCACAGACAACAAATATTCCTGAAAGGCTGGTGTTTTCATTTTCTCTTATTTATAATTACTAACAAACAAACAAAGTAATTGAATAATACCTGGAAGGCAAAGACAATTTTCCACAGGAGAGCTAAAGTTCGCTCTCTGTGTCTATCCACAATATCCCTGGAGTCAATTGAAGCACCTATCAAATAAAACAACGAATTAAAGCATGCACTGGTCCTCTGATGCCCTTAGAATAACCCTGATATCTAGGCCTTACCACTTTCATCTTTCAAGTGAATTCCTCGCTCTTTAAGGACATTAAGAACAATGTCAACATTATGCATCTTCTGTAGACGACTTATTGCAGGAACTCTCAGTTGTTTTGAAAGACTCCAGTTTTTTGTGAGAAGTTCCATTGTTCTCCTAACAAAGGGAATTTCATGGTTTAATCTCGTAGCTGAGCATGATACAAAGCAAAATAAATAATTCAAAATAATTCTGTATCAACGTACACAAGACGAATGCCGCATTGTAAGTCCACAGCCAGATTGGTTACAGCAAAATCAAATTCATCAAGCGGAGTTTGAATATGACTGACGGGTAGTCCTAGGAAGCTGAGATGGCGGGAAAGGTCACCTTCACCACTCAGGAAGTCCCGAGAAAATGCAAGCAGAAGGTCTTTGCTAGCCTAAAAGGAGGAGGGGGGAAAAAAAGGAAGGTAATCTTAACACTGCAGTATTTATCAAGCAGAATACAGTTTTACAGTTTTTGCTCCTTGCTCCTCAAATTACATTCCAGATTTCCCTACCTAGTACTTAAAATTTTATATACATTTAAAAAAAATATTTTTAACCAGTTCACACAGCTTTAATTTTCATCACACCTGGCTACTACATCACTCATCATTCAGGAATACTTTTTTCTCAGTCTGTCTGCCTACATAGTACAAATCCAGGAAAAGGTGATTTCATTTGAACATATTTGTTAATCAAAGCCTTTGTATGGCAGGTGTTGCATAGTCGTTCTTATCACAGCAAAGTAACAGAAGAAAAAAAAAACAAAAAAACCCAGGAAAGCCCAAACTGACTTGCAGTTTAAGATCAGCTGCAGTATGCTAGAGTGATATTTAAAAATAGTGCAGAAGCTTATATTTAGAGAGGGAAGACAGACAATACAAGATAATTGAGTCCTTCTTACAGGACCAACATCTCAAAATTTTCTTGGCAATGCCTTTATATGACTGTGAGATGTGTTGAGAATGTTTATGCCAAAGACTGAACAGCCAAGACTTGTTAAAGAAAAGTACATAGACTTTTTTTAAAAAAGTACATATTTTACATTGAGTCTTAGGACAATATTGGAGGGAGACATCAAGTCACAGCTCTCTTACCTTGAACTCAGCATCTTTACAGAAGAGGCAAGGGTCATGGTCAATCATTCTGGACCTCTTGGCATAATCCAGAAAGCAAACTAACAACAGCAATTTTTTCAGTGTGAATTTTGACAAAGCTTCTTCATGACCTAAAAAGACAGAGCCCTTTAAGTGCTAGTTCAAAAATTAAGTGCTAAAAACCTATTTTTGGAAGTAGTAGTTACCTTCTCGGTAAAGGTGAGGCACAGAGGGATGTCTGTATTCAGCTGCAATATCAGGGTTCCAAAGCAAGCGATTAAGGATAAATATCGCCAAACCCATAACATCACTATTACTCTCCAAGGCTAACAGTTCTCCATAAACAGTCTAGTATGAAAGGAGGGGGAAAAGGCAGAAATGTTAAAAATCACCCCAAATACTACAGGGTTTTTGTTAAATAACATTACTGAAATTCTGAAGTAGCAAATGGTAATTTGTCTTTAACAGTCAGCCAGTTTTTCAAATCAGTCACTGAATAATAAAGCCAAAGGAAATTTCAAAATATCCAGTCTCTTTCCAACACAGGTATGAACATCTGCATCTGAGGAATCAATCAGGAACTTCCTTAAGACAACTGCATTTTTCTCCAGTTCAGTGAAGAGTAAAACTGATAGGAAACCAGTTTTGTGTTATTTGTCAGAGCTAACTTTGACTCTCCTTCATTAAACATCTGCCTCTTTAATAAGGTAAGCACTTTTTTCAAAGCAAGTCTGTTGTAATAATTTAAGAGAGATGTAAATATGCTATAACTGAATTGAACCTACCTGGACTATTAAAACAGGAAGTACAAAAAAAACAACCCTGAAACAACCCCTGCTAAAAGAAAATTGCTAAATGTCCTTTAAACTTTAATAGACCATAAGTTCTGCACTTACCTCCAGACCTATACGCAGCCACAAGGGGTTGTAAGATAAAAGCCAGTTAAGGACTTTCTGCCTCTCTCCTGCAAGAGAATATCTTGTAATATTACATCCAGCAAACACTTCATGTTATAGCAAAAATTTATATCAACCAATTTTAGATTAAACCAATTTAATGTGTGAAAAATCCCTTTTCTACTTACAAGAAAGGAAAGGATACAAAGTTTTAGTATTCTTACCTACATCTTTCCAGAGGTGTCTGTCTCTACGAACTAGCAAACGTCTAGTTTCAATCTCAACTTCCAGCTTCTTAATAGCTTTAACCATTGTTTCAGACGTAAACAAACGGCAAGCATCCCGTCGTAACTTATTCAGCTTACGATGAGCTGTATAAGCTTTTAGAGATGCTTCATCTTTTGTTGGTGCTTTAGGAACACTGGTTTTGTGGTGGTTCTCTTCTCCCAAAATAAGAGCAGCTGCATTTACTATTTAAACACACACAAAAAGTATGTGTTTACACCTCAGATAAAGATAGCTTTGTCCATTTAACTTATTTTTTTCATCTCCAAGTTCTCATTTTGTTATTTTCCTTTTGACTAATAATTTTATCCCTCAGGAAGCTTATCAGCTGTTGCACTAAACATGTATTGTCAAGTACATCTATGTTACTCAAATATTTAATATGACAATGCTTATTTCATAAGCAAGCAGTGCTAGGAATTCAGTTTTAAGATTAATTGTACCATCTTCCATTTTTTAGATTGGAGCTAAAGATAGAGGAAAAAGCATGGTACCATCATTTTAGTAACATGACAGCTATAATGTTTTTCCGCAGATGGGGATTCTCCACTCAACACCACTGAGGAGTGCTGCAGCCATGCATTCCAGTGTGTTTCTTGCTACAGAGCTCACCCCCCGTTCTGTTCTGTGGTGTGCCATCCACACTTAACACAAAGGCAAAATATGGCTCTGAAAAGGGTTAGATAGTTATAAAATTCTGCTGAGACAGACAGCACTGTCTCCAATGTGAGAACTGCTTTTGGTTTAGTATATGCCATATTTTCTAGCATAACTGCTACTGAAACACATTACCAAATATTTGGTTTATGATTATCACAGTATTAAGCCAAAGGCTGAAAAGGGAAACAGAGGTGATATATATAAATTAAAAAACAAAAATCTACTCTTCCCTAAGAGTTTAATGTTACACATACAAAAGTGACAATTCAGGACTACTGTAAAGCTAGTACTACTATTCATTAATATTAGTAAAATACATTATATAATGTTTAAGAACATTAAAAGGCAAAGTGAAAATTCTTGTACTCTTACCTTGTGGGGTGTTTGTTTTTACACTGAAGTCATCAGGGGTCAGTACAAAATTTAACCACCAGGTAAAACCACGTTGCTGCTTTTCCTTCCAACGTTCATCATAAAACATGTTTTTAGCAGCAAAAGGCATGGGGTGCCTAGGGATGACTTAAAACAAAACAACAAAAAAGTCGCTCTAGTTCTTGAAATGTGTGATAACCAATACACATTTCATTGTGGAAAGGATTAATGTTCGACACTACAATTAGCACTATAGCAGAAAAAAGCAGATTATTAGAATCTTCAGTGACTTGCAGACCAGTCACCACTAGATAAATTCCAGTCACAAAATATGGATTAAGTTATTAAAGCACTAGAACAAAGACAAGATTTCTAGAACCCAAGCCATTTGCAATGCACATATCTTGGGGCAAAAACAAGTTGAATTGAATTACATCCAGAAAGAACCATTTTATAGATGTGTTTTTTCTGATCAAATCCACTTAGTATTATTATGTCTGCAAAATCAGTACCTTTTCAGTTTTCTCTTCTTACATATTCTGTTGTATTAAACATCATCAGATACGGAAGGGGCATTTCACTGATAACCATCAGTCAGCTGGGAACATACGTGTAATGTAGCTCTTGCACTTACAGGCAAAACTGGAGGAAAGTAACATTTACCTTCAGCTGGCCATGTGTTGCAACCCATTTTCTTATGAGCAGTCAGAACATGAAAGTTTACATGTATTTTTCTACTATATACTGTTTCATTGTAAGTACAATCTTTTACTTCATCTCCACTCTAACCAGCTGGGTCTTACCAATCACCTGCAGTAGCAGTTACGACATTCAGCTCAGTGCACATTGTTTTACTAAACACCAGAAGTCTGCCTACCTGTTTTCAGTGGTTTCACAAACGTCAGGTGAGACTGAGCCAACCCAGGGATGGGTTTACTAATTCTGTTGGTAGTTTTAGATGCCTTCTGAAGTGAAGAACCTATAAGCATTAACATATGAATATTAACAACAAATACGTCAGTGAAAGTTACTGTATAAAGGTTCATATCACTTGTAAACTATGCAACTGGAGTAATTCCCCATGAAACCATACAAAGTACCAGTAATCTCCTGTTGATGGAAAAAGTAAAGAAGTTTGACTACAATCAAAAGGGAAAAATAGTTAAAAGTAAATAAGAGCTCTCAGATTTCACAGTTCCTCCATACATTAAGGAAATATACTATTTGCAATTCGTTATCATATGGCTAGAAACACTATGTCGATTAGGAAAAACATTCATTAGAACATAAAGTGTGTGTTCTGTAAGAATCTGGTGTAAGAGTCATGACTCTTCAGGTGTTGACTCACCTCTTTTCCCACTGTTAGATGCATACTACAGTCATGCTCATTTAGAGCAGCCTGACTCTTGTTACCTTAGGCATCAAGGCACTTGCTAATAAGTATTATCCACAACATAGCAGTAGAAGGACTTAAACAAAACATGAGGGAAAAAATGTAGATCTAGGCTTTCTGAACTCTCAACATGTAAAAATACACACTTTTAGTGTAATTATTTTGTTACATTGACATCAGATGAAAGATTAAAAAAGAATGTTCTTGCAGATGGACTATAGCTGCTGCCTGACATCCACTGACAAGATGGTACTTCAGAAACAAAAGAGAGAGACCATAAATTACAGGTTGCACTGTCCTGCTTAGCTAAAGTAGTATTTTTCATAGAACATTCACTTCTAGAGAGGTGACAAAGTCACTCTAGTCTCTCAGATATTTTATAATAAAGTTAGATCTTAAGTGGATTAACTTAATGATAGGTATTTTAAAGTTAACTTTTAGCAGTGAAATGTGATTTATCTTTGTGAAACCTAGAAACTGACTATGCAATTAAAATAATAACAAGTTATATTTCTCAAGAAAAGTTGCCGAGAAGAATATAGCCCAAAGCTGTCATCATTTCTGTATTTCACAACCAGCATTAATAGACAAAGTCATTTTGGGCTCACAAAATACTTCCTTGTCCAGCCCATCTAGCTTTACCATAATGGGTGAATACAAATAACCTGCTTGATAACACAGCTTTTCCTGCTGCACAGTAACACAGTTAGTGTGTTGTGGTTTTACATTGTGGGCTATCTTAGAAAGCCTGAAATGAAAGTGCATTACTGTAAGCCCCAAATCAAATCTACATCACAGAACAGACCATTTGAACTGAACAAAGTAGCATGTTATTTTGATCTGAAAGCCATAATGAATTTTTCCTGTTAGGTATATTGCAGGGACTGCTTGAAGACACTGCAAATTAAATGCTTCTTTCAGATACAGACCCTCATGCTTTTTCTATTCCAGAGCATATCTGGGAACGGAACATTTAGAAAACCCCAAATACATTGAAATATAAGAAGTCAACTTCAGATCTACAAGCAACAAAGTACTGGCAAACTATAAAGGCAGGAAAAAAAATATCTACACAAGGCTGACAACAAGCTAATTACAGACAATAAAAACCAGGAAGCATGAATGAGACTTGGGAACTACATATTTGAAAACATTTGACAGCAGCAATAGAGTCAAACATTCACAATGGTAACTGGGCATATGACAGAAATCTCATGCAATGAGTAATTTTCTAGTAAATTTGAATTACATAATAAGGTCTTTGCTCCAGAACTGCCAGATGCTTTTCCTGGTACTGTCATTAACAAGGTTTACAAAATAAAGTAAATTTGAAGCCAATTACATGATCAGAACACTGACCTAGTTATCAAATGTTTAAAATGGAGATAATATCTAACAAATTGCAAAGGCCCACATTTGAGTGATATTCCCGACTTGCTAGACAGTTCAGTTTGGTATACAAATTTCATAATTAAAGGCATCTTTCAGAAAGTGGTAAATGAAGGAAATACTGCTCACCAGCTTTCCTTCTCTGCCCTGCTCTCTCTCGGTTTGTGGGTTTGAAGGCTGACGGTCTCATAGCAGTATGCATTTTATTGTCCACACCAAATCTTTTTCTTTCCACTTCTTCCACGTTTACCAGATCTGTAACTCTGCTATTTTCTGCATATGTTTCACTTTTCCTCTTACGACTCCAAGAAGTTGATCCAGTAGGAGATGAACGTACTTTGTCATTGTGACACTTATTTTCAGCTGAAACGGGATCTATAACTGGAAGACATTTAGATATTTCTGCTTTTGTATGTACAGACATCACATTAGCACATTCCATTATTGCTTTACTAAGGCATTTTTTAGATTTTGGATGGATGTTGTTTTCTTCAGCAGGAGCAGGTTTGTTTTTGATGACAGTGGCAGAAAGAACCGGACGCTTTTTTGGTTGCTTTCTCCGAGAAGAATTTTGAGTCTGCAGATCCTCTGTAGAAGGAAAATTGAAGGGATTTCCTCTGGCTTGGTCACAATGAAGTACCTGTGATTCTACATTATGCACTTCAAAGGCTTCATTTAAGTTGTGCTCTATGTGAATATGTGTTTGTGTCTCTGCATCTCCACTTTTTTTCCATTTTGAGGGCGGGCGTTTCTTGACAACGTAAGTCTCTGTAGTAGTGGATATTAAAGCTGCCTCAAGTTTAGGAGTCTTTGATTGCTTATCTGACAAGCTGTCTTTCACAAATTGATCAGGTGACAGAATTGGAACAGATGGCCTGATTGTATCTATATCTGCCTGATAACTGCCATTTACAAAAGAATCTGGACTTAAAATTCTCCTTGTACTTAAAGCAGGCACAGATTCTGAGTGTTCTGGTGTGCAAACTGGTGAGAGTGTACAATTAAGTACTGTATTGTTTGAAACTGGCAGTTGCGCTAAACCTATAGAACTGCACACACTTTCAGATTTTAATTCATTGTGCTCATGAACAATTTTCTTGACATTACAGCCATCTGTTTTGGAAAATAACTCATTTACAGTGACAGCAATATCTGAGAATGTAGTAGACCTTCTCATTGCAAGTGGCGTGCCAACAGGAGTACGACATTCCTCTAGCACTGGTGCAATAGGAGATATTGGCAATTTATTTTCTGAGCCAACAAAGGGGTCATTTCCTGGGGATGTACTATTTTGTACTGTGTCCTGATTTTCACATGGCTGAAGTGGGCTTCTAAGTCTGTCCACCTTCTGGGAAACTTGAAAGGTTTTATTAACATTTTTATCTTTCCAAGTACTTTTTTTAACTTTTGTTGAAGAAGATGTTTCTGAAGAGTTTTTCTTTTTTATAGTATCCCAAAGACTCTTCTGAAAAAGAACCATAAATAAAAGTTAATATGCTGACTTTCTACGTAGTTTTATATCTAAAAGTGAACATTACTAATGTATTCATTTGAAGTGTAAAAATACTATAAAAAGAACACCTGGACCAAAATTCACCTTAGGTTATTTCCAGGCTTGAAAACAGCCTTTGTGGTCATGTTTTAGTTTTATTCTCTAAGCTGCAATGCACCAGCATCTACTTTCCAACCCAGCTGAAAAAATTCAAAGACAATGGGCATTCCCACAAACAGCATCATTTATCAATTTTTAAATTCGAATCCCATTCATTGAATTTTCTACTAATAAAAATATCTGTGTCAGCTATACCAAAGTAATAGAATTAAGACACATAAAAACCACACATACCTTTTTCTTCAGAGGCACTTCAGCAACACCCAGGAGCACAGCTTGATGCTTTACAATGCCATTAATAACAAAAGTTACCAGTTCTCTGACTTTTCCTTCTTCTAACGGTGTCCATGTTACAGCAACAAAGATTCTTTGTCCTGACTATTGGAGAAAGAAAAATGTTTAATATCCAGCACTTAGGTACACTTAGGTAACATCAAAGATGGATTAATCAAATCAAATGAGAAACAGTATACAGAAGTAACATACATTTCAACAACATGAACTGACAAACAATTATTAAATGTTTAAATGTCAGTTTTTCCTTCTGACATGCAAGCAACCTCCATCAAAAGTGTTGTCTTACTAAAAGGGTATATTCATGAAAATATAATGGAGAGCAAGCAAGAACACATAACAGATACTAGACAAGACAAGATTTGAATGAAGTAGAAGAAATTACATCATTTTTTTGCACATATTAACTAAATAAGTCCACTAAACTAATTTTGAGAGAATCATATTTGGACTAACAATTAAAGGTTAATTTTTAGGACCTCAGCTGAATCTAAATAAAAGCATCAAATTTTTTAGTCAAGCGATTTGACACACAAGTTCATTGAATAAAAATTAAGACACCACCAATGAACAAGGAAGTCATGGTGCTATATGTGATCTATATAAAGATTCTTCATGCACCATGACCTCTACGGAATCATTTCAATGCTCTGCTGATATCAAAACCAACAGATCAAAGAATGCTTATACCTCAAATAAAATCAAAGAGAGCGTGAAAATGACCAATCTCTTGAGCATTTCAATTAAGAGTTCCACATCTTTGGGCAGATGCATTTAATAAACACAGACAAATAGTGAAGCCGGTCAACAATGGTTAGTATTGATTAATTACTGTAGGAACTTGTTATACAAGTCCTTCACAGCGAGACTCCAGCCTGTTTTTATAGGCACATTGTTGCAAGAGATCCCCAGAGTTTCTTCTCTCACAAAGACTCTGGAGAGTTCTGAAGACCATGATATGTTTGCCTGGATGGTCCTTTTAAAAATCGGCATTGTTTGGCTTAATTGTAGTTTATATTTCCTTTGGAATCGTAAAGATTTATTCCTAGATTAGGACTGCTTTGCTCTCTATTGTATCATTAATTAACACGCAGAACAGTGAATTAGTATCCTCTTCATAACAAACGCCCTCAGCCTTTTTCCTGAAGTAAACAAATGTCCTCCAACTTTTTGAGATGTCACACTTTTACACCTCGTATTGTTCTTTCTCTGTCTTTAAAAGCACACTCCCAGAGAACAAATAAGTGTTGTTTTGGTTTGGGTTTTTGCACCTTACTGAAAAAAGCAACCCTGTTGAGTGCGGATTTACCGCCTCCTCAGCCTGTGACAGCCCGCAGAGGTCTAACCCTGCCATTCTGCAGCTCTTCCCCTTTAACACGAGCACAGCACCCACAGCCAGGTGCAGCTCTCGGGGTACCGCCTGCCCAAACCCGCAGCACTACGCGGCCGGGTGCCACCTGCCCTCTCCCGGGGGTTATCGCGCTGCAAACCGGTAACACCCCTCACACCGGCAGAGCGGCGCGGGCGGGAGCAGCCCCGCAGGGTACGGCGTGGGGTCTGCTCGAGCGTCACACACACCCACCCACCGGCCTCGCCTCTGCTGCAGCTTCGCGGCCCCCGCACCGCCCGGTACCTGCACAGGAAAACGGCGATGCTCAATGCTGAAGCCCCTGGCAGAAGCCGGGAAGCGGTCGACCACCACATCGGCGTCCTCCGCGTTGGGGTTGTCGATGCCCAGGAGGCGCGTGCGGGAAGCGCCCACGCGCAGGCTGCCGAAGCTGAGGAACGGCGGCCGCGAGAAGTGGCTCAGAACCAGCACGACGGGGCCTTCGTCCGCGTCCGCGTCCTCCTCGCCCCGCCGCACCGCCCAGCGCCGCCGCGTAGGGCTGGCGGTGGAGCTCGGCTCCCACAGCGCCGCTCCAGAGAAGAAACCCGCGGCCATGCCCGCGGCAGAACCGCAGAGCGGCCCCGGCTCCGCTAGCGCTCCGTCACCGCCCCAACTGCCGCGACTCCGCTCGCCCGTTCAAATGCGGCCTCCCGCCAACCCCCGCGCGGGCCCGCTCCGCCTCGCCCCGCCTCCTCGCTTCTCCGCCAATTAGCGCTGGGCGTTTTATTTAAACGCCCCGACGTCGCCGGGGCACGAGAGAGGCGCCCCCGCGCGGCAGCGGGAGGAGCGGCCCCGGTCGCGCCGCGGAGCTGGTGACGGAGGCGGCCAGCGGGAGCTGGGATCAACACAAAAAACGGGATTCAGCAAAACCCCGTGCTAAAAAGCTCTTCCCATGTTAAAAAAAGAAATAAAACCAAGCAAAGCCAAGAACTTTTCTAAATAAATTTAATTTACAAAATATTTTAAAATAAAAAGTAGAATGAGATGCACACAAATGTGATGAAAAAAATTGCCTCATCTGTTTATCTTTCGTGAGCTTTAAAACTTAAAGACATATAGAATACTGGGTTTCCACACTGATTAAAACAGGGGCAGAATGCAAATCTTAGCACAAGCACCTCTGCAAGAAATCCTGTGAAGCGAGCAATGTTAAGACAAATGAACTTTACTTTTCCATAACAAACATAATTACACATAGGACTGAGTACTTCTACATTTACAGTACACTTCCTAACTTTTCCTTACAGCAAAGAATTTCCCCATAAAAGACAACTTTACTTAAAGACTTCCATCTAAAATACCAACCTATACAGATCACATTTAAAGCATGTTATCTGAAAAAACAGTGACAAAATATTGAGTTTATTTCACCTTATTCTTTCATATAAAAGGATGAACATTTAAACATGATCAAAATGGTTATGGAGGATTAAAAAATTTTGCCATTGTGACCTTTAATCCATTAAATCCTTCTAAACCAAATAATTTCTTCTGAACCATGAAAAAGATCCTTATGGGTTTAAGCAAAGTGACTGCCCTGCATTAAATTCTGTCTGTCATTCCTCATGAATCAAGCAAATCACTGCAAGATGATCTTGTAGAAAAAGATCACACATGACATGATTCACATGGACCTGCAGATAAATGCGATCTAATTCCCTCAAGCTTCAGTCGTATGGAGAACATGCAACCTGGATCAGTTACGCATGTGTGTCCAATATAGAAAAAAATCACATATTTGCTACTGTTTTCAGGGGAAAAAAAAAAAAAAAACCAACAAACCTCTGCTCATCTACAACAGCCTTCTCAGAATTCATTCATAATTTGACATTCATCAACGTCTATAAAGAAACTATTTTAAATTTAAAAACTTGAGGGTCATTTATTCCTTAGCACTCCATAACACATTTCATATTTGATCAAGCAAGTTATGAGGTGATTCACTTGAAGCATTCTTCAGAGTCCTGGATGCTCTTTCCCATTCATTACTAGGAAAATAAGCTTAGCTCTTTGATGATACCAAATAAATCTTTGTCATTATGGTCTGGCATGACCCATCCTTAAAAATAAAGATCCGAGTTATAATCCAGACTAAAGTAGCACTATATTTTTAAGGAAACCACAGCCTAAGGAAGATATATTGTCACCATTACAATTACCGATGTTCAGCATAAAAAGAAGCCATGAGAGTCATACTTCTGGAGGAAAAGTGTCAGTGCTCAAAGAAGAAATTCCAATATAAATAAATAAACTCAATATAAAATCCACTTAAAGAATTAAAGGCAGCAACCCAGTCAACAACCAGAAATTTGTTCAGCAAAAAAAAAAATACATAATTCAATGTTTAAACAGAACGACTACAGTAAGTTCTCAGAACCACGTCGCACTTTAGAGTATCAACACAGACTCCACTTTTCTCCTCAAAGGTCAGCATGTGGTAAAGACCAACTTTCTGCAATGTGCCACTAATCATCCTTCAGAGATATTTTTAGGAGACCTGCTTCTTCCTTCTTTGGCAACAAACAGTCAGCTGAGTCAATGACTGCCAGATAAAACAACAGCCTTTACTGTAAAAGCGCCCTCCAGGTCAAGAGGACGTGCACTCTCAGGTGAGTACCTGCACATGTTAAAATGGAGTTTCAGCCCCTGCAGCTGTGAGGTGCTGCTTTCTGCCCCTCAACTCCAGCCCTCTTCATCCTCCACCACGCAGAGATCAGCTGCTTCCACCTACCAGATGAAGTATCAGTCCATGAACACTTACTTTGCTCATATATGAATTTTAAATAGATGTAAAGCCGTAAGAATTATAGATTATGATATTAAAAAAATAAAAACTATGTATCTAGCACATAAGCTTTCCTATTTTCTTTCACTGTCAACTGGCAATGATCCAGCCTGACCAGCAGGTAAAAACACTAACTAGTAGTAGGGTTATCTGCAAATAAAAGAACGCCAAAGAACTAGTAGGTCATTTTTCTAGGAATGACTAGCAATTCTGGTCACCCAAACAGCAAAGATAGTGCTCATTTTTCTGAAAAACAAGTCCTTTTATAACCTGTTGCTTGTTGGGCACCCAAAAACTTGAAGCCCTTTGGAAGATATTTACCTCAATGTTTTCCGAATAACCAAATGAACTAGAGAAAAAGCCATTATTCAGAATATATATATAAAAGGCACAATCATGAAAAAAAATTTAAAAGGACATTATCAAGTAAATATGCTCCAAATTCCATTTTAGTATTTTCCTAGAGCGCCTTCTGAACAGACTGGATTTAAAAGAAAAAATTAGTTACCAACTATTTTTAAGCTGCTGTTTTGTCAAAATCCTACAATACTTTTTTTCTACCTTAGGACAGCAAAGACAAGAAATAACAGAGCACTAGGCTTTTTAGTCTGACAACAGCACTTACACCATTCATGTCAGGTTATTTTTAAGGGTACAATTACAAATGCTGGAAATCAGGTTTCATGTCCACAGGAATGTGCACATGTGGTAATACTCATAGGATACACACATGAAGACTTGAAAACTACACATAAACCGTCAGTTTTCAAGCCATGGAGTGTAAAGGTGACAGAAACAATTTTGAAAGGAGATGAAGGTGGAGTGAGAAAGCAGGAAGGGTAGTACTTGATAGTGTCCTTTCAGCAGGTGGCATTCAATGGCCTTGTTATTGCTGCGTGTTCTTTAGTAATCAGCTTCTTACCAGATGTATTTACAGCACGTCAGTCTGAACATTCCCAGAGCACAGCTCCAAATTTTACTTTAGAAATACAAACATAGAACAGTTAAACATATGTAGTCCTGTTTTAGAAACGGAACTTTTAAAGTTTAGGACTTCTATTGTGCTTCTTTGGCTAAGTCCTATTTAAATATCAGTAACGCTTAAAATTCTATAACTCTGCCACTATTTAACAGCTACAGAAATCTTTGGTGTGTTTAGGTTAAGAATCCATTAGGGTACAAGTTTCAAAATACGAACATTCGGGCAGCTCTGGACCTTCTCCCGCCAACTGCTCAACACTGAAGTAGATGGGGATTAAAAGAACCTAACACCTAAGTATTTAAATAGGATTTAAAACGATCCATGCCACTTAGAGTTTATAGAACTGGGATGATAAACAAGCTTTTCAGCACAGATCACTTGTGCTCAGGTCATTGGCTAAGTTCAACATTTACAACCTTACACATACACCCAATTTCCCATTTTAAAGTTTCTTTAAGATAATAATTTAAGAACAGGGGAAACTGCAGAAAATTTTGCCTTAATATGTAATTCTTGTGAGGAATAATGAAGATTATAAAATTACTTCAGATATTTTCTTTGGCATAATATTCACCAAACAAACACAGAATAATTATTTTTAAAGTAAGCTTAACATAGATAGCTTGATGTGGCTAAATTATGCTAGATTTCATGATGAATTACAGTAGACTTGTAGGTCAAAATGGTTCTTTTGGAAAAAACCTTTATGGCTAGTAAAGAAAAAGCTAAAAATAATTAAAGACATAAAATACTCTCAAGAATTTGACTTTGTTTTATAAACACAGTACAAGAAAGTGAGAAACAAAATAATTTCATTAGCAACTCACAAGAAATTTATAATTCCTGATTATTTATTTTTTTTAAATAGAAGTTGAGTACTGTTCTGGAAATACTAGCCTTTAAATTTCTTCTCTATCACAGATAACCTGAAAATGTGCAGGCTAATGCAGGACCCTGTTATGCTCTAACAAGGGTAAGCCATGCCAGTCCTTTCTGACTGCTTATAGATAAAAACCATCTTGCAAATATTCCCATTTTTTTCAAAGTTAGAGTGCGGGGCACACTTTAGAAGACAAGATTGAAAAAGCAAGAAAAAAATGCATATTAAAATTGTATAGGACTAACTGTAGAAAATCAGACAATACTATTGTCTAGATCCACCCACATAGTTCAATATTAGAGATCAAGGAAGAATTAAGAGGCCAAATTTAGGCAGCATGATTATACTCAGAGGGACCACCAAACCCCCTGCTTAGTGTCTTCATAAAATATCTGAATGACTTTTCAGAATAATCTAGTTCCTGTGTCCACTGGCTAGGCTCCAGAGTCCAGCAGACTTTAAAACCCTCCAAAAATGCCTGAGGGTTCAAGTAAAATTGTATTTTCATTTTTATGTGGAACATAATTCAAAGTTTGTGATTCATATCCCTGCCTGCCCTTACAACTTTTTATAAATTTGATACAGTCCGTATTCTTCCAGAATGCTTTCTATTACACTTAAAACATTAACTCAAAGTGAGATGCAAAAAGGCAAACGATTTTTTAAAATAGCTAGATATGTAATTACATTTCTCAGCCACTATCCTTAAAAGATATCAGAGCATAATTTTTAAAAGACCATCTATAAGATTTTTAAAAACTCTCAAAAACACAAGAAACACTCTTTCAGTATGCATCAAAATGTGCCTAAATGTTCAAATATTATGGAAACAAACCTGTTTTTGCAAAGCTATGCAGAAGACTCATGAGTCCAAATAAAATATAAAATATAAATCTTAATTGCCATATCAGCCTTCTGTTGGCTAATGGCTTAGTAAATTAGGTGGAATGTTATGGCCTGATCACGAATGTTCATTGTCTGAAATATTCTGTACATTAGGAGCTGTATCTAGCCCCAGCAGAGTTCCAAGATATGACTGGTCTCTAGGATCCAGCATTTGCTCGGGCCTTACAGGATGAACAATATTTGCAGGTTGTGGAGTGAGAGTATATTTCTCTAGAAATGATAGATCTGTTGCTCGTTGATAATCTGTCTGCTCAGGCTGTGGAGGAAGAATGCCATGGGACTGAGCAGTGTGCTGCACCAGATCAGCTTGCGGATCAGACATCTGAACAGGTACCAGAGTCACAGGCATACATACTTCTGTAGATACATTCTGTAGCAGAGTTTTGGCTTCTGATTGATATGCTTTGGGCTGTTCCACATACTGTTTAGCCTCTGTTTGGTAAACTTTGTCATCAGAGGTGTACTGCACTGGTAAGGAGACTAGCTTTTCTTCTGAAGATGTCAATGCCTCTTCTGCAGCCTTTGATCCATGAACATGATCAATATGATATTTCAGCTTGTCTTTCCGTTTAAATGTTGCATTGCAGTGTTGGCAATTAAAAGGTCGAGCATCCGAATGAATAACCATGTGTTTTGTTAATGTCTTCTTAATTCTAAAAGACTGATTACAGATTTGACATTTGTAGGGTTTCTCACCTGTAAAGACAGAGAAGTAAAAATTAGGTGCTCTCAGTAACACCATGTCACAAATAAATATGCAAATGCATACATGCATTATGAAATAGACACCTAGTATAAAACAATTCTACTGAAAAGAAACAGCATATGTTTAGCATCAACTTCAGAATCAAGGCAGCCCTTAGAAGTTTTGTTTAGAAGTTATATTAGCATACCATTCTCTCAATATTTGGGATTTCTGCCAGGTACACACAAAGGTAATCACAATATAAACCAAATAAAAAAGAACAGTCTTTAAACTGTTATGATACTGGTATTAAATGAGCTCAATTTGTACTTCTATACACTTCTGAAGGACAATGATTTCCCTAAATATAAGGCAGGAAAAACAAAGTCAGACATACAAAGACATACACCTTTCCAAAGGGATTTCAAATCCTTGCTTAGATTACCAGTTGAAGCATAATATTCTCTGGACCACAAAAAATGATTATAAGGTTCTGGGTAAATTTGGCAAGAACATACACCAGTAAACAAAAGGAAGAGGTGTAGAGAGCATACCACAGCCCTGCGTTGAGGACTACTAGTATTTCAAGTGATCCATTCAGAAGGCAGCATTCAGGAACAACCAACATATGGAAAAGAAAAAGTCGTCTTGTTGCTTCCTGCTCTCTTGCCATGAACGCTCAACAATCATAGTGAATAAAATAATTCCATCAATGTTGATGCATAAAAATACATTCCTACATGTTTTGTGGTTTTGTTGGGTTTATTTTTACCTGAGTGTGTCCTAAAATGCATTTCCAAACTTGTTTTCCCTTTAAAAACTTTCTTACAGACTTCACACTGGTGAAATGTTGCTTTATATCTTTAAAGAAGAAAAGACATTTCATGTTAGATACTTTTTTCTTTAAACCAACTAACAATAAAGCTATGTGCACAGTCCCTTCTGAAATCTTTAACTGCAAGATAGCTGAGTATCGAAGTTTCAAAATGTTCTCACTTATGTCCATATTTCCTTGCATCTGCATACCAATAAGGTCAATTAGATTCTTTTCTTTATTCAATTGCATTCTCTACTGAGATTGGCACTTAGTATTTATTCACAGAACAAAACCCACTAAAACTTCTTTTCCAACTCCAAAAATAACCTTAAGTAACAGTTTCTGCCCAAGATCCAAAAGAGACTTTCACTTTGGCAGAATTATGCCGTAAATAAAGTACTAGGAATGGTTTAGGCTACCGGCTACCAAGCAAAACCAGAGAGAGTTAGCAGACAATATACTATACTTTCAACACAGACACATCCGTAGTGGCTTCTACACAATGCTAATGAGTACAAGCAGCTAAAACACAGAATTTGAAAAACAACTAGGTCTCAGTTAATTTTAAAATCTCTGAAAGGCTTATTTTTGGAGCTCAAGAATCTAAAAACTCTATTGCCTTTTCAATTTATAAACATAACATGGGTTTAAAAGCTTTTACCTACTTTCAGAGCCACTAATCTGCTATCAGCTTCTACAATACCTAACTGTGGGATAGTCCACACAGCGCTTAAATGATGTATAATAATTCAGTCTAACTAGTCTGCAATGACAATATTACAACAAACCATCAATTTAGAACAACATCGAGACGGCTAATTGACAGATGAAAATTTTATCCCTTTTTATGTTTTTATTTTATTTCCTTAATTATGCTACAAAGAAAACATCTGGCTTAAATTGTGAAAGCAATTTTCTGACATCCACTTCAAACCATAATAATGATACCTCTATGAAGACTAAGGGAATGGGCATGACAAACACACAGACTACTAGAATTCTGCACAAACATGCAAATCCCAGCAAAATCAGTCACCGTACAAAAGTTATTTAGGCAGTTATAAAAACCCCACACTTACTTCTGCCAGACTTTTTCTCCTAGATGAACGCTTTTATAATGAACAGTAAGGTGATCTCTACGACCAAAACATTTTCCACATTCCTCACACTGATGTGCTTTTTCACCTGCAAGAGCAAAATTCAATAAATTTCAGTTAAATATTCTGGAACTTGTTGAACGTCTAAGAGCTGTAATTGTAAAACATACAGTAGATCCATGTTCAGAGTCCAGCCAACCAAAGTCTTCTATATGTTACTCAGAGAAACATTTTGTTATCAACAAACAAAATTCAGGAAGTAGGTTGGTTCCACCAGAGTAAGGATTTTTACCACTTGTTATATATGACTATTACTGACTATTCATTCTTTCTATAAAGAAATTCATGTTTGTGAGTCATGAGAGGTACAAGTGAATGACTAGGAATCTACTCGCTTCATTATGACCTTAAATGTGGTATCTTCAGTAATTTAGGGGCTTTAAAAGAAAAGCTTACTTAAACATACCAATCATTTTCAGCTACTGATTTGTAGAACTTAAAATTACATCACAGTATTTATATTTTTCATTATCCTGATTTACATAGTTACCTTTTTCTTTTATGGTGCTGTTTAAAAGTATCTTGATTCTTTTTAGTCATCTTGAGATCTTCCACAAAGTGGCAGAATATTTCTTCTCATGTAAGTAGGAGGAGTGTGGACAGTCAAAGAATGTAACTTTCTAGAGGGGGGAAAAGCAAATAGAGTAGAAAAGAGGATTTTTTTGTTGTTGTACTTGAGTTTTCAAAGATTTCTTTATTTTATAGCAGACATTATGATTTCAAACACCAAACAGGAAGCTGTCCTTCAAATAAAGGCTCAGGAAGTTTAGACTCTGATCACTTTCATATTCTCATGCTGCCTAGAAAGTATTTTGCCTTCTAGAAGGCAGGCCCTTTGGAGCCTGTTCTGAAAAAGTCCCTAGTGAATATTCACTCTTACTCCACTTTTGATTACCTTTCTGCTCTCAGTGCAACAGAAAGGATTATTTTCTCCTTCCTCCTGATCATCCCCGTTTTGCTCTTCTCATTGGCTCCCACCATCTTCCTTCCCTCTTTCCCATAACAGAGACTTCAGAAACAACTCTTTGATGTTCTTACATTAAAGTGATCAGTGTACAAACTTTGACAGAGATTGTGACAGCTTCTTCTATGTTGTGGTAATAATGTTTCACACAATTGCTATTAAAAAAAAGAAATCTGAACTCATTAAAAAAATCCTCCTTTTTCACTTTTGCTTTTTTTAGTATCATTTTTAAAGCAAGACAGTGTTACATGTTTTTGACTGTCCCTTGGCTTTCTACATTAATACGGAGGAAACACTTGGCTTTTAAACCTTGAGAATGTGTAAGATTAACCCTATTTTATTAGACCTTAAAAATAGCGAGATGAACTTTTATCAGGCCTAAAACGTTGCATGTACTGAAAAAAAAGTCCATAATTAATCTTTTATTTGATCTTACTTCAGAAGAGCAAATTAAGAGCCAATTTTCAAAGAAAACGCCTACCTGAGTGTATTTTTTTGTGTTTTGTCAGATGGTCATGTCGAATAAATGTTTTCCCACATTCTTCACATTCATATCTCTTGTCATCATGGTGGACTCTTAGATGAAGTCTGCATATTTATAGTCACAAATATAACCATAAACCACAATTGTGTTAACATCATCTTTACTGCTAATTCAGTGCAAAATACCAGAAAATACAGTTTTAGTGCTTCACACAAATATCAGGAAATAACTGTCAGTTGAGGTATGTTTAAGCCGCTCTTTGAAAGCAAGAGAGAACAGAGCTAAACTCTCATATCTGGTGTTAATTTAGCAGAATATTTTAGTCTTCCACTTGTTTTGCTTTGAATAACAAAGACCCAACAGTTTTACATGTGCAAGAAAGTCAGCTTGGATACAAGATTTGTATGGGATTTTGTCTGTGTTGAAACCATCGATGTCTTGTATTAAAAAGGAAATGACTTCTCACAGATTATTAACATATTTTCATTATTTAACCACGTTTAAAGTATTTGCTAATGCTCTTAGAGCTGGAATAAATCAAACTACATACATTATGTAGAGTTACATTGATTATATGAATGCATATAAATCACCAAATCAGTGAGACAGTTTAGAAGCCTACTTAATAAAAATCTGTACCTGTAAGAGCTTCCATGACGAAAACTCTGCCCACAAATACTGCAAAGATGAGGCTTCTCTCCACTGTGAATTCTCAGATGCTCTTTCAAGGTTGTTCTGTTTAAAATAAAGACAGTAAAATTTAATTTTAAGCAATGCCACTGCCATGTTAAAGTGAAATAGAGAACTATCAAGTTCTCAATTTCTTTAACTTTGATGCATCACAATATATCCAAATAACTACTTCTATTTATTCAGATACACACATAAATACATACATTTAAAGGAAGTACAGCAACTTATCTATTAACTACTGTGCCTAGAAACAATACAAGCGAAGAAACAAAACGTCATCCCGACATACATTTGGACAACATACATTCAAGGAAACAAGTATTTCAACACTATTTTCTGTGTGATAATTTCCTTGTTATTATATGTATTAAACCAGAGCTTTGAAGTCAGACTTGAAGGAGATCTAGATCATGGATGTTAATTTAAACTAACTAAGCACAGGGCTTATTTAAATACATAAATATTTATAAACATACACATATATAAGTCTACGTTTATTATTGCATTTCCAATGTAAAAAGGAAAAGTGCACACCGGTGAAGATTCCTCTCAAGCAAAGGAATCAGACAACAAAGTTTACCATATACACAGCTGGTAAGTGTGTGAACTGAACAAGAGAAAGTTCTTTGATCTCCTTCCAGTGCTTATTATAAATATTATTGTTCAAAGATACTCCTATGCTTTACGCAAAAAAATTACTTTTTTTAAAGAGAGCAAGAACATGTACATATTCAACTTCCTTACATAACAAAAGAAACTTGATGTATGTAAACATATTGACTTGTTTTAAACAGAAATTCTTCTTGCATTTCAAAGTGAGCTTTATATCATTATTTGTGCTTTATAGCTTGTTTGTTTACTATTTCATTATTGCATTAGTATATTTTCTTTTAACATATGCATAAGCTATTGATGAAACTACTAGAAAATACACATCACCAACAAAACCATTAGGGATAAATCTTCCTCTGACAAGACTTCCAGGCGACTTTGCCACTCATTGGGAGGAAAAAAAAAAAAAAAAAAAAATCAAGAAAACATACTGTAGTACACAAACTCAGATCTTTTCATATTCCCCAAAGAGAACATAACTTGAATCTTAGTCATAGTTATTGGTATGAAGCTGTATTCCATCAAAATTAAAAAAAAAAAAAGGCTTCTTGTTTCAGAACCTAAACATAAATCACCATATGGAAAACTCACAAGATGTCCTTTACTGAGCAGTACAAGGCACCTGCACTGAAGCCATCGAATATTCACGTTTTTTCCCCTCATATGTATAGAATAGGAATGGGGGGGCAGGAGGGAAGAATCTTATTTCTATAGTTTTTCTATGCTTTTTCTGTATACCGAAATTCATGAGCCAACTTTTAGAGCTTCCACTTTTCACAGCTCTAAATTATCAATTTTTTTCCTCCATTTAGAGAAGCAACAGCAAAGGTCATAGAGTATTATTACATCTTCCATGAAACCGTGCTTGTAGAAGTACAATTTCTTGTTAGTCATTTTCAGCAGTGTTCCTATCCTCATCAGTGTCATTCCAAAATACCTAAGGCAGAAAACTCTTTCCCAGAGAAACGCAAGATGTTCTTGTACAACACAGGAACCCTAAGTGAAGTGAATTAGAGGTAAGTCTTTCTTAATATAGTTCCACCTCATAACTTATTACCTACAGGTGTCATCCTTAATTTTAGAGGTGATCAGATCACATGCTACCTGTGGCTCTGACACTACCTTTTAATACACCAGCCCTCTCAAATTCTCTCATTTATTTTAAAATCTCAAAGGTAAAGCATGCTTAGAATCAAAGTGCCCAAAGTAATCTTCTGCTCTGCTGAAGTTCAAGTAGCCATGCAACTCCTTACCGTTCCCTCACAGATTTTCCACAGATGAAACACGTCCATTTTCTCTTTCCTCCATGAGTACATTCTATATGGCGTTTCAGATTTCCTGTGTCATTAAACTGGCGGCCACAAATATCACAAGGAAAAGGCCCTACAAGGAGACAGACACACACAGTACTATTAACCATCAGTTAAGCCATACAAGATGCACAGACTGGTTACTTGTGAAAACCCTGATCAATTTACAAAGCACAAGTTTTGTCTAACAAATGATTAATGTTTACTCCAGTCAGCATACATTAGACTTTGTGTACTTTCTGCTTGGATAAGTTATTTCTAATACCTGGTATTTTGGCCTGTTTCATTATTGTAGAGCAAAAAATTAGAACAGTCAAAAGTAATTTAGCCCAACTAAATTCCCATTACTATCATTAATCTAGTTCCTAACTGACAGAAATAATTAGTAGTAGTAAAAAAGTCCTTGGAATACTTCAGGAGGAAAGAAAAAGGTCTCTGAAAAACTTCAGAAAGAATCTGACCCCATAGTTGAGAACCAATTTAATGCAAAAAAGTTTTAAGACAAAACTAACTGTAATTCTTCCTCTCCAAAAACTTGCATTTACTTAGGTACAATGTAATGCCTCAAAAAGACAGCTGAACAGAAAAGTAGAAAACCAACCAACAAAACCAAACCAAACCAAACCAGAACCAAACCAACAAGACCCCACAAAACTGGAAAAGAGAGAACTGGAATAGAAGATGGGGTGGAAACAAGATTGATCAGGATATACAGTGGCAGAGGAGGGTTCTACTTTAAATCTATTGTTTACATGTCAGAAGGAGATTTTAATACCAAGATGGAACTTTTCTTGATGTTTCAGTCTTGCGAATCGGGATTTAAAGTGCTCTTCGCAGTAGGTACACTTAAAGGGTTTATCCTGAGAGTGAAGGATCATATGCTCTTCTAAATGAGGTCTTCGAGTGAAAGATTTCTTACAGATCTAAAATGATAATACATTTTGTCAAAGATACATCAGTTATATCAGATATTCATAAACTCTAACAGATTAGTTCATCTGCTCTTTGCAGCAATGTAAGCTCAAACAAGTATTAACCAAAAGCATACTCTATCCCAACTTGTAAAGCCTTGCAGTCAATATCAAAAAATCTGTGTTCTACATAAACCCTAGTGGATTGCACTGTATAAAATAAGATGCCGATCCACAGCTGCCTAAATGAAACTACTGGCAACTCCTGGATACAGTTACATGTTCCACCCCCTCTTCTGTCCACTGACTCCAGCCCTCATCAGACTCTTTTCCTAGGGTGTTTCAATACAATAACTCAGCAGAAAATAAGCCAATGGGAAAAAAGCAAATAGCTTTTGCTTGGTTTTTGGATGCTGGAACAGCCAAGTTGGACTGTGGTAAAACCTGTTGTATAATAGTATAAGCTACTGTAGAACTAGAGTCACATCTGTTGCTTTATTTCCTCTGGGAAATTCTCCAACAGCATGTATTAAAGAGAAAATTCCAAGAACACTGGCCCTCACCTCCTCCTTGGTGAGTGATTATTTCTCCTGGATATACCCCTGAGCGAGCTCTTGTCCCCACCCCAGGCAAGCAATTATTTCTTCTGGGTACCCTTGAGTGAGAGAGGTGTTTTTTGAGTGAGTGTGTGCACACTTTGGATCATCATTCCTGTGTTGCTCTGTAGTAACAGTATCCTCAACTGGTACATCGAACCCGCAGTTGATCAACTGTTGTTGGAGTGCTGACTGATTTTGGTTTATGCATACCCTGCTTTACATTGGTTTCAGTTCCAAATTAAAGTTGGTTTAAGCTCATCATTTGCTTGGAGTCATATTGAGGTGCTTCCGTGACTACCAAATTTACCAAACGATTAATCTAGTAAGATTACTTTTGGAGAAATGAACATCAACAATGTTGCATGATTGATTCTCACTATTAAAATGTTTCTTATCTAGTAATAAACAGAATCTGTAGTAGTTCACACAACATAACTTCATCCGGAAGAGAATTTCCTCCGGTCAACTATATAATATCTCCAACCATGGTACCATCACCAGCAGACAATCACTACAAATTCTTACAGCTAGTATCCTCCAACCTCCTATTATATGTTTATAAGTCAAAGTTCATAAACAAAGCGAGATTAGTAATTATATTACTGCACTTAATATTGCAAAAATTCAGGGGCATATAGCGGTTTGCATAAACAAAACAGCTGTCCTGGGGAAAACAAAAAAAAAAGTAAACTAATTCCATTAAAAACAAACAAACCAACCACATGTGAAACCTTAAAATATTATTTGGCAGAAGTCAGATAGAGAATGGAAGTTCTACAAATTCCTTTATACAGTAGATGCAGTTTCACACATACACCTCTCCTGGGCAAAACCAAGGAAAGGATTCTACGATTTTACACCTAAAGGTAAATGTGTACTGAATTTATAAGTCTGTTGATATGCATATGCAGCTAAATGAGAAAGCATTTCACATTTAACATATGTCTTCCTCGACATTAAGAGAGCCTTCCAAAAAAAGCATACTTTACAGTCAGTGTTTGATGTGCATAACTGATGGCAGAGTAAATACTGTTTTAAAAGCATTCATAACACTCAAGTCTAATGACCCATAAAGGGATGGATTTTTAACCACAGTAATAGCTGATCACATGAAAAAACAGTATCTTCAGCTATTTTAGAATTCCATTTGGTATTATCTACTTGGTATATACAGAACAAAGTTCAGTCTTCAAATCAGGGCATAAAGAGGAAATATGTACCATCATTTACAAAGCTTACTGTCACAAAAAACACACACCATATTTTCACTTAAGTACTCAAGTCATAAACCAGCATAGTATCTGTACGAAAAAAATGAAAAGTACTGAAGTATTACTTACATCGCATTTCCAACCTTCACTCTTTGTCTTCTTGATAGAAAGAAACTCTTGTACGTTCTCTGGATGAAACCTAGGAGAAGACAGAAGTTGAAAGTAGTTATAACTTTCTAAGATGAAGATCACCCAAATACTAAATATCTATTTCTAAACTTTCTGTGTCATGAAAGTTTATCAACAAAGCAGCAAAACAGAATACTGATAATTGAATAATTCTGAAGGCACAAGTAACTGGAAAGCAGCGTTGACCATAGACTCCTATAGAATCTCACATGACAACTGATAAGACAGAGGACAGTTTCAATTATAATGCTTTATGGAGATATGCAATGAAGGAGAAAAAAAGTGGTACGTAAATAATAACACCTCATCATTAGACCTGCCATAAACAAATTATTCACATAAAAGAATCTGCATGGAAATGGTTTATCCATCTATTATGATTAACAGTACAGCATCAACAGCATCTAAAACCAAAGATGTTTTATTTTTCCTCCAGATTAAAAGCAATGCAGGTAATTTTTAAGACTGTTCTTTCTGACTGACTGCTAGCTCATCTGAGCATTCTAAAATTTACAGTAAAAACCTATGGTAGAATTCCCACAGAACTACTATTGCTATTTAGTCAGTCCCTATGCTCTCCTCATGGCAGGTTAGTTGATACTGCTAGACCCCATATCCTTTGAAAAAACAGTTATAGAAATAATGCAGAACATGCCGGGTGCACACATAGATTTACCTTCACTTTTGAACTGAAAAAAAACCAGTTCTTCAGAAATGCAAGACAAATTTGCTCATACTTGCCTCTTCACGTGCTTCGCTAAAGTCTTTCTGCTTGCATGCAGCTTATTGCAGTAGGGACATTTGTGTTCCTTCTTATGAAAGTCAGTATCACTAGAGTGTTTCTTTCTGTGCACTGTCAGGTTGGACTTTGTTGAATAGCGCTGATGACATATATCACACTCAAAAGGCTTCTCACCCGTGTGTACACGTGTATGGCTCTCATATTTGCCTATACAACAACAAAAAAATCTGTTAGCATCAACTGTAACAGGTATCACCTACAATAGACACATTTGGGGTTTGTTATGTATCTCTCTCATATGTGGTCAAGATCTAAGTACCTTAAGATCTAAGTACCTTCCACACACATCTAAAGATTCTTACTGGTTTACACCACTGAAAACTGCACAGTGACACATACGCTTTTTAACCAAGGTTCCTCCACACCTCCACCTTATCTAGTTTTAAGATAAAAAGTAAAAATAAAGGGGCTCTGTATTACTGTTAAATTGGTGCGAGGGTTGCGAGCCCCTCTTATTTAACCCTACAGCATATTCTGTTTTTAAGTATTGAAAGTTATAATACCACTCTTTCGTTACACTGATCGTGAAGTACCTTTTCAGAACAGAGAACAAATTGGTATTTTTAAACTACTTGCAAATAACAAAATGCTGAATGAATGATACAGACCCTTGCAAACAATCTATATTTGGCACCCAAGTTATTACCATAAATGAAAATACTAGTCTTCTACTTCTTTCATATCACTTGTATTCCCTGTTCTGTTTGCTCATTTTCTTCTGAGGATCTATCCACCTAAAGCCAACTGCAGGCTCTCTGCTTTGTACTATATTTTTTTTCTCTGTAGAATATGTATCATACTTCCAGGAGGGAGATAACATAAAAACAAAAAGGTACTATAGCTCCTAAATTCAATACACAATCCAATTGTCTACAGTAATACAAGCTTCTGAAGAAATACTTTATGTATCGCTTGTTTTAATGCTATTTCTCATGTATTTTTTTGAGCACAATACTAGAATTCTAAGTCATGAAAGTGCAAAGAGAAAAGGACTTCCAGTGTGTGCAAAACAAAAATGTACCATTACTACCCTAAATACAAGCCACTTATTTTTGCACAGTAGCCTTTCAATATTAATAACAAAGCTCTGACATTCAGAAAATTTCCTATGTGGCTTTAAGATATGGCATTATAAGTACAGTTAAGTCTGACACTTTTAATGTTAAATAGCCTCTATAATGTAATTTGTGACTTTGGAAAATTTGTTTCACCTCAGCGAGCTAAGCACACTGTGTGTGAGTAGGAATTAAGATACACACCAGCCCCACCCCGTTTTCATCATCTCCTCAAATTTCAGAATTATGAAATACCCATCTATTATAAGAACACAAAAAATGCCTAACACTATGAGGAATTCTTTCTTTCTCAACTCCCATGACTGAAAAGAAGTCAATACCTTACATGACCATAATTTAACATTAATTACAGCCGAAAGAACAACAAAATTCTGAAGTACAGTAGCGATTTACTTATAACGTGAGAAAGGAGAGCAGGAAAGTTGGAATTTTAACTCTTCTGATATCCCGAGTAACCATACACCTAGACTGACCATCAGACAATCAATACTAATAGAACAGATTAAGCTCACAGAGTATTATTTGGTGTTAACTACAGACTAGACAAATCATGCTAGAAGTTAAGAGTGACTAGGTCCTAAGCATCTATGCATCTTGCAAAAGAATTTTAGCCTGTTTGACAATGGTGCTGTTTTATTTCAGAAATAACGACAGCTCTGTTACTTAATTTGGCAGAAAATACAAGTTTCAGACTTTGTACAATTTATCATTTAATATCTTGCTATATTTTCCTCCTTTTTGAATGCTTTTACATACCATGCTAACAGCCAGAATCCAGAGCAGTGAAAGAAAAATAAATTTAGCATTTGCAGATTTTTCAAATAATGCATTCAGTTCATTTATTGAAACTGTTTAGCACCACAGACATAACTTAATACATTCAGAAAAATTATCAGCATATTGGATCAGTGAGACAATCCAGAAATTCTGGGCTTCACTCCCTAGGACAGAGAAAAAGCTCAGTTTATTTCCCATGCAAATAGCACCATCATATGGTAAAAAGGAAAGAGATCAACCTGACCAGCTCTTACCTATTCGATCAAATTTTTTGTCACACTTGGGACACTGCAGTAGTTTTTTACTACTGCTTTGAATGATGACTGGAGCTAAGCCTTCAGGAATATTTCCCACTGAATCAACTGCCTCAGAACTCTCTTCAGTATCATTCTGTTCTTTTTCACTTTGTTCTTCAGACTCTGAATCTTCACCTGACATGTCCTCTTCCTGTCCCTCTTCATCAGCATTGCATTCACTTTCGCTGTCTTCATATTCGCTTCTTTCAGATGTTTCCTTGTCAGAACTGGCTTTTTCCAGATTGCTGTCAGAGGCATCAGCACTTTCATTGTCACTGTTGTCAAATTTAGCTGGACATTTGCGGTTTCTCATAGAACGTCTAGTGGTAAAGTCCGCCTTCTCAACCATCTTTAACCCATGTTTTTTTTCCAGTGAAAGGGATCTATGGGCTTTAGCCAGATGATTTTCTAAGGACTTCTTGTAACAGAAGCTTCGACCACAAAAAGTGCACTGATGACTATTTAATAGTTTACCTGTCAGTTCACTGAATGTTTCTACTGGTGTAGGTACATCAGTTACCACATCAGTCTGTACGTTAGAAACACTTTCATTATTTAGTAACTTCACTGCATCTATGATATCTAAAAATTTTGCTGCTTCCAGCACTAACGGAATTTCATTTTTATACACAAAAAACTCAGAGGTGTAGAGAAACTCGAGCAAATGCTGAAAGACAGAATGAGTTACATGATCTAACGTGACGACATTCGTGCTTGGATTTTTGCTCAAACAGGCATGAAAATAACTACTCCCAACAGCCACTACAACTTTGTGAGCACTAAATTCTTTTCCTTCTACAATTATAAGTAAATCACAGAACGATGGATGCTTCTGTCTGTCGTCATTTAAGTATTTAAGTAGATTTTTGTTATACTGCAATGAGCTTAGGAGCTTTCTTTGTTCTGATGACAATGAAAGTTCTTGGGAAGGTTCAAGCTGATCTGCAGGAGCTATTTCTGCAGACTTTGAGATAATTTCTTGTGCAGACTCTACTACAAGAATCTGTTCTGAAGTATCTTTCTCATGGCCAAGATGAACTTTTTCGTTTACATTTGCAGCGAGCCGTCTCCTTTTCTTCATTGCAGAAGTGCAACTCTAAAATCAGGAGCTTCATAGGTGATTGGTAAAAAATTCTCTTGAAGACTTGGTTCTGCTCCAGACCTTGAGAAAATACAACAGTAATTTCATAATCTGCAAAAGAATTATGATTAAAGTCACTCACAGCACTTAACCATAACTTTTTTTTTTTTTTTAGTTAATGCTTTCTGTGCTTCACTCTTAATCTACCCTGCACACCTCGAGCATTTATTAAATGACTAAAATCTCATCACTTCCCACTCCTGACCGTGGCATAATGCTACTCGGAGCAAGTGAACCGACACCTCCTACCATTAGAGCTGAAAAGGTGGCCGGGGCTGGTTTTGTTGGTCTCCGAGTCGCACACGGCCTGTGCAATCCCCCGGGCCGGGCGTGCGCTCCTGTTGCTGTTATTATCACACCAACGCGCATTCGCTCCCGTTTAACCCCAACACGCAAACCGACCTTCCCGCTTTCCCGGCGGGCGCCCGGCCCCTCAGGCCGGCCCGCAGAGCCGCCCGCCAGGGCTGCCCGGGCACGGCCCCGGCCCCGCGCCTGTCACCGCCAAGTGTCAAACCCGCGGCCGCGCGCGGGGCCTTTGTCCCTGCAGCACCAGCAGGTCCGGCGAGCGGCGCCCCGCGGCATCAAGATCGAGGGCAAAGAGCACGCCCCGGACCGGCCTCCCCGGTGCTGTCGAGCGGGACATAAAATGGCCGCACCCCACCGCCAGGCCCGCCCGCGCCCGCAGCCCCGGCGGGGAGGCCTCACGCACCTGCGCGGCTCCGGGCGCTCCCCGGGCCCGCTCGGCCGATAAAGGCCGCTGCACCCCGCGCCCGCAACCGCTTCCGCTGCTTCCGGGTCCCGGTGCCGCGCGCAGCCTCGCTCCGTGCGCCAGCGTGCACGGGGGAAGGGGCGCGGGGCGGGGGGGCGCGGTGTCACTTCTGAGCATGCGCGGGCGGGGCGGGGTCCGAGCGGGGCTCGGCCGGGCAGCGCTCCTAGCGCGTCGCTGTCACCTCCCCCGGCTGGTGGGATGCTTTTACCGGGGCTTGCGGGGGGAGCGGCGGGAACCGCGGCGCGGCTGCGAGGGGGCGGCCACCCGTGTCCGTGACGGCGTTTGTGAGCGCCCGTGGCCGCCGTGGGGGTGCGGGGCGGCAGCGAGACCCGTCTGTTCGGTGCGCAGCCCCGCAAAGCAGCTGCACGGCGACATTCGCTTGGAAACACTGCGTGAGGGCAAGGAGTGCTGGGCGTACAGCGGTCCAGTGACACGTAAAGCAGAATTTCCAAGCTGCCAGTAGTTTTCCTCAATAATGTTATTTTGCGTTTGTCTTTAATTTAAGTATTTCGAAGGACTTCATCCACGTACTCGTGAAATTTCTGTGCTCCCGGGTAGCAAAACGGCAGCAGCCCCCGGGAGCCCCGCAGCCGGGTGAACGTCCGCTGGGGGGTGCAGTTCGGCAGCAGAACAGCAGAAATTCACTCTCCTGTCAATTTTATCTTTAGCTTTCCAAAGATAACATTGCTAGTGACGATGTGACACCGAAAACGAGTTGTTTTCCTGGGAGCTTTAAAGAAGTGTTAATGCAGGATTAAACTTTATTCCACGACATGTGCTCTGTATTTATGAGTAGGATTTGTAAATTGCCACTGGTTGTCACTTTGCATAATAAACACTGTGTGACTTCCAGGTGTTGCATTTTTCAATAAAAATATTAAAAATTCTCAAAAGGTTTTTAGCTACTGGTTGTGGCTATACTGTCTGTACTCACAGCCCTCCCCTGCATTTTAAGCCTACAATTATGTAACTTCATTTTTTCTCAGTACATTAAAATAAAATTATATTTTAATATTCAATCATTTCAAATAATATTTTAAATAGTATTAAATCTTTCATTCAGTAATTACTTCAGAGGGAAATGATGGCATCAATAAGTAGTAATAGAGCAATCAATATTACTCTATTTTTCTTGCACTGAAAGCTTATCTTTGGGGCATCCACTCTTTTAGGAGGTTTGTGCTTGGCCAGCTTTCATTTCTATAGAACCGTAATTAAGCTGTACATAAACTATAAAAATAAGTTTATCTTTTGTATGGAAAAAGGGAGTTTTGAGAGCAACACACTGTAAGGTTTAAGCTGAGACTTACATTTCACTTTAATCTGAATAGCAAGTTTATAAAAATATCATTCAGTCAGGATACCTGGCTTCCTGGGTCTCACTGTTTCCACAGCAAGCATCTACAGGTTGGAAGTATAAAGCTACATGCTTGATAATTTTTAATGAGTGAGGTATGCAAGGAAAAGGCAACTGCGATGAGAACTATTTTGGTAGTGAGGGTAACCAAGGTACGAAACCATTCTGAGTAACAGACCTGAGACTTGCTTAGTTGTCACTGTACTGTACTGGGATTCAGGTGTTTTAGTTTGTAACTACTAGATTGCTACAGACCAGAATTTTCCATACCTGTTCCCTGGCATGGAAAAAGTCATGCAGATATTCAACATAACTGATTTTTTTTTTTTTTTTCCCCTGAGGTTTTATATTTCTGCATATACTTGGCAGATGCTTCAGATACAGAAAGTTGAATTGCTAGTAGAAGCCTTTTATTCTCATTTAAAAATAAATGTGGTGCCTGTCTGTAGGTGTAAATAAGTGAAGAAGTTTGGCCAAACAAAAATATTCTGGGCATAATTACTTTCATCAGTGCAACTCAAACATGGCATCCAATCTCCTTGCAAAGAAAGTAGAAATTGCACCTCTGCATTACAGCATGGAGTTTGGCCCAGTCATCATTTTCTTCCCATTGCACTTTAAGAAGTAAATTCAACGTCTTTGACAGTGGCCTTAATTTCTTCTGTGTGTGTGTGTTTTCTTTCCTCTCTCTAGAATACTGCCTGATTTTTTATTTTTTTGTTCCTGACATTTATTCTGTGTTGAGTACTATATGGTTTCTCGTCAGTCTACAATAAAACATCTACATCTGTCCTAATTGCTAAAGTCTACAAGTTCAGCAGGCATTTTGGCTTACAGCAAGCCTAGGTAACACCTTTTCTCTTTTGCTGTTTCATGTAACATGAAGCATTTAATTCAGAGAAAAATTACACCATGCTAAGTGATCCATTACCATGGCTGGCATTGCTACAATAATTATGCTTTGGAAACAAAATGTCCTTGAACTCTCAGATCATTAGGGTTCTTTCAGCATTAATTCTTCTATAGTTAAAGTGGTACAGGCAAAATTTAACTTAATCCTTTTTGTTCTAATGCTTATTCATGCTGAATTTTTTTGACCGTTAATAGAATATCTGTCACAGAGATAAAAAAGCTGACTTTTGTGTTAATTAGAGACAGTATTAATCAAAGAATAAGCAATTGCTCACCTATGTGAGATTGTACATAATTTGCAAATGCAGTTGTTTAGATTTGTTCAAGAAAATAGTATATTTATCAAATAAATATTCTTGAGTTGTTGGAAATTGAGAAGTAGCTTTGTGCAAGAGTGATGTTGGAGGAGGCAGTTTCATCTTGAAACACTTCTTCAGCTAAAAATCTTCACTTCTGAGATACAGTGAAACTAGAAATGACAGATATTTGACTCAAATACAATTTAAACAATAAGCAGATAGGGAGTCATCTCCAATGTTAAGCACTTAGCTGCCAACCAAACAGAAGTAAAATTACATAAAAATAGCATGCAAGTTTTAAGACCTGGCTGAGTCATTTCAATTTATTCCCAGTATATTCTTTAACAGCTGTTCACTGTAAGAGCCCAGTTATAAACCTAGTAGCATAAACATTCACATCTCCTGCTGAACAGCCACCTTCACTTTGGCCACAACATTGATCTAAGGTAAATGTCTGCTTTTCTAGAAATTTTAGAGCTAATTGCCATGGGTTCACAGTGTTTGACTCTGCTGAAACATGACCCACTCTGTCATTCATCCTTTTTGTATCCCAGATGTGTCAGTGATGGGTGGGACCTAGGAAGGAACCCACAGAGCCCACACTTCCTCCAGTCTGAGATTTTTATGTATTTTAAAGCCAGTCACCACATACACACAAATGTTTTAAATTAGGCTGTGAAGTGATAGGGTTGTAAGATTGCCTAGAGACTCCGACAAGTTTTCTAGCCAACGGTGCTGAATAAAGTCCGTTGCTGGAACCATTGCCAAGAAATTCTTTCAAACAGGCCATGAAAAGACCACCCCAGTCTCTCAAAGCAGGTCTCTCTGGGGCACTAATCAACTGGAGGCTTGTCGTACTTTTATGGATTTTTGGCATGTGAATCCTGTTTATCAGGCTTTTCCTCTTGTCTCCTCTCTAAAGTGCAGCAAGTGAAATGTGTAGAAAAGGAGGTCAGATCCTTTCTTAGTGCAATAGCCTGCCTCACCCCATCGAGAAGCTTACCGCAGGGAAGGGCAGGCACTGTACCCCTGCTTGGGCTTGTTCCTGAGTGTGCTGTCAGCGGGTGTGGATTGAATAACAATGGCCTTGGCCGTTGCCATCTTTTTCTGGGGATTAATGCAGCATGCAAGTTGCAGAAAGCTGTACAGCTACAGGCCCCACAAAGCACATTTCTCCAGTGCAGCCCTGAGGTAAAATTAGCAGGGGCCAGGAATGAGACACTTGCTGCCGTCACAATAATACAAAGTTTTGTTAGGTCTGTTGAATCTGAACTCAGTACTAGCCTTGCTCTACAGGTAGATTCATTAGATGCATTGCGTTGCCTTTGCATTTTGAAAAACATACCAGCTGGAGAAGTCCTTGGGTAGAGAGAAATTGTCTGTGTGCATTCCTGCCAGTGTTTGTTGTGCTGTCATCCATGCCCGCTCCACCTGATCTGATAGTGCTTGGCAGCCCAGGGGAAGGAGGGAGAGTGAAAGAGAAGAAGAAAAATAAAAGTAACAGTGTAGGAAATACCTGGTCTTCCCCTCTGCTGGTGCAAATCTCAAGCAGTGTTACAAAAAATCACTGTAAATTAAAACTGTACCCCCTGCCTGAAGCTGTGCAAAAAAGAAAGTAGGATTTACATCAGTTTTCTGTTGTTTTGGACATTTTGGAATAATACAGTACTAGTATCAAAGAGGTATTTTCCTATAAGCAAGGCAAGAATTGGGGAGAAACGTAATCTCTGTTATTAGTTCAGATGGTGTGTGTGATCATCTGAACTAAAACTAGACCAGCTTTGGGCATGTGAACTCAAGAAGGCTTCATGTGCCCCAAATAATCTTTATTTTTCCAGCCACATCAACTTAACGTAAAGTATTGCCTCCCCCAATAAGCCTTGTCTTGTTTACAGCCTTAGACCATCATGACTGCAACAATATTATCAAATTCCCAGTAAAACAAGCAAAACCAGAAAACTTTCCTGTACAAAAATAATCTTGGCTCTCAAAAGTCCTAGTATTATAAAAATATATAGGGTAAACAGCTTGAAAAGGTCTCTCTGTGTCTTAGATTGCTGTATTTCCATTGCACTGCATGACGAGAGCTCTGTAAATTCTGCTGGAGAGCCCTGTGTGCTGGGGCCCTATTACAATGAAACAAGAATTTTCATAATGAAGGGTAGCAGAGAGCTGATGTCACTGTCACTTTTTTCAGTCAGCCAGAAACCAATTACCCCTGGCTGACAGTCCCAATTAAATCACTGGGTAGAGGGAAATGCCAGCTATCCTCTCCTAGAGTTAGGTAATTGGGGCTTTATTACAGTCAGGCCTGGTGCTGTTTGTTGGGCCACAGGATACAAGTAAGAGCTGTTCTAGACTCTCTCTCTCTATCCTTTCCATAGGTGTTCATAATTTTTTATTCCTAAGAAAAGTAGTTGCACTTTGCATAAAAATGCTAATCTTTTAGTATATATTCTCTACTGTAATAGGAACCCGAAGGTCATTCTAGCTCTTCAAGTTTGTAGAGCACATGAAGTTAAGAGCTCTTACATGAAAGGCTTCAAATGAAGGTTTTGTACTGATTTATACTTTAAATCCTAGTTCTTTTATCTGGTACTGCTGCAAGGATATAGCAAGTTTTCAGCTCAAATGACTCTGAAACTTGAGAGCATATTTGACATATTAGACTGATGTACTGAGGAGCTGACTAGTTTACTATATGGATTCAGCAGAGCTGAAGCAATGAGGCAGTGAGTGTGCCAAGGTCCATTCTTGTTCAGGTCAGCACTAAATCATGGTCCCCTAAGGTCTTAAGGAATGCATTGCTTGTGATGACACAAAGAGGAGGTACTGTAGTTAGCTTACTTCAAATTATCAAGTTTAAAAGCGTCTTTAATATTGTAAGCAGTCCAACTATGTCAACACAAAGTTCCACATGAGCAATTATAGATACCCTGCACCTGTTATCCAGCCAGGCTTGTTTAGAGGATGGTGCAATGCAACCAGATTGTTTATGCCTGAACATAAACATCTCCTGTGTCTTTCCACAGTGCAGCTCTGCCACATCCAGCTCCAGAAGCCATATAGTCACACACTTGCAGAACACTTACATTGCCCAGTAGAATTTGGTGCACAGTCTAAGATACAGCTATACGTGTATATAGAAACATTTGTGTACAATGTGTTCAATAATTTTTAAGAGAAAAAAACATTTGCTGTTGAAGAGATTTTCAGAAATAAAGTATAATGCTTGGAAGTTTCTGAATGGAGTAAAAAATTGGAAGGCAAATTGTTTTGTTGGAAGGTTAGTGCATGAAACTGACAAATTACCAGCAGCTTTTAAACATTTGTGTCCTCAAATAATATCCACTCTGCAATTATAAGGACAGCTAGCAGTAGTCAGATCAGCCTACCAGCTCGGTGCTTATCAAGGCTTTTCAGAGCTCTTCTCTTTCCCTTTGTGATGAACCTTCGCATGGTTACAGTCGTCAGGCAATCAAAATTCATCTCTCTGCCAGAGTGGCAGGGTGCTTCAAGGTGTAGGAGGAGATTAAAATGCTATTCTGTACTCTGCTTAATCACTATCCATGTAATTAGTAGATGCTATTTGTTTTGAATTATAAAGTTAAGGATGTGTATAATCTGTAATACATTTTCCCCCAAAGACACTGGATTGTAAAAACTGAAGGATGTTTTAGGGTTATATGAGCATTTTTACTGTCATTGCTCATTTGTCTGAGCCCAATTTACATATTCTATGATGTATTGCCAGTTTACTTACAGTCAGGATGAAAAGCTGCAGTTACAAACTTATATACAAACTTATATATTACTCTTCTCACTAAAAGGAAAAAAGTACATAATGAAAGCATTGTATCTGTTTCTAAAGCATCACTATAGTGTGAGAATTTCAGGACCCTCTTATTTTAGGTGACATTCATTATCTGATTTCTTCATTATATTTGAATAATAATTACAACATTTTCCCAATAAAATATGATTAGATTCTGATATCAAGAGCCAGATTACAAGTAAATTTATTATGCTTTGAGGCCACTTCTAAAAACCTGGAGC
Source organism: Nesoenas mayeri (assembly GCF_963082525.1). Classification (NCBI taxonomy): domain Eukaryota; kingdom Metazoa; phylum Chordata; class Aves; order Columbiformes; family Columbidae; genus Nesoenas; species Nesoenas mayeri. The sequence goes on along the minus strand of NC_137554.1, from coordinate 17,796,359 downwards.
AAGACAAACTTGCTTCCAGTCAAAAAAGCAATAGTTAGAATATGAACTGTGCAAGCACGCAGCACAGAAGAAAAATGGTAATCTAAAAATAACCAGAAAAACATAATTAATTCTGCTTTTTTAGTGATGAAATATGCATAAACAGCTAACAAAGAAGCTCGTACAAGACATCTCTATGGGAAAGTTATTTACAAGAACATATTTGCCAAAAAAAAAATTAAATGACAGCTGAGAAAAATGGCTGCATAAATGCAATAGCAGGATAAGGTCTTCTTGTAGTCATTCCAAAGTAAGGGTAATGCTATGAAATAATCATGTAACAATCACCTTGTACCGATTACCTTCCCAAAAGAACAAAACCAACTTGCTGCTCAGGTGTCACTGGAACTAAACCCATTTCAATATATTTCAGCACAACATTGTGATCAGTTGTACATGTTTCTTTCGGTGTGGTTAGTTGTTATCCCAAGATTAATATTATTTCATTTTAGAAAGAAGCTGAAGGGGAGAACCAGTTCTTAAATTTCTTTTACTAGGCAAAACTGATGGAGCACTGTAACACTTCTAGTTTGCTTCTGTGAACATACTTATTCCTGTAGGTGCTTCTGTATGGGACAAAACGACTTGCTTACACTCAAGGTATTGAAGATGCAGTTTCTGATAGCAAAATAGTATTTCTCTGAAAATGGTAACTACCTTAGAAGTGCTGGTTTAGAAATTCTTGTGTCCGAATAACTCAGGGGCTTAGATTGGAAGTCTTGAGTCCCACAAAACACTGTTTGGTGAATGTGGGTGCCACATTGCAAATCTGGGTGCCAAGAAGAGACCTCCCAGCAGCTGCCTATGCACAACAATCATATTCACCCAGGCTTTCACTGTATTGGAAAAAGTTACTATAAAAATGCCATATTTTACTTGAAGAAAAAGTTGAAAAGTCTTGATAGCCAGAAAAATAGAAAGCGCTGTATGAAATTCGGCCTCTACAGAGACCTCAGCATGCCCATAGACAAAATTGAAGATGCAGTTCAGCAACTGATTTCAGCAACAAACTACCTGGCGATTCAAGGGGCCCTCTGGACACTACCAGAATAGAAATAAATTACAGTAGTAACATCCACTCTTTCCTCCTCTCACATCCAACATGATGCTTAGAGATCAAGCTGTGCCGTCTCCATTCGGGGATCTTTTCCTTTCACTGGCATGGGAACATGGTGACATCATGTATGTCAGTCATCTTCACTGAGGTCAGTATCACTGCCAGTGAGTAAAATAGGTGTGAAATATTCTGAATCAACACAAGTTTGGAAGCCAGAATATTTCATTTTACCTCGTAAACAGTATAATGCAAACTGACAGTCTTTCAGGATTTAGTTTGGTACAAAACTGTGGCCTTTGAGAAATGCATTGGCATTAAGATGAATGCTGTCTTAACCAATACTTAGCAGGGACTTGATATTCCTTTGGGGCACTTACTGTTACCTATTGTTCCCATAATATTATCTAATACTTTAGCACAGAGGCCAAGATTTCCAAGAGGAATTTAGTACTTGCCAGGACTCACACTGAGACACTTCAGAGATGCCTGCAGGGAATTTTTGCTTTGGACTTTCTGGAAGTCACATCCGTCAACTGGAAACCTGCAAATCAAAGAGCTCCAAATAGCCAGATGCTTTTCTAAATGTTCTCACAAACAGTCAATACAATGACTGAATAAAGGGAAAAAAAAGAATAAAGGATATTAGAGCTCAGGAAAAAATAAGCAGCTTCTCTGTTTGCCTGTTTACAAATACTACTTTTTGATGATTACTGTGTTTTTAATTTCCATTGCAAATTGTATTACCTCAAATGATTATCACTGAAAACAAATGTCTCTCGCCTCACCTGTGAGCACAGTGAGGGAAAACTGGGCAAAGAATGTTTTCCTGGCCCTCAGCCCAGTGCTCAGATTGTGAAACCAAGTAGGTTTTCAGCTTTCTCTCTGTGAAGACCAAAATTTGAACAACAGTTCCAGAACCATCTCCTCCTTCCTAGCTTCTCCATATGACTGTAATTATGATCCTGCCCTGTCCCGAAGACAATCACAGGATTTACTGAAAGCACAGCATTTACATATATAGTGCGTGTTAAAATCAAGCAACCTTGATTACTAATCCTGCCCTCCTGATTCTTGCTCCTTTTCCTCCTTCACGCTGTTGCCTGCTGGAGTTGTTGGGTCTGAAATCCTTCTGACACCACTTAGTATTGATCATGTGAAATGATGCTACATTCTAATTTAAATCTTGTCCAAATACCTTTGAAACTATTCCTTGCCTATACAACTACTTCCTCTGAAACAGATGGGTTTTTCAGTTTAATTCCAATACTTACGGTTTTAGGACTTTCTGGTTTGTTCTATGACTTCTCTCACTCTGAAAGAAAGAAAAAAATTGTAATTAGAGGAGGATTTGTAAGTCTGTTAACATGTCTAGTCTGCTCAAGTGAAAAGCATAAAGGTAAAATAAATTTACAACCCATTTAGCATTTAATACATCGGTGCTTTTGTAAAAACACTATTTGCCTCATTTTGCCAAGCACTCCCATAACCTTGACACTCACAGGATGATTACTAGTACAGACAGAAACTTCCTGATTAGACGGTTCATTAGCAGCAAGGTACAGAATACTAATTGCAAATTTTCATCTGCATTGACAAGGCTCGACCTAGCATTCATCTGACAGTGGAATTGCTTCCCTGGTGATATCAACTACACACAATATGGTAAAAACATGTTATTTCACAAAAATTCATCAAAGATGAGGATAAGTGAATCACGCGCTATTAAGTACTGCAGGTCCCAGGGGGATCCCGTTGTACTTTACAGTCACTTTGTTTTACCTACCTAAGTGTAAAATACTCAAGAGAGACTTCATATGAAAAAACAGCTTAAACTCCTTGACAGAAATGCAATAATTTGAACAGCATGCACCTTAACTAGTACCTGATCACGAGCAAGCACAAAGTGCTACCAAACACTGCTTAAAATTCATGTAGTTGAAAATAAAGTTGGAAGAAAAGGCTGGCTTCTCTCTCCCACTATTTCTATCATGCCCATAATTAGATATAACTGAGTGAATCAACTTGATACTTCTGTAATCTTTGGTTAAATTTTTCATTTTAGCTTAGCAGGTAGAAGTCCCTCATTACTTAGTAGAAAAATGGCTACATGAAGAAGCAAAAAAGTAGTCATAGTTCCAAAAATGTGTAACATTTAAGGAAGCAGTAGCCTTGTCAGATCTTGCAAAATACTTTTACATTTTAAGATAAAGCCCTTCAGTTCCATAAAAACATTTATAACCTGCAAATTGGCAGAACTGGAAGCTCATGCTCTGCTGGGTCTTCTGGAAGAAAATGTTCTGCTTTGAGGAACTACTCAGACTGAGAAGGGAATAAAAAGAGTGTGGTGTTCAAGGTGTGGGGGAAGAGATTTGTATACCCTAATAACACTGGAAAAGCTCAAAAGAAGTAGTATTTGCAGACTAACATAAGAAGTTATATATAATAATAAAATATTTATCTGTGGAAAAGCATGGGCCAAGGGAGTTTCCAGTTGTCTCTTGTAGGCAGCTAATTTATAACTGGTGGGGAAAACCAATGCGTATAGTTGTTCTTGTTGCAAGGTGCCTAATTAAAATGCAAATAGATCTATAGCAATTTTGTTAACGAGGTAAACAACTTCCTGTTACTATACAACTTCTCTACCCAAAAGACTCTTTAGGCAGCCCTTCCTCACATTGGTTTGTCTGTTGGTTTCTCCATTGATAATTACCTGAAGAACTACAAACTACTAAAACTATTAAAAATATATTCTATCTATGAGCTGTTTTGTAAAGAGGGTACAAGTACCATAAACAGGAATATGATCTGGTCAGGCCCATCATTCTAGCTAACTCTGTTCTGAGTTTTCAATAAATACTTCAGAATGTATTTTAATGCCCAAACCATAATGTCAGACCAGAGTGACTTCATGCTTTTGTGCTACATAATTTTTCATAAAATGAAATTCTCCCAATGGTGCGTAGTGGCACATATCTGTGATGAAATTCAGCAAGAACTTAACAGAAGATATAAACAAGGAGTACTGCGGAATGCTAGCAAGAAAAGCCGAAGAACCTAGGGAAAAACAAGCACCATTTTATAAAGCAGAGGCTTTCTGCATTAGGTAAATAAAACTGGGTACTGAGCTAATATAGGCTGGAGCTTTTGCAGAAAATCTCATTCTATATTGAGAGAATCACAGGATCACGTGAATAGGATGAGACCTCCAGAAGTGTCTAGGTCCAACCACTTGCTCAAAGCAGGTCCTGTTTGAGTAGGTTGCTCAGGACCTTGTCCAGCTGAGTTTTTCACATCCAAAACCTCTCTAGGCAATATTATCTTTAGCTCAGTCACTCTTCCACTCTTCCATAAAATCACCCAGCTGCTCCTGACTAATTACCAGTGTTTCAATTGCCAGTGAACAAAAAGGATTTAAGAAAAGCTTCAGTTTAGTCAGCAAGCATTTTGTAAGTTCACATCTTCCATTTGCAAGAGAATTTTATGGTTCATATGAATGATTTAACTGTTGTAATTTGTTTGTTTTCCTGTTTATGTTAAAACTACTGTAACATTTTACAGACCGGAAAAGAAGTACCAATTACTTAATAAAAGCCACCTATAAATGTATTTGACCTAGAAGGCTCAGGATGGCATCAATAAAAATTGCACTTTAAATTGGAGCAATATCCAGCAATCAGAAAACAATATGCCTAGCAGTGAGAGACATAAGATAGACAATTAATTAGTAGTGCTATAATCTGAAAGTTGAAAATTTATACCAGGCAACAAAAGATGTTAGGTAATTAAGTTTGTTGGCCAGAGTTACAGTATTTTAGAAGACATGACACTGACTAGTATAGTCTAATACCACACCACACTATAGTTATTGCAAAGAAGCAATCAGAATGGAAAAGGGCAGTAAAGCAAAATGGCAACACAAACCCTTTTTCCCTGAGAAAATGGCCTTGCCTCTGACTTACATGACTGAAGAATCTCAACAAAGTGAAGCTCTACTGACGAAGTATGGAAATTATGTTTAGATATTCTGCTTCACTGTGTACAAATGATGTACATGAAGTACCAGCACCGCAGAACTGGTGTAGACAGTTCTGTAGGCACTCCTGTAGACAACTTCAAGGAATTTGGGCAGCAATATATTAATTGAGTTTGCTCCCCATTAAAATCTGGGATATGAATAGCTCATGAAGAAGAAGAAACATTTGGAATAGATATTGAGAAAAGCAGAGCAGAGTTTCAAGCATGGTAAAAAACACCAGCTCTTTTGGCTATCCTGAAAGCAATTATATTTTTAATAACTTTCAAAAGACCTAGGATTTTTTCATACACTTGCTATATTGCTCATAATAGCCGCATAGTTCCTTGGCAGATTAATTCAAATGTCAACACAGGCATTCACATACTATGGATATGTTCTCCAATGGGTGACATTTCTTCATGTCTGAGGACTAACAAGTTCACTTAGAGCACAGATTTTACATATAATTGTGTAATTTTTAGAAGAACATATATATTTAATAGATGTGACTACTTCCTTGCAGTACTTAACATATATTCCTCAGAACTGAATACTTAATATTTAATTACTAAGAATCTTGGCTCTTTTTAACTATTTCACGTTTAGTGGGGTTTTTTGTTTGTTTGTGGGGTTTCGTTTGTGTGTTGGGGTTCTTTTGTTTTGCTTTGTTTGTTTTGATTTACTGGTATATTGGATCTGTAAACCTTCAGAACAAGTATATTCTAAAAATTGATTAAGCATGCTTTCTTCCTTAGTTTTAACTTTATAGATTGCTACACAGTGTTTCCCTAATAAAGGTGAAATTAATTTAATCTGCAGTTATAACCACCATAAGAAGACATATCAAGTTCCTGTTACTCGACACTAACTCTACAAAAACAATTTTAAAATTGTTCAAAATTGTAAATGAAAATGTTGTTCTTCCACCTAACTTATATAGTAACAAACTTAAATAATAATGCACTTAATGCAGGCAATCAGTACTGAGCTCAACTGCATAATTTAGCCCAACAGAAGAATTCCCAGACGGCAGAATAGTATTTTCATGTTCATGTTGTAATGCTTACATATTTTACTAGAGAATTCCAAACAGAAACTAAATAGACAGATGGCAAAGAGATGAAAACATCCAAACAACTATAAATGTACATATAAAACAAAGCAGATGACTAAAAGAAGAAGAGATTAAAAAGACAATCAGCCATTTGATGATATTTAACTTTATAGCTAAGTACTTTCCAGTAGGAACCCAGTTCATCATAACATTTGTAGCTCATGGCCCTTGACCAGGAATTCCAGCCTGAGCTGCCATCGGGGACACCAGGGCTCTCTGAAGCCCCTTCAAGAGTGGCAGGTGGAGCGGAGGGTCAGGGGAGCTGGAGGCCTCTGGGTTGGGGCTCAGCCTGTGGGAGGGTGGAGGGTGGTGAGAAGCAGAGCCAATAGAGGTGCTGGGGCCAGTAAGAGCATCTGAAAAGATGCGGCACAAGGTTGTCAGTCAGTGGGTGCAGTTGCACATGAACAAGGTCAGAAAGAAGGAAGAGCCTTGCAGCTGGAGAAATTTTTAAATTATTCCATTCACTGACATGAAAGAGTAGATGTGAAAGCACTGACCCATTATAAACAACTTTCTTAAATTCATGGTGACACCAAAAGCCTGCTCCCGACTCACCTGAGGCCTTAGGCATATGCTTATCTTTAAGTCTGTGCTTAGTTAAGTGGGCATATAAAGTTAAATGTGTTATCAAAGGCTTCCTAAACTGTGGACTAAGATTGTACTGAACTGGGGAGGATGAAAGACAATACCAACTTTGTTGAATGTTTTCTATTTTAGAGCGGTATAACATAGGAGTGGCCAAACAGATTTTTCAGGGTTGTTCCTGGGCTTGGGAATGCCTGGTCTTTGTGCTGGGGCAAGGAGAGCCAGTGAGAAACACTGTGGGCCAAGGGCCAGAAAGGCTGGTAGAAGTGAAGATGGGGGATGGAGGAGATTCACTGCCAAACAGGCAGCTCATCTCTTTCTTGGTCTCAGAGCCTGAAGATGCTATGGCAATCATTGTTATGGTATAGCTTACCTATAGTAAGCATACATAATTAACAACGACAGTGTTTATAAGGTGCTAGAAGGCCAAAGTTGGTACTGGGATGGTGATATCTGAACATGGCTGCTGGGTCTGTTGCTGTCTTCCTTCCCTCTCCCTTCTGCTAGCTCAGGCCAAGGCTTTAATATCTGTGAACGTTGTAATAAATGGATGAGGCATTAGGCACTGAGACAGCTTTGGGCAGAAACAGGGCATTGCCTGTGTGGTGCAGCAGCCACGGTGCTGACCTGCCATGGCACTGGGGAAGGCTGTGCCGAGCACGGGCAGGCTCATTGCACTTGCACCAGCCACAGCTGTCTAAGGCCAGCTCTGGGTAGAAAAAAATGGAGTCCATCCCCTTCTCTTATCAGTCTCCTGAATCTGTAAGTGGCTGGTTTCTCTATGAGCGGTTCAAAATTACAACACAGCCTGATGAAGCTCAGAGGACCTCTGCCAGCTGTCAATTATTATGCTTTTTAGTGATGGCAAAAGCATTTAAATCCAGTGTACACAATAGCAACAAAAACAAAATAAAGAGAGATTGTGGAGGGGAACAAGCTAATATCTAACTACAAAAAAGATTGAGAATGGGGATGTTTCATCTTTTTACTTCATGTGCTAATGAGGTAAGATACAGAAAAAAATGCAGTAAGCAGAAAGTGCTCGTTAGCTGACTTTATGCAAGAAAGCATAAAGTGTTTATACTATGAATTGGGAGGACTGTGATGTAATGGAGCTTTAGTAGAAGATAACGTGTGCTAAATTTTGAGAGCTTAGCAGAGCGCTGTGCCCTGCCTGTGTGTGGTGTCAGCCAGGCAGAGAGCACCACTCAGGCACAGTTCTGCAGCAGAAAGCAGAGGCAAGACTCCAGTCCAGCTCACAGACAAATCTGCACCAGGTTTGAAAAATCACTCGGACCTGCCAAAGTAAAACCTTAACAAGAGCAACTGCCTTTTGAATCAAAGTCTGTAGGTTTGCAGTAAACAGGCTGGTGAGGGGCAGAGGCAAAGATGGCTTGTAGGGCACTGGATGCTTTGGGTGTCAGCTCAGTTTCCAAGATGCGGAGAAAGCCATGAGGATCAGCACCAGCCCTTTGGAGAACAGACAACTCGGCAGAGGATGTCCTATCAAGATGAATATGGCTCATTCAAGAATTAACTCTCTACTCCTCTTCTACCTCAGTTTTTTGCTGCTCATCCATTTAAGAAGTAAGATTTGCACTTTTTCTTATTGTTCTGACATGTCCTCTGGGTAGATGACTAGATGTGCACTACTAGCAGGAAGCTTGTGTTGTCAGAAGGCTTTAAAAATTTGATGGAGATGTCAAAAAGATTTGGTCCATGAAACTAAGTTGTATGAACTCGTTGCATGATAGCTTTCCTGATCTTCATGCTTAAACATTTTTTTTTTTTTAAATGAAGAATGCATGTTTAATACTTTGCTTCCTGTATTGAAAGTACAGCAATAAAGTGTTCTGTTAGAACTATACCTATACTTTAAAGTCTGCATTTTGATACGATTTATCCAGTAAATTTAAACCTATCTGATTAAAATCTAGACTGATGTATCCTTTGCTAATGTTGCTCATGTTTTGTATTTTAGTAGCACACATTGCTTTATTATATAGGCATTTTTAATTACAACCTCTAGACAAATCAGTTATGAAGCAACTGTGATATATTAGGTGTTCTAAATATCTCCATTATGAAGGAGTATAAAAGTCCAACTATTTTTATAGAGAAATATTCTCAGCAAACTTCCACATAAACATAAGTATGCAAAATATTCAAGTCACAATGGGTTTCCTTGGTAATTTTGTCAGATGTCTCAGAGTAAATTCAAGCCAAGGAGACTAAATGGCCTCAGCTGGTGAGGCTGATATATGTTTATGAAAAGCAGTAGCTCTTGAACATGTTTAAAATGAAGACAGGCAGGATTTGTGTCTGTCTGAGGAGCCTGTTTGATTTGTGTCTGTTGAATGTGAATCACAATAAGACAAAGCTTTGAGCAGCTGCCATTAAACAAGAAGACTTGGCATTAGCGTACAGTGTTGTGTAATCTGGGTCACCTTCTGTTGCTGCATCACTCAAATTGTTACTTGGACAGTTTACAGCCCAACATAAATTACAGATTGAAAAGCAAACAGATGCAGTTGGATCAACCAGCACTGAAGAGAAAACAAAACAAAACACACCAAAACAACAAACCCACAAACAAAACACCAAAACAAAAAAACACCCAGTAAGATACAGGAAAAAATACAGAATATCATAGAAGCATAGTTTTATCCTAGTAGTTTTCTTCCTTGCGGATGTACTGATGTGAATAAGGAAAGCCAAAATGTTCTTGCTAAATTAACTCATAATAGGACGTATCCCAAAAAGAAAAGATAATAGATATTCCACTTTCAAAAAGTAATTTTTTAAGTCTGTATACTGTAGGATGAATAATCAGAAAGTCTCGGAGACAGAGTCTGTTTCCTAATTAAAAGAAAGTAACAGGAATGGTGTTATTTGAGAAAATGTGATTTATACATGAGGCAGGCAAATTAGAACAAAATATAAAAGCTTTGGGAAAGGGAGTTAAAAGGTAAGTGCTTATAAAATTAAACAGGTCACATTAAAAACATCATATACAAAGCATTGCTAGAATGTAAACAAGAATAAAAGGCTGAAGAATCAGTTAAAAAAAAAAAAAAGATAAACACAAGTTTTGACTTTGACCTTGGGCGAGCTCTGCTCAATGCAGGATGCCAATGAGGGAAAAGTAGTTGGGTGTCATTTTGTGGCTTTTCCTTAGCACAGTTGGCTGGGATGACATTTCAGATGTGGCATGAGTTTTCTCTGGGTAATGGCCATATGGCCAGTATCAGGCAAGACGCTGTTCAGTCTGGGAAAACTCCTCAGGTGGATTTGTAGCTGTTGCAAACTGATGTGATGCAAATTGATGTACAAGGATGGAGCAGCTACAGCAGGAGCCAGAATCAGGCTCAGGACATACCTGTATCTATCAATGCAGTGTGTTTAATGATCTTGATTAGTATTTTGTCTCAAGAAAATGTGTACACCATTTGAAACTGTTAACAGTTTCTGTTAATAACAACATCAACATGAACAGATGAAACAGAAATAGAGCAGAAGAATTGACTGCAATTACTTTCTTAAAAATTAAAGCTGAGAAAGATCAATCAGAACAGAGGCGATTGCTAACATTAATAAAGGTTATATCAACCATTATATTTTAAAAATCAATTTACTGGACTTCTCCCACAGGGTCTTAATTAAAGGATTCTAATCTTAGGTCCTGCTTAAAGTCTTCCTTATAATTATTTATCCCAAACAACTTTGGAAATGAACAGTATTTATAATAGAAGCCAAGGCTTCCTAAAATCATATATGCATGTTACTTTTTTTTCACCTCACCCATTTTCTTAAGGGGAATAGAGGTATGCATACATTGTGAAGTGTCCCATACAGACAGCAGCTCTTTCAGTAAGTTGTGATGAAACCGAAGCATAAGTTGCAATGAAATTAAAGCATTTTCAGGAATGTTGCTACCTGAAAACAAAGTATTCTAATATAGCATAAAATGAATATGTTGAACTGAAAAACAAGACAAAGTTGTTCAATATTATTAAAATGATTGTGTGCCCTCTTATTTGTAAAGTAGCTCATGTGTATTTTGGAATATCTTATGAGGTACTCTAATTCCTGTACAACACTAAGATAATAGATGGTAAACTAATAAAAGTTTTCTGGCTGCACCTAAGCCTCTAAAGCTGAAGAGTAAGGTATTAAAGAAAGTAGCCCTGTCACTTGTGGTTCCTTTTAAATCCCCAGGATAAGTAAAAATGATATTTTACACATATTATCACTAGTAACAACTCTTAACATCGAACTGTACAGCGACAGAGACTTCAACCTGTAAATCACAGGCTTCCTGCAAGCAATACCTATTTTTAAAAATCATTTCAAATGTATAAAATGCTTTTGGAAAGACCCTTTATAATTAACTTAATCTGCTGGAGCCTCAACTGATAAGTGATGCTGTCGGGTGCAACACCTGTACAAATATGATTATGAGTGCTCAGAAATACATGTACTAGATAAAAAAAGAATACATGTAGTTTAATCCTGCAAAGTTACATTTCCAAAAAGATTGTGGACTTAGTGTTCTTGGCACAAAAAAATAAGGAGCCTGTTGGAGAGCCCTTGATGCCTGCTTGTTTGTCCACTGGCCTGCCTTTGGGCTAGAGCATCCATTAGGTTGTTCTGCTGTTTGCTGCTGTCACATCCCTGAGGTGAAGGGATGAAGACTGTGCACCTGCCAAGGGGCAGGATTGTGCTGCTGGCAGGTGATGTTTATCTCATTCACATTCTGTCTTCTTGACATCGCCACAGGGATCACCACCATAGCTATGCTGCAACACAGCAAGCCTATGGAAAGGTCTGGGCAAATCCATGTATCATGTGTCTCTTGGGGCTGCACAAACGCATATTCCACAGGCTGTTGCCTTCTCACATGGGCTTACAAGTGGAGCTATGGATCACAGTTAAAAAGAAAACTGTACCTTCTTTTCTTAATTATCCTGTGCCACTTTCTGCATTGGAAATTTCTGTTTTTCTGACACTGGTAAATTTTATTTGGGCAAAATTAAATCAGATAAAATATATTATTTATGTTTACATTGCCAGTCATTACTTTACATACCAAAGAGTTTTTCCAACCTATAGGTGCTGAAGTCTTATATATAGGTCAGTGTATACATATATGGTAGTATATATATTTTTAACAATTCCCTATGTGTTTTGGTTTTTACAACCTCCAAAACATGAAGATGCCAGACTACACAGAACCAATTATTTTTGCCTGTGAATTCTCTATTAACAGAGGGAAATTGAGGCTTTGTCTAAAATTGCAATCGTATGTGTTTGTGAAGCAGTCTTCCCCATTCCATTTATGTGTAGACAGTGGTACAGTTCTGCAAATTCCTTTATGTCTTGTGCTCATGGTTATGAGTATTGTATGCAAGCCCTCAATACAAGTTGGGTTTTTATTATATTTTGTGAACATGTTTACACAAATTACACCAAATGAAGTACTTACAGCAAATTAATCTGGTGGGCATCCAGAAATGGTCAGCTCTGTATGAGGACGGACCATGAATCATTATGTACAGTAGAAGATAGGAAGCATGTCCCGAATCCAGAGCAACATTGATAACTAAATGCTGCCATATTATTGTCTAACAGAAATTGCCAGCATATAACTCTGGGCAGAGAGTTGCTTAAGAAACAGAAGAACAATATTTTTTTTTTTTTCTTTGAAAAAAGCAAGATTTATAGTTGTATATCTATCACTAATGCAGAATTATTTTCTTTTCCTTTTGGCAAAAATTCTGTAAAAAAAAAAAATTTCATAAGTATTTTTCTCCATTTTAATGACTTAATGACCTTTCAGAAGAGCGTAAAAAATGTAGTATTTGCTTCATAAGTTTCCCCAAATGTTCATAAATTAAGAATGGAATTTAATTTGGGATTGCTCTTAATGTAAGCAAAATATCTGAGCTTTACTTGCACCCCTCTTCTACCCCTCTGACTATTGTTGGAACTATTCAATTTTTGCCCATGAACAAGACCTTTTAATTTCCTGCAACTATTCCCATTACTAACACAACTTCTAATTACTGCTTAATTATTGTGTTAGGAATAAAGCTCTGTTTATAATGGGATTTGTGGTTTTGCTGATACTGCTCATCCCTCATGCATACTCAGATGATGGAAGTAGCTTTCCAAAGTGTTGTTTGGATGCACATGTGATGAGTTCACAGCAGATTTGGTACTTCAGCAGATCCTCGCTAGCCCACTGCAGAGCACAGGGCCTGTCAGAGCTGCAATCAAGCTGCAGCTTTCCCTCTGTCTTACTTGTCATACATTGTACCTACATCATATGAACAACGAAATCTCTTTCAGATGTTTGCTATCACCTTAAGTGAGTTTAAAGCAACAGCTTCTTGACTCAGTCGTAAGGGTGTTATGGTGTTTGGGTGTGGTGGTTTGTTTTTTTTTTGTTTGTTCTTTTCATTTATATATCTTATTATGGATAACATCTCCATCTCTGGAATAAATAAAATCCAAAGAATGTAAAGTAGTAACCTTCTAATTTTTAAACAAGAAAGTAAATTCTGCAAGATGGATCCATTTGTATTAAAGTGAAATTTAAAACATCCAAACCACACCTGTATTTGAGCCTTTCAATACAAATTCTTAAAAGGCATCCTTAAGGTGCTACACCTACCATTCCAATGGCAGAGCAAGACTACCAGGTTACAGATAACCTCTCTGCTGTGTGCTTTGTAAAATGGGAACTGTCAACACTGAGAATCTCTGGAGGTTTAACATTTCCTTATGTCCTGTATTCATCATCTGGAAATTACAATGCAAGATATCAGCATCTTTGAAACTTTACCCCTCAAATGACATTAATTTTCGCAATGCAGAATAAAACACTGAATGATGTGTTCACAGTCAAGAAGTACTTGGAATACAAGGACACTGATCAATGTTTATAAGCGGGTGTTGTTTTTGACTAATAACCTGTTAGGAAAGAGTCTGATGGGAAAAAAAAAAGGAGATTGCGCAAAAGGGTGGTTATCACTCATTCTCAACTCACTGCACAGACCTTGCATGGACTTGAAACACTGATATGTTGTGCAGCGTCAGTGATAATGGACTGGAGAAACTGAGGCTGGAGTGTTGTAGCACATCACACAAGTATAGGTCATAAACCTGATGTTTTTACATACATAACCCTTTCAAAGTTATCTCCATCCAAAGTTTACAACTGTATCTACTTATCCACAGCATTTTTTTCCCCTTATGCTAATTTTGATGGACCTAGAACATCTAGGGAGCCCTGTCCCAGTGCAACTTTCTGCACCTTTTCCTCTCTGCAGGAGGAAATTAAGGAAAAAAATAGCACTGTTTAGAGAATGGTCACATCTTGATGGCAAATTAAATATGTTCCTATTGAAAAGCTATATGAAGAACCAAGTATTTTGCTGTTATGTGCTGACAGGAATATGAAATGCAAGGCACAGCAGAGTAATCAGTCCACAATTCAGTACTGGCTATATCCACTTTGCTGCTGTGAGAGAGGGAGGCAATTAGAAAAATGCTGAACAGGGACAGCAAAAATAAGGCATTTAGAAAGATGTGCCCTGTGAGAAAGGGTCAGGGGAAGAGAAGCCTGAAGAAAGACATGATTACAGCCTTACATACACTAAAGAGAATGGCAATCAAGGAAGATGATGAGATCGGTTGCCCCTCACAACCTTTGAAAGGGCAGGCTATGCAAACTAATAGATTCCACATGCAGCAGGGAAGATTTAGGTGAACTTTCCCCCTTGAAGGATGATTATATCTCTATATCAGAACCCTTTAGTAAACAGGTTAGATAAATATCTGCCAGAGGTTGTCTAGACTGCTGTTTCACAGTTGGTGCAACACAGATGAGGGGCAGTCAGCACCACCTTGGGGGTGATCTGTGAAGATCTCATGTGATGGAGCCCCAGAGATGCACAGGTCCCTCTGACCCCAAGGGCTGTGGTGGCTCTGAGGCTCCGGGGCTGGGTGAGCAGGTGGCTCCCTTCTCTCCTGCACCACAGCCGGGGATTATCTGCTGTTCAGAACAAACAGAGCACTGAACCCAGCCCTGTTTGTTGCATTAACCACAAAATTCTTCACTAAATTTCAGTTAGAAAACAATTTACTCTCATTCTTTGAGACATCAAGTACCTACTCTTAATTTTTTGGTACCCTAAGCTTTAAATAAGCATTTTGGCTGTTGAAGGCACTCATTACAACGAGGACAGATAGCCTCCCACGCTAGAAATCATGTAGTTTGATTTTCAGATTTTGGAGTCAAATCATTTATATTTTTTTACTTGCAATGAGTATACTTGATAAATGGGTAGTACAATGCCAGAAAATATAATTAATAAATGGATTATTAATAGTATAATCATCATGGTCAAAAAACCTGAAAGGAATTAAAAACATGGATTGTCTGCTGAATCTAAATTTTAAAGCTCATTTCTCACTCTGTATAAAAAGGCAATGGAAGAGTGGAACCTACTGCACCAAAATGAATATCAGGAAATTCCTAGGAAACTCTTTTAAGTGGCCTTTCTGTTTGCTATAACAAAAAAAAAAGTACATATATATCCTGCCAACTACCACTCAGTAAAAAGATACACGTTAGTCCATTTTCCTTAACTCCTGACATGCAGCACATTTCCCCTAATAAATAAGTTACAGAAATAGCAGTCTAAGTGCCTTTGATTCTGCCTACAGGGCTTTGCAGCCAAAGACCTCTCCAGGGTACTTCTATTTTTCTTCTTTTTTTATTTTATAATTCATATCTCAGCATTAAGAAAATCATTTAGACAATGCCTTGCCTCAGTCTCTAGGCAACCTTGATTATTCCCTTTCCTCTTTGTGGTGGCCCAAAAAGGAAAAAAAGGTGCTGATATTTACATTTTCTAAGCCTTTAAACCTAATTGACTCATCTAGAGTCACAGACAGCAGGCAGCAAGTAGATAAATGAGGCATATTATTTTCTAGGTTGATATTACAGATTATTTGTTGGTGTCAAAGACTGACATTTTTTGTCAGTTCTTTTCTGTTTTCATAGGCATTTATGGTGCCATGACATGAAAACCCTCTCACACCAACAAATAGTAAAAAGAACACCAACCCAACCCAGATAAACCTTTTTGCAATGAGATTCTTATGTTAACTATATATTGATTATATTTCATTCACCCATAAAATGGGTCAACAGAAAATTGCTTCTGTCTTTTGACAAACACTCCAATTGACAGGGCTTCTCTGCGGTAGCCTGACACACGGTGACACACACCACGCAGCTGCCACAGGAGCTCTAAAGGGCTCCTCTGGGCTGAGCAAAACACACTCCTCCCTGGGCATCAACAAAGCAAGGCTGCGCTTGCTGCTGCAACTTCAGGGTTAGGGCAGCTTCTGCCTGCCTGAAATCTACTCAGCAGGGACAGAAATCAAAATATTTCTAGGGCTAACTACTTCTGTGGGTAGAAAAGGGGCATGGGCTGCTAATCAGTTGCATACAATGCCCCTGCTCCGGCAGTTGAGGATCAGAGGCAGTGCCCAGGCAGGACACTTGCCTGGTGCATCCTTCTGTGCTGGGAGGTGCTGGGCTTGAATAATTGTGGCCTGGGTGGATGCTCTGGGGAGAAGCTGCTTGCTTCTTTTCACTGCTCTTCCTTGCCTGCCCAAGGCTGAACATACTGGAATCCTGTTCCCTTAACCTTTCCTTGAATAATGAGACAGACAAAGCATCTTTGATTGCATTAGTCAGGGAGTCTACAGGCAGGATGCATTCCTTCAAAGTGCCCTCAATCTCAGTGACTGAGACCAAAATTGTGGATGAACAAACCTGCACAGCCCAACCTAAGGACTCAGCCAAGGACACAATGGCCTGACCTTTCCTTTGCTGACGGTTTCTGAGAGGTACCGCTATGTTCCTGTACTGTGGGACTACCGAAGGCTGGCTGCCCTCTGAAGCAGTTAAGCCCAGGGCTGCTGTAATTCCCATTCAGCTTGGGTACTACAGGAGTAGTTGAAGGGCAGCATACAAGAAATTGGTCACACTCTTCCCTTGACAGTTCCTGTTCTCCCTCATTGGGGTCTCTAACAGGAATAGTACAGAGCACTTCATTTGTTCTTTGTTCGGCAAGGAGAGCCCTAGCTCTGAATTTGACTGTGACACATTTCTTCTTTTCTTTGAATATGAGCTAGAGGACTTTGTGCAATTTGACAGGAGGCCAAAGCAAGGACTTGGGAGATAGACAGTTGTCAGTCTGCAAGGATCCAAACAGCCACAATTTAAGTAACCCGTACTGACAGATTACTCAAAACAGGGAATCCAAAACTCTCACTGTAATAATCTATCCTTGAAAAGACATCTGGATACAGCAGTACCTTCAGTTGTGTTTTGCTGGGCTTTGTGGCAATTTGTAGGTACTTAAAAAGCAGCTGTGGCACTGTCCCCGCTATCGCTAAGCATCCATGAATCTGAACGTAGTCAAGTGTCCACACAGCTGAAAGTAGAGATCAGGCTCTGTTATCAGCAAAAAGTATGCAATATAACTCACCAACATCCTAACAGCTGAAAACGGAACCCCTGGGAGAATGTCTGATCTCATATACATCACTTTGCTGCTGCCTGTAAATCAGCTACCTCTGGTGCAGAGATGGTGTGGTTACGTTAGCGCCATGCTGATCCAGGCTCATGCTGAGAGGCAGAGCATGTTATGTCGGGCACTGAGTTGTGCTAATGCAGCTAAATGGCACCTGGATCTGAGCTGGCTCAGAGCGTGCAAAAGGTTGTGTCTGCACCCCCCTACCTATACCTTGGTATTCATACAGGCACCTTTCCCAGGTGTGTCTCTCAAATGCAAGCAGGCAATGCTAAATATATCACATCAATCTGCTTGTGATCCTGTTTGGTTGGGTAGAAGAGTAACTGGAGCTGAGAATTACATATACAATTATGGAAATGTTTATTGTGGGCCACATGAAATGCCATTCAATTGCAATGGCCAAGATATAAAGCCTATATGCCACATGATATGTAGTTCATCTTTGGGTCTGCTGACTCCAAGACCTGCAAGAAGGGCCAAACTACTGCTGAGGTCTGATACAACATTAAGAAGTTCTGACTGTACCTGCTCTTCTTCCCCAGAAGCCTCTTACATTCCTTTGATAGCCTCAAGGATAAAGTACAGAGATAGAAGTTACCAGTCTTATAAGATAAGCAAACAGAAGCTGCATAACAAAAGCAACACACAATGACAATCAGAGAAGCCAGAGGATGACACTGATAAATCGAAGATTACATCAGAGCTATTAAATGGGAGGAAGGTGTATAGAGCCCTTGTAGGCTCTTTCTGTCCCCGTTCAATCTAAAAAGCAGGAGTTAAAAGAATGTTGAAAGTAAAGATTCACTTTGATTCCTACCTTAAAGCATAGGAAAAAATGAAAAATGTGTTTGTGGGAGTGATAATCCAAGTCTCTTTGATCCCCATCTGTATACATATTTGGAGCAGTATATATCATGACAACAGAATGCAAATAGGTGCTGCTACAATGCAGCTGCAAAAAGAAGATACCTGGCCAACATTTTGTAGGACCAATTCAAACTTCCTAGCTGAACCCATCCCTTCTCTCACATTAAACACAGCTGACATTTGTAATTCTTTATTCACTACTAATGATACTGAACATTTTGCAAGCCTCAGTCCATGTAAAAATGTCCTCTGCTTGATATAACAAGAGCTATCCATTCTGTTCTCTCTTGAGTACGTCTTAAATGTCTGATTCAATTTAGTCTAACGTCTACCCATTTTGGAGCTAAAGGAAAAGTGTAAGTGTAAGGTGACTAAAGCCAATTGCTGTTTTCACATTCAAAAGAACTCTGGATTTCCTGAAGAGCAGGCAGACAACCCAGGACTTCCCCAACTGTCCTTGGTAGTAAAGTGACAAAACTGAATGGTGTTTGGAGCAAAACCTCCATGGGATTAAACAGAAGGAGGAAGTATTTGCACTGAACACCTCTGAAGAATCTGGATAAAAATCTTTCCAGCAAACAGATTGACTTCATGATCTTACAAGTGATAGAAAGAAGGAAGAAGATGCAGTTCGGCACACACAGTAGAACAAAATCAGACCTACTTCTACGACATCACTTTAACTACAGCCTAAAAGCCACAGATATCTTTCAGATGCTGCACTTGGGAAAATGCCTGCCAGTTCATAGATTCATATGAGCACTTTCTGTTTCCTCAGATCTCTAAATTCTCACTGCACAATGACCAGGGAAAATAGTTTACAGTGGACCTGCTACATCCCCACCCAGCCTTCATCCTTGAGCTGACAATGGTCTTGCTGCAGTAAGATAGACTTACGTTGTAGGTATATCTGATATTCCACTAATAGCATTCAGCAGAGTTGATTTCAGTTTTATTTATTCCGGTTTAACTTTGTAAATCCACTGGTTTCAGTGAAGATGTTGCTGTGCTATGTCCAGTCAGGACCAGCATGGCTTTGTAGCCAGGAAATTTATGGTTGTAATCAAGAGTAGTTTCTTTTCAAGTAGATGGATAATGATGCCTTTTGATATACTTGAGATGCATCAGAAGTAGGACTACATTCTTTAATTTTAATTAAAGAATTTGATTGGCTGGCAACAACAACTTCTGCTCATTATATCCCAGCTCTTAAATGGAACTGTTAGGGCACTGCATTATTCATTGCCATTAAAAGCAAATAGAGACTTATTACACAAAACCCCCTGTAAAGTGTAACAGATAAACAGTGATCAGAAATGTGTTTGTATCCTGAACTGCTTCATTTCTTCTTTTGGCTAGTATAGAAACATGTTGTTCTAGAGGAAACACATATGACGACTTGACAACACTATTTAGTTGTGCTTCAGTTTCAGATGTGCTGTGTCAACCTTTCTACAGACAGGGGAACACTTTCCTTACTTCTGTTAACATAACTGCAAACATCCAGACAGCTGAGACACTGGTTTTCATGACATCTTTTAACCCTGCCCATCTTTTATGTTGTGGCTCTGAAACAGCCTGAAGAATTCTGGGTCTTCGTGGGTGACTGCTTCTTTTCTACAATCACTGATGAGCACCAACACTTCCATTAACCACAGGCATGTGGTTAGGCATGCTTACGGTAAGCCTAGCTTCCCAAAAAGAAGGGATTTTTGTGAAATTATTGTGGAAAGTTCTGAGAAGTGGACATAACACAGGTAATGGATGCTGAGCCTTCTGCTCTAGTTGATGCAGTTTTGAGCAAGTGGGTTGGGCTAGGTGATCTCTAGGAGCCCCTTCCAGCCTCACCTTTTCCACAATTCTGTTGTGTTCAGTTTAGCTGAGCCCATTACTATAGTGCCAGTACAACAGTCATTTCACGGAGTATATCAGAAGTGCTGCACAACCAATTGTGGAACATTTATTACCATTCAGCAATAAAAAGTACAATTAGACTTTGTGGGAAGCTGGTTAGTGATAGAGAAAAATCGTGAAGTAGAAGGTATGGGGAAAAAGACTGCAAAGCATATTTCAGATTTCATTTGGGGAAAAAAAAAAAAAAGAGGGACAGAAAAATCCGTTACTAGCTTCATAAAAAAAATCTAAAGTCTGTGTTATCACCGCAGCGCACACTTGGTGACTTTCTCTTCAGGACTCCCTGCAGAGCAGTAGGAATGTGAACATGCTCCTGAGTAAGACCCCATGCTCAGAAATGTATCCTGCCATCAAGCCTGAAAACAGTGTTAACACAGGGGAAACTCCTGCATTCAGAACAGAGCTTGAATGGTATAAATTCAGCTGACACAAGAACATCTGCAAAACCTGCCTTTAAAAAAATTCCACTGTTTTTAAGACCTTGACCTCGATTAGAGGTCCAGTGATTCAGTCTTTCATACTGCAGTCAAGCCCTATTCCAGCTATTACATGCCTCATTTCTGTTAATCTTCTCTAATTAGTT
Source organism: Nesoenas mayeri (assembly GCF_963082525.1). Taxonomy (NCBI): domain Eukaryota; kingdom Metazoa; phylum Chordata; class Aves; order Columbiformes; family Columbidae; genus Nesoenas; species Nesoenas mayeri. The sequence continues at coordinate 17,775,566 of NC_137554.1, read as the reverse complement.
CTGCTTTCCAAGTGAAGTCTTGGAATCTAACATTTTTCTGTGCTAATAGTGAGGGCTTTGCTTTCATGTTCAAGGTCACTCCAGCATTTCACCTTTTAAAACTCATTTGTCCTCCCAGCACTTCCACTTGTACATTAAGTTTAAGTTTAGACTCTCTCAAAGACGTTTGCTGGCTTTAAAGGTATGGTTAAAAGTGTGAACATGCCACAAGTCAGCAGAGTCAAGTGAGTGTGGAGGAACAGCCTTCTTTTGGATTCATTCTCTTCCTTGGAAATGTGCAGAGAAATTTTTTTGCCATAACAATGCTTTCAACCTTTTCCTCATAAGATGTGTTGCATGTTTTACAAAACATAAGCGGATTGGACTTCATAGTGTGCAAAGTGTGCAAGTAGGCAGCATCTCAAGTTTACAGGTGAGAATGCTGAGCTGGAAAAGGGTGAGGTGAATACCTTGCTTGCAGTGCGAGAGCCATGGAAACCCCCATTCAAACCACTAAATTTCGATCTTATGTTTCTCACTTCATATGTTATACAAACACATAAAGATAGATAGATAGATAGATAGATAGATAGATAGATTAGATAGATAGATAGATACATACATACATACATACATATATATATATATATATATAGGAAGGAGGGGATACACACAGTTTTCCAGATTTTTGGTGAGCCTGAGCTATCCACAATATGGCAAGTTTTGTGATGTTTTTGTTTGTTTGTTTTGGTTTGGTTTTTGTTTTTGTTTTTAGATAAAACAATTATTTATTCATTCTTACAATAAATGTAGACAACCATTGTATCTGTGATTTTCATTGTTAACTGTAAGGATTTTCTTTCTATAACACTACTTTTGACTACTTTTAGCCTTCTTTATGAAGCAATCAATACACTCTTTGTAGTCCCTAACTTGCTATCCTATAGACTTCCCTTTGCAAGGGTTGGCAGGATTGAGTGAATATAGAGGCTCCTGATGGCTGAGGTGTGAACTGTAATGGGAGGAGGCATCTGAGCCCCAAGCAAGAAACACACTCTTCTCCAGCTCTTCTCCAATTCAAAATGGCAGGCTGTTTTCAGGTTAACAAAACTTGGCTGGGCAAGGGGGAAAAGTCAGCCTTCAGCAATGTATAACTTAGGCTACAGCCAGTTTAAACAGCTTACTTAGAGCATTGCTGCAGCAGCTATGGATAAAATTTGCAGTTCATCTTAAAAAAAGTCACTCAAATTTGATGCTTTAGGATTTAACGCTCTCATGAATTGCAAATAGATGTAATACAAGAATAGGATAATGATACAATAGCAAGCATTTGTATGGTTCTTTTAAGTTATTTCATAGACAACAAGTAAGAAAACCTGTTAACTATTCAACCTACTTGCTTAAAATAAGTGATAAAAAATATGTAAATGCAGTATTTAAAAAAATACTTAGCATTTTCATTTTCAAAAAGTTCACTCCTAGTTACTCTGTCTGAAAATACTACTTATGAGGTAGTTTGAGGAGTTTATGATATATCCTTTTCAGTGGGATTTATAAAGTCATTTAGGAGTCACTAACATTGGAGGTTTTATTTTTCAATAATTGCAATGATATTGACTAATGTCCATCTAAACTCTCTAATTTGTGGTTATCCTGATGTTCAGAAACAGTAAGAAAACACTTAATTCTCACTACCTCTAAGACTGAGGAGGAAAGCACAGTGCACATGTACAAAGAGCAAATTCAGACTCACTGCAAGACAAGTGCTTAATATTAAATCCTGGAAACTGCTCTAAAGCTTTGATGCTAAAGTATAGCCCCATTTGAGCTGTACATCTGTCCCTCATTCATCCTTCTGAGGTCTCCTTTTCAAGAATGTTCCAGAAAAAAAAAAATGGTACAGTGCAGGGCTGTGTATGGAAGCAGGACACTCAGCACCTTGCAGTGCTGAGCTCTAAATGCAATTAGATCACTCTCTAGGCTGTTGCTGCAATCACAGTGTGCTGTAAACAGAGGATGTGGCTCATGGCACCCAAGAAAGCATCTTAGAATTGTATTAAAACAGAAAACATTCCACTTTCCTGTAGGTGGGCAATGGAATATCTTTTCATGCTCAGCTTTACTGCTTCAAAATAGAAAAAAACCCCAAACTTTTGAATCCCTGTTCTCCAACTTTCTCAGAAGTGTGGTTGTTACAAAATAATCTGTCAGAAGCTTAAATCAGAATAGTGCCTTACTGATAGGTTATTAGGGACTGGAATGTGGTCTAGAAGATAATGTGGGACAAGACTGTGGGAAAGGCATCCTTGCAAATTATGTTTTAAAATCATCTTTTATAATAACTCTAAGTTGTCACCCAGCCATGTTCAGAGTGCAATAACTTAAATATCTCCACTTCATTCTCTCTCTCTTGCTCAGTGCAGGGTGACAATGGTTTTATCAGTGAAGTATTTTCTGTAAGGAGCACTCTGAGTACTGACAGCCCTTTTCTCTGTCCCTCCTTCACACTATCACCCCTCTATATTTGCCTTGACACCATCTCCACATTGTCTTGACATTGTTCTGACAGTTAAGAAAACTCAATCACTGTAGCAAACAGCCGTGACAATGTGGAGAAGAAAAAGGAAAAGCGTTATGAAAATTGCTTAAGGAACTGTGAAAAATTACAGACTAGTGAAAAACAGATCTTGCTTTTTGAAAATCATATTCCCAGAGAGTTTTTAATAAAAACTGCTTTATATAAACTTCAGCTGAGGCTGGCAAAAGCCATCTCAAAGCCATCAGTTGACAGTTTTAGATTCTGGACCTGAAATTCAGATGTTTTAAAGTGACAAGCCCTCTTATTGCTGTGAGTTCAGGTCCTTTACAAGAGCTAATTCAGCTCACCTCCTGGGGAGCAGGGCATAGTGGATCCCTGTGAAATGCTGACTCCAGGAACACTCCAACTACACTTTCTCCTAAGCATGCTGTTCAAACTGGGATCCCTCTTGGGGGCAGACAGGGAAGAAAGGTGGCAGAGGAGAAATAATATCACTACAGGTTAGCTGACACATTACTTCTCTTTGCTAATAATAAAACAGAACTTAGTTTTCTTGGTTCATGACAAAAGAGAATAGTCTAGAAAGACCATCATCCCCTAGCAATCAGTCTAACAAATGCTGATTATTGTGGTAAGTGGAGTAAGTTTAGTAATAGTTACGTGTTCCTCTAGCTGGGGTAAATTTCCAAGCAACTTCTTAACTGTTTTGAGATAGTAGAGACACAATGAAGTGCTTAAAGACCATGCATGTACTTGACAAGTTAAGCTTTGTAATGTGACTGTTTGATAAAACTACTACTGATTTGAGTAGGAATACTGATCATCAGGAACCATGTGGATTTGTGGGGGGTTTTTTGTTTGGTTTTTGTTTGTTTGTTTTTCCAGAAAAGAAGTACATATATAAAGGTTGGGTACTAATCCAAATTCTTGGTACTTACAAGAATACATTGCTAGTACAAAAACCACTTTAAAAACTACTTTACATTATGTTTGCATGCATACAATCCACATCTTACCTGAAGAGCATAATGAAAGTGCATTCATTGCAAAGCAGAAAGGAACTCATCAGCAGGGCAGACTGTGTTGCTCTGTAGGTGAGGTGTAGCTTTCCATGCAGATGCAAGAAGCGCTAGTTCTCCAGAAGGAGCATGGTTCTCCCTCTCTTGCTCCATTACTGCAGCTGGCTTTCATCTCCCTAAGTAAATTAGGGAGGGAAGACAGTCTGGAGCTTGTTCCAGTTGCTGCAGAGCCCCAGGCCTTTCTCAGAGACACCAGAGCCAAGCACTTAATCATCCCTCATAGAGCACAGGCTCTTCACCAGCATCCCCCAAACTGTAGGGCAAGCCTGGCGACAGACACCCAAATGGCACAGACTGTGGCTCCAGATCTATAAAATACCTTAGTCAGGCCCCGTCCACCCTTATTAGCTCCCTAAGGAGCCAAGGAGGAGCAAGGGGCTGGAGGTGCTAATTTGTAGTCTGCTGATAGACCTGCATAGGGCTCTGCAGATCCACCCCACCAGGAATATGACTCGCATTGCTGGGGAACTAAACTTTCTGCTTTCTCAGATGTAATTCATGAATGTATTGCATGGAAAATACAGTAATTCCTGCCTGTATTTCTATCATGTATATTTAAGATTACAGGGTAAAGAAAATATTAGTAGAAGCTGCTTGCAACATCAGAACTTACAGAAATAATCCTCTCTCCATCAACGAATGCAATTTGTTGATGACAAGAACGAATCAACATATCTAATAATGAACACATAATGCTACGAGTAAACTGAGCATGCCCATACATGAACTGATGCTCATTTAGTTAATTTTGTGGCTAATTTCATAAGTTCAATAGTTATGACTAAAGCACAGGTAAGACAAAAACAGAACAGAGGCAAAATTAGCCTAAAGAACTATTAGCAGAAACAATATGCTTTCAGTTACCCAGAGAGAAAATTGAGCTTTAAATACATGTGCCTGAAATTGCTTGATGAAGCATGGTCTGAATCCAGTTAAGAAAAATGGCACAAAGGAGAGGGCTCCACATAAATGCAATCACTTTTGAACTATAGACTATAATCCATAGCCTAAATGCTATGATAGATGATCATACTGCAACGGCCCTGACAAGCTGAATGACAAACATTTTGGCACTTCGTTCCTACACTGTTATGTTTACAAGCTCCCTTGATTATTAATGGATAATATTTGTTACCGTAGGCTACTATGGTGAAATCAATACCGAAGCATCTTGAAAAGACACCACAGCCAAACCTCTAATTAAGTAAAATATTTTGTTCCTTTTAATTGAGACACTGTTTGAGGAGTACGGTAACAGCACCTTGTTCTGTTCAAGGCTATCTATAATTAATAACCCCAATGATCAAAGGAAATGCGATGCTAAGAGAAAACAGCTTTTGAGAATCCCCAGGTATTAAGTACTGAGAATTACTTCCCAATCTGTTCTGCAGTCTCTCAGCACAGTATGTTTTATGATGCCCTTTGGGATCATAAAGCAAGCCCTGTCATAGAATGCTTTGCAAAAAATGCCCCCAGCAAGATAGTCGCTAGATATCTATCATGTATTTGTTATTGTCATCAAATCTTACTTAATTTTTCCCTGGCCAGACCTATATTATTACACAGATTTCATTTATTTATATAGGATAATTTAATAAAAAGCAGGGTCTGAATGCTGCCCTATAAAATACGCTGTACTGGTAAGTCTGGACTGATATCACTGTGAGAAAGATTTTTTTTTTTCCTCCCAAAATAGGATATTCTTTCTGTTTTTTTCATAATTTTATGGCATCAAAGTTTTTTAAGATACAGCAAGCTTCTCGACGTCAAGCTGTGGAGGCTTTAGTTTTCTCCTCCTGCTTGCTAATCTTATCTTCCCCTCCTGAGCCGCTAGCGAAGTGGATGCCAAGATCCCCACCACCATCTTGAGCTCTCCATGTGTCTTAAGAGCAGATTTGTGTGACAAAAAGCTCCACTACCAGTGCAACAGGCATTGATAAAGCTTATCTCCAGGGGAACAGCAGACCAGAGCAGCTTTATTGTCCTCTGGGTCATTTCAACACAGCTCTGGAGGCAGCTGTATCGCCCTGGGGAGCTGGTGCCACAGGTGACCTTGTGTCCTGGGGCTACAGTTGCTGCAGGCTCACTTACCAGCCACACAAAGTTGCTGCAACTTCTCATTGGTGCCCTGTAAATCCAAGCCTGCTTTGGGTCAGGCCTCATAGGAAGAAAAAGGAGAATGTGTGGAAAAAATAATATAAGGCAGAAAAGAGAGAACTGGAAAAACAAGGAGTCAGATCTGCCTCTTTTGTGAAATAAGCAGAGGAAATAAAGGAGAATATTAACAGGGAAAAAAAATACAAAGCCTCCAAAAATGTCATCACTACACTGATTGCTACTGGATAGTATTTATTTATTAATGGTTTTAAATTTTGTATCATCTTACTGGCAAAAATCCTACTGCTCTAATTTCAATGAAGATTTGCTGGATACCTCCTCATTTCTAGCAGATATTTAATGCCCTAGTGGCAGGTGGTTTTATTCTAAAGCACACCACCACATTGGGCGTATAGAAACAATTTGGCTTTTAGTGATATTCCTCTAATACGAGAGGCTTATTACTTAGTGTGTTCCCCAAGGAAGGTTCCTGGACATACCCAGACACTGGTGAATATTCTGGTTTTGCTCTTCTTCCACAATGAAGCATCGTACAAAGATTTCAAGAGAAAGGCATCCCTGTTATACAGTGGCTTTTCAATACCCGCTCTTGCTCTTCCTTTAGGTCAGTCCCTCCTCCTTAAAGGATGCACACCCACTGGCTCCTGATACTGTGAGTCAGAACAGAGACTTTAGCTTTATAGAGGTATAAGCTGCATTTGAAACAACTTTGGCTATGGCTATACTGCTAAATGATCTGGCATTTCTGCAGATCATGTATCACATTACTGAATTAGTATTTGTTAAAAGTTTTAAAAAAATCAGGCATAAAAAGGGGTTTGGGAATAAATTAATGTTCAAAGATGTGGTAGGTTTTTTTTTGTTTGGTGGTGGTGTTTTTTGTCGTTGTTGTTTTTGTTTGTTTGTTTGCTTTTCCTATTATTGTTACGTAGGAAGAAAGGAAGGAAAATCGTCACCTCAGTAGAACATCTGGACTACTGTGACACAGACTGCCTTGAACACTCTGAGAAAGTCATCAAGTGACTCAGCCAACCCGACAAGTGCTACAACATAGAAATATGCCAGGGCTGATGAAAGCAAGAGATGAGAGCAAGAGTTCTACCAGCCCTGTCTGGCCTGGCAGTGTCACGAGCTCAGTGCACTTTGCTGTGAGCACCACTACACATTGTGTTCTGCTGCAAAGTGTAAGGCAGCCAAATCAGCAGTATAAATAGCCACGTGATAGAGCCAGCTCCTTACCTGAACAGAACAGTAAATGTCAAGCTGAGGGCTTGCTTTGTAGATACCAGTAGGGTAAGATTTCTGACTTTCCTGGCAACCTCCAAAAATTCTTGACTATCTCTCACAGAAATAGTTTCTGTTGTCCTGCAAAATCAGTTCAGTGCAAGTTTTCATATGATAGAGAAGACATGAGCTGCAGCTCCTGTTCTCTTGGCTTTTATTTGACTTCCATTCTTTCACTTGATTATACTGTATTGCTGTCAGGTGCAATCAAATTCTGGGATGTCATCAAGTGAGGGCTTGGCCAGTCCTCTCTAGGACTGTAGTATGGACAAGGAGAGAGTTGTGGCTCTCAGGGAAAGGTGGAGCTGGTGGAACAACATCTCTGTAGGTTATATAGTGTGTTGGGGTGGCCATAGAATTTTGACATTAATCAGCAAATAGTTTGTGAAATCAGGGGAGAGGAAACCATGATGATATGTGGACTAAAACTAGTAATTTCATATCATGTAGCTTGGAGTCTTCTTAGGATCTGCTTCTGAGCTTATTCTGGAAATAAAATGTTGGAAAACCATGAAACAAATCCTCTGTTCCAAGTCAGTAGATTTTTTAGGATGCTACAATACAGACTGTTTGCAGGTCAGGAAAGCCACTGCAGACATTGTGTCAGAGCCATGACCACCTCAGAGCTTCACTGTTACATGACACAAGCCTTCAAAAGACTAGCCTTCTGTGAAAGTTCATGTGATAGCATCCTTCTATTGGGCCTGTAACTGATTTTTAACTGGATGAGGTCAGCGAAGGCAATTTGTGCAGATGATCACATCATTGTTCTTCACCAGTCTCAGCACTATAACCCTGGCCCCATTGGTAGCAGCTCTCAGCACAGGAATCAGAAGGAGAGCAAATAGCACCTCTGGTTGCACCATTTCCCCATTAGACTCCAGTCTGTCCCAAAATACAGGAGCTGTGACATTTCCTAAGCAGTCTCTAAAGCCCAATTGGTAATTAGCTCATGCACAGCTAATTGTAGGTTGTTTCTACTGAGAAGAATTTAGTAAATAACAAGAAGGGCTGGAATGTGAACTCCTCTACAAAGTTCCTGCTGGAAAAGAAAGACTTTGCTTTCTCTGTACTCACTGTGCATCGTAGCCATACTGAAGCTTTCTTCTGATTCCTGAGGCATCCAAATTACAGTGCACTGTATTTCCAGCAATGTAATGCTGATCTGCCACAGGGTCGATTACTTTTTTAGAGTCTGGGGAGACAAGAGAAGCAGCATTATGATTTTTATGTGAGAGTACTGTTACACAGTATGTAAATTAAATTATGTGAGAAAAGGACTATGCGTTCAGCAAGCCTGGAGGGCCAGCGTGCACTCCAGTAGCTATGGATGTCAGTGTGATACTGGTCTTAAGTTGGAGCTGATCATGCTGTTCTGCTGCATTTTGTTGGTTTCAGCAACATTTAGTTCTTGGCTGTGTTACTGAGGACCTACTGGAGGCATTTTCAACATCTGCACACAGCAGTACACAGCTTCGCACCCAGAGACTTTAAAACATTCATTTCTTCACAGACTTCAAAGCAGAGCATAGTAAGCCAGCTGGGAAAAGGAATAGATCTATAAAAACTGGTCTGTGTTTTGTCATGGTTTTTACCCCTGTTTTAGTATGTTAAAACCCATCATTTTCTGAATGTGCATTTTGTTGCTAGAGGTTTGGCTGTGCAGAAGGGATATGGTGCACCTGATACGCCTTGATGGGATCTTCTTATTATCCTAATGCTATAAAACCAAGTGCTTTTGGAGGCTATGTTGAATTGAGAGTCATCAAAACCTGGCTGTGAACCTGTGTGATGCACCTGACAATAATGTTTCCCATATGATTTACTAGCATAGTAAATATTATCAGTATGCACATACATATTTTCTTGAAGCCAAAATTTAAGCATGATTTACAGAGGAAAAACCTAAGTTTCTGAAATCTGTGACAAGCAAAGCAGAGGTGAAAATATCTCTCACCAGTAGATAAATTTGTACTCCATGTTACAGGTTGATCTGATGCATTTCTAGCAATCAGGGCTTTAAGCTTATCCAATTTTGACTCATAGAAAGAAAGCACACCTGGGTCAGTGTTACAGATATTTGAGACTATGCTTTAAACTCACAGCATCTTTACATGCTACTGTATGTCAGAATCACTGCTGTATACTGTTTTTATATTAAGAAAAGGAGAGATGAAGTGGAGGGCAGAACCTTCAATGGAGACTGAAGAGGATGCCTCCTAATGGCTTTCAAAAGCAAACACCACATGCACACAGAATTTGGACCTGAAGTCAATTTTGTACTCAATTTTTAGCCCCTCTACCCCAGGCTCAGTAGATCAAAGATTCATCAGCAGTTGGTGGCATTTCTGACTGCTTTTTCTTTCTTGTGTTAGTAGCTGGGTGCAGTGATAGCACGGCTGCTTCCATGTTGTAACCCAAATGAAATCTCAGTGCTGCAAGTCAGCAGTAGCTGGTCTGTGTGAGAGGCAGCGTCCCCCAGCTCAGCCACAGCCCCAGCAAATTGCTGAGGCTGATTCAGTGGGAGCCAGGAGCTCAGTGGGAGCCTCTGCCTTACACAAACCCGAAGTGCCACAAACTCTTCCCAGACTCCAGAGAAGCTGTGAGACCTTATGTCTCTCAAGGTGAGATGTGGCCTCTTTGAGAGACAATAGCTCCTTTGCTCCCTATTTTTCCACTATTTGGAATTCAGAGAGAACCAGGAGCAACTGGATTTCACCCAAACTCACAAACTGACAGTTTTACACTGTGTTACTCCCTCTGTGTTCCTGAAAATCCCCCCATTGATGCAGAGAAGTGAGAGCATGCTTTGGTCTTTCTGCAATCCGTTTTACCTCTGGCACCATTTGCCTCATTATTTTGCTATGTATCTGCTTCCAAGGTGCACGTTTTAGCCTTCCTCCTAAGCACAGCTGTGATTACATGTGGCATCTTTCCATCTGCAAGCATGGCTTTCATTTTTCCACTTCCCCAACAGCACTTGCACCTCTCACTGGGTTCACATATCAGGTTTGGAAATCCCAGATTATGCTTCCATTAATTTAAAAGGTTTGATATTGCCATCTTTGTACCTCTTGGGAGCAAGGCAGGAGGCACACCTTTCACAAAAGCATTACACATCCATCCATCCAAACAAGTTATTCTTGGCATGCTGAGAAACCTCACTAAGAGCAAGCAATACAGGATAATATTTTAAAGTATAAGGCATAATTCATACCCCTAACTAAACCACTTAGGTTTTATCTCTTTATTTCTATTTTTGCCAAAACTTTCATCTCAGAGGAGAGATCTTTACACACACAGCTCTGTGTGTTGAGTTATATGGCGAGGATGTCCCCAGCTTTAGTGAAGCCCTAGAGGAAAGGTATTGATTGAATTCTTGGGACAAAGACATTTAACCTGCAGAATCACAAAATCTTTCCAATAAGCAATCTAGTTATTACCTAAATAAAATTGTTTCAGATTTTAAGCACAAAAAATTTTCCATGTTCTTTGCCTTTGAACTGCTGATAGAAAGGCAAACTTGAAGCTGGCTGCCAGGTTCCCAGCACCACTTATTGTGGTTGCTGCTCATGTGCCTATTTATCTCCCATGTCCCTCTGTGAAGGAATCCTTTTCTGTAGTATTAAGAATAAATTCTGCTGTGTAAATTCAACTAAAAAGAAATTTCATCACTTCTAAAGGGAGAAGGAACACCCTATTACACTCATGTCTTTACTCTTCTGCAGACTTAGAAGATAAGAATTTGGAGAAATATTGTGAAACTATATTCAGATAGAGTGTATACAGTAGCTTGCACAGCAGAAATCAATTCAGTTTCTCTATCTGTGTCTGCATCATTTACTGTAATGGATATCACCTTCCTTCTGGGCCTGATCAGCCACTGTCCTGCATCTTATATAGACAAAAACATCTGTGCATAGTAAAAGCACAATAATCACTATGCTCTATCAACTTAAACTGCAGTGCTGTAGTGCTAAACGTCAAGAAGTAGTGGATTAACTCTTTTATTCACATTAGAATCCACTCTGCATTGCTAGTAGCACCATGTCATGATGGCAAATTGAACTGAAAATCCTCCAGATTCAATCTGTAAGAGCTCTGTTGAGTTTCTGGTCTGATTCTCCTCCTGTTCCCAGCACAGATACTAGTGTATGATACAAAATAAAGTGAGAGCGAAAAAGTATTTCCTGCATTGAAGCAAAGGATAGAATTGAAGGGGGGACTATGAGAAGAAAGCATTTACCTCGCTTTTTAGCTGTTTGGTTTATTTGTCCACTGCTGACAGCACAACTCCCAAGCTAATGAGCTGCACTCGTTCCTCCCTTTTCTCCAGCACTCCTGCACTAGCAGGAAAGCAGCCATGTGTGTGTGTGTGTGCGCACACCAAGCGAGCACCCCGAGCTTGCACACCTCACTGTGGTGTGACAGAACAGTCACTGCATGGCTGCTCTGTAGGAAAGCCTGTCAGGTCACTGTGTTCAGCACCGTCCGTCAGCGCAGCTGTACGGGCTGCTGCCGCCAAAGTGCTCGTAGGATGAGGAGCTCTGGGACGGCACAAAGGTAAAAAGATTGTGAAGAAAAAAGGCAGGCAACGGTAACGGCCTTCATTCTTGGGGAGCAGCACCGAATTAGCGTGAGCTTGCAGAAATGTTTGGAGAATAGTCAAATGGAGACTGATTTAATAACCAGTTCTGTGATTTGAATCACAGATAACTTTAAAGTGTTTCCTGAACAGCATCTTAAAATTTTAAGTTGTTACTTTTAAGCTAATATATGATACTTCTGCTTCAGAAAATAAGTTGTTAATTTACTTTCCTTGTTTTTGCTGATACAAATGTGCTTGAAAACCAAACTGGCTTTTTTTGATAGAAATGGAATATTTGTGTAACCCCCTTTTTTCTTTTCAGCCTTCATAGTGGTGGTTACTATGGTAATAATTGTAATTCAAGATTTAAAGCCTGAAAGTGGTTTCTATAACAACATGCTAGGATGTTTTGGACACACAATTGAAGTTAAAGATTCAGGATTAACCCTTTTTTACCACAATATTTGTAGACACAATGACAAGTGCTTGCTTGTTTGGTAAAAGTTTGTTCCTATCTTCCCAAGGTATACTTTTTTCACATAGCAGACTGAGATATAATTCCAGCTGTGGATAGAACAGGTCAGGTCCTGGGGCTGAGCTTCCATCCCAGGTGAACCTTGCAAAGGAGAAATGACACCATGGTTAACCACAAGCTGCTGCTTACATTAAATAATTAGGATGGTAGATAACTGTTTTGGGACATGGGCAGGGAAGGGGTAAAATAGTTTTAGTACAACGTTTAGAAAGTTTGAGACTTTAGTCCGGAAATCAGAACTGTGTGGGAAAACTGAAATGGTCTATTCACAGAGAATCTGGATGAAAAAGCTATTTTGGGGGCTCAGTGAGCCCCTTACCTTGCTCTGTTTTATCCAGAATGGCACAGTTTCATGTCCTTTTCTTTCCTTCTGCCAAATGCTGATCCACAAACAGCATCTCTGCCTTTCAGTCCATGGTGAAGGTATCTGATCCCAGTCTCTGTCACTGTTGATTGTGCAGCTGTGCTCATCTCTTCTCTAGTTGCTTCAAGATATATCAAGATGGAATATGTATTCACATCCACAACTTTCTAAGGCTGTCTTTGCAAGGAAGTTTTTGTCATAGCGATGAACTGTATTTTCTTTGTCATGGTGCACACAGATAACCTGAGATATGCCAAGTTATACCAAAACCAAGTGCTCTTCAATGCAGCACTAAATGTCTTGGCCAATATTTTAATATTTCTAGTTAAATGCTAATTATTTCAAGATCTCGCTAAAGTCACAGAGTTTGATATTTTAGTGACACAGATTCACACACTTGTTTTAAAATCCCATGGGCAAGTTTTAAACAAGAAACGGACACAAATATTGAAGGTTCTCATTTCTAACTGCAGATGCTGGGCTATCTAAACTCTGGCTACCATCATATTATTTCATGACTTCTACAGTGAGCATATTTGATCATAAGGTAAGCCTTCAGTTGTGGAGAAATGCCACATGCTGTTGTTGAGTCAGCAGAAGAGCAGAAGACAGACTGAAGTAATAGCACTAAGAGAAGCAATGGTTGCTTCATTTATCCCAATGAAATTTTATCTTTCTAGAGCCTGACCACAACCAAGATGGCAATTCTATAAGCTATTTTAGCACATTAAAAACACCACCACCACCACCACCCCGCCCCCCCCAAACGCAGATTTTTTTTTTTTTTTAATCGCATTTTTTTTCCTATTGTACATTGATCATTTTCCCTTAAGAGTATTTTTCAAGTTTAATTTCTCAGGTCATAGACCAGCATATGGGTTTTTGCTATGTGTTTCTTTCAAAAACGTACAAGTTAATAAAAAGCCAAATTTTGCTGTGAACTGCTTTATCTGCATTAGCTAATGTAGCTTTCTAGTTTTAATTCAAACATGTGAGTTAATAACTCCATTAACAAAAAAAAAAAGAAGGAAAAAAAAGAAAAAAAATAAATAAGCCCTCCTCAAATCACAGTAAGCTCATCAATGTTGATGACTGTATTGGTTTGAAGAAGTTCACTAACTTCACATAGATTTTTTTTCTAGGAAATAGACTGTCTCTTTTAAGAAGGTCACAAAATCTCCACAGCATATGTAAAAGATGCTAAAGCTGTTGGCGTTGAGAGCTCCTGTGAAGTTCGGAGTCCTCTTCAGGGGAAGGTGGCACGTTTGAAGAACAGTATCAGGAATTACAAGCTGCCTTCAGGCATGATGAGGTGATTAGCAGAGTGCAGGCATGAGCCGAAGACAATTGAACTCCAGTTCATAAAATTGCAATTAACAGTGATTGAAATTTGATTTTAAATTCTGCTGCTGATTATGATATTTTCATTAACTTGTAGGGAGAGTCATGTCTGGAAAGAATAAGTCTTTGCTGAAAGACATTTCTAGCAAAAGCAGCCCAACACAGTTTGCTAGGTTTTCTTTGTGGACTTTGAATGGCTGAAATTGTTAATCATATTCTCTGAATTGGGGCTCACCATTTTACTTTACTTTTGATTTTATCAACTTAAGATAACAGAATATTTGAAAAGCACACATGAGCTGTCTAGCTTTCTGATTCAAACAAACAGAAAAGCCAACTAAATTGTCAGGAAAGATATAAAGATGATCTCTACAATTTTTTTCTGAGGAACACTAGTTTCCTTATCAGGAATCAGAAGAGCTGTTTCACATTGCTTTGGCACTTTCAAAACTCCCGCCCTGTTTATGTTAACTTGCCCACTAATCTAATTTTGCCCTCCTGTGCTCATTGTCACACACTTCCAACACCCAAATTGTTTTGTGTCACTTCAGTGGTTTCTAATCAGTAAGAAGTCTTCACCAGTGCAAAACAATGCATATTTAGTGCTGATTAGTTATATAAGCTCAATTATTCGTAAACTAACAGCAACACTTTAATGAATTAAGCGTATCCAAAAGGAAAAAAACTGTCTCTTTCTCTGCATTTCTTAACAGTTTGGACCGACTCTTTTAAGATGGAGGTATTGACCTGTTTCTGGTAGTTCTGAGGAATTGCCAGTAGATGGCAAGCTTTACTGCCAAGAATTTTGCTGCCAAACATCTCATCTTCCTCAAAAGGATTTAACCATGGGGTAAAATGTTTGGCACTAATTCCGCTCGTAATTAGATTAATGTACCAGTGTTTATAAAGAGACTGATGATTACCTCAAGTGTCACTCAATGTAAATCCAAAGTGATCAGCATTTTGTTTCCATTTTTATAATGTTATATACAAATTTTAAGACTGTCAGAACAAGTCACTGCTGAAGTGACCTTAATTGCTTAAGAACAAAAATGACTCCTCTGCATATCTGAGCTAGAACATGAGGCCTTTACAGGTTCTTCCTCTGCAACCTTATAAAAAGAAAAAATCAAGCCCCCCAAACACTGAAACATTTCCACCCTCTTTCTGCAAATGTAGTGGAGAATATTCTTCAACCATGAGCTCAAGCTGAGCCAGCCTTTGCATCTGACACCACCATACTCTGCCACATCACACCACAGAGCATGGGGGACTCCAGCTTCCACTTTCCTCTCTCATTTCCACATTGCTCTTAATAGGTTCCCAAATCCATCCTTTCACATGGCTCCAGAGCAGCAGGGAAAATGAGTTTCCACGGTGTGGGAAGGGAAACAATATAAATAACTTCTCTCAAATAGGTGGAAAATGGTGCTCTACCTAGCAGTCCAGGATCCAGGGATTTTTCTGAAGCACTCACACCATTTATGGACATGACTTTTCTCAAAAAAATAATAGGAATGTCTTGGTGAACTACATACCATTTGATAACCACAGTAGGATAATTGCATACCCTTTGGCAGTCAGCTCTTTGAGATGCAGTTTTGCTGCTGGGGCAAAATATAGCACCCTAACAAGAACTCTTGGTCCTAACCTTTAAATTACAAGTAAGCTAAAGCTCAACAGTGATTACAACTTTGCTAAGACCTTCATAACTCTTGTGATCCTCAAGATCTATACAAATAATAAAAACCATGGCACAGCATATTAGAATTTAGATAAAACGCGAAAAACTTTATTGCTTCACTGTAAATTTGTAGTACAAATCAGACAAAAGCATCCTCTAGGGATTATTTTTTATATTGAATTGTATGTTGGCAATTTCTACATAAGAAATTTGTTTTGTAAAAGCCAGAGGAGCTGAAATTAAAATAATAGTTTAAAAAATCCAGGAAAGGTTTTCTGTTTCATGTTTTTCCCATTGTGGTGTCACCTTGGAGACAAGTTGGTTGCCTTGGCTATGGACTATGCTTTTAGGGCTTGCTTTCCTCTTCTCTCATTTTCCATCCACTACTACTGCCTCAGAGAGCTACGAAGCTTCTTAAGCAGTGCTCAGAGCTGGTTTGTTGCCATCAAAACTGCAGGCTGGGAAATGCTTCAGTTTCTCTCTGGCACAGTTATTGCAACAAACTGAGTTGCTGCATGCAAATTATATCTGGAAAAGCAGTAATAATTAACTAAATTGCTTCTTGTGCCACAATGGTCCTATGTAAGAAGCACTTGAATGACTGACCTCACCTCTTGTAGTTTACACCTTATAATAGATAACATTGTAAATTATTCATAGTCAATTTCTTCAAATTTGCAATTTTTCTTCAAATACACACTTTTAATGAATTTTAAGTTGGTAGACAGACTGAAAAGAAATCTCTTTAAAGTTGTGCAATCCCAAGAAAACTGTGGGATGCAGAAGTTCCTAAGGAATGCAGTTTTGCTCGTTTTAACCATAATTAATAGATTGCAGTAAGGTCTTCATTGTCCACACTAAAGAAAAGAAACTAAATATATGGGTAATATACAACATTATGTAAACTAGAACATCAGAACATACATGAGGGTGTATTGAGGAGAAAGGTCCATAATACTGCTTACTGTGGAGCAAATCAGTACATCGTGGCCAATTTCTTGACTTTTGCATTCAGTGAGAGCTGTGAGCTGGGGAAATACAACTGACACCCCATTAGAATGAAATATCTGCTCCCAGTGCAAAACTAAATGAACGTTAACAGGTTTAGGGATGGTCATTTTAAAGATAGACTAAATCAGAAATACTATTTTTGTCCTGTTTTTCTTCAAAGAACAGGAGGTAAAGCTCCAGTTGTACTCCTGCTAATCAAGAATTAACTTGGTTTCTTAATCTGGTCTGTCTTAGCCTGCATTAGATAAAGATAATCTTTATGAAAAAAAGACCATACCTTTTCCAGATGTTTCTCTTCTGCATCTCTGGTAGATATGAGCATGACAACAGCTAAAAATAGATCAAACAAAAACATTTATTGTGTTTTACTCATACATGCAACAGCCCAAAAGAAACAACCAAGAAACTATCTCTGTGTAATCCTTAAAACCACTGTTAGTTTGTTTTAAATTACAATGTCACTGTTACTATCAATGTTACTACATCGAACTCTATTCCACTTGTTCAAACAAGTACTACTTAGGTATTTGACTCAGTAAATGTACCCATTTATGAGCATAAAGTTCATTCAGATTGATGCTTTTTATTCTCAGAGACATTGCTGCTCCTGTGCACACCTCAAGTCAAAAGACACCACAGTAACATAAAGGCACATAAAACTTTTCCAACCCTCTCATTTATTATCATAGTGTCATATCTGCATAAGCCATCTTTCCTAAGCTGGTAAAGCCTTCTTAGGCTTTCTTGCTCCAATTCCCCTTCCTAGGAGGAAATTAAAAGCCCACCCCAAACCCCCAACAATTTGAATTAGATTATGTATTAAAATACACATTATGAGAACACACAGTCATCTGTGTTATCTGACAATCCCCAGTGGTTTCTTGTCATCCTCAGGTGACCAGCCCCAGCCTCTCACTTCCCCAGCAAGTCAGGGATCTGGCCCAGGACTTTTTCAGCATTGGTTTAGCCCCAGTTATTGATAATCATCTCAACATGCTGCTTCTCTTTCAGTGCCCCATCTCCTTCCCTATTGTGTCCACTCTTCTGAATGTCAGTTCCAAGAACCAGGAAGAAATTAGAAACTGGTGGTAGATGTGTCTGAATTTCTCCAGGTTCAGCTCATTCACAACACCCTGTTTGCACAAATATATGCTGTTCTGCCATTTATTTTCAAATAACTGCTGTAGAAGACACATATGCTTCATATTTCCAAACAAGACTCCAGAATAAAAGTATAAACTGAAAAAAGAAAATAGGATGTTTACAGGACACTCATATAGATGGTTTAATGTACCTTTCATTCTCAGCTCACTAGTCTTTCCCTTCTGAAACACTACCTTCCCTCCAAAAGGAACATTCAGCTTTATTTCATAGATTATTGTCCAAGATAGGACTGCTTTTTTTCTCCTATCCCATGATACAAGTATTTTTTCTCTAGCAACGTATCAAAATATTTGTTTACAGTTTTACCCTCATATTATGAGAAATGTCACATTGTAATCACATGAGAAATCCAATGGTATTCAGATGCTTGCTATACCGTAGAGGATTACTTATAGCATAATGAAAATCAGTTGCAAAATAGGAAGTTGTACTTGATAAAACTCATCTCCAGATCAGATTTTCCAATTTGATCAGTAGGAATTAAAATACTATACATGTATTTGACTTTTGGGATCAGTATTTGTATGGTCCTTGTCTTCTAGGTGGTTTATGCCAATAAATAACTATTTGCCTTTCTTTTTTCCATCAATCACTGGCTATGAGGTTTGATCTGCCATTGTTTCATTTTACCAGTACAGTATTTGGAGGCAGCTCCAGGACTTCTCCCACTAGCCTCTCCTCTCCATTTGAAATCTTGACTTTTAGACCAAGATAGAGGTTTTCTCTAAGAAAACAGCCCATTTGCAATCACCCCTTTGGCTCCGCGTCCACAGCCTTGAGTCTGATTAAATGTAACAAATTTCCCAAACCTGTAAGATGTGTGTTGATGATTAACACTGTTTCCACTGACCCATATCAAAGTAATGGCAAATCATGACAAATGCAACATATTATGAGATTAATTTAGTGATCAACAGAACCCCATTGCACTCTTTGCCTGTCTCTGTGCTGCATGTAGAAGACCCAATAATAGCACACATAAAAGTTCACAAGCTTCAGTCTGTCTCACTTGAGACTGGCAGCGAAGCTGTGATTGCAGAGGATTCAGTCCAGGTCAACACACCTACCTCAGGCACTCGGTGTCTGGCACCTTGCTGCTATTGCTCAGTTTACCTAACACCAAATTTAAGGCAGCAGGTGTATACCTACATATGTATGTTATGCTTATCTGAATACAGTCATTTATTTTGTTATGGAGACAATTAATTATGACTTTAGAAAGTCACACAGTTTCATAGCAAAATTATTGTTTTATTTTCCTAGAAAGAACACGTTTCACTACTTTCACTGCTTTAACTCTGTCAGTGTTTCAGTTGTGGGTTACGAACAATGCTGCTAACAGCTCGCCCCTCCTTGACTGGGGAGTGACAAATAGCTATTGTCTCAGCCTGTCTTTACAGCAACAAGGCAATTCCAGTAGCCTTTAATTACTGCCGGAGCTCAATTTCTGGAGGATAAGGGACATGTTTGCACTGTCTTTACAGTGTCCGTCCAGCCTCAGAGGCTGAAAGACTCTCACAGAGATATTTTGAATCTCAGGTGTTTGGGAGATTCTTTGTGGTATAAATGCTGTACAGCTGTTAAGTTACTATTTATAATCAGGAAGTCAAAGTGCATGAACCACTTAATTGAGCTGTAACTGCACCCAAGTCATTTAACTGTGTTGAACTCTACTACAAAAGAAAAACTCTCACCACAAAACAAAACAAAGTGGTATTGAACTGAAAAATGTGGTTCAATTCATTTTTCTAGTAAAAAACAAAACTGAAACAACAAATAACAAACAAATTCATCTTAAATATACCTAAACGCATTCCATATTGTTGGATAATTGTTGACAACCACCAATATTGTTCCAACTCTTAATATAGTGCTAAGCAATCCTGACATGCCAAGCCATGGATGATGGAAGAGGTGAGAACAGGAAATTACAAGCTACTCTTATTTTCATAATTGTTTTCCTTTCACATTTATTAGTCTACTAATACGTGTTACAGTTACCAGCCCTGTTTTCTTCTCAACAGCCAACAGTTGGAGCTGTTGGTTTTAAAGCACAGTTGCACTTCTTTCACTCTTGGTTATTCCCAGTGCCGTGGAAATCCTCAGGACTCTTTGCTTTTCCTTTTTAGAGTCACTTTGCATGAGGAATGACTCCAGGTGCCTGTCAAACTCTTGCCAAAAGAACTCAACATGCATTCCTGGTCATAAAGATGATGCTTGCCATTGTGCAGATGCATCCATGGACAGTGTGGAAGAACTCTGCAATAAAACCTCTGATCCTTGCTCTTCAAACCCTTGTCTTCAAAATGCTACCTGTTTAAGCTCTGCTGGAAACCTCAGCTTTACTTGTGAGTGCCCTGCTGGTTACAATGGACCTACCTGTGAAACAGCCATCAGCCTGTGTGACACAAACCCTTGTGAACATGGAGGCACCTGCCAAAACAGCCTGGCTGGGCCCATTTGCCTTTGTAGTGCAGGATACACAGGTGCACTCTGTGAAACGGATTTTGATGAATGCATTTCCGAACCGTGCCACAACGGAGCGCTGTGCAAAGATGGGGTTGGTGAATACTCCTGCTACTGTGTCCCAGGCTACCAAGGCAAGCACTGTGACCTGGAAGTGAATGAATGTGTGTCAGATCCGTGCCTGAATGGGGCAACGTGTCTCAATCAGGTAGGACAGTATGACTGCCTCTGTCCACTTGGGTACACAGGTAAGCACTATTGAAACAACTTTTTCTTTGCATCATGGAGAACCATCATAATTCATGTTCCAAGTTCAGTTCCCCCAGCCACACATTCATTTAGTCATATCTGTATTTACATCTTGCCTTCAGCTTCAACACCAGTGGCTGCTGGTGCATTATGGGTTACCTTATCACTGTGAACTACTGATATCAGATAAGAGAAGGATTAAAGAAATCTCACATCTACCAAAAGCTACAGAGCAGTTTCATTAACATTAAGCTGTGTCACAGAGCTAGTTAACTTTTCTTTCAAAAGAAACATTCTCAAAATGCTTGTCCTCAGAGTGCTATACATAGTTTTTGATCCTCAGACAAAGCCTATGTTTGACAGAATTAAAAATTAGATCCAATTAGACTTGCTTGATTGCTAATCACAACAAACTGTACTGTTAGATCTAGACATTTCATGTTAACTTCCTCTCCTCTGCCCTTGCAAATGGAACATTATTTAAGTTAAATAGAAATAAAAGTACGATCAGGTTCCCAAACTGCCAATTTTTTGATAATCCAGTTTTATGTGGCTCCATTTTTAAGGTGCAGGTGTGATTTTTCTTGCCTACTTCCTCAACTGGAGAGCACATAATCCTTGCAGGAGACAGCTCCCTTCCAATTTCAAAGCTGTATTCAGGGTAGAACCACAAGAGGTGGCACACTGAATCATTAAAAGGAGAAGAGGGAGGGCATTTCAGTGATAGACTGCCAGTCAAGTTAGCAGAGAAAAAATAGTCATACAGCAAAAATAGGGAAAAAAACAGCTATTGCTTCAAGTGATTCAAATGAATAAGAAATAAGAGATGTGGTTTACAGCTCCATCCCCAAATCCCCACACAGGAGGGGAAGTCAGAGGTAAAAAGCAACTTTCCCGTGTCTGACACAGCGCTCGTTGGAAGCCAGCCCTCAGTTAATATCCCTCATGAGCACGGAGAATGTTATTTGAAGGAAGCTTTTTACCTTCCCGCCACCCTGCTGCTGCCAGCGGGTGTCTGAGCCCAGGCCAGCCAAGGAGAAAACTACACAACCAGGGCAAAGCCAAAGAGCGGAAGGAAGGAAAAACCTATTAACAACCAGCATGGTTACTCTGCAATGATCAGACTCAGCCCAGACCTCCTGTTGTATTCAGGAAGCTGTATTTGTTTAACTGGCACTGTTAGTGGGGTCCAGGTCTGGATCCATAGCCTGGGAACTCAGCTTGAAAGAGGCAGAATATACACCTTAGAGACAAAGAGAGAGAAAACATAATAAAACAGTAAAGCCCAAACAAAAAGAAATTAAGATTTAGAGCAACACAAACTGCTGGAGGAAACTCACTCTGCTGCAGTTGCTCCACTTTCATCATGAAATTCTGCTGTTTCCCAGGATGATGCTCTCTGCTCTCACCAACAATCAAGTGATGCCACCAAGTGCTCCACACTCAGCACAAGCAGAGTCAAGAAGTGAGGAGAGAACCAAGGAAGGAGAAGAGATCTAAAATACAAAGCAGAAGAAGCTGCAGTGTTTTGATATACAGCTCGAGCGTTGCTTCCAGCAGCAAAGAGACTAATCATAATAATTCTACAGAAGAGAAATGGACTGTTCCTTCAGCAGTAAAACACCAGTTTTTAAAGGCTATTTAATGAAATGATTTATCAGAAGCACTCTTTTTTGTTGTTTCTTGCACTTTGCTCTGAGTTGTGCTAAATGAACAAGCCAGAGGGATTACTGGATGAAAGCCCTGAGGTGTCCCCACTGGTAATATAAACCCTCATTTACTCTGTCAGGGGATCTTGCCAACCATTATTATCATGGCCCGACACCATGAATTACTGTGGGAAGTCACCCAGCCTCATCTCATTTTCCTAAGATGTTAAAAAGGTTATATCTCTTGATATGTAGGTAGAGAATGTACAGTAAATCTACAGCAGTAATGTTAACCAAATGCTTGAGTTACTGGCTGCGGTTGCTACTTGTTTCATGGACTATGACTGCTATTTTGTATGATCAGTATGCTGCAGCACTTCTTAAAATAGCTGAGAAATGTCACACATAATTCTTACACAAATGGAAGAGGTTAGAATGCACCAAGAGCCAAAGACTGGAAAATTTAGCATGAAATCTGCAGTTTCTATGATAATGCTCTGCATCTGTGAAATAATTTACAAGACATGTGTCACACAGCTGTTAAATAATAAAGCTCAATTGGTTTGTTGAATTTTTGCTGGCTACCTTAATCAAATGCATTTTTCCTCCATTGCACTAATTGCACTTGCTTTTAATTCACCCCAACAGAGCACAGTGCAAGAGACTGTTATTACCCACAGCCGCATATGTTAATTACCTCGCTGGACACAGCTGAAGTCAGTCCTCCATTGCCAGTGAACTATCAGGGGTGCATGGCAGTTCCAAAAAACAGTCTTAGCCCAAGAAAAGAACAGGAGAGAGTGTTTCAGTGACTCAGTGACAGACTCAAAGGTACGGTGGGCTAGATTCATTCTTGGTGCAACACCTTTTACTGTGGTGTAACTGCAGCTGGGATGAGGAAATTATTCCTGATGAATCTTTTAGTTCTCATTCAGTATTCTTATAATATGTATGTCATACAGATATTTAGAGTAGGTGCCTCATAAGTCTTAGGCACTCAAAGGCTTGGAGAGGCACTGCAGCCTCTACCACAGATGACGTACCGCAAGTACAGATCTCACTTCCCAACAAGCTCACGGCATTATCATTCTGGATATCAACAGCAAACAGCAATTGCCAACAAAGTGGAAGGTCTGTTTCCTTCTCCATATTTCTAGTTTCTAGTTTCAAACAACACTCCCTACTTCATGCCTAGCTTATCAGTTTGATGCTGAGACTCTGACCACAAGACTGTGACGTGAGAGGTGACCAGTAGTACTGGCCACATTTCAAATGATTTTCCACGCAAGTCTGAAAATGTTGGCTGTATCCCTTTCATCCTTGGCTACATTTACCTTTTTTTCGATTGGGCTGTACAAAGAAGTGTACAGTAGGACTTATTTGAAAAGCAAATAGTGTAAGAAATAATCTTCGTTCTTCAAAGAAACTGCAAAAGTTATAAATATCTCTTATATCCACCTTCTGAGTCTTTCAATTCAAACCACTTGTGCAGTTTGGCACCTGCTGAATCACTGCCTGCTGTAGGACAGGAGGTCATTGCTCTGGATGCTGCAGCCTCATGCAATAACCATGGCAGGGTTTGTTGGGGCTTTTTTTCCCTCTCCGTTATATGATATTTGGCATACAGCATATTTATGACAGAATGTTAGATGGAGGTGCAAATGCGGATCTAATCTTTTCATCTCTCTTCTTCACACATAAGAAAGCCTGACGGGAGATACAGTAGAGGCTGGGAATGAATTTCCCCTGTTTGCATGGCATCTCGCATCGCCTGGATGCGTTACACAGAGAGAAGTTTTCTTCTGAGGCAACATTGCCGAAGGCAGGTTACTGGGCTTGATAGATTAAAGACATGAACCAAAACAACAAGGCTGTGTTCTCATGTAAATCGTCAGGCTGTTCTCAGGCCTGTAGTTTTAAATTTGGCTGAACTGAGGATCAGTTGAACAGGGCTTGTTTTGTCACATGATTTTTAGCGTTTGCAGTAAGCTGTTAACAAGCTCTGGCAGATTTACGGTCACTAGACATACTTCTGCAAACACATTGTTTACAATTACAGTGAATTCACAGGGCAATGACCACAGAGGGATTGCTCACTATATCTGGATGTAATGTACATTACCATAAAGCCAGCAGAGAGTGTTCCCGTGCGTGCCAGGGTCTCACGGCAGGCTCCTGCTGAAAGCGGTGCCCTGGCTGATCAGCAAACCTCAAACTGGAGACACGGGACCAGTGACTTCACCCACCCAGTGTTCTGTATGTGGTCTCAAGGAACTATAAAAATCTATGCGCTAAAATCACAGCAGTGGTATTTCTTAACTACTGCACTTTAATGTTTAAATACAATGCAAAGTAGGTCTGAGCTAACATCCTCAAATTTTGTTTTGGCATTTTAAGATATTTCCAAGTATTTATCCATAATACATTTTTGTTTTGTTTTGTTTTGTTTTTTAAAAAAAGATGCTACATTCAAAAGAGTCAAAATAAACGAGTAATCAAGTAACAATTCTAAATATTAGCAATCTCAGTGTTTTGAGAAAGATGTTCCAAGTTAGAATGTACAAATTTTACAGCAGGACAGAACTGTCAAAGACAGCATAAAGAAAGAATTAGAGCTGAGCTCCTAAATATGTTACTGAGATAATACCCATCACCAAAATGTGTCTGTTCCCCTCTTTTGAAAGCCTGCCCCATCATCTTGTACTGAACATTTAACCTCTCCAAAAAAAAAAATGAAACCTATTCTTAGGGCTCCAGATTCTCCTTCAGGTAGGAAATTCCCCTGAAAACTATTTACAATAGTACTGCTTACCTTGGTAATAAAAAAAAAAAAGATAGAGAAATCCACTTAAAAGCAGCTGCTTCACTATAATTTGTCAGTTTGCATCTGTTTTGTGGCTGGTACTGTAGCTGTTAAAACACATTGACTTTGCATGTGAAAACTATTTTCAAAAAATATCACTCCATTACTCAGAACACCAAATAAGTGCATCATCATATAAAACCCTAAAATAATCAAAGCAGGAGCTGCAAGGCATTAATTACGAAATGTTCTTAGTGTCTCTTGGACTGTGCTAGAGCTAAGAAAAAGGAATGTATATTTAATGTGCCGACTATAATAAATAGCTATAAACTAATATTACAACTGATTTAGTTTCATCAACTATCTCTGAAGAACAGCTCCAAGATTCTGACCTGTTGCAAACATGGCATCATAGACCACTTTACTTACATATTGCTAGATCTTAAAAAAATTAAGCAATAAAACATAGCTAAACAAACAGCTTCCCAATGAGTTCAATTAATTGTGCAGCTTTAATTGGACTCTTCTGAGGTCATTAAATTACTATTCACTTTGATTATCTAACCAGCGTGGTAGCATGGTTTGAATAATCTGAAAATTAGTTCATTTTGTTTCCATGTTTAAGCTAATATAAAAAGCTGTTATTCTACTTGTTCTTGTGAATAACAGCTGGTTTGTTCTTTTGTAAATTCCCTCAAGCCTTGAAAAAAACTAGTCTTGCAATGTACATTGAGGAGGAAATGCCTTTCAAAAATAGGTAATTACTAATTAAAAAAAAAAAAAAAAAAAGTGAATACTGTACTTAAAAGTGTCCCTGGTTAGATCTCCAAAACTATCTGCTAAGTCAGGGGTTTGCTTGTTTTCTTTGCTTTTGAAGGAAAAAACTGTGAGCTGGAAATAGATGAGTGCTCGTCCCAGCCGTGCCTGCACGGCGGGACCTGCCGCGACGCCCTGGGGAGCTTCTCCTGCTCCTGCGCCCCCGGCTTCCTTGGCCACCTCTGCGAAACCAACCTGGATGAGTGCGCCAGCCGGCCGTGCCTCCATGGGGGACAGTGCACGGACGGTGCCAACGGGTATGTCTTCTACAGATGGGTAATGCTAACATGAGTGCTGTTAGCTCCTCTGTTTGCAGATGGAAATGCAATGAGAGCCCGCACTGGCAGGTGGCTCATTTCATTTCAAATTGTGGATTTCACTCCTTGATCCTGCACTGATTTCAGTTTAAATTTGAAAAGGAACAAAGAATGCAAATCTGGTGTCAGGGCCAATAGGACAACAAAATATTTATGGCTGAGCAGAAGTCAGGTTTGTACTTTTACTTTAAATATTTACAATATGGTGTTTGTCTGGCCCTGGGGACAGTCATTTAGAATCATAGAATCATTTTGGTTGGAAGAGACCCTCAGGATCATTGAGTCCAACCATAACTCCAGCACTAAATCATGTCCTTAAAAATCTTGTCTAAATGCCTTTTAAACACCTCCAGGGATGGTGACTCCACCACTTCCCTGGGCAGCCTGTTCCAATGCCTGACAACCCTTTCCGAGAAGAATTATTTCCTAATATCCAATCTAAACCTCCCCTGGTGCAGCTTGAGGCCATTTCCTCTCATCCTATCACTTGCTACTTGGGAGAAGAGACCAACTCTCCCTATGCTACAACCACCTTTCAGGTAGCTGTAGACAGCAATAAGGTCTCCCCTCAGCCTCCTTTTCTCCAGGCTGAACAGCCCAAGTTCCCTCAGCTGCTCCTCATCAGACTTGTGCTCCAGACCCCTCACCAGCTTTGTTGCCCTACTCTGCACTCTCTCTAGTATTTCAATGTCCTTCTTGTGATGAGGGGCCCAAAACTGAATACATTAATTCTGTTTCTAACACTCATAAAACTTCGGTTTCCAAGAGAGATGTGAGAGTGCATAAAATTGAATTTGCCAACAGCAGCTGCCCACACCAACAGACATTAGGAAAGAGAGGTAGAGTGAAACTGTAATAATAGTAACCATAGTAACAGATGTCATTAGGAAATGTGTCAGGAACTTTACAGGCATATAGGACAACAGTTCCTTATTCAAAACAACCTGTGGTCCATGGGCAAAGGAAAAAAAAAAAAAAAAAAGGATACAAGGCAACAGAAAAGTGAGGTTCTGAACCTACTGTTAATAGCCCTACACAGAGATCCAAGAGCATCCCAGGCAGCCAGAGCTTTGGCTTTCCTTCACTGATACTGGCTTTGCGTACTCAGCATGAGATTCCCAAACTGAAAATACACAAATATAAGCTCAGTCTGAAAGTTCATATGTGTATTAATGCAGGCACTCACCTGCAAGTATAAGATTTGTCCTCTATTGTGTATTTTCCAGTCTATATAAAGTGGTTTTAAAGATTTTAGTGCCCCCCCACACCAGCCCAAAAGTCAGGTCAGCAAAAGGCATGCCTGCCTTGAATGAGAGGGGGAAGAGATCATGTTCTGGGAATGAGCTTTTGTACAGTGTGGTGACACTGCACAAACCTCTGGGAGCTCCTTTTCAGCAGCTCTGAATCACTCTGAACAGGACAAAGCAATTCACTATTTTCCAGCATAGCTAAAGCATGACAGGAGAGGGAGGGAGGTCACCTTGCACCTGCCTAGCTCACAGCAGACCTGCTTAGGAACCTGCAAGCCTTTTGAGGATACACACATGAGGTGAGCAACTGGGGTGCTCATTCAGGCCAGACTTAATCCTACTCATTTTTCTCCTAGCTTTTAAAGCTGAGGTACATGTAAGAGCAATTTTAATTGGCTTGTAATGCTGCAGGATATCTGGAGAACGATTGGAGCTTTTCCCACATTTGTTACATGATGAAAAAGGGTTGGACAACAAAGCAGTTCAAAACAGAAGGGTGTCTAGCAATTTTCTTCCTTTTGTGTGTTTTTGGAGTTAAATGAAGAACTGTAGTATTTAAAAAGCAGTTTTCATTTTCTGACTAATGCTACAGTACAACTGAGGCTTTTGTGTGTGCCACCAGCTATCATAGGAATGTGAGAGGTGATAGATTTAGCATTTAAAGCCACAAATACAAACACTGAATCAAATTCTCTCCCAAATTTCAGACAGATTCTTCCAGCAAGTTCTCCTGAATGCAACAAAGTAGAACTTGATCTCTTAAAAAAACAGTTGCACATTATTGAACATTTCTTATTTAAACTTGACAATTTACAAAGGTGCCTTAGTTGATCCTATGAAAGCTGGTGTGCTGAGGCACAGAGGATACCTCTGTATGCTCCAAGCCTTTTTTCCATCGGAAATATTCCCAGGACCTTCAATGCTCTTTTGATTGCATAAGAAAGAACACCTGCATGTATTGCTTCCTGCATATTGTGAGAACATAAAAAAATCATCTCAAAAAATGTGTTTGGTAGAGTAAGAGTATCACTCCTAACAGCAAACACCACCTGCCTGCCCCTTCACAGCCTTTCCCCGGGCAGAGGACCCTCCAGAATCCCTGAAAGATCACAGCAATGTCGACAGTTACAGATACCCATGAAAAAAAGGCACACAAGTGGGGCTTCACATTAAGAGAGTTGTGAGTATTCCTTACTGCTCCTTCATTCTGGACCAAAGGGAAAAAGGGGTGTGGACTAAGGCAAAAAACAAACAAATACACAAACAAAAAAAAACCAAAAAAACTTTCTCCACAAAGCTGAACAGCACCAAACTGAAAGCACAGGGAGGAAATGTGTGAAACATATAGCAGAAGAAAGATCCTTCTGTTTTGAGAACATACCTCAGAATGAAAATTATTTTTCTGATTCACATCTTCCTCATTACTTTTTATATCCTAAATTCAAATGTCACCTGGTCTAAAGTCATCTCTGACTTTGATTTAAGAATAATCCATACACTAGTAATAAACTAGCCTGCCAGAAGTTTCTGCTTATGTACATAGTGTAGTAAAAAGTTTACACTTTTTGGATTGTTAGACTGCGGGAGCCAGTTGTTTTCTGATGCTTCCTTATGTTTAACAATTTTGCTTTCTCTCTATGTATTTACTCCAAGACTTAGATATTAAGCACAGAAATAATCCAATAAATATACTGATCTCTTGTTCAGCAAGATTGCCCATGATTTCAATTCTACAATAACTAGTGTATAATTTTAATATAAAATAAAACAATATAAGAACAAATTTTTGTTTCTGGTAATTATTATTAGACAAAGATCATCCAAGCATATGCATTTAACATAGTTATCTTGCAAAGGTCTGTCTTTTCTTATGACATGTACAAGTTGACCTTATAGCTAATGAACCAAGCATAGGAATTATATATTTCATAATAATTAGCTCACCTGAAAAAAATCAAAAACAAACAAACAAAAAACCAAAAAAACCAGCAACAACAAAAAACCCAAACAACAAACAATCAAGAACAAACCCCAAACAAAACCCCTCAGATGTTACTGATTACCTGCACATTGTTCATTTATATATACTAGTTTGTTTACTTCTAAACACATAATAGTAACATTGCTCATATTACAGTTATTATTGGAACTATGCAAGCAGCTGACATTTTTGCACTAACTTAACAACAAAATGTATTGTTTTTCATCAGAGAAAATATTAGTCAAGGAAAATAAATTGCCTTACTTTTGCCAATTTAATTTCTACTGGTCCAAGAGAAAGGGATACTAACACACTTACTGCCTCTCTCCTTTTCATTTTGTGAATAAAGTTAAGCCTGCAAAAATTGCATTGGAAATGACGGAAACTTTTTCCCCAAAAAAATTAAAAAACAAGGAAGCAAAAAAGCCCAATAATTCTTAAAATAAATGATCTGTCAAAAACAATTTGAATTCACAAGCAGGTTTTTTTCCCTAGACAAAAACACATATTTCAGGAAAAAGCTCATTGTTCGCTCCCAATATCTGGTATTTCTCCTAGAGCACCAGATGGTGGTCTCAAGCCTGGACTGAACTGTGCAAGCTGCTAGCCAAGAGTATGCAAGAAGGGTTTGGGAACAAAGCCCAGATCTCCTGACTTCCAGCTAGAATGAACACTGCATTCTGTGTTGCAGGTACAGCTGCAACTGCACCGGTACTGGATTTATGGGCCTGCACTGTGAGACTCTAATTCCCTTATGTTGGTCACAACCATGCTACAATAATGGCACTTGTGAGGACAATGCAGACAATTACACATGCCACTGCTGGCCAGGTAAGTTCTAAATTCTCTTATAAACACTCTTGTTCCTTGTGTAGTAGATATATTCTCATTTTTTTAATTTTTTTTTGCTGATACAATAGAAGGTTGAAGCTATATATCCTTAAAATACTCTGTGGGCTTGACTCCTCATCATGAGTACAGGTAAGTTGCTGTCTTTTCCAGCTAAGGATTTCCCTGCACAGGAGAAGTTGGCAAAAACAAAAGGGCCGGTATTATGGAGTCAAAACAGGAGATAAATCAAAACTGGGTCCATCTCCTAGATAATTAATCCTTCAGCCCGTGTGATAAAGGAATCACTGCTGCACCTGACCCTTTTTTATTCTTCACTAATGTGACCTTTAAATCAGCCTAAAAAAACCGTAATTTACTTTCCAATGCAAAATATTGTCTGTTTATAAATAAAAATCAAAGTAGGCTTTACATTGGCTTCCTTCATATCACCAGTGCAACTTCTCCTGTCTAGCAGTGTGGGTGAAAACACACTGGACTGTGTTCTCTACCAGCACTGCCTGCATATCCAGCCATTTGCAAACAGACTCCCACAGCCCAGCAAGGACACAGACACTGTGCTCTTTGAGAGACTTTGTGAGTCTTTCAGCACACAGACTAACTACAAGAACTCTGTCTTGTAAGTTTAATGTCTATGTCCCTACCGAGGATACAGAAACACAGTGCACTTTGAGGAGTAAATAAATGCTACAGTGGTGTTGGGCTGCATGGTCTTGGTGCATTAGACATGGAAAGACTAGACACCCTTAGTGCTTTCCTGGAATCAGAGAGTTTTGTGACATTTCAAACGCCAGCAGATACTGCATTTTACAAACACTGAAGAATTTATACTCTCTGCCCTCCTCTCTCTTAGGGAGGTGGTGCAAAAGACAAGGAAAACTTCACACAGCCTGAAAGCGTATCTACACCGTAATGCAGTGCCTCTTTATTCACACAGATCTCCAAGTTACTTCCTAAAAACCCCCAAGTCTGTAGAGCACAGCAAAGCTCAGCTAGCTAACGCAGAATAGCCACAGCGGTATCCTGCTGCTGAGTCCTGACAGAGCCGCAAGGAAACGTCCCCACCTCCGAGCAGCAGAGGAAATCTTTTAGCACATGACAGAGCCTGAACCCAAGCCCATCCGATAGCCACAATATTTTCGGGGCTGGAATGAATGAATAGCGCACCAATTAAACACGTTTTTCTCCGCAGGCTACGCGGGCCTCCGCTGCGAGGAGGACATCGGGGAATGCCGCAGCAGCCCCTGCCTGCCCGGCGGCGACTGCGTGGAGCGCTCCTGGGCCGGCCGCTACGGCAGCGTCCCGGGGCTGCCGCCCGCCTTCAGCTACCGCACGGCCGAGGGCTACATCTGCAGCTGCAAGCCAGGCTTCACCGGTAAGGCTCCTTCGCTGGAAGCTTAGGAACTGATGCACAGCAGTAGCCTGTTGTTTAGGCTTGGCTTTCAATAAATCTTTAAGATGGCATGGGTTTTAAGGTGCCATAGTGGGAAGGGTCCCTCTGGTGGTCACCACACACGGGTGTCAGTGCTGGTTTGTGTGGCGCACAGGGCGTTGGTTGCACAATTTGTGACCGCAGTGGAGAGCGGCAGAGCCCAGGCACGGCCCCAGGGCAGCAGGACACACAGTCCTTTCCCCTGCTTTGTCTGCAAAGCTTCATCATTCATAACCACATTTGCTGGAATTATGCCATAAACTTCAGTTAGGTGTTGTATTTAGAGTTCGAAATTCACTGTCTACAGGTATTATATTACAGGAGTGAAAACAATAGTAAATAAGAGAGTAAACCAAATATAGAATCATATAATTGTTTTGGATAGAAAAAACCTTTAAGATCTAGTCCAAATGAGTACAACCTAGAACTGTCAATTCCACCTCTAAATCATGTCCCTAAGAACCTCACCTATGTGTATTTTAAAGACTTCTAGAGATGGTGATTCAACCACTTCCCTGGGCAGCCTGTTCCAATGCCTGACAACCCTTTCAGTGAACATATTTTTCCTAACACCCAATGCTAACCTCCCCTGGCACAACTTGAGGCCATTTCCTCTCACCCTATCACTTGCTACTTGGTAGAAGAGACCAACCGCCTCCATGATACACCCTCCTTTCAGGTAGTTGTAGGGAGTGATAAGGTCTCCCCTCAGCCTCCTTTTCTCCAGGCTAAAACATGAAACAAAACTCAAAAGCTTCCGGTGTTTCTGTCCTCATGTATTTCTACATAGCAGCACTGGGGATTGGCAGGAACACTTCATCTGAACGCAGGGCAAGATTTTGTACAAATGTGGCAGTGTGGGATGTTGCTGCTATTCTACAGCTTAAATGAAAAATCGTTTCAAATTGTGTGCATAGGTGTGTTCTTAAGGAAAAACAAACAAAAACAAACAACAAACAACTATCAAAATTACAGGTAACCGTAATCCTAAGAAAGATGATGTGTTGGGATTTGCATTTAACACAGCCAGTACTATTTAGCACAGCCAGAAACAAGTTGCGTTTTGATTATACACTTCTTGGTCTACAGTATTTTTCTGTCAACTCCATTCTTTTATTCCTTCTGAAGGAAAAAAAATAATTAATAGCTGGATTAGTTTAACCAGCCTTCAAGTTCTCATTCCATTCATTGCTTGAGTAGTTTATAAACTTTCCTGTGACTGCCAGTGCGTTGTGTGACTGATGTCTCCAACACAATAAAAGCATATAGAGAGCATAACATTCACTCCGAATTCACCATTTAGTTTTCTTCAAAGCGACATTGAGACTTGCTTGCTTTTGTTCCGTCCCTTCCCCCTTAACTGTTCTTCCCTGTCCTGTCACTAAGTGTTGCTGTTGTACTTTTGTTCTGCTTAAGAGAATAAAATATGAGGCTTCTACTAAGGCTTGCAACATCCCCCAGGCTGTCCTAAGCACCCTTACCTCTTCACTTGCCACTTCTTTCTCTTCACTTCATTCCAGTGATGCCCAGCTCTTAGGTTTCTTTTCCTCCCTTCTTGACCTAACTTAAAAACTCCTGTGCTCTCTGAGACAACCAGGAAGGTGTTTACTTGTTTAATTGTCATCCTTTATCCTCCCATTCCATATCAATTACTTCCACCTGGCTTGTTTGCCTGATTTGCATGATGATTCTGCTGGTTTCATTCACATGGAGGACTCTTTTACTCCCCAGGGAGTCCAGGGACCCATGTACAGGCAGAGTCCAGTCAGTTTGAGAAAAGAGTGTCAGAACCTATTTAAATCAATTAATCTAACTAAAATTTTTCAATTGACAAGTTTTTAAATCACAACGCAGAATTCTCCAAGCATAACTGAGAGAAGTCTAGGAGACCCTGAAATTTCTGCTGACTATATATGCAAATAACATTACATGTTTATAAACCTTTATGTAACTTTAGTCATCCCCATACCTGTTGGATGGTACGTGTAACTTTCTTTATAAAAAACAAACAAAAATCAATCAAACAAAATTTTTTCTTACCAAGCAGTGTGCCCAGGAAGCTGGAGGCAGGAAGAACATAACCTTTAACAGGGATGGCTGTAAAAGCTGCACGTGAAATGTCATTTGGTAACATGCTGCAAAATAATGGCAAAACAAGGTTAATCTTGCTGCTCTTGACAGCTCCTTCCCTGCCTTTGTTTTTCAGCAGGGCCTAATTTTTAAATTATTTTCTTTCTGATCTGTATGAGACACAATGTAGTCAAGCAATTTACGTACTTAATGAGGAGACAGCAGGATTGCTCTAACTAACACTTAACATCCTAGGCTCCCAGGCTTTGCCCTGAAGGCCCTTAGGGACAACGCAGCCAATCTTCCCAGTCCTTCCAGTAGCACTATGTGTTTCTCTCCGGCCATTCTTCTTCACCTGGGTAATCTGGACATGGAAAGTGCTCAAAATGAGTCTCAGCCTGCTTGTATGTCAGAAGTGTTGACATAAAAAAGCATATAAGGTGGAGCAGAAACGTTCGCTTCTGACGGTGATGTAATTTCTCCAATTATAGCCAAATCCATAATAAAGAAACCATGTGTTTTAGTAGGAATTAGGGAATCTTTAAGATTTGAATTGATGGTATGATACAAGGTAGCAGATGAATCACTGATCAGGATCACTAAGTATATGGGTGCTTATCAAATATATATATGAACTAACAGTCAAGTAGAAAAAATGTCAGATCCTTTAATCTAGGCATCAATACATCTCACTGACAGCCAAAGCCCTACATTTCTGCAGCTGTAGGTCAGGAGTTCTTCCAGCCTTAACACCTGAATAGTTGTATATGCTTTAGATATGAAACCTTAGATTCCTATTGAAACAGGACAAAGATTTTCTTTAATAAATTACATTCAATATTTTATTATGCCTTCTTCCTCAGTACGGCACTCACAGAACATTGTAATCATACTTCGCCATTCAGAGTAATATGAAGAAATAATTGTTCACGTACCCTGCATTGTGAGGGCTGAACCAGAAGCTATTGAAATAAATGGAAAGATGTAATTAAATTGAGGATGGTTGCCTATTTTGTAACAAGCATAAAATGGCATCTTTGAACTTACCTGTTAAAATTGCAAACAATTTACTGTAATTGAACTGAGAATATCTATCTTTTGTACTACAAGTTTAGCCCCAAGGGCAGGAGATAATGGAGCCTAAACACATGCCTATATCAGGATAAAATATTTTCCTTGCCCAGTTGGGAGAATGGAATAAATATTATCTGGAAGTATCTTGTTATAGTGATTGTTCAGATGAATTAAAAAATAGTCAGTAGCCCTACTGAAACTCTTGCAAGGAACAAATCCGCAAACAAAATTATTTACTCAATTTGTTTCTTAAAAATAAAATTCCCAGTCTGGAGACTTTATCCCAGCTAGAAACTCTTTGAAACCATTCGACATATGCTGCATCTCAGACCCAAGACAGAAAATTTCCACACAGGTTCTACAAAGGGTTAAACTTCTCCAGCTCCCTTTTAAATCAAAGAGTTTGGGCATACTCACATTTCAAGAAGTCTCCGTACTTCTGCAGTAGCAAGCCCTAGATTTTTTATATTACCTTGGTCTCTGCCCCCATAGCACAACAGTACTTTTAATAGATTGGACTTTCTTTTAAAGGGCTTGTGATTTGTTACTGCTAGCTTAAGGCAACAGTTACGCTAGAACTTTGTCCTTTCATACTGTGGATATATTGTATTGCTCTAGCACTGCACATGTTTTAAAAAGACCATTATTTGAAAGGTTAAACTTCTCACTTTTCTTATGAAAACCTGTGGGAAAGGAGCAGGGCAGAGCTGTGGATTTGGTACTGACTCATTTCACCAGGTTGTAATAAACTTAACACCATGTCAAAATTAAAGAGCGTCTGAACTTGCAAGGTCCGTCAAGTGACACATTCCAGTGTTGAACTGAGCCCAAGGAGCGGTGAGTGTGCCAGGCTGCCTGTGGACCCCTGGTGAGGGGACAGTGCTGGTAGGGGGCTGCAAAACATCCTTTTCACTTCAGCAGAAGGAGAGTAAGAGGAGCAGTAGGTATTTTTTTTTTTTCCCTTTTTGTTTATTTGTCACGTTTTCTGTTTTTCCCTTTTAAATCTCCCTGGCCCTTTTCCCAGTCTGTTGGACTGCTGCAAGATAAAATGATGCCATCAGACTGGTGTCATATGCATATTGAATTCCTGCCATATGCATGGGCGAAAGAAACTGTCTCCTTGAGCCAGAAGATGAGGCAGATAAATGGCCAGTATGGGAGAGTACTGAGCACTCAACTAACTAAAACAAAAACCTCAACCCAAGTAATGAACTGTGAACGTCATGGGACCAGTGCGTAAAAAGAGAATCATTTGGACTCTCATTCTACACTTAAACCAGAGTGAAAGAAACACAAGCACACAGGGCATGGGGCTTCCATTTCCCTGCCTTCCTTTAGATGCTGCTACAAGCAGACCATGCAGCAGACAACAGGGTAGACTATGTCTCAGCCAGCTGTACGCCTCTCTGCTCACCTCTGACAGTATTATACAAATGTAAATATTATGGATTGGATGGTAGACACATTATTGCTAACTTGGGAAGCTTAAAATACATACATATATTTTTGGTTTCCTTATCTCCTTCTTAACCATCAGTATGATGATTGCAGAGCTGCCATCTTTTTTAGGTATATATATAAAGCGATGTGAGTCTTACAAAAATGTAAACAAGCAGATTAATAGCAGAGTTCTCATCTTGTCCCCAGACTCCAAATTTTATTTCC
The DNA here is from genome assembly GCF_963082525.1 of Nesoenas mayeri. Lineage (NCBI taxonomy): Eukaryota > Metazoa > Chordata > Aves > Columbiformes > Columbidae > Nesoenas > Nesoenas mayeri. The sequence continues at coordinate 17,739,259 of NC_137554.1, read as the reverse complement.
TTGGCTGTCCTTCGGCTGTTCACACCATGGTAGTCACTCATTCCTCCATTACATCAGGCTAATTCACATCATTTCATGGCCCATCATCATAGTTTAAAAGATTATTTTCTCTTGATTCTGAGGCCTTAGAAGAGGACAAGACTGTCCAAGGAAAGAATGAGAAAAAAAAAGAAAGTAAAAAGGGAGAGATACAGAGGGGAAAGACAATTTTTAAATTAAGAAGGTGTCAAGGGCATCTCTCATCTTTTCAGTGGGAGACAGGCAAGGCAAGCACTCAGGTTCAGAATTAACAGGCCTGGAGGTATTGTTAGCTAATTATAATTCCTGTACAAGCAAAGGTTCAAGAAGGAAAATGCTGCCACTATCAAGCACTTATTCAAGGTTAGCTGGTTTAAGGAGAAATTCCAAATACAAGTACTATACATGTGAAATGCTGAAAAACAGAATTAGAGCTTGATGTATTTCTAGGCTTCTTACTACTCTGGAACTGCAGAGAGTCTGTAACAGGGTTGCAAACATACATCTTTTTCACCTAAATTCAATTCATAATCAGTATGGGATCCCTTTTACACTTTATATACTTTATACTTTACTGCTGTGAAGGGTTCCCTTAATAAAACAACTTTGTGGTGCTGGGCAGTTGTGCAGCAAAACATAAAAAAGTGTTGTTATTTTCCAAGCATGGGGAAGAAGATACCGCTTTCCTAGAGATATTTCTACAGTGCTGCCCTATCTCCCTTCCAGACTGTGTGATCTCTATACATCCCTGTGTTCAAAAGCACAGGGGGAAGGAGGAGGAGGGACCTTCTCTGGCTGCTCCCAGCCAGGCTCTAGCAGCTCCAGCATTAGAAGAAGAGGATGCCCTCAGGGCCTGCCAGGCACTTGCTGCCTGTAAAAACTCTACACTAAAAAAAGACAATTAGGACTTTAAAGTACTTCTTCCATTTCTACTTAAGCCTCTGATCTTGAAAGAACATTTAGACTGGCTTTTAGTGATTCTGACCCCTAATACTATTTAACATTTCTTCAATCAGTATCATCCTGTTAAGGATTTGTTCACTCTGTCATCAGAATTGGTTCCTTCTCAATTTTCTCCTCCTCCTCCACCTCCAGTTCTTCCTTCTCTTCTTTTTCCTTAATTTTTGGAACTGGTCAGGATATTCTCACAGAGTGTGTCCTTTAGCCCTGGCCTGTGGACTACTCCAAAGAAAGAGGCAGTTTTGCAAATGTTTTCAAACTCCAAGAATGCAGCTTGCTCACTAGTTTCTTGCTTGTCTCTTTATTCACTATTGATCAAACTGCTTTCTTTGCAATAAGCACTATTCACTTCTCACAGCCTTAGCTCCCAAACCAAACTCATTGTTAGGTTAGTCTAATTAGTCTTTCTCTGGATAGTCCCCGAGAAGGAAAGCTGAGGTTGAACTCAAAATTTGCACGCTCTGTAACATAATGTCCATATGAAGGAAACATACCTCAAAACATTGATGGCAGTACTGAAATTAGGCTGTATCTGGAGGAATTTATGAATTTGGCATTCTGTTTCCACTAGAGAACTTGTGTCACATTTCTATTTCATTTCTACTGCAGGTAGTACTCCTCTTCAACAACTGTAAGAAATACCATTTAGTGCAAGAAAGTGTAATTTTTACTTTCTTCAGCCATATAAATCACCACGGCAGCTAAGACTGACTCAGGTTATTAATGACAGCTCTTTCCTTAACAGCCTATATCTTGAGATATTTTCTGGTACCCTAACACCATTTTTGCAGCAATTAGTCTTATGACTTAACTTGCTCCTCTGCATGGCAGCAGACTGCGAGAGTAAGTGTTTAAATGCACTGAGTCTTCTGGTAGTGGTTACCTAGTGTTTATCACTGGTTAAAGAATTCTATTTTAGTGTGAGACACTTCAGAAAACAGCAGCATGTATCTCTAAGTGATATTGATAGTACCTGATAATCTTTCTGTATTTAGTACAACATTCTGCAGCTTGGGTTTTGCCTCACTAAAATCTGAACATTTTATAAATACAAGCAAATTCACTCATCTATCGCTACTGTGTGGGATATAAGAATTATCCCCACTTCACAGAAAACCAGAAAAAAAGGCTAAGGTCCAATACGACCATAAGGTATGACATTATCTTATGAACAGTGGAGTCTCACAACATCTCATGCAGGATGTATTTGTATAGCATTATCGGATCCACTTACCATGTTTCGTGTGCTCCAAGTAGAGACTGAAATAGCTTCAGATCCTAAGCACAAAATATGAACCTAGCATGGGTGCTATCTATGCAGAGGATCCCTTTTAATGAAATAAAATTCAGCTTTATTGAAGACTTCAGCTTGTCCCTCTTATTCCTGTTGTATAAGAGAACCTTTTGACGGAAGAGTGTTTGTACTGGCAATGATGGTCTATATTAAAGTTTTGTAAAAGCTGGACCATGATCATTAAGAAAGGAACCCTTGAACTATCCATGACAATGTTTTACAGAAATAGCTCCCAGACCTGACAATTTTTTAGCAACTCTGAGAATGATATTTAGAGCCCTGATATACCAATGTATATTTTTTCATGAGAAATATGTATGACATAAGAAATATCTCTCCTGTTGTTGCAAATTGGACTGGAAATGGAAAGAGATTACAGCCATCAATTCTGTATTATTCAGCACCAAAAGAATGCACAAGTGTCAAGATGTTTGGTTTGGGGTTTTTTGTTGTTTTTTAGTTAGAAATATATGAAATTAAAACATGAGGAAACATCTACCAATATTATCCTCAGAGCACGTGTAGAGTTTCATGCTTAAAATTTTCACAGCTGACCCGTCATTACTATGATCTATTTTCTCTAGTTACACTGATATGTTAAGTTGTATAATGTAGTTTGACATGATTGACAGAGCCTGCAAGCAGTGGATATTTTGAATCTGGCACATCTCTCTGTGTTAAACAGTGTTGCACATAAACACTTTTTAACATGAAAAGCTTTTTTCCTTGAAGGGAAGGAGGAGGGGATGAATGGTTTTTCATCCATAAGCTCCCAGATCTTGCAACACACAGACAGATAACATCCTTAGATTTAAGGAATCTCTGAAGTCCAGTACCTGTTAGGGGAGAAACAAACAAACAAACAAACCCCCCACAAAGTTCTATTGTAAATCATTTGGCCACAGGAATAATGTGTTTCAAGCACCTGTTATTTTACTGACACTGGTTCCTGCTGGGTCATTCCATCATATGATTGACTACTTGTCAAAACTAGCCTCAATATCCAGTAAGAATTTTCCTTCTGGGGCTTTCTTCAGGCTCTACCTACTTACCTTTTTGATTTCTTCCTTAATACTGTGAATAAACCTTTCCTGGCCTTTTAATTGGCATACCTCAGATATTTATAGTCTCCTGCAATCCAGTTTTGCCACCTCTTGGCTGATCATATGAACCCGCTCAGTTCAATCTCTCTGGCCTTTTCATTTTTTTCTTGCTTTGCTCCATCTCAGCAACACGCCATGCAGCCTAGAACCGAGCCCAGGACTTGGTTTTGCCCACTATTCCTGCTGCTGAAAAAAAAGTCATCTTCTCCCTAATACATGCCAAAACTGCTGTGTATCTCCTGACATACATCCTAATGCTAGTTCTGTGCGTCTAGCACACCATGACATTACAGATAATCCTGTTTCTTAAAGAGAGGTTGTTTGTTGCATGTACACATACATCCAATGGCAAAGACAACCACTAATGAAAATAGTGTTTAAAGTGTGGTCTAAGTGACGACCGTGCATGAACCCCAGTGAAATCAAAGGTATTGCACATACTAAACTGACAGCAGAACTTTGCACATCTTAAGAATTTCATTGTCCATCTCAGGAGCTACTTTACAGCATATGATTTTTAGCATTGTATTGTATAAGGCTATGTCATTTTGATAGAATTACAGTCAAATTGTAAAGTCAAGCAGATGCACAACTTTTCCCCAAACAGAAATGAACTTTCTTTAAATTTGCACTTTGGATAGTTTTCACTAATCTGGAGAAAGTGCTTAACAAGTAGATGGTAAAGAGAAGATCTGTGCTGTGGGACTAATATGTTTTACTTCCTCAATACATGCTAATTTATGGAATATTTAAGGTCAAATGTCAAGTGATAAACAAAATGACCCAATTTAATAGCTCCATGTTTTACTCAACATATGATTTAGAAAAGAGCCTTAATAATCTCACCATTGTGAACCCTATTAAAATCTAGTTTATTGGAAATACAGTAAATTATACAACCAAATATTTAAGAGGCATTACTTCTCTTTTCCCCCAATAATGGAGGAACTCAAGAGTGACATTAGAGAAGCTGGAGGAGTTCAGTCAGAAATAAAACATGGGCAAGTAGTTCCGAACCGTATACATGTATGTATACACACCCACACGCATGCGCTGATACAAAAATATTACATATATATGTCAACACATACATAATAGCTGCTTCAGAGTACTTCATTGCTCTGCTTATTGAAAGCCTTTCTTTGATCACTAATTAAAAAGATCCACAACTTTCATCTTTTCTATTTTGAAGTGCAGAGTTTTCTGGCTGGATTGTTGTGTAGTAAGAATGAAAGATTTGTCTTCATTCCTTTCTGCAAGATTTGCAGCACGCCATGCGTATGCTCATTAACAAGCAGAGTTTATGTTGGTCCTCATTACTAATTAATTATTTTAATTGTATGGTTGGGAAATGTGTGATGTTCACATGCCAAACCTGTATATGTTTGTTATGAGAGCAATATTGGCCTATATTCAGATAAAAAAATCAAGATGAGTAAACTTATTTAAGATTAAAGTATGCAGGATGCTGTTATCTTGCTATGGCATCAAATATAAATGGTGTGTCACTCATCACTTCGTTCTTGTAGAGGTTACATTTTTTATATAGCTTAGCTACTCTGTTTTTACACTCACAGATTTTTATATGCCTTTGAAATACCATTTCTCACATAGAAACATCCCCAAATAACCCACAGCAGTGGGATGGCATTCTTGTTCACCCTTGGTAAAAGGCTTTACTTGTTAAACTGCTATTTGTAATACCCCCCAAAAAGTATAAGCTGCCCTAATATGTGAAAATATGTAATTTGTTTGAACTAGCATCAGCATTTTGGTAGCAGCAGAGCTCTGAGAGATCTAAGAGCTCTTGGAGAACTAAATTCTGTCTACTCCTTCTGTACCTACTAGCCAGTAGAGGGAGCACGAAATACTCGCTATGTGTAGCATCTGCTACACGTTTAACTGATAGTTCAACACAGTCATTAGAGCCTGATCTGGAAGAGGCGATTTCTCAAAGACTTTGTGATGAACGCCGTTTGCTAATCCAAATTCTTAACATCAGTTTACAGCTTTTGCACCACACAGTTTGGTTAGCAGAATCTTCCACATGGAGTTCAGGGATGTTAGTCTTCAGCCAATCATGCAAAGTCCACTCAGGGCTGTAAGAGCTGTGGAAAAAGAAGCACTACTGTTTTAAGTACAGAATAGTAACTTAATGACCCAGATCAGGGCTATTCCTAGTTAAATTCTGTTATTGCAATGGAGGCTTGGCTTTCACACAAGAAGAACAACATAATTCCCCATTCCAAAGTACTGGGATTTACTGATTGTGCCAATGGTCCTGCTGACGGAGCTATTGGGTGAAAGGAGACAGAGGAACTCCCATCCTACTAAGGGCTCAGCACCCACAATGAATTTTGCACCCTTGCTTGACAAAAAATACGTGTTGGACTCAAGCATTATGCAAAATATTAATGTTTTCCTCTTGATCCGTAAAATACCAGCAAAGGAATATTCCAGACCCTTACATAAGGTTCCCATAATGCCAGTGGCCTAAATGACATCAGTTTTTAAAGCATAAAAGGCACCTCATCTAGGCTTAGAAACGTCAGTAGTAATTACAAACTTCATTTTCAAGTATAATCAATTCTTTATTTATGGTGTGAAATGTTTTTTACCCTTTTGAACTTGCGCTTTTTTAAGCCAAGCAATATTGTTGGCATGTTCCTTTAAAAATAATTGCTTCTGGACTGAGAAATTGGACGTCAAGTTCCAACTTGATATAAATTAAATGGTTTACATCAATAGTCTGGCTCGTGGTAGAAGTGAGTGTTTTGATTCTGGGTTTGACTTCAGGACATGACCTCTTGATCACACAGGTCAGCACAGATGGGAAATATTGAAGAGGTACCCTAGGTTGACGTGGGGAAGAAAGTGTCTTGTACTGATGTATCACAAACTGTCTGATCTGTTAAACAGAAGCAATGTCAGACTCCACAGAGAATAAAGCTTAGTTGTCATAGGTCATTATGCTCTTCAAAAAGAAAGAGATGGAAGGAAAATCACAATGATGGAAATCCTCAGGGTTGTCATGTACACATAATCTTCTAAACCTTGCTGAATGAATGCTGCCAAGCCTATATGCATGGAAAACAGAGTAAAGAATCCAAGTATTCTTAACTTTTACAGTACAAGTATGTCTCTAATTTCCACCTGTACCCATTATAAAGGATTATTTAGGAACATACAGCATTTAAAATTTAAAAGCAGGATACCTATACAGCTGATCCTGACGCTTATGTGATCAAGTCTTAAGAACTGCATGCATGAGAGCAATCACGTTCACAAGATCAGACAATATACAGTTGTTCAAAGGAAAGGAACAGATACATTGGAGAGAAGTTCAGATTTCAATTTCTGAGAAACCACAGCTCTCTCATCCTCTGTTCATGACAGATTTTCCAATCCCTTAATCATCCTCACAGCCTTTTGCTGAACCTGCTCCAGTACATCCACTTCTTTCCTGTACCTGGGAAGCCCAAACCTGGACATGATGTGGTGTCACCAGTGCCAAGGAGGGGTGAAGAATCATCTCCCTTGATCTGCTGGCCACGTGCTTCCCGGTACAGCCCAGGAGTCTGTTGACCCTCTTTGCTGCAAGGGCACACAGCTGGCTCATGGCCAACTTGTTCACCCGCACAGCAAAGCTGCTTTCCAGCCCAGTTGGCACCCAGCATGTCCAGTGGATGAAGTTATTTGTCCCCAGATGTAGGGCTTTGCAAATCCCTTTGCAGAACTTCATAAGGTTCCTGAAGATTGCCTATTTCTCCAGGCTGTTGAGGTCCCTCTGAATGGTAGCACTGCTCTCTGGTGTATAGAGAGCTCTTCACAGTTTTGTATACACATATGTATACACATATATGATTCTAATTTTAATTGTTAATAAATAAAAAATAACTTCAACGCTTTTGTTGGATTGGACTCAGGAGTTTTACAGTTTGCTGGCAATTAGTTATCACTGATGAGTCTAAGGTCTTCTCAAGGACATAAACAGTATGTTTGGACACTGAGTAATAAAATTAAGCTAGTAATGTGAGCACCCAAATTAATTTTATGCAATATACTACATAAAAGCTCTTACATGAATTGTTCCCTCTAGCATCTAGCTCTTAATTATTCAGTGTTTCCTAATAGGAGGAACAAGTGATAAACCTGAGTATTTTTATGTCTTCTCATTTGCACCGTTTGAAATAAACTCTGCAGTCACTGTAATAAGGCACAATCTGCTTCTGTTTAGGTACCCAGACTGATTTTTTCAGGTACAAGAATTTCAAAGATGCCTTTTACTGATCATCTGGGTGCTGGTCCCTTTTAAAAAAATATTTGAATTACCTTAGAAAAGTACTTCTGGTGATTATGTAGGGACAACCATATTAAGGAAAGCACGCTCCTTCCCTGGCTGACAATGAACTTCGCACTTCCAATAAATAGTCTCAGAGAGAAGAAAAAAAGCCTAGTATAGACAGCTAATTTATGCTGATTATTAGCTCCTAGAAATAGATTTGGTGGATCTGATTCAGATTGTTCTCCCACTGCTGTAATCCTTCAACATGACACTGTTACAGAAAATCATATGATCAATACAATTATGGCTGCAGTCCCTGTCCTAAGGGCACTATTTTTTCTTAACAAAGAGAGTTCAGAATCTGTTATTAGGCCTGTTTGTGAAGCCAGAACATCATGGTAAATCACTACCTACAGTAACAAATAAAGAAAACTAGTTGAATGCTGTACTGTGGTCATGTCTGCCCAGCTACAATAGTAGCACATAAAGACACACAAAAATTAGATTTATTCTAGCTAATCACATACCTCTAGTATTACCCAGGAAACCCCCCAATAAGACAGCCAGCAGTCCATGGCAAGCACACACAATCTCAGCTGGAGCCCATGCTGTCCCCCTGCCCTTGGGATTGTTATGTGACCTAGCAAAAGTGAAGCTAGTTTGGGTCTCACTCTTCCCAGCTTCAAGATGGGTTAAGCATATGAAACCTTGGATAAACAAAGCCACAGTTTAGATGAGTTTCCACACTGCTAAAAGAACTAGCATTGTAGGGAATGAGAGAAGTGAACACTGCTGCTGAAGTGAAAACAGATATGGTCTTCTGCCATTCCCACTGATACAGAACTGGACTGAAAGATCACAGTCAAAAGTCCAAGGTCTTCTGCCTCTACATCTGTTCTATAGCAAGACACAGCTGTTTACATAGGAAATAAATCATACATCAGGTAGAGGAACTGCCTTAAAAATTGTAGAAGTGGATAGTTCACACTAAAAGACTTGCTCTTCTGTATTTAAAGTTATATAGAAATATATTCTGTAGGAATAGAGAAGTGTACAGCGTATAATAGAGAATTATACACAGCATCAATATAGATCATATTCATGTTATTTATACAGCAATGCTAAGCACAGCTCAAAATGCACACAGCATAAACATGTTATGTATGTTCACACATTCATGTTTTATATTTTTCTATTCTCAGGTCTCCATTGTCAATTAAGCTCTATAGGCCCTATTAAAACTATGATTTTCTAGCCTGCTGGCTTTTTCAGTTTGTTTCAACATGGACTGACAAGGAAATTATGTAAATACAGTCACTTTTTTATGTTGTGAAGATTCACACTGGTTTTAATAAAACGAGAAAATCTTGCAAATGACTGAAATTTTTCAAAGCACTGTTTCCAGGGCAGAAGCCGTTTCACACTAGACAGCACAGTGGCTGCGCTTGCCTACCTCAGTTAGAACAAACGGGAGGCAGCCAGCAAGAGACAAGGTAGAAAATCTCATTTAAGGGAGACTAGACAAAGCATACATTTCTCAATGGATGTGTTCATCAACAGCAAGCACTCTTTTACAGCCCTTAAGTGTTTGTAGGACTGAAAATTAATTTGTTTTGCAATTCCAAAGTGAATCATATGCTCCAAACAGATTTTCAAGTCAATGAAACATGACCTTGTATGATCTAATTAAACAACTCAAAGGTATTGGTTGTTTTAAGATCCCTCTGGACATACTTCGGTTCAACTGAACACACATAATCTGTATGTACAAGCTCATAAATCTACAAAAAATGCAAATCATATCATTAATGCTTTGAATTTCACAGTCTTACCACAGTTTTCTAAAAGGTAAAACATGGAAAATTCCTGAATTATATATACTCCTTTTACGGCTTAAAGAACACACAAAAAATGTACTGGAAGCAGAACACCAAATATTTATTTTGCCTTCCAAATATTTGGTCCATAATCAGGTATAAACTAATCAAATTCTCTGAAATCCACCATTCCAATTTCATTTCTGGATTATGTCCTAACTTTTGAGTGGAGCATTGGACCAGGCAATAACCTTCAAATGTACTTTTCAATCTAAATTTTTCTATTATCCTATCTTAATTTTCTACATGTTGTGAATTGATTTCTTTGCTCCAGTGTACATGACTGTCTTTCTTTGATGACAGACAAAAATCTATCATGGCTTTTTTTCTTTTTTTTTTTTTCTGTCTTTTGTCTTCAGCATTGCTCTGTGGCCTCCCTTCCTCTCTCTCAATTTTAGCTCAGACCTCTGCGTAGACCTTCTTGCTGATCTGCATTCTTTCTAAGCACCCCTCGTATTTCCTATATAGATTAATGGTCATACACACACATGCACCCTCCTCCTACTACCCATAAATGCCTGCATGTCTAACAAAAACTGTCTCAAATGCCAACACAAGTATCTTTGGAGGTACCATGGATTCCTGCATTTCCATTTGCCATTTCCCATTCACATTTTCCTCTTCTTTTTCATCTGTTTAATCTCCAAAACCTTACCTGCTATTTTCTTTTCTTTCTTAATGGCATCCTGCATAAATCATAAATTCTCCACTTTAACCTGTTACACCCTGTAATTGTACTCTCCCTCCTCTCATCAGCCCTTCCTAGCTCGTATCAATGACATGGCCGTACCTACAAACACGTTCCTACTGCCAGAAAACCCACTCAGGAGGGATTCTACCCGGGAAAACCTAGCTACCACTGTTTGATTTTCTGTCTTAACTCCATCAGTCAAATGCAACAGCAGCTGCTTCTTTTACCTATACATAAAGCTGACTCTAGAAGCAGGGAAATGAAAGGAAAATGAGTGCCATGCAGGGACGTATTTCTTCACCAAGTTTTTCTTTACTCCAGATTCAGACCCTAATCCTACAATTGAATCCACATGGCTGGCTGTGTTAATCGAAATATGGGATGAAGGTGTAGGCTACAAGCAACAGTTTTGCTGTGCTGCCCGTCTAGGATGCGGCCCCTTGCCATTCCCCGGCTCTCTGGCTCTGACCCCTGGCTGTGCTGCTCACGCGGCTTTGCCTGAGTGCTCAGGGCTGCGGAACGGGCTCGTGAAAAAGGCTGGCTGGTCTACTCGGAAGCTGAAGCCAATGCTTAACTCAGTCAGCTGTTTCCAATATTTATAAAATAAAATAAACACACTAGATCTCACCAAACAACTAATCACCTACAGCATGTACATGATTTTCTTTCTTTTTTTTTTTATTTTTTTTCCAAATGAAAACTATGTTAGGTGTGACAAAGCATGTGAAACAAGTGGAAAAACATTTCCAAGTACTTTTGCTCTCAGAAAATGTTTAATGATTGAGGAGATTAAGGGATTGGGGGGTTTTATTACTTAAAAAAAAAAAAAAAAATCAATTTTTACTGAAAATTCAAACTAGTCTGTGAAGCTTCAGGCCAGCAACATTTAAAAAGATTGAGCTACAGCATGCCATTCTGAATGTAGCACGTTATGAATTCCATATCCCTCAGCTAGAGTGACATATTTAATGATTAATCCAAGTCACTCAATTCTATTTCTATTTATTTTTTTTTTCCTAGCCAGTATTAACTTTATATGCACATTTCAAATGGCAAGAGGAAAAATAGCAGAACAGTGAATTTGTCTGCAATAAAGGAACAACTAGCAAGGTCTTACAGCTTCACAAAATTAGAGTTCTGTGTGAAAGGTATCATGTGCAAATTAGCCCAATGTTAGCAAACGCTTATTATCCTGCTTTTTTACAATACTCAATTTTGCACATCCTCCAGCTCTGCACTGTATTCTGTTCTTCATCTTATGTGAGCTTTTCCTGCTAAGATAGCAACAAAATTGCTGTACTAGATCGCTGGTCACATTAAGTTTAATATCCAATATAAGGCAGTTGTTTACTGAAGAAAAATATGAGAAAAAATAAATACGTACCCCTCAGTTGCTGTACACTGAGGTACATAAGAGTAAAACCTCCTTCCTGACCTCCATGACAACTGATTTATGCCCAGAAGCATGAGTTTTAATTACGATGACACAGAGATGGTCAATTTATTTCCTTGCGCTTACTCATTCATGAACGTGCATTTCCTCCTTCCAGCAAAGAGTAATTATCTCTTTGCAATTATCAGCACAGATGTAGCAAAGTTAGAATTTTCATGATTGTCTGCTAAGACCTGGAGCCCTGAAGAATATAAGTTCTGCCAGATCTTTCTGCTGGCCTCAGGATTAATGAGTCCCTTGAAAAATGTCGTTTCTGCCTGAAGTAGGATTTTGTAACAGACATTTCCAAAACTGTAAAATATAGGTGGAAAAAGTGTTATTGCAAACTCTGTCTTCCATAGTGCATGTTCTAAAGGGTGTGCTACAATTTTAGTTTCCCCAAGGTTTACTCCTACTTTTGTTTTCACGGCTCCATTGCTGGAAATTATTTTATTCAAGGAAGTCACAGAAACATGACTCATGTCACCCTGCACTTTCATTTCTAACCTATTTTTAAGGATCCAAAATAGACCCTGTATCTCACAGTGCACATCTTATGCCAAGGCTTTGTTGCCTTGTTACCATTAGAAATATCTTCCTGAAGTGTGACTTGGCTCTTCCTTGGTGCAGGTCAAACCCATGACTTCTTCACTGGTTTACTATGGTCTCAGGGAACAGCGTGTTCTCTTTGTATTGAAAGACTCTTATCTTGTCCCATTCCCTCTACTTGTCTTTTGACTGAACAGCCCTACTTTTTAGTGTGTCCTCATGAATTGTATTTTCTCAACCTGTGATTGTTCTCATTGCTCTCCTCTGAATTCTTCCCAATTGATCCAAATCTTCCTTGCAGTGCAGAACTAAAAGTGGACTCCGTATTCCTACTAAGATATGACCAAGGCTTAGTAAATGGGAACTATTGTTCCACCTGATTGCTGGTCATTCTGTCCAGAGACAACAGAAACTGAATGAATCCTTCCAGAATTGAATCTGATAGTTTTCAGACCATACTCAATATACCCTCCCATTTCAACAGGAAACTTCTAACGATTACTTTCTGGGTAGGTTTTATACCCACTTTATGGTGGTTTCAGGTGGTTTCATGTAGATTTTTCTCCTTGGTTTATGTATGAAACTGTTTTTAAAGTCAATATCAAACCCTTACTGTAATTACAGTAACTACCTACCACCTTCTGTGACCCCCTGGTCCTTGACAGATTTGTTCAAAACACTCCCTAGCAGTTCTGACATGGCTTTGCCTGTTTGCTAAATACCCTGGTAGGAAGTTCCTCCGTGTCTGTGTTTCCACTGAGCTGTTACCGTGTTTGCCCATCCTAGTTTGTTGACAGTGTGTACATTTGTAGTCTTACCCCAGAACATTATCAGGGTCATATTACAAAAGGACTGACAATTACCGAAAACCTCCAACTTTTTCTCGTTATTTTCGAAACACAAATGCATATTAAACTTCAAGCTGCAGCACGAGATATCTGATAAGCACTACTAATCAAGTACATGCATACTAATGTATTAACATGAACTTTATTTTGCTTAAAGCTTCCTTTCTTACCTGTCAAAGAGTCTGGATGACATTCATACCCTGTGGTATTTTAATTCACCATAGAAAAACTAAAGAAAAAAAAAATCACTCAATGCCTGTATCAGAGGCTGGAAGGAGAAGCAGATTTCTGAGCATCACCATAGAATAAATTGTGAGCTGTAGAATAAATGAATCCAAAATAATATCCTGCATACAAGATTTTTGGAAACAAATTTGACATGTCAGGAATTTCCTAATTGATGAATAAATGAGTTGAGGAAGAAGAAGGAATTGAAAAACACACTTACCAAAAATCAATGTTTTCTTGGGGACAGGCTGAGGGAGACTTCAGGATCCATTGTTGAAGTTTTAAAATGAGAAACTGCCAAAACGAAGATCTGAATCCACAGTTTACCATATGCTAGTTGGATGGTGTAAATACCAGCTCAGGAAAATACTCTCTTGCTTTGTAATTATTTCACTAATTACACAAAGAGATACTTCTCTAGCAATATTTCAAGAAATTCATCATGTAAATAAAGTATAACAAAAAAAAAGAAAAATAAGTCTGCTGCTTAAATTATTGCAGGAATAAGTAGTCTAGACTCTCAAACTCTGTTTTCCTCTCATTAAACTAGGTCCAAATCAAAATTTCTTGTTCAAGACCTGAAAAAAAGATGTTTTAGTAATTTTTTTTTCCTGTCTTCAGCACACTCAAAACTCTGCAGATATAATTCTCCAGTAAGTAGTACAGTGAAAGCCAATGGAACAAAAATACTTTATGAAATAAAGAAAAAGATACAATCTTCTGTCTTTTCTGTCTGCTTATTGAGTTTCTTTGAGTGAACAATGACTGTGAAAGAGCTGATCTGGGTTAACAAACCTCTTGAAAATGAAAGAAAACACGGTCTTAAAAACATATTGTAAAACACCAAAAAGTACCAAAAGAGTCTTGAACAGTTCCTAAAAATAAACCTTTCTGTGAAACATGATCAAAGTTTAGTGTGAACACACTTGGACAGAACATACTGAAAAAGAATTTAAGTAGAATACATATCTATTGCGTAAGCAGTTTAATGAGTCTTACTTTAAGCCTTGTTGATCTGGCTTGAGCAAAATACACCCTCAGACTCCATCAGCAGGTACAGAAGTGGAGCAAGCTAATCCTGGAAAGGCAGCCTTTATACTAAGAACTGTTTTGAATTTTACACAAACTTACTTTGTGGACTGCTTAAGTGCTAAATTATCTTTTTCCTTCAGAAAAAGATGGTTGCAAGTAGGATACAGGTTTACATCATTTTAATGACAATGTTTACAGGTAAATATTTCCTTTTTGTGAAATTCTGTGTGCACTTAGATTGTATTGAACATGTAGTGTCTATCCAGACTGCTTGCTTTTATTTGCTTGATATTTATATAGTGATGAGAAACTGGAAAGACAGAAAGCTGTAAAGAGATTTCTAACCAAAGTTGCATATCAAAAGTGTAACTTAGATAATAGCTTTCTAACTGTTTAATCAAAATGAAAATTAGTGGCATTCAGTACAATTATGCTTGAATAATTGCTTTTGTCATTCTGCTTCTGCAGGAAACCTTTGCTGCTAAATTTGAAACAGATATTTTAATTAAGAGGTTAATAGTTAGAAATTGGCTACCCTATAGTAATAAAGTGTAAGTGAAAAAAGAAGACAGATAGATATAAGTAGTGTTGTCAAACTGAGTCAAAGGAGCTATTTCTTTTCTGTTTTGAATAAAACTTCATGGGATGAAAAAGTAACCATTATCTGTAAAAATATTATTTAAATACTCACATTGTCTGAAATTTTAGGTAGGTGTGTAATATATTTAGAAGAGAAAATTCTGAATGATTTCACTTTACTTTTTACTTTAAAAGCACAGATATGTTTATCTGAGCTAATGCATGTAACTACTGAAAAGAAAATTGTTCCTCTTGCACTTGCTTTTGATTTGTCCTACATTTTTTGAGAATACTTTTTCCATGCTAACTTCTCCAATCTGAGCTATTTGACCTGCTTATACACTTCTATAAATATTGACTAATCCTTTTATCTAGAGTGCTTTTATCTTGAATGACAGTGGTCTTTGCTTGCACAGCAATTGGCAGATAACAAGCAATATCAACACCACTTGTAAGAACAGCTGATTTACTTATTCTTGATATGAAAAAATGGCTTAGTGCTTGTCTTTTAGTGTGACCTATATTTATGTTTGTGCTAATCTTATTACAAAATAGTAGGCATACATATGTAAGTATATATATACAGCTCCACAAAATAATTATTTTGCAACATATTCTTAACATCATTACTTAAAAAGTAAACATTTGTGTACAGACACTGAAATGCTTATGAAATTAGACATATTTAAGTTGCTCTATGGTAGTAACTTTGCATTTTGTAACTGATGTTATTTGTTTTCTATAGGCAAGGAACACACTAAAAACAATATGTACCTCTCCTGATAAAACTGATTTTATTTATTTGCTAGACTTTGATGCTTTTGCTTTGAGAAAGTCAGCCCCAATGAGTCATATTTCTGCCAGATGCCACTACACATTAAGGTATACATAGACATCTCACATAGGAATAAATATAAGCCTGACAGAGATAGACTGCTGCTGTAAAACCCCTCAGCCAGAGAAAGGAGATGGCACTGTCTGTGTCTGATAAGCTGAAGCTTCAAGTGGAAACTATATACTACAACTGAAGACTGATGAGTGAGGAGAATCACTGCTAAGAGGTCCTTTTATATACATACTATGGCCACTTCACTTTCAAACACATCTCAAGCAATTCTCAGTTCCCTTCTGGCTCTCCTGTAACTCACCACTCTTTGAGATGGGTCTAGTTACAATTTTGATTGAACAAAGCAGACAGGCAAGGAATTAGCCTGAATAACTACATGTATCTATTGCTACTTGAAGCAATTCATTGTGGCTGAATGCTACTCTCTAGTTTTCCATGAGAAGTGTCTCAATGTGAATTTGTGTGTGAAGCTAGGTGTAGTGCCTGGTACCTAGCTGCAACTCTGTGAGTCTCAGCATACCTCTATCTAATTTACAGTACCAGTTTTGCTGCAGGGACAGGCATGACTATGTCTATTAAGTACTTTGTGCTGATGATACTAGTTTGAGAACTAACTGCAAAGTATTTTGTATTTTTCTCTAGAATAACTATGAAGGGAAGTCAAAATATTAGGAGGTGCACTAAGCATGAATTTTCAAAAAAGAGTGTTGATATTTTGACTGCTTCTAAGGGAGATAAGAAACAGATTTTCCCTGATCCATTGCATACAGATCAGTCACTTGATTGGTCAAGGGAGAAGTTAATATAATTACCACTTTATAGATGAACAGCAGTGCAGAGGGATAAATGGATCACTTTTACAAGAGAAATATATTTGTGAAGTCTGATCCAGTGGACATACGTCACATCTGTCAAATTACAGTGAAGCTGAGATGAGGAGCTTTCCTTTTACCCAACATACCAGAAGCCAAGCATTATATGGAAGAAGAGGAAACATGAGCCTATATTGCCCATTTTCTACAGAAGTGCTCTCATCACCAAGTTCTGAGATGTCTGAGAAAATATCAGTTTCATATTTTCTTGCTTTATATTCTGCATATAGGAGAAGTAAAGCAAGTTTTCCTGTAGATACAAGGTACTAGGAATATTCTGCTGAGACGTACAGGTTTAAACTCCTCCAGCAGCTTCTCTCAGATCTTCACATCCCAAGTGAAGTCTCCTCACAGTATGAAACTGTGGCTGATGGACCAGGAGTCACTGCTGCCTTGTTTTTGGAAGAAATGAGATCTGTTGTTCATATTTGAGCAACTGCAGTAGAGACCTGATCCTGAAATATGACAACTGCCCACTCATTGTAGTCAGGGTGCATCTTGCTTCATCTTGGCCAGGCCGCTGGTAGGAACTGTGTTTAACGTCTGCTTTGGATTTCTTCTCACACTGGGCAGCTCCCTGTTCACTCTGGGAATGTCATTCTTCAGACACTCAGCTTGCTGGACATACATTTTGCAGAGCTGTTCACCTACTTGTCAGTATGTCTCACTGTATCATATAATACTTATAAGTCCTGTGGCTCTCACTTGAAGATTGTTGCTCAAAAGTGTTTCATATGGGACCAGAAATAGTAGTCTGTTGTGCTTCTACTATCTGGAAGAGAAGACCAACAGACTATAGTCCAGCTCATCAACACACTGTATTATGAATATGAATTAAGCAACAATTCTTGGCTTTTTATGTGTGATAAATAATTCAGTTTCTCTCAAAGCATTCTAGATTCCTACCACAGAACGGGTGGGAAACTTGATCACATCATTTGGAGGTTATGTTTATCTCAATTATCCATATCAATCACATTATTCATATCAAAACTGTCAATTTGTTTGGTTATTTTCTCCAAAATGTGATTATTGATAAGGTGTTCGTATACTTCACACAAGAAAGCCATAGCATGTGAATGGTGGTTTTATATTTAATATATTTTAGACTTGTGAGTCCATTATCTCTTTATCAAGACTTTCCCATCTAATAAAAGATAATTTAATAAAACACATTATTAAAGGTGTCATTTTGGGCTCCAGTTATCCAACCCAGAATGTCTAATTCTTTGGTTTTTTTCAGGTACTCACTGTGATGAAGACATCGATGAATGTTACATGAACCCTTGCCAAAATGGTGGAATCTGTGAGAATTTTCCTGGGAATTACACTTGCCATTGCCCACCTGCAGACAAAGAAGGGATTTATTACGGTGGCTGGAACTGTACAGAAGTCCTCCGTGGCTGCACTGGTCAACAATGTCAAAACAATGGAATATGTATCCCACATTTAAAAGATGGCCAACATGGATTCAGCTGCATATGTTCACCTGGGTATACTGGAATACACTGTGAAACCGTAACCACATTTTCCTTTCAAGGGAACAGTTTCCTTTTGTTGAAGAAACCCGTCACCCCTAAAAAGGAATTTTTCTATAGTGTAAACCTGAGGTTCCAGACTGTGCAACCTACAGCTTTTCTGTTTTACCGAGGGGAGAAAAACACATTTGCGAAGCTGGAGTTACTGAATGGCTACTTACACTTATCCGTGCAAGTCAATAACCAGCCACAGGCTCTTTTGCATATTCCCCATAATGTCAGTGATGGAGAATGGCATTCAGTGGAGGTAACCGTGGCAAGAGCTGTTACTCTTAATTTGCTTGACAGCTCTTGTGTAGAATCATGTCTCAATAAAAAATCTGCTGTGATAGATAACGATCACGTGATGCTTGCATTTCAGAGCACATTTTTGGGTGGCTTACCAGTGGGGAACATTAGCAGCAACTCTCTTCTTAACATCTATAATATACATTCTGCACCTTCATTTGTAGGCTGTCTTCAGGACATTGAAATAGACTTGAATGTTATTACTCCAGAGAACACATCATCTGAGTCATCCCTAAATGTCAGGACAGGATGCACTAAAAAGGACTGGTGTGAAACCCACCCTTGTCAGAACAGGGGACGCTGCATCAACCTGTGGCTGAGCTACCACTGTGATTGCTACCGGCCGTACACTGGGCCAGGCTGTGCAACAGGTAAGGGAATGCTGTTGGCATTCATGTTTTAAGTGGTTGCTGAAAACATGATCATAAACCATCTGTTTACCCCGTGACGAAACGGCCTGACCCTTAGAAACTCTGGAGCTTAATGTTGGCTGGCAAGAAAGTGCAAGAGGTCAGTAGTAGCACGCCTTCATTATTTTTTAGTTACTTCCCCAGGAAGGCTGCTTTTCAGCCTGACAACAAAAGTCAGGCTAAACTGGTGGATTCCACTCAATCAATTTTAAAATCTTCTCAGTGCTCTTAGCACGCCATAAACTCTGGAAAACTGTAGTTCACTTGAGGTTATGCACCCTGAATAAAATTTAGAAAGCAACCAAGTCACTTGGAGTTTAAGTCTTACTTTCAAAGCATTCCTTGAAAATTTTATCCTCAAGCTCTCTGGGCTTTTATAAAGAAACTCATTTAAGGCAATGAAAGGCAAGCAAAAGTACTGCAAGTTAAAAAAGGACAGATTCTAATTTTAAAAAATGAACAAGATTATACTATTAACTTAATCTGATTAGCCCAAGGAGAAGGCAGGGCTGCAGAGGCAGCAAACGGGACCCATTCAGCTCTCAGCTGGTCCAGCTCTGGACAACCACTAACCTAGGGGAGGAGTCGTCACCAGAGCTGCTCAGTGACCAGAGGTAAAGGTGTCCATGTCGCAGTGAACGAAAGAGCACATCTCAGCAAACAGCCTCTTGGGCAGTGACGAGCAGGAATACAGAAGCTGCACATGCCTGTAGCACTTTCCCTGCTACAAATGATCTTTCCAAGCGCCGGCTGAAGCAAAGGGAAGGACAACACAGGTCCCTGCCCAGCTCCCAGCTGTGCTGCATCTGATGTATGAAACCCCCTGCAGCTGTAAATGCAGCACCCCAGGAACATTTTTGGGTGGACTCTGTGACTCTTCCTCAGCAAAAGTTTCAGTGATTTCAAACAGGCAGTTTTGTTTAAGAAAACTGTACAGCAGCCTTGCCCCTGCTTCCCTCTCTGCCCTCTTCCTAACCATCCACACATGGGCAATCACAGCAATGTGTAGGGAGGAAGAAACACATACATGCATACATACATACACATATACATACATACATATATTTATGTATATATATTTGCCAAGTGGACTGGAAAAAATGAAGTGCAATGGCAGAGCCATGGTCAGATTGGAATGGACAGATCCTAAACTGGTGTAAACTGGCATGGCTGTGCTGCTGCCAGTGAAGCTACATTGATTTACATCAGCTGAGCAACTGCCTCAGGGGTTTATTGAATGCATAGCTGCAGAAAGCTGTAGCTTGAAATACATTTCAAAATGTTGAAATACAATTTCTTTTTGTATTATATACTTGTTATCAATACTTCTCAATAGTTTTTGGTTTTATTGCAAAATGACAAAGTCTGAGAGGTAATTGTAACAGACTTCTTTGAAGTCTAGCTGTAATTTATCCAAAGATTTGGAAAGCAACTTTGGAGTATAGGACAACATCTGGTAAATATGTTTCCCTCCTTATATGAAGCAAAATTAAAACCAGTCAGGGCCAGGAGAGGCTTACACTGGCATTAGAACTGTTGAGAATTATTAGAAAGTATGCATTTTTTTTTTTCTGATGACCACAATATTCCTTGCAAATCATGGCACCATGCCATTTTGATACATAGGTTCTAGATATATGCCATATTTAAAAGACTATGACAGGTCTCTTAAAGGCAGAGTGGGGGAGACTTGTGGTAAAGGATAACATAAGAAATGCTAGTGTCTTTTTCAAGAAAAGTTGCTGCCAAGTATTTAATTGACAAGAGGCAATATTTTCTCTACATATACAAAATAACAAACAGATGTTGACTCATTTTGATCAACATCCAGATGTTGTGACCCAAGAGGTTAATACTGACCAAGGTGATACTAGCCATCTCATCAAACAGAAGATCAGATTTATGTTCTATATATATATATATATTTATAAATAGAGAGAAATGTAATAAAGTAATTGTAAACATGAAATGCCTTTTTGAAGATTAATGCTTCCTTCTAACACTGCAAATGTGTAATCCTAATTCCAGGAGAAATTTTCTTTGTACCTGGATGAAAAAACAATATAACTGAGATTTCATGCCTCAAAACACCCGCCTCAACAAATATTAATTTCTACATACTAGAGTTTGAACAAGGAGATGTGGCTATATAGGTAATCTTATTCATTGAATTAAAATATTTTAAATTTAATTTACTTATTAAATTGTCTGTTTAGGAACAAACAAGGGATTTATTCCTGTTGCTAAATAATATTACCATGCCACATAGAAGTACAGTGTGGTTGTTAAAGGTCTGTTGGGGCTTCATAGTCAGTCCCCTATTTTCATTGGGTTTTTTAATGTAGTCATTAAAAAAAGTAGCGCTGCAGGCGGAAACTTGGCCTATGAGGTCTCACTCTAGGAGTTTTACTGCACAAAAGAGGACTGACTCTTTAGTTATGTGGTTTATTCCTTCTATGAATTTGATATATTAAAAATAGCTCTTGAAAGTGTTTAGGCAGGAAGTCTGTAATATTGAGGACAAGATCACGAAACTTAAAGTGTAAAAATAGAAACACTTTGTTGTGCTTTAATGAGATGACTCATCAGAATAAAATACGGTTTGGGGTACGTATTTTGTATCCTTACAAGTCTGAAAATCATTACTGAAAATAGTCAGGGAGAGAGACAGATGGTTTCGGTTTAATCATTTTAATTGATAAGCACACAAAAAAAGAAAAAGGTTTACCCAATCCTGGATCATTTTTCTCCCACAACACCGCAGCATTACAGGCACTCAGGACTGAACAGGATTCACAACTGGATACAAGCTGATGTGTATGAGTATGTGTTGAGCCTCAGCCACAGAAATTCAGTCCAAGGACTGGGGAGCCCATGCAGCACCAAATAGGTGCCCTGTTTGGAGGTTTGACACAAAAAGGATTTGCTGAGCAGCTTTCAGCTAATTCTATGAATCAATGCAAAAAAAATAAATAAAAATCACAAAGTTCCAGAATTATATTAGCTTCTGTGGTAAGCAGAGGATCAAAGCATCCAGATTCTTTTCAAAATGATCTTTCTGAGGACCAATCCAGGAAACCATATAAATCTGTCCTTGTTTAACCATTTGAGAACACAGCGTTACATGGAGCATGATAAAGGGGGAGAATATGCCCAATAATATAACATCTGGTCCTGTACTGAGGCTTAATGCTACAGCCATGAAAGCCAATAGGAATTTTGAAATAGAAGCTATTTACAGCTGGATCAAGTCTTTATTCATCCATAAATACCAGCACATCTTACTACCATACATAAATATTACCAGAAGCAGCTATTTGATCATTGCATTCTCTCCGTTCTCATTTAGCCCTAATTATTTTATTTTTCTCCCTTTTCTTTCTCTCTCTCTTTTTTTTTTTTTTTTTTTTTTAATCTTTTCTCTTATCTCTAACTTCAAGAGTACATTCCAGGCCGGTTTGGATCTGCAGACTCCTCAGGCTATGCTGCTTTTTCTCTTGATGCCTCTCAGAATGAACATTTTAACATATCAATGTTTGTCCGAACACGCAAGTCTTCTGGCTTGTTACTGGCTTTGAGAAACAGCACCCAACTGTACGTAAGAGTCTACTTGGAAGGTGGGAAACTCACACTGGTAGCTCTAAATTCCATGAAGTTATTAGGCAAACACTCCATGAATGATGGAAACTTTTACTTAATAACATTAAAAATAGAACCAAATAAGATGGAATTGTTCCAGTCCTCTCAATACCTAGGCTTTATTTCTCCTCCGGTACTAACCATCCAAAATAAGGATATTCTTTACATTGGAGGCCTACCAGATAACAAAGAAACTGATAGAAATGGCAGGTATTTCAAAGGCTGCATCCAAGATGTAAGAGTGAATAACCACCCTCTGGAATTCTTCCCCATCATCAATGCACTGAATTCTCCTGTCAACCAGACTCTGATTAATGTCACCCAAGGATGCACTGGTGACAATCTCTGCAAGGTAAGAATGACATTTTCAGTGCATTTTAACATGTCTATAATGGGAAATTTCTTTTAAGTTTTCATACATTCCCATATACCATTTGATGATAATGACATCCTAGGAATATTGTAAAAATACTAGGAACTGCAGATTTTTCTTGAGTTATGCTACATATGATGAGTATCAGCAGCAAAATGTATTTGCATATTGGAGAATGAAAATGTTTTAAGGTTGAAATACTGTTCTTTACCAATTATTTAACATGTGCTCTGTGCTGTCATAGTGCTGGTCTTTATCACTTTCCATCAGAAATAAACAGAATTCTCCTTTCTGTCAAACAGTACCACATCCTTAGGGCTGGGAGTCCACCAGTTTTTATTCATGCCTAGGCTGTCTCTTCTCTTTCACCATAGTCCAACCCTTGCCACAATGGTGGTGTCTGCTATTCAATCTGGGATGACTTCACTTGCACGTGCCCCCCTAACACAGCGGGGAAAGCATGCGAGGAAGTGAGGTGGTGTGAGCTTGGTCCCTGTCCTCCTGAAGCACGATGCCAGCTGGTGCACCAAGGATTTGAATGTAGGTACACTTCAGTTATTCCTATCATCTTTGGAGATTAGAAACATTAGAAATTTTCATCAGAATTTCCTTTAAAACTCATTGTTCACTGCCTCTAAAGTTCATTCAAATGTTATATCTTTATTATAATAACAGTTACGACAATTGTAAGTAAGTCTGCTCTACCAAACCTAGAAATTTTCAGCCAGACCCTTTGACACAGACACCGACATTTACAGGACCTTTGCTTTTGACTTATTCAACACAACTTGTCAAGGTTGTACAATAGATGAGTACACTGCCAGAGTGTGAGTGTACCTCTCATACTTCCACTGCAGAGATAGGAGGATATCCAGTATTGGATTAACCTTAGGATGTTCTCCATCCTCCTGAAAAGACAAGCTACATGACATACATTGCATCATTTGATTTTCTTAAATGTTAAATATCTTTGAAGAAGGTTACTTTAATACCAGCAAGCAATAGAGTTATTCAACTAGTATTTTCCTAAGAAGAACCTGCATGCCAAGCAGTCTATGAGTTTAAAAATTGATGACAATTAGCTGTCTTACAAACATTAGCCACCTTGCATATCTCTTTCCTTCTCCACTTTCCTTCTCCTTCCCACCCTGGAGTGGAATTTAAAAAGCAAGTAAGGATTTTGAAGCAATATTTTTTCTTTTTGTTATCAAAGAAAACCCTAATGATGCTGTGAAGGAAGATAAATACACACACAGTCTGATGGAAGCTGTTAGAATGGCTGACTCTTAGGAATGAGAAGGTTGGTCAACAAAAGATTTCTATCGTAGACAATTTGCTGACAGAACAATATGATGCTATTTTTCTTGAGATTGTTAGAATCAGCACTGTAACACTTGTTAAAATTTATAACTGAAATCAAAACCATTGCACCTTCTCTAACAGACATCTTTAATGATCACATCAAAACACATTCATGACATTTATTATTGCATATTACAGTATTATATAAATACACGCAGACAGAGAAGTGAAAAGTATCTGAACTGTTTCCTTTTGCTGAACTCGAACTAAGGTAGAAAAAGAGCTGTTTTCCATGGGCTGCTGTTATACTTTCACCTAGACAGCTACATTTAGCAAGCCCTTTAGGAAAACTTGAACTCCAAAAAAAAAAAGGATAAAAAGCCAATACAGGAAGCTGATGTGGGGAACATCAGGTAACAGCAAAACTGCATGCCCAGTGTCACAGCTGAGAGTAAAGCACATCCAAAAGGCTTGCTGTACTCAGGATTTAAAAAGAGTTCTGCAGGAGTATTTTAGCTTTTGAGCTTAAAAAAACCTCAGCTTTATGAGATATTTAAAAAATCAGAAATAATTTTGAAAAGCGCTGACTTTCATTTTTAGTATGGTTTCCTCTGAGGAAACTTTTCCTTTTGCACCAGGCAATATAGTTACACTTCTGCTGCCTTAGTATCAAGATATACAGTTAACAATTACCTACTGGGACTCCCAGGAGTTCTTTTCACCAAGATTCACTGAGCCCAAAGATAGTTCAGGAACCAAAGTTATCTCAGTGCTAGGATCTTCCAAAGCTAAATTTGTCTGAAGCACAAACAGAAGACATTCCTTCCCATCTCCCCTCCCTGTTTATAATCCTCATAAATCTCACAACGTGCAAACTTACAGCCCAATGATTCTGTGCATTTTAGTAGAAACCATGCTCATGAAAGATGTCAGATGTTTTTGTGAAGATGTCCCTAAAGCTGCCGTAATGTTGCCCATTGATTTTCTCTCGTGGCAGTGCAAAACGAGTGCTCTGCTGCCCTGCCAGTGCCACCAGCCCAGGCTCGGAGCCCTAGGCAGGGCTGGGGAGTGTGCACACAGCGGGAGAAGGTGGCTTTAAACATGATAGGAATGACTCCTCTCACACTGACTTTGAAGGAGCTTTTTGCCAGCTGACTTCAATTAAGTTCACCCTTTTTGCATCCGTAAGAGTAAATTGGAATCCAGTCAAATACTTTTTAAAACCTCTTTAGTGCTTTACCTGAGAGAAGAGGATCTGAGAACAACGGTTCACCTCATGCAGATCTGTCATGAGTAACAATGAGCTGCCCCTCCTTAGGGAACGAACATAAAATCACAAACAGATATTTTCCTTTGGAATACCCTCTCAGCCTCAGGTTTTACAATTATGATCTCCTTCTTCTTTGTCTAAAGAGGGAAAAGAGATATAACACTAATGTGGATTGTATCTTTAGAATGCTAACTTGAGATGATGCATATCAGCACACTTCTTATGCCAATATAGGTGGTGCTGGCACTGCCCTGTAATCTCTACGGCCATAAGGGGTGGGCAAGCATAACTGGAATGTGGGTGGAATTTGATTGTTTTTCAGCAAACCCACAAGAATTTATATGACAGGGAGCATGGGGCACTGAAGAGATGTTGTTCCACATGTATTGGTTTAAAGTTGGCCTGGTTTCTCAATTATTATCTTTGCACAGGTCTTGCTAATGCAGTGTTTAGTGGCCGAAGCAGTGCGGTATTTTACAGAAGCAATGGAAAAATCAGCAGAGACCTCACCAGTATCGTATTTGGCTTTCGAACTAGGGACACTGACGTGATACTGCTGTATGCGGAGAAGGAGCCAGAGTTCGTTACCATCAGTATTCACAATTCCAGATTATTCTTTCAATTGCAAAGCGGCAACAGCTTTTATAAGCTGACCCTTGCCAGTTCGCTGCCTATGAGTGATGGGAAATGGCATCAAGTGATGGTCTCTATGGTAGAGCCCCTGTCCCAATTCTCTAGATGGCACATGGATATAGATAACAAGAAAGACACTGCAACTAGCACAACTGCTGCAGGAAGCCTCAACTTTTTAAGAGAAGAGACAGACATCTACGTGGCTGACAAGGCTTTTGACAGTCTGGATGGCCTGCGAGGATGTATGAGCACCATAGAAATCAGTGGCATTTATCTCTCTTACTTCGAAAATGCTGACATCCCTACTAAAAAACCTCAAGAGGAGCAATTTCTCAAAATATCCGCAAACGCTGTTCGTACTGGCTGTTTGCAGGCAGATGTTTGCAGCTCTGATCCCTGCATGCATGAGGGGATATGTGAAGACTTCTATACTTCCTACCACTGCGTGTGTCCAAAAGGATGGACTGGCACCCATTGTGAAGTGAATATTGACGAATGCTCTTCAAATCCCTGTATTCATGGAAACTGCACTGATGGGATCACCTCTTACGAGTGCAGCTGTGAACCTGGTTACACAGGGGTAAATTGTGAAGAGGACATAGACAATTGCCGCGGCCACCAGTGTGCAAATGGGGCCACTTGCATTGATGAGATTAATGGCTATTCTTGCCTGTGTGCTGGTAACTTCACTGGAAAATTTTGCAGGTACTATAAATAAGGCAGATCTGCATGATTTTGTCAGGTCTCTTCTGAAGGGTTATTACTCCACTGGTGTCTCCATTTTAAACACAGATGTTATACATCTATATATTAATCACGGGCGCAGAATTAATGTATAAAGAGTCTGCAGTACAGAAAGCTGTACAGACCAGATAGATGTGGACTGAGGCAGTGCAGAGCTGGCAGCTCAGGAAGAGACCGATGAGGCAAGGAGCCAGGGAACAAGGCACAGCTCTGCTGCCAGCCTGGGTCCTGTGACCTCTCTGATGACAGGATTACAAGTCCACTAGATTTCAGAGATATCTGAAATTTTTATGTATATATAGATATATATTTATATATTTTTTAGAAAAAAAATTTAATTGTTTTGAGTCTCTAAAAGTATACTTCATTAGAGAAATAGAGCTCTAGAACTATATGCAGAGAAATTCAGAATTGGCAGGTAAAAGAAAATAATAATAGAACGACTTGAAAAGTTTTTTTTCTCCACCCACGGCATCTTTGCTATGTGGGTCTTTTCCTTCAATGTTGCTCTCTCTGCCCTGCACTCCCAGTGGCTGCAGATACCAGACAGCCCACTCTTTCTATCACTTCTGAGACTCCCCACATGCTCATTTCCTATTCTTCTCAGACATTCTGTAAAGGCTCCAGGCTCTTCCCTGGCCTCTCTTTCCATTAATTGCCCTTCTGTGCACACCATAAACTTCTCCCTTCTGAGCATGTCTATTGCTCTCAAACAAGGCAAAATACTTCTGCTTCCTCCAGAGTAGTCCAACAAACTCAGTCTGCAGCAGCCCAAAAGACACAAACAATCATCATCATGCTGCCTAACCAGAGTCTGTTAGGCTATAATTACACAATTCTCAATTCTTGCTGACTTTTTTTGAGCGGTAAGTACATCCGGAGATTTAGAGATGCCTCGTACTGGTCCAATATGATAATCTTGTATGTTAAGTCTCTCTTTTGAACTCTTTTACTAAGCTGTCCCGGTATGACATAGATCCATATCAGTAATGTAGGTAGAGCATTGTGCCCCTTCTTTTTGTCATTTGCTAAGAAATTGACTATTAAAGTTGCCAATAAATACTTAGCAAAAAAGCCCTAAATCCAGCAAATTAAAAAAAGCTAAGCAAAATATGTTTTATGAGTCTTAAACCTCAGTTTCTGCTGTCATTCCTTTGGATGACACCCCAGACAGTGACAGCATTGCTCCCCTGGTGCAGTCACTGCCTGCTGCTGACCCCAAGCACCCCAGGCACTGGGAGTGTAAATGGACAGAGATGTGGGGTTTCCTTTCCAAAGAGGAATCCAAGGAGTCACTAAGTGTGTGTAGCCCCTGAAACTGTGTTCATTTACAGGTAATTTCCCGTATGTACTTTCCCATATGTACTGAGTACTATCAGCCAGCAGCAGCACTATTGATAAACAAAGGCACTGCAACTAGCAGAACTGCGTCTATATGAAGACTATCAGCACTAGATTCTGCATTCAAGTAACAAATTTGCAAGGTAGATCTAAATATTTTCCTCCAAAGCAATGGCCTAGAGTCAAATGAAAAGCTAAGAGAGCATGAGACATCCAAAAACAAGAGAAGTGCAAATAACTGCCATTGTCTTCTTACTTACCTAGGTACAGAAGGTTGCCATACACTGTTTGTGGGAATGGAGAGAGAAATCTCACGTGTTTCAACTATGGCAACTGCACTGATCTCGGCAGCGAGCTGACATGTGTGTGCCTGCCAGGATTTGCTGGAGAACGGTGAGATGCTTTGCCCAGCAGATCTTTGTGTAGCAATTCTTCCAAAAGCTGTTCCAGAAGGGCCCAGAAGATAATAGCCACAGGGGTTTATCATCCTGCAGAAACACAAAGTAGTTGTTTAATTCAGCAGGTCCTTGCTTGAGTGGATTTGAGGGTGTGAAGGCATAGCAGTTTTACTTAGACAAAAAAATCACACATTAATGAAGAAAGATTCAATCCAATATAGTACTATTAACTCCAGTGGAAGATATTTCTTAGACAGCATTATACACTTGCTTCTATGTGCCTGTTTTTTTGGCTTCTGTGCCCATTTTGTATACGACAAGCTAGAATGTTATCTTTCCATAGGTGGGGGCCCATAAACATACTTATCATGCTCATATATGAAAATCTGCTACAATACACTGACACATGAATATGCAAACCTGTTTCATTTTTACAAGTATGTGTTGTGAATATACAATTTCTTCTTTCACAGGGATGGTATGAGATTAAACGCCCACTGTTGTTGCAGTGTGTTACGAAGTATGAAACCAGAATTATTATTTTAAAAAGTTAAGAAATACTTTTTACATGTTATAGTTTAATCTGACATAAAGGCACCTTCCTCATAGTGAAATTTGTATCTTGTGGCATATTGCCGCAATTCACACCATTTCATAATGTTCTATAAGTAGCTGTGGAGCAGGGTGGCCTGACAGCCTCAGGGCATGAGGTGCTGTAGAAATGTAGGAAGATGCTGTCCCAGTCAAAATATAGTCTCAACAGGTAAGGGCACCTTTTTGGATAGTAAGAAAGAAAATACCATACATGGTCTTAGTGAAATTAGCATTACATCAGAGAATAATATCCAAAAGTTCAACAGGACCAAGTTATGTTGGCTTTGCAAGAACAAAGAAGTTTTAAACAAAAGCTTTTGTTTCTCTCAAAAGCTTATTAACCTGCTGATTTTGGGGAAACAATACAGTAAGCTATAAAAGACAGATGAAATTAAAATTTCCACCCACTCAATGTACAGTGTAGATGGCAGACACATCTGCATTGTACTGTTTAACTCAGCCAGAAGGTCTGTATCCCACCTCACAGTATGAAAAACAAAAACAGTGAAAAAATCAAATAAAATAAAACATAAAAAATAAAAGCATTTTCTTAAAACATTTCTTTGGTGTTTACATTTCTCAAGGCTTCAATGTAGAAGTACTTTTGTACTTTTCCCTTCTTCCTTCCCCTGCCAGGCAACTTGCTAACTACAGCTTTGGGAACGAGTCCTCCTTATATCCATCCCACTGGCTGGCAATAATCTCTATTTTATGGTTCCCAGGATTCTCATATTGAACGGCAGCCTTGTACCAAGCATACTGCACTTTAACTGACTATTACAGCAAGGCACTCTTCTCCAATGGTTAAAATTGACTATTTGTCCTCTTTTCCCCCAGGCTGCCAAGACATAAACCAATAGTACTTCCGTGCATGCAGATCTTAGTATATCAAGTGAGAAAATGTCACCTCTTCTTTTTTCAGAACAAATTCAAATATATCAGTTAATCAGAAAATGTAAACAAAAACACTTTTTTTTTTTTTTACATATATATTAGATTGAGAAGGCAGGCGTTTTCCTTTGGGACAATATTTCATCTCTCAGAAAGCTATTGATTCACAGTATAGAGAAAATAGTATATTTCTATGTCAATCTATTGACTTGGGATCACAAAAAAAAGCCCAATTAACTTAATAATAGGTGTGAACGGAAATGTGGAAATATTACTCTTTATAAAAGGAGATCTAGTCTCTTGAAAACAAATGTTTCATTCAGTTCAGGCTGGGATTTTCAAAATTACCAAAGGAAGATAGATTTCTAAGTATTCTTGAAGTTCAGTAGGATCTAGGTGCCTAATTCCCTAGAAGATTTGAGTGGGGGGTGGGGGTGGGATGGGGGTGCATTTTTTTATTTGCATGGGTAAGTTCACAGCTGTAGAATTTTTGTACATTGGATGCTTTAATTTAGCTTTTTGAAGTATATGAATATAATTTACCATTGAAGGAAACTGTTGAAATGTTTCAAGAGATTAATAAAATTAGATAAAAGGCTTTAGTACAAAGAACTGTTTTCCAGTGTAACACTTAAACTTTATGACATAGTTATGAGTATGATTGAACACAGCAATTCCTTATAATTTGGAGGGAGTTTCTCACATTTTTCCTCAAGAATAAACCTGCTTTTTTCTCTGGAAAACTTAGGATTTACTGTTAGCATTATTTGAAAAAAAATAGGAGCAAGGAATTAAAAGGGAACATGGTTGGAGCAGAAAATCACCAAATCATTACTAGTTTTCAGACAATCTCACACATTCTCCATTAGTATTCAATTGGTTATTTGAGAAATTTTAAGAACTCAAATTTCATTTATCATCAGAATTAGCTTAAAAGCACTTAATAGTTCATTTTTAAGCTCACAAAGCCCTGTTCTGCACCATTCTTACCATTCTTGGAGCCCATTTCCTCAGAAAGGCTGGATAGGAGATTCTGCTGGGCATCTATTGGCATTTCAAATTGAGAAAAGCAAAGCAGGTGAGCATTCCCAGGGCACTCAGCTGGGAAAAACACACGTTTATTTGACTTACATCCAGACTACTGAGAAGGAAAACGTGCCCTCAGCTCCCTGGAGTACTGAAAATAGATAAGCAAGCTGTTGGAAGCATTTGCGCCAGATCTAGCTCTAAAATCACACACAAACTTTCATTTCACATTGCTAAGCACCATTAACCACGAAATGCTTTTTGGAGAGGAAATTTCTGGCTTAACTATCCATGTTTCAAAATAATACAGGAAGTTCAGGATTTGAGTGTGGCTAATCAGGCAGTTAATAAAATCATAAACACGTGCGGAAAGATACCGCAGAGTTCTAATAGAACAACCTCCTCTTCCCTCCCCCAAAAGCTTCTGAATTAAAAATGTGCCTGTTCAGTGCATTTGATTTGTGGTTTCAGATGCTCACTCTTTGCAGTCTTTCTTCTAGGTGCGAAAAGGACATTGATGAGTGCAGCTCCGACCCGTGTCTGAATGGGGGCCTCTGCCAGAACCTACTCAACAAGTTCCACTGTCTCTGTGACGTGAACTATGCTGGAGACCGCTGTGAGATCGATGTAAGCGACCTCTCCTTTTTTGTCTCTTTACTATTGTGGCAGAATCTCTTTCAGCTTCTCTCCTATCTTATTCTACGAATGGATGATGATCCAGCAGTCGAGTGGGGTGAACAGGAAGACTATTAAGCAATCTCTAGACTTTTGTATTTTAATGCAGCAGAAGATGCCTTGTACCAAAGAGCTTAGCAAAGCAATACAAACATCAGAATTGTAAAACTTGTTTTATATATCCTTGAATGGTTTTCTATTAATTGCTTTGGATCTGGTTTAATTCTTTCACTTAATTTTAGAACAAAAAGCTAGCAGATCTAAAGTGTCTCATCCCACCTTCACCAGAGCATTTCACTGCATACACACTGCCAGTGGGCAACAGTGGCACACACCAAAAGGCAGTACATGTTAACGAGAACTAGAAGATCACTGATGGTGGCATTCAAACCTTACTGCAACGAGTCGCAAAGACCTGCTGCCTTCAATGAGCCTAATTTTACCATTAAATCTTAGAGATGGTGACGATTTCTGCATCACATACCATGTTCATTGCTGTTTCTTTCGCAGTTACGTCTAACATCTGGGAAATCATCTAGGATATTTTTGGATAATTAGATAATGGTGTGGATTAGCAATTGGCAACATGCTGAGGATGCTCTCACATCCATTTGAATTAGTGGCCATTCTGCACTGGTGTCAGTAACCCTGAACCTCTGCTCTGGTAGCCTGTACTCCCCTGATATAGTATACTGAGATAAAATACATCTTAATCTTCATCGCAATTCCACTTTCAGGAATGGCCCAGTAAGGGCACCAGATTTTAAAATCATAAATTTGTTATTTATTCAAAGATTTCTACAACTTCAAGTAAATCTATGTTATCCATAAATAGATAGGAGCATCATTTGACTAAAGTGTGGGATATGGGATTTTTCCTTCTTAGGAAGCAATCAAGGTAATTCAGTTGATTGGTTGTCCCTGGATTGCTTAAAGAATGAAAATAAGAAGCCTGAAAATTACAAATATCAGGAAGTTTAACAAAAAAAGTATTACATATGGTTGTCCTTGAGAGTGTGGACACAAATGAAGTAGATTGTTAAATACAGAACAGTAGTAAAAAGTGAGTTTTTGTTTTTCTGAACAATTCTTTAAGGCAAAAACCATTTATGAATGTTTCAGCCCTATTTTCAGGCATTCATGATCATATTTGTATAGATTCTGTACTGATCTTACTAATTTAAATAGTGTCCCTGAGTGATGATTCAAAAGAATAAGTCCTTATGAGGTGTTCTTTTATTATTAAAGGCTATGGCATGTAGCAGGGTTATAGAGAAGACTAACACTAGGCACTGAGGTTTTTTTACTTCAGAGAGAACAGCTGATCTTTTGCAGAAGCCCTAGAGCCCACTGAGGTCAGCTTCTCCCACTTCAAACCTCACCCTGTTTCTTCAGTTGTACCCAACTTGCTGTGCTTTGGACTTGGAGTGTTCATGAAGAGCAAATCCCACCTTAAATTCTACAGTTATATTAAGACACCTTAAAATGTGTATAAGTGAGATGTCAAGGTTACCATATTGCCATGGCAGGATATAGCTGAAGTCAGCTATATAGCTGATCAAACCTACAGTGTCAGAGGAAATAACCTTTTTTTTTTTTTAAATGAAATAAATATTTCTGTGTGAAATGTTTACATTTTGGTTTAAGATATCAAAGTAAGACAAAACAAAATGAAAACATTCACCTTGTTTTGAGTTAAAATATCAATTTTCTTTCATCTGGAGAAATTTAAAATCATAAACAACATATTATGTTGGAAATGTTATTCCAAACTGTAGATTTCATTTAATCATAGCTAAAAATGTTACTTGGTTCAGTATTGTTGAAATGAAAAATGAAAAACTTAAACACAAAATAACTTGAACTGAAAACTATCATATGATATCAGAATTCTGACTAAAAACAAAGAAATAAGACATTTTGAAAATTCAAATGAAAAAAACTATGCTACTAACCAAAGCTATTCAAAACAAGTTTGGAGTTTGTTTGTTTGTTTGTTGGGGGGGGGGGGTGGGGGTGGTTGGGTTTGTTTGTTTGTTTGTTTTGGTGGGGTTTTTTTGTTTGTTTATTTGGTTGGGTTTTTCAATCAAAATTAAGAAACTTACAATAAAGTTTTGTGGGGTTTTTTTTTGTTGTTCTTGTTTTGTTTTGTTTTTCTTACTGGGTTTAGTTCAGATCCCACATAAGTAAATAGAACTGTTGTGTACTTTATGTAATATTCACTACAGGATATACTACAATAAGAAAAAAATTAAACCTGTTATTAATGTTGAAGAAAGCTAGAAAGCAATACTTGTAATAGCAGTATGTCTGACATACTATAGCTATATGCATAATATGAAAAATAAAGAATGTATCTGTATAGAGATTCTAAACCTCTTTCTCTCCAATACTAGAAACTTGATATAAAAATGAACATATGATAATACAGAGTTTACATGGGTTTACAGCAATATGCAAGTTACTAATGTAGAATATATTAGCATAGCACCAGTTTACTCTTTCTTTTACTGAGTACACACCTGTAAATTAATTCTTTCCTTCCTCTAATGCCTTGTCATCATGAAACATCTCCCGATTTCAGAAATGCTGCTCCTTTCCTCTTTGTACTTCTGTATTCTCCACTCCATTATGCATCTGTACATAACTTTCCTACCTTTATACACAAAATAAACCTTCTGCCTTTGTCTCTTTATGTCTGCTCCTTGTTTTCTGCTAATGACTGTGTTCATTTGCTTTGAGTGTGCCATGTTTTCTGAACATTTGCACTTTACAGATACACCACACAAAAACTGAGGTTGCACCTTCCCAATGTCTCTCCAGCAGTGCTGACTGTACAGGGCCAGGCTGGTGCTGCCCAGTGATGTGGTTCAGCCACTCGAACCACTTCAGCTGCAAATACTGTGTTACCCACCAAGGGTGACCACCTGGATAGCTCTTGGTGCCTTACAGAGCTCAACTAAACAAGCCCTCAGTCCAACGATTCAGAGATAAAAGTATTTTATCCATATGGCTTGAAGTGACTCTCATTACTTGGTTCCTCCCTATGTACTGTCAACACTTACAAAACTGTTGAGCGTTACAAGGTCTCTGTCAACATTTTGATGGGCCATCCCTTTCCATTGAGCTGCTGTAGCCCATAGGCTGGACCTGTCTCACACACAGGTCTTCCGACACACTCAGTGGAGAACAGACTTGATATTTCTAGTTTAAAAGGTTAATAAATAAAGAAGCAAATGCCAGATTAATTAAAATAACTTTCTTGAATATATATATTATCCAAAGAAATGTGGTGGTGAGACAGTTATCACGAAACAGCTATATAATCAAACATGAAAAAAACAGTTGGATGAATGATGACACTAAGCACTGATTTATTTTTTCTTTTTTTTTCCAATTGCTAAGATGTTTTTGAATTTGAGGTGTTGAAAAGTCCATTATTTATGTTTAAGATAAAACAGTAAGATATTAATACATCTCCAGCGTTGCATTTTTATTGGAAATCTTTTGATATTTGATTTTTTATTTAGAACGCAAATTCACAGACATGTTCATGCTTTTGTGAGAATCTCAGTATTCATTTATAAACCAGCCAAGCAAAAGAAATTTTAAAAAAGGATCATTCAATTTTGGGTGTTGAGAAGAGCTTAAAAAAATAGCGTCTCAGTGTGCTCAGGGTTAGAGGGGGGATATCAGACATCCAAAGGAAAGAAAGCAAACAAGCAAGGTCATGATTTTTTTGAGACATGGCTTGTGGTATTGAATACTGGTATTATCTGTAACGGATCTGCCTATATTTTGATACTAAGATTCAAATTGTTTTTCAGACACCAGTGACTGTCATTCAGAAATATAGGTAATGAGAAGTATGAG
Organism: Nesoenas mayeri; assembly: GCF_963082525.1. Lineage (NCBI taxonomy): Eukaryota > Metazoa > Chordata > Aves > Columbiformes > Columbidae > Nesoenas > Nesoenas mayeri. The sequence continues at coordinate 17,703,649 of NC_137554.1, read as the reverse complement.
AGTTTGGGCTTGAGGAAGAAGTAAGACTTGTGAAAAGAAGGGAAAGACAGCAGTGATGGAGGTACTAGAAGGAAGAGCAAAGGGATTTCCATCAGCTGTAGGATGAAGGAAAGGTTTTCTTTAATGTATTTGGCAAACACATGAGAGGTACTTCACCAGGGAAGTATACACATGGAATGACAGAATTGCTTTATTGACAATAGCCCCTACTTTTGACCCTTAAAATCCAGGCTCTGACTGACCCTCCTCTGCAGGTTCTCTAATACAATTCGGCCTCTGCCAGCAATATCCTGCCACAATTTGTCTACAAAGAGCCCATGTGTTTGTGAATTGGAAAACATCCTTGATGTTGTATGCTTACTTGAATTCTCTTGCTCCCAGAATATTTATTCTTTAGGAAACTATGATCCAACACTCAGTTTACTCAGTGTATGGGACTACAGTATGTTGCTGAAACTAAAAATAGGAAAACAGCTGCTTCAAACTCACAGTGATGAAATCAGGTATCATTCTTCCATTGCAAATATATTTTCTGGCCTGACACCCAAAAGTTCAACCAAAGCAACACTTTACTTGTATCTATTAACTTTTAGCACTTGACCTTACATTTTATATACTGAGTCAGTGATTCTCCCAAAAAATAAGGAAATGTCTGTTTGCAATTAAAAATTCTTCAATATTTCTACTTCAGGAACCACAAACTCTGGTCTTAAGAACCATAGCCTAAAAAAAAAAAAGCCACAAAGAACCTCCAGCAAGTCTTCTTTCTGTGTTACTTACATTACTCTTATCTGAAAGAGATGTCCAGAGAGTGGAAAAAAAAAAAGCAGATTTTGGTTGTTTGTTTTACTTTGTGTTTCAAAAGTGCCCTGAGGCCCCATTAGGCTCAGGAGCACGTCCTGCTAGTGCTGGTAAAAAGCAGACACGTCGACTAGCGAACAGCTCAGTCTGTACTTCAAAATTGTTTCTTGAATATTATCATCAGCCGCACCTTCGGGACAGTACTTCCTCACAAAGCATACCCTCTCCTATTGTACCTGTGAATATACATGAAACTGGAAAGTGGCGGTGGATTTCACGTCCCAGAATTCAAGTTCCACTTACGGTAGCTACTGCTGTGCTCTGATGTGCCCCTTTGTTGCTTGCATGTCCTCTTCCAGCTGGTACCATTCCATCCTCCTGGGTGCAAGGACAAGCATCATGCACTGGAGGTTACAATTCACATTTAGTGTCATTAAAAATACACAGATAAGCATGTAAGATATGTTCAATATTGAATATCAATTCAATAAAACTCTCTTAGGCTTCCATAGCACAGACACACAGAATTTTGATTGAATCTGCTCTACAGTGATTAGCTAATGTATTCATTAACTGCAAGGGTTAGTAATGTGAATGTAGCAAATGATACTTAATTACAATAATTAATGCCTGGTGATTCATGAATAATACATTCCCTAGCTATTTACATATTCATACTTGTGAGGCTATTAATGGATAATTACCATTTGACTAAAAGATGTGGACATCAGAAATGTAATAACTACACCATTTTCCCTCAGTCTCACTGTGACCTTAACTGTTTGTTTTATTCTTGTATCACCTCCTCAATATTAAGAGACTGAGTGCAAGAGCAGTGATAGTGTTCTGCTTCTTCAAATACAAAAAAGCCAAACTAACAAAACAAACAAAAGAAAACCACAAAAAAACAAAAAAAAAAGTCCCAAAGAAGAAATTTACACACTTGTTAGGGAAATTATTTGGTGAAAGAACTTCGTGATTTGTGAGAACTTTTCGCTTTGTGATTGGTATAGATTTGCTCTCCTCATAAATTTACACGCTTTCCTATTGCAGAAGGTTAGGACATTTCCATACTTCAGAGTTTGTTCATTTGTGAAACTAGACAATAATATTAATCCTCAGGAGTTTGGTTAAATGAATAAGTAAAGCTGGGTAGGTGACCTGAAACTGAGAAGTGCTACCATCCTGATTTTCAGACAAGCCACTCACCTACTGCTCCTCCACAGCACCCGCTGAGCTGTGAGTGCCCCAGGTCACCGAAAAGCTTGTCCCAGCTGTCAACCTGCAGAGACTGAACAGAGGGTCTCACCATACATGGGGGTCAGCATCAGTTTCCCCTTGTCTGGTGTGACTGAATAACATTTAACTCCAGGCAGCAAGATCGGGTCAAACCATTGGGGAGCATCAGAATGATGTCTTAGTAAATGAGCGCATTTGTATCTACTGACTTTTGACTTCTCCAGTGCTCTTGAAGCCTGTTGAGAAAGACCAATATGTACAGTAAAATATCTTCAAAATTAAACCATTTTTTCTGAAATTCCCTGTCCTGTGTAGCTAACTCCACCATGTTTGAGGTCCTTGCCTTGCAGCAATATAACCTCATAAAATTGGAGATGCTTAAAACCACTCCTTTACATGCTCTAAAGTCATACTGATGCCAGTGATACTTGAGGACCAAATGACAGGACTGAACCTCAGTTCACAACTGAAGCCCTCAGTCTCCAGCAACCATGGCAATCTAGCCAACCCGTGAGATGTTCCTGCTGGCTCTCTTTTCAAGTGGGAAGCAAGATGTGGGGTGGGAGAACTATCAACAAGCAGGAACCCGCTCTCACCTGCCAGTTTTCCTGATGCTCCTATGGTCCAGACAGGGAGCAGACTGTGGGAAGGAAAGTAGTCTGGTCTGTATAACCCCTGTTCTGTAAGGCTGCTGCTGTAAACATAAAAGGTATTTATTCCCTGGTACTTCTGATTTATTCTCTGTAGTACCTGACCCTGAGAAAAACCTCATAATGTCAACTATTTGTAGAAATGCACTGCACAGCACAGGTAAACTTATTACAGTCTCATGATAGGTTATTGAAATAATATTATTTCATTGACTGAAGTAAGTTTTTACTATTTTTATTAGCCTAGCAGAGTCAGTGTAACTGAGTGGGGGGAAAGCTGGAATTTATTTGTTTTCATGTCATTCACATGGCTGTAGATCACCCATCTTGGCAGGATCGTTACTATTGGTGGCAGGAGCCAGAGAGAACCCTGCTTTATTCCTGTGCCAGGTCAAATGTGGGGTAAGAAAAAACATCTTTAGATTTGTAAAATGAGCAGCTCTGCTCTGGAAGTCATTGGAAATGTCACAATGCCATTTTTACAGTTGTTTTTCAGAGCAGAACAGTCCCTTAATACCCTTTGCTATTTTCTATTAGTCTGTGTTCAAAACACAGGATTTAACTAAAACTTCTACAAGGATATTGCAAGAGACACATTTAATATTTGTCATAACATAAGGTACAAAAACATTAGGATGCAAAGACAATAAGGTTATCTGATGTGTCTTAGCTGGGAAAAACAAGAAAACTCCTCACAAGGCCAGCATTACTGCATGCATCACTGAAATGCAGTTGCATATTTAATGTACATGGTAAATATAAGCAGAAAAGGGAGCCCAGATGACACGTGACAGCATAACACTCTGCAGTATAGGAATCGGCTCAAGTACAGTATTCACATAACACATTTGGTATTCAGACTAACACATTTTGTCTGTACACCATCCTTTATGTTGCAATGGCATTGTTTTCCTTTTTCTCACCTTCTGATGTTTTCCCTGTAGACTGACTTTCACATCACATGGGCATTTACTTCAGTCGTTGCTCACTTCATAACATGTTCATCCACTCCGTGCCTGAATTGTTCAGATACTAAATTTTACATCTTTTCTCTCACATGGTTCATGAGACTTAATGTTCTTTTCTCTTTTATCTGTTTTTTCTATCTTTCAATAATGTAGCAAGCTTAGTACTGAGGGAAGGTATTCTGAACATTGCCTTAGAACAATTAACTCAGAAATTTAAAAATAATACCCTACTTTTACTACTTCTACTTTTTTTTTTTTTTTTTCAGTAAGGGCAGGAACGAATACTCTGTCTTCCAATTATCTCTGGAGATACAAAAACCATAATTCTGATCTCATTCTAAGGACTATCCAAACTCAAATGATCATTCTAGTAATTCTGATATTTCTAGCCATTGCTATGATCTAATACCAAAACTCTGCATGTTTCCATTTACTTTGCTTTCTAAAATACAATTGATGAGAAAATTATTTTGCTGCAAGTATTGAAAAGTTTTTGTTTGTATTTTGTTGACTGTTTTCCACTGAAAACAGAAATGAAGCAGTGTTCAGTGGTAATTTTTTTAAACTTTGTTTCTAGCAAAAAGCATGGATATTTATCTAGAGAACAACAAAACTGCAGTGATATCCCAACAGCAGCATTAGTTACCTATGGGCTTCCAGTTTTGCATAGTAAGATGCTTTTTATTTGCTGGGCAACTTGACCGGATACTGCCCGAAACTAGACCCTAAATCCGTTGTAAATGCATAAATTTCAAATAAATTAATTGATCGAAAGTTTCTAAACAAAAGAAATCTCCAGCCTCACTTTCAAGCTGAAAAATATAATTTGGGCTTCCACTTGAGTGCTTATGAAAAGAAAAAGAAACTGGACAGAAGTTAGGGGGTTTATGATGGAAAATGTAACATACTGAGTGCATAGTGCCAGCAGTCTCTTGGGATTCAGTGTTTGTTCTCTTCACTAAAATTAAGAGAACTGAAATGCGGGTATGAGGATTTAAATGGAATTTATTGACAGACCGGGACCAACATGGTTCACAGGAAACTCATTCACCACCATTACAATTACAAAGATCAAGAGTTACCTGCACCTTAGATATGTTTATAGATAGATAGATAGACAGACAGACAGATAAAGGATGCCAGATAAAAGGTAAATATGGAAATTTCCCAGGTGCTACCAATTAAGCACTTCAACAAATCTACGCACATTTATTCAGGTGCCTGAATGGGAACCATGGCCCTCGATTCCAACCACCACTTTATTTAGACAGTGATAGTGCTATAATTCCTGAATGCTATGGACATATTAGCTTAGCATAACAAATGCATCTTGTAGGCTAGCATTAATGTCTCAGAAACTAATCATATGCTTAAGATTACTATAAAAGGTCCATGAAATCATGTTGTTTCCAGATAAAACAAGGCTGCCTTCACATCTCTTTATGAACTCCACCTATAGAGTACATTCTTGTGCAGAGTATTTTTCAGTTCTTGTTACAAAGTTCCATCCCTAATAACATCTGAAATTTTTTGTGCACTTTGCTAGGTCTACAGAATATTGTTCCACTAAAAAGCAATAAAAAGAATTCCTGTTCTTGAGGATATAAAAATTATTTTCAAATGATCAGGAACAGTTATCCGTTTTGATACACAGAGCCACTTAAATGAGAGGCAGAGCTTGTTACACAAATATCTGAGCTTTGTACCAAAATAACTGTGCAGCAAATATGACAGTCCTCAAGTTTATTCAAACAATATTTGGAAGAAAAGATTATTCATTTTTCAAGAAGAAAAAGAGCAGTGAAATAAAAAAAAAATAAGAGTGATACTGCTGTAATTCAATGGAAAGGACAGGAGAATCAGCAGCTTTACAAACCTTTGTAATTATTTAATAGGAGCAGATTTTGCACCTTCGCAGACAACTTTGTTTGTTGGTGGACCCCATGAAATGCTAGGGTAGGGATTTTGGAGATTCTCAAGCACATAAATACTTGGTGGTGTAATTTATACATTACTGAAATAAAAATAAATATTTCTTTTTATGCCAGTGGGTAGTGGATTGGGACCTTGGCTACTGGAATTAACCTTGCTAAGCCAGCAGCTCTTCAGGGCATAGCTCACAGAAGCCAGGTCGGAGCCCAGGAGCAGATGGTGCTGTCTGGTGCAGCGCAGATAATGCTTTGGCTGCACCCTTCATACCCCCTAAGGGACAAGACTCTTCCCCGTCTTGCCCAGGAAATTGTTTGGTCCTATTATTGGGGCTGATTCAAATCCCTCCGTGAAACGGCAGCGTAGGTATAAAATCTCCCCCACAAAATTTATATAGTGGTGTAACCGTTATTTCTTTTATTCCAAAGTCTACTGTTTTGTGAACTGAGGCAGCATATTGCACATGAGACACTGCGCTGTGTCTCATGGAAAACTTTTTTGGTCCTTTCTTATTTCATTGTTTACTTTAATCAAACACAAAATTCATTCAGGCCAAAAGAAAACACTTGGTTTCTATTCATATGAAAGTGTAATATGTCCTTCATGGTAGATGTTAAGCCCACTAGTAAAATCTGATATCTTCTGTCACTTTCTGCAGATCGGGAAGTTGTTAACCCCATACAAACTTTTCTGCATCTTTTCAGTATGTGATATTGTCTGGGAACCTCGGAGGTTGCTGAGGATCTCTTTGGAGAAGCCAGTGCAGAGATGAATTCCAAAGAAAACCTCAGTGCTGTCAATATTGCCTAACATTCCTTGACGCCACCAAAAAGGTGGGTTTGGAGGAGACCCTGGAGGCACAAAGTGATGCTGAGGAAAATGAAATTAATACACAAATAGGAAAATTGTAAGCAAAGTGGATTTGTAAAAATCATACAGATGGAGACAGTACTGAACAATAGACTCTATCTTAGTTAAGAGTGACTTGATTATTTTAAGTGAATGCTTGGTGCACATCTGCTGTAACCTTCTGAAAGTGTAGGAAATCTTAACAGAAAGACAGGGACAAGGCTGCCATTACTTCCTAACATCTCCTAACATCTTCCTAACATCTCTAATCTGAAGTACAATGTATTTTCTGTTAGTTATCTTTAGGTGGCAGTAAGGTAAAAGCATGGAGTAGAAAGTTAAGAGAAATCTCTAATGCATTTTTACAGACCTTTTCCTCAAGTATTGTGCTGGCTATAAAATAGAAAGATACTACATAAACCACTTGCATCTTCAGTAGATAGCCAAAAAGCAGTCATTAGAGTTGGCTTCATCCAGATCATATTCAGATGCAAACCTGTTGAATGCCTGCAATATTAATAAAATTACTATATATTATATGAGGTATGCAGTACTTGATCCAAGAATTCCTGAGGACAGAGGTAAACGTCACAGTTAGAGACAGATTCATATGTTCCTATCAACAAGCACACTAAAAAGAAAAAAGCTACAAGAAACAATACACTCGCTGACAAAATCAAACATCTGAATCAAGTTTAAAATGGTTTCAAGGAGTAATTATTTACTTCGATGTTTATATTTTTTTCATTTACACTTTTCACGTATGCACCTCTTCCAAAGTCTTTCCTGAAGCTAAAACGTAATGATGTGTCTAACCAACTTTCTACCAGAAAAAAAGCCAGTAGGATAAAAACATACTCAAAATTATTATCAAGGAATATAATTAGCTAAGTAATGCAACAGTGTTATGTAGTGTGTTAAGTCAAGTATTATGTAGCCAATAAAGATCTATCTTATACCATTAATATTTACAGTTGGAAGCATGAGATGGCTGCAATCAAAGTGCTGCACCCAACAAAGGCTAGCTGTTGACTTGATACCTTGTTGTCTGACAGTGTGAAACAGTCAAACAGCTACTTACTTCATCACTACTTGACAGCATAACATTAATGCTAGGTAGCAACACATGCCTGTTTTGCAGGAGCTTAGCACCAAACAGGAAGAAGAATTTCATGGAACAGTTTTCATACTGTAGGCTTAGCTTATTAGCAGAGAAGTGGGAATGGAGAGTATCTGGCAATTAGGAAATAAAACAGGAATCATAACTCTGTCTTTGCTGTACCATACACCATTGACCCACCTATTATGCACCATTGGACAGAATGGTTTCTTATTCCCTCAGGAAGTGGGACTAGGCAAGATGGACAGTCTCAGCCCAGGTTGCACTAATTCTTACAGAGAAGCATGGTCTGGGGGAGACAGATGACCCTGCTTCACATCATCACAGTCAGGGACCAGAGCCCACAGAGGACGTCTGTCTGTGGTGTGAGTCTTCGATGGGTACTTAGTGCTGTTCTGAAAGGTCTGGTTACAGAAATAAAAGAACATCTACCACTAGCATCACTAATTAAACAAGAGATTTCTAACCTCAGCTGTTGTGTGCTAGAAAGTGGAGTTTTGAGCAACCGGATCTATGCACACAGTTCAGATTGCACAGCTCCATTAGACTGAAATTGATAATGCACAAGCAAATCATGCCTGGTGAAAACAAAACCCGTGGAAACAAATTAGTGAGGAGAAACAACATGCAAAAGGGCTTTGTTCTTCCAGATTTTGAATACCTCAGCAAAATTCCTCATATTTTCCCTAATACAGAAAAGATTGGAATCTAGATTCAGAGAGGAATATGTTCAAAAGTCAAAAAATCAGAAGTTTGCATTAGAAATGGGGTAGTTTCACCCTTATCATAGCTGTTGATAGCCTGTTATTGTCTCCTGCCCTGTTCTCTTATCCAAACGCTGTCATTCCCATCAGCCCCATCTTGAACGTTACAACCTCATCCTTCATGTTTTGACATTCATTCTTCCTTCTCATCATTTTAACTATTTCACTCTGTCTACTGAATTTCTCTTCTCCTCTTTTTCTCAGGAACTAACTGTCCTGCCCTCATCATCAGCACTGTAGCATCTTTTCCTATTCTTCTCCTGCTTTTGGGTTTAACCTACTGACCCCCTCCCACCCACTTCACTCTCCCATGGCAACAGGAGCAGAGTTCCTCAAAAGTCCACTACTGTGTGTTCTTCAAAATCCCTCTTCAGGAGTCATTTCTACTGTGGTGACTATGGGGATGCAATAAACTCAACAAAGCTAAATGAGGGGCAATGATATTAAGTTATCGTTTTCAGTGATAGTATTTTGATTTTTAATATCATCCATTCCTTCCTGCAAGATGCTTGCCTGATAAGGCTTTTATCCACCACAAAGATTTATTCGTATAGAGTCTGCTGTCTTGAGGCTGTAATGCAGTTATACCCTATGGAGAAACACCACATGAAACATCACGCTGTTACCTATGTAAAAAACCTACCCCAAAGCATTTCCCAAACTGGAAAGCGGTGTTACACCCCAGAGACAGACACCTTTACTAAAACATTTGTCTAGCCTGCAATTTAACAGCTATGGGACAAACTCCTCCTCAACATGGTTTGGCTGGATTTGCACCAGCTATAGATTTTCCTTCTTATGCTTTCAGATTGCAGCAGATGGTTGAGTTCCTACACCAGAGGCTGTTGATAGAATTTTAAAAGGCATCTCATAATAACACATGGGAGCTGCACATTTAATCTGTGCTGCATCACCAAGATGATCTTAAAAAGAGCTGGAGCACACTTACAAAATTAGCACTGGCAGTTACTGCAGAAATGCTATCAAGGAGTCTTCTCAGAGCCCACAGCTTAATGAGAGCTTTCCTCCAAACTGCCAGCCAAATCACTTCCTTGTGTATAACCAACACTGCCGAGTGAAAAGGCATTTAATACTCCGTCCTGTGAGACTCTCATCCAGCAAAATATCTGATGGAGACTCTAAGGATCTACTTATGTACTTATGGCTTTGTTGGGTCTGTGGCTGAGCTCACGTAAAGTACTGTGGCCAAAACCAGAAATAGTATTTCTTCTGCCTAAGACAAACCATCCCAGACTTACTAAACACCACTATTTTAATGGCTGTGCCTCTTTCATTAAACAGTTAATATGTCAGACATCAATATTACAAGTAGTTAAATAAATAATTACTGTATGTAGCCTGTTCTTTAGAGATGAATTCCTAAAAGTGAGCTTCAGAGCCTGAAAAGCTACATCCAAAAGACTCATTTTGTAAATAAGAGGCTACCGGAGCCAGACATTACTGCAGGTGCTAGCATTGAGGAGGGGGTAAATTATTGTCATTTAAACACAGTACAGTTTCCAAGTGGTCCAGGAACACTCCTGCAGGCTGGTCTAGGGAGCAGGAGGAGGAGAAAATCTGTCTATGCTGATCTGACTGGAACATCAAGACTAATGTGAATAACACCCTTGCTTAACTGAAATCTGCTTTACAATTCCAGTCGCAACACTTCAGAGAGCTCCATCTCTAATTTCTTGCTCCACTATAATTAGAACAAACTTCCTTGTTAACTTCTGTAGATTCACAACAGTGTGACTTCACGTGTCAGGAGGGAGGCTGTCAGCATTTCTTCATGAGGCACTTTGTAAGCCCAGCTAAATCCTAGATTCAATCACCTCAAACTTCCTCATTTTCTCACAGGACACCAGAGATGTAATTCTTCTCTAATAAAAAATATTGCATTTTTCTGATCTATAACTGGTCAATCCGGTGATCAGTTTATCATTATAGCTGCTAACACTAATTCTGTCTACATTTGCACTTTTCAAGAAGAATTTTCAGACTAGCAAAAGCTTACACTTTCCAGGAAGGAATTCATTAGAGCTATCACATTTCAACTGACACAAATTATTTAAATTATATTTCATAGACAAACATAGTAGATAAATGTGGTAGAGAATATAATATCTTCAGAGGCATTTTAATAAAATATTTAGACAATAATACCCACCAGAAAATAGAGAAATAGTAAAAAGAAATACTTACAAACATTATTCTTCAAGGTGAGCTGCCTATATATATCTTGTACTGTGGATCTTCTGCACACATCAGAAGTCGTCACCTAAGTTTTGTCTTCAACAATGTCCATAGAGGTACATAGAGGACTTGGGATTTCGTTCAGGCCCTCCTGCAACAGGATTGTCTTTTCCTGCAGATAGCAGGAAAACAACTCAGAGGCTGATGGCAGAAGCAGCAATGGCAATGATGAAAATTCAAGACTGTGTGTATGTACTACAGATAGATTTTCAGAGGACTAGAGAGACAGATGAGGGATGACAGGATAGCCTCCTCCTAGTAGACATGGTGTCAGAGGTATAAGTACCTAAGATGTGGAGAGAAAAGCAGTCACGCTTACCTTGGGGTGTTACCTGGCATGCAGAAGGCAAAGCTACCTGTGACCAGCACCACAGCCAACATGTAGCAAATGCAGGCCAGCCTGAACTGCAGCAACAGGGTGGCTGATTGCAAGTAGTTGCATCCTTAGGTGACAGAGACCAGGTATTCAAGGCTCCAGGTCTGAATCAGGTTCTTCTACAAATCAACCCTGTTCTTATTCATTAAGGAAGCAAAACTAGAAGGAAACCCTGCAGCAATCTATTTAGGTCCATTTTTTTTTCAGATAGTTTTCTTACCAGATATTCCTGAAGCTTGTTAGACACCAGGTTTAAAGTACAGCAAATATCACACCATTCCAGAACAACTTCCTTAACACACAGAGGCAAGAAAAAGGGCTGTTCATGGTGACTGCCACAGAAAAGGCTCTTTTGAAGCCCACAAGATAAACTGAAGAGTTGTAAGATGTGCAGAAGGAAACGGCATTGGTGGCCTCACTAGTGATAAAGAGTGGAAAATCAGCTAAGATGCACCACAGACATGGAGTGTTGCTTCCTTTGTTGCCACAGGTACCAAAGTAGAAAGGATTAATTATTAAAGTACCTGAATAATAACTGTGTATAGGCACACCCAACACAGATAAGTGACCATGTGGGCAACAGCATGAAGAAGGGAACCAGGATAAAACAATAAGCGGATAAAGCAGTTAAAGGAAATAGGTGATGTGTATGGAATTTCAAAAAAGTTTGCCATTTCCAGTGGCCTGTGCAGTATTCAGCTCAGCTGGACATGAATCTGCTCTGTTTAATGAGTCCAAAATGGATTATTGGTTCAGCTCAGCAGCCCAATAACTAGGTCAACATGGCTCTTGGGACCCACTGACTGGTGTTTAGCTCCAGCAGAGCAGCTACCTTTACAGATAATGCGAGGGAGAGCAATAAGTATTTGCTTGTGAAGGTGAAAAAAAAAATCATGGAAAAGGTACTTCATGTGCCGCTCATTTAAGGTATTTATATTAGAACAAAGTCAATCTATAGATTTATGGCCATTTTACTGCTGTTGAAAACAAACTAGTCCCACAATCTGGGGTTATCAATGCATCTCACTATAACAGATTTGTGTATGACTGACTGGATTTCTTCTAGAACTACTGGGATTCTTATTTGAATTCAGCTTTTAACAGAAAAAAATTCCGATAATAAGATGGTTATAAATCCTCAATGAAATAAACTTATTGTATCTATGGGCTTTTTAATCAAGTTAATGGCTTTTCTTTGGCTGCTCAGTATTATCCCTATATACCCCCAAACCTTTCAAAGTAATTCTGACATGGATTAGGACCACTCAAGCCAATCGTCCCTCATTACTGTAGCAAATGGTTTTGATTTGGGGGCAGTAAATCTGGATGGCGTGGATCAGATGTTCTTACTGTGAATGAAGTGATAACCTCGTGAGTGGTGTCAGGACTTGGGATCTGGAGACTTTGCTGGCAAAAGCTCCAGTGCACACGAGCAGCTGCAGAATTCCCAGAAAGCCCTGCATGTGGCAGAGAAGGGAATTCTCTGGGGTTTAGCAGTCCCTGTGCTTTAAAGCTCGAGCTGATGTCTCTGTCGTGCAAAGCATCCAGAATCAGGAACACTTCTATGCGAGTGCTGAAATGAAGGCTAATTCTTAATGCCCAGCAACAGAGGCATGCTTCTGCTTTCAGAGCACATTATTCCTTTCACATCCCAAAGACACACACGCTCTCTCTGAGCCATGCTCTCCCAAGGGAACCTTGTGCCAGGGTAGCAGCATCCCGAGGAAACTCATGCTGCTTCTCTCAAACCCATAGCGACTGCTCCGCTGGCCCTGCAGCGCTCTCTTCTCTCTCCCTGATCTGGCTCAGCCCTTGGTGTCTGTGGCCATAATTCTCACCCCCCATACTGACATAAAATAGGATTAGATCAGCTAAATCGTGCTGATGTAAAACACACAGGAGGAAGAGGGTCTGTGTATTTCACTGGCTCCCTTGTGCTATTCCACTTGCCTTTGACATTTGGCACACATGGAAACATTCATATATAGCAAGTCCCTAATGTCTCCCTCTTATAAAATAACTGTTTGGAATGCAGTTTGTTTATAGGTAAGCATACATATACTGGATTGATAAATGCTACTGAGCTTTGCCTTGTGAACTGGGCCCTCCTACTCCAAACTGTTCACCTACAAAGCAAATCAAAGAACCAAGACTGAACAACCAGTCTACTTAAATAAACAAAGTAAAAGCAAAACCCAGCCCTAAAAAGAATTTTCACTCTATCCAATGATTTATTTCATCTAAACATTTTAAATAATTTTTATTTAACAATTTTTAAATTGAAAAAAATCCCCAATCAGTTTTGAAATGAAACCACCAGTAAAAAGCCAAAGTAATTTGGCTTTTTAAAAAAAGACAAAAAAATAGATTTTTCTTGCATTTCCTCCTCTTTGCAGATGAAGCTATTCACCACATGAAAACTATATTCAAGAATTTTTTTCAATTTTGCCAAAATAAATCCATGTTGCTCCACCTGACATCCAAAGACAAATGCATAAAACACACTACATAAAATATCTTAGAGAGAAGCAGATCGGCCTTCTAATGTTAGCAGACTTCATTTTGTTGGTATCACCGTGGCACGTGACATCATCTTGCCATCAGCATCCATCATCATTGCAGATACAACTTCTACTGACACCTACTGTATATTAGGGGTAGGGGAGGTCTCACAACTGTTCTGTCACTGACTACTTATTAAACAGGCTCATAAGGTAATTTGGGTTGGAAGAGCCCTCAGGAGGTCTCCCAGTCCAACCTCCTGCTTAAAGTGTAATGAGAATCATAAAGGTATTGCCCTGTCAGAAAATTAAACATCCTTCAGTGTATGTGGGGGTCTCATAGGCTTCCTCAACAACAAAGGTCTTTAGCAAAAAAACGCAGTAGCTTGTTTCTCTTCATAAATTTCCAGTTCTCCTGTGGCTTTGTTTGTGCTGAGTCAAACTGAAGTTTACCTTGCTTTGTCTTTTTCTTTCCTGAGCTTTCACATTCTGCTTTTGAAGCTCTAGGCCACAGAACACCTCTTGTGTAGGACACTGCCATGGCTTTCTGATAAACACACCAAAAAATTGTGTATTCACAGCAAGCAGCCATGTCCTGACCAGTCAATTCACTAACCAGATCTTAACAAGAAAACCTGGGGAAGTGAATAGCAGCCTGTGTGATATGAAGCTGAAAGTGATGTTGTGGTGCAGTGGTCTCATCAAGGAGACATCAGCTCTGCATTGCTCACTACCCAGCACCACAGGACACCCTCAGCCTCACAGCCACAGGTGACCCACCATGCAGCTGTGAACACCCAGACAAGCGGCATCTGGCATGAGCCATGGTGGTCACAGGGGCTCTGCATCTTGAAACATTGGAGAGGTTCATAGTCTAGATCTATGGTGGAAGCAACAGGCAAGGACTTACCAGAAGAACCTGAAGTGCTCATGTGGGACCTTTACATTTAAACTGCTTTTTTAAAATCCAGTTCACACCATTATGCAAAATACACAGTAGGGTCAGTAACAGAAAACCTCTCTTTCTGCTGTCTCAGCAACATATTGTTTCTAAAAATGCTGCTCAGTCTTTTCTTTCCTCAGGATCACCAGTTACAACTATTTCAGTCTATTGTCCTCACTGAATACTGTGATGAACAGATGCTGAGATGATGGGGGGGGGCGAACTTTTCAGATCTTTTTTTCATAATCAGCCAGCTGATTTTCCAAATTAATTTAACTGTTCAGCCATTAATTACTAAAGAAGCAGTTGATTTTGATGGGACCAGACTGCAGAGCCTTCTGGCAACTCTTGCTATCAGTTCAGTGCTCTTGCTAAGGGGGCTACCTATATTGTAAACTTGGGTGGTGATCTGTGGGCTGATAAACTAGGGGACAGCACCTGAATGGTAGATTTTTTGGATCAATAGAACTCACCCAAAAAGATGGCATAAAGGTCAGTTTTTTCATATTTAGAAATCAGAAGCAAATTAAACACAGAAATAAAATTATCTTGTGTATCTGATGATGGTAATAAACTTGTCTCTCCAGATTTTAATCAGTGGGGTAACTCTTTTTACATGTTTTTTACATGTTTCATGCCACCTTGTTTTAGGGTTGGAGTCATGTGTCTGTCACCTGCACTAGGTTATTTGTATTGAAAAAATGTTTTTAAAATCAGGGGAATCATATATTTAGCCATCAAGGACAGAGGAAAATAATATCCTAGCTGGTCATTCATCCCCTACAGAGAATCCCTGGGCAAAACTTCCTTTTATTGTTATAGTAGGACCTTTTACATCAGGGTGGAGGTAGACAGAAAAAGAGAGGAAGGCTTGTTTTAACATTTTTCCTGGGGCATTGTTGTTCTTCTGCAAAAGCATCTGAGCAGCCTGAGTCCAAGTGACATACACAGGGCAGTGCCACAGCAATAGCAGCCACTTACAGCACATCCATTGCTGAATGCAAAATTGTCGTCATTCTCAGGACTGTAAATGCACTTCTTAGAAATGACGAGTAAGCAGGTGACTATCTTGTAACATGTAGTACCTAACTGGGAAACAGGCTTTGACCTGCTGTTTTCCATTTCTAAATTTTTGGGGATTTGAAAGTTCAGCCTCAAGCACACATTTGTCTATGGCAGTTCAGCTGTCACTTGTAATACAAATAAAAAGATGATGGATGGCAGAATCTGCCCAGAAGTTCAGTTCCTGCCAGGGTCATTCTGTCCGTGGTGACCACTTTCCACACTAACCACATCACTTCAGTGTCTTACCTCACCATAAGCATTTAAAATATATATATTTTTTAAAAAAAACTTTTTTTTTATAAAAGCACATATGTAGATGCATATAAAATGTTAATCTACCAACTGTAAAATTTCTTTGGTATAAAGCCTTTCAACTGGCAGATTTGTTTATGCGCACTGTGCCTTCTGACATTATCACATTTCCTACTGCCACATGAAAACAGAGCATACTTACATTCATCCTGTACTGTACTGCTTGTGTTTCTGTAGATGAAGCTATAAAGTCTATATACAGAAGAAGAGCTGGATGAACATTTCCAAACATATTTGTGAAAATATACTGATTAATTTCTCACTGAATAGATTACAGTTGCACTCATGGGCAGCCTCTATACACTTATTTCATGCAAACATGCTGGTAAAAAAAGTTTACTGAAAGGAATGTCTGTAGAAATAGCACATTTTATAAAAACATTTACAGTAAACACATTTTCTATATGTAAGAACAAGTATTCACATAAACTTGACTCCTCCAGCAAAAGCAGCAGAAATGTGACTGAGTAGATATCCAGACAGAATAACTCAATGTTTAACTTGCAGTAGCAATGACTAGCAATAATGTATTCACAATCAAACTACAGATAACTAATTATTATTAAAGTGATTAGGCAAATAATTGCTGCGATAGTACTATAGTTTACATATTAACTCACGGGTTATTTTCTAGCAGAAATTAAGTTTTCAGATTAAATGGGTCATTAAATGAAACCCATCCAGCTCTGCTTTGTATATTAAATAGCCAGCACCCTGCGTGTAATTTTCTGAAGATTTTAAAAAAACAAAATTTGGAGATGCTAATGGACTTAGATACCAATAAACGGTGCTTCAGCAGTAGCTCATCTATGCAAAGCCCTACCCATAGAATGATGTTTGTTTTCCTTCCTCAAGTGTGTCTCTGTATTCTCTTGACCTAAAATATATTGCAATTATTTCAATCCTTCCAGTTGACAACTGACTTGATCTCGAACATACTCACCTCCATTGGCTCAGTAACGCTGGCCTTGTTATTGATCCTCTTCTTGGCAGTTGTGGTTTCAGTCATCGCTGCCAATAAACGGGCGACTCAAGGGACCTACAGCCCCAGCCGGCAGGAGAAGGAGGGATCCCGGGTGGAGATGTGGAACATGGTGCAGCCACCGCCAATGGAAAGACTGATTTAGAAGAAACTGCTCCTCCATCCTGGAAGATGGCTGAAAGGGGACAGTGTACATATGTTAGATATGTTCATTTTCATTCTGACACCAGGAATACTCACTATAAAGACTACAATGACTTTGGGCTTTCAATATTATCAATATTTGTTCTTTTAAGTTCAATAAGATTTAAATTCTCTTAGCATTTAAGTGAACCAATGCCATTTTTATCATTGTTTTGGACCAACCCATCCAAGGACATATTTTATTTACACAGGAAACTCCAGCCTTGCTGATCAGCAGTAGACATTACAGACAGTAATATAGGCTGCCAAAAAGCATGCTCAAAAACACTTCCCAAAGCTCATGCTCAAAGCACCAGGAAAGAGGCATAAGTGGCCTACAGGTAAAGAATTGGCTTAGAGATAATTATGACAGACTTTGTGCTTCTCCTGGAGCTCAGAGTTCTCATATGATCATGGGCAAATAAATTTTTATGCCTCAGTTTTCCTTTTTTTAAAACAGGGATAATCCCATTTAACTACCTCGTAAATCTCAGTAGGGAAAGGATTGCAACTGTTTGTTGAAAAAGAAATTAACACATAAAATATAATGGAATAACAGAAATTTGGAAGAAATCTTGTAATGAAATAGACATTTGAAAACATCAAGAGATTTAATGATCATTCTTGTAGTAGGAAACTATGTGCCAAAAATCAAAAATATGCCCAGGTCAAAAGGTTTTTTTGAAATGTAGAGGCAAATTTTAGCAGTAACTTATCCAGTTCATTTTCACATATAGTCAAGAAATTAAAGCATAAACATTGCTCCCACATAAACTGAACCCAAAATAAAGAGGCAATGGAGTGGAAAGTCCATGATGGCATTTCTTTTTTCCTGCAGTTCATCTTGTATGTTCCCACAGCTGTGAAAAATCCCAGATATGTGCATCAAACCACAGATGGTTATTCCTGGAGTTGCATAATCGAGTACACACACTCAGTATTCAAGAGTTTAACTCATCTTTTTAATTAATTATCAATTCATAAATCATATTGAATGAACTCCTTAAAGGATTACTGAAGACAAATGTCACTCACATGTAATTTTGTATTAGTTGATTAGCAGTAACTATGATAGTAAGCACATTAAGTAGATTCTGGATTTTTTTCAGTCCTCACAGATATCTTTAAAAACAAGGCACTACAGAAAATGTGAGGCGATGGTAGGATTCAAGCTGAGCTAAAAGAGCAGAATGCAGTCACAGCAAAAATCACAACAGATTTTATTCTAGTCCAATTTACAGCTTTAATACTGAATCTTATTATTTTGAATGCAATCATTGTACAGCTGCAGTCTAAAATCAGAGAGTACAAATGGTAAATAAGGAAAGAATGGAAAAATAAGTTAGCAAAAATATGATGGGAGATATTTTTGAATCATGGCATTATGGAATTTGCCATATGAGACCCTACTACATCATAATAAAGAATACCATGAAGTTTGTTTGGTGTGATCATTTCTAGAAAGATACACAAATATTGGAAAAAAAAAAAAGAAGAAATTTACTCAAAGAGTGTACAGTTTGAGGTAGTAAACACTCAGCAAACAAGACAACAAAGAACAGCATGTGAGGATGAGACCACAAGTGAAGCACAAGTGTTTCATGCAGATTCTTACATTGCTTTGGCTTCACCCAAAAAAGCTGCAAGAGACCCAAAGGCAAAGCCATCTCTGCGGAGAAAGTGGCAAAGCAGGCAAGGACACTGGAATCTGTGGTAACAAGGGAGCAAGCAATGAGTAAGCAGACAAGAAGAGCTGTGAGGCTGCAGGCTGGGAAGGGGTTGGGGATAGGGAGCTCTGAAAACGAGAAGAAATCCAGAACATTCGAGAAAGTCTTGCCACAGGGTCGATAGGGCTGAGCGAGATACCCAGGAATATGTACAGAGGAAGGAAGAGGCAGAGAAGACAAAAGCTTGAAGAGGTTTCATACAGACTAAAGAGAGCTCTGGAGGAATATGCTTCTAAAGAATTAAAAAGACACCTGTAAAAGCACAACAAAAGGAAAATCTCACAGTGAAATATGAGTGTGGTTCATAGAAGGTAAGTCAAGGAGACAGAAGGGAGGAGGAAAACCTTTAAACTAAGATTAGAATAAGCTGTGATTGCCGTCAGGCTCAAAGGAGAGGAAACGAAAAAGGTAAGAGCCATGAAAATGCACAGAAAAGTGGGAGAAGAAAAGGAAATGAAAGCGGATGGCACTTGAGGAGAGTGGAGGCGAAAGCTGGATTGCAGCAAAGGTGAAGCTGGGCTTTTGTAGCAGTGAGGCCATAGGAAAGGGAGGGAGGATGATGGTGAGTCAGGAATGACAATGCGTGAGAAAACTTAGAGAGAGCATGTTTTATAGCAAATAGGGATTAAAATGTGAAATATTCAAAACTCTATTTATGGTCTCGTAAGAAGAAAACAAGAAAAGGCCCCAAAAGCACAAACGTCAGTTCTAAATACACTAAATTAACAAAGCAGCATCTAAATAAGGCAGAGAGGCAGATGCTGCAGCTGGAAAAGCTCAATGGCAGCCCTGAAAAGTACAACAAGTCCCAAAGCTGTCACTGTATTAACATGCTATAGTGACCGTGAAAAGCATGGTTCGGAAGACTGACCCTTCCAGGCCATATCTCAACCAGGGAACAACAGTTAAAACAAAAGAGAATACATTATAAAGAACGCCTAATACCATCCTTGTCAAAATTTAAACCACAGATTAAGAATGATATAGCAGCTGTCAAGCTATTTACTGCTTCTCAGTCCAGGGGTATAATAAAATGCATGTAGGAGTAATATCTAAGAGTTTTGGGGAGTATCTGTGCTGCTATAAGGAAAAAATATTGAGACTGGCTTCTGGTTTCCCAAAAAGCACTGATAGCCCCCATTAATATGGAGGTATCTCTCCAAAGAACACTGAAAATATTTCAAAATAACATTTGTTTAATCTATCTCACTATTTGACTCAAAAGCTAAAAGTTTATTTATTCATGATCACTTGCAACGTATCCATTAAAGAAACAATTGCGGAATATACTCCCAAACCTTACCCATTTAAGCTTTCTCTTCATATCTAACAGCCTTCAACAAAGGAAGAGAAAGTGCCAAGTAAGAGTACATGATCTGCTCTGCACCAGATCCCCTTGAAGACATGCCGGAGCAGGGGACGGATGCAGTAACTTAAGTCCCTTTTCCCTTGGAAACAGGTGACACCCAGCCAGCAAAACAGTGAGGGGAACCTTCAGAGTCCCAGAAATATTTACACCAAGTAGAACAGAAATAATGCAGCTGGAAATTGACTAGCTCAAACTGATCATAGTGTATCACTGCATTATGTGCCTTCTCCATTTTATGTAAAATTAACTGTTCCTTCTCTGTATGTACATACTATATTTATAGCTTAGATGGTGTATTCGTATTACTGTTTTGCTGTGTACAGGATCAACATGACCAATAAATAAGGATTACATCGAGCTACATGCAACCTATGTGGGTTTTTTTGCTTTATGGGATTATTACATCATGCATTTACAAAGGAAATTATCCCAGGCCAGAACTGTATTTTCAGTTTAAAAAGTCAAATTTTCCATTTGGCATCAAGTGATCAAGAAACATTTTCCATTCTTGGAAATGAGATTAATGTGCTCTGTGCTGTGGTCGGGGTTGCCAGCCTCAGCATTGCAATCCGCACCATCCTCTGACTACACCCATGGTGACTGACTGTCCTGTGCCCATTAAAGGGAGGTGCTTTGTGCCAGGTCCCAAGGCAGCATGAATGACATGCTTCACTGAAGCTAATTTATACAAGCTGAGAATCACATGCTCTGTTTTTTAAACTACAGCTGTCTTTCTAGCACTGTGGATGAATGCAGGCAGAAAAATGGCAAAGTAGGAATTTTCTTCACTTAATCTAAATCCCATTTCCACAAGGGGCTTTCTGTTCACTTCAAAAGATTCTCTGTTACTTTTAAATAAAGGTCAATAACTTTGGAAACATAGAGTCTAATTGTCCCAAATGCATCAGCTAGTTGTAACTGAAAGGGTCCCCTCGGAGGAGTTCAGCTATACTTGTGCTGTGACCGCATCCCCAGGACACCTCCAGGTAAGACATATTTAAGACAAATAAAACACTATTCCTTCACTTTCACATGCCTTCTTCGAGCAATGCCCACCCCTGCCCCGATGGCCGCTTTTGTAGCTGAATTCCCAAACAGCACAGAGCACTGAGGAGGCAGCACATACAAGAAACCATCAGAAACAGTAATAAGATGCTTTGAGGCAAGAGACGCCAGCCCATTCTGCCTCACTTCTTGTCACTTCCCATACTCTACAGAGTCTTTTTCCCAGATGAGATTTGCCATTCCCACACCTCTGTCCTCTGACCCTCTTGGAAGGGGGACATGTGCTCACCAGCCCTCTAAAGGACTGTCAAGAATAGCTCATCTTGCAGAAATGATACAGCTAGGACTGTAGGTGAGCACAACCTTTTGGGGGACAGATTATGTTCCCCACATGCTGGCATGTACCCAACCAAACTGAGCCACCAGCAGCCTGTGCTGCAGCCAGCACAGTTGGTTTGCATCCAGAGCAATGGCACGATGAGCATCTGTCAAATAATCACAGGGTACAATTTGGTGAGTCCAAACACACCACATTGAGGAATTACTCTCATCTCCTCCTTTGATAAGTGCATATCAGCCACTATTGCCCCATCACATATTCCCCACGAGGAACTCTGTTCCAGAGGCTGCATTATTAGTTGTTTTTAAATACAAGTTTAAATAAAAGTTTATCTATTCTTCAAAAGCACAAGTTAATATGGGAGAATCCAAGTGTGTCAAGAAGACTTATGGGGCAGCCTGTTTCACTGCTTAAATCAGTAGCACCTCTTAAGCCTGAACCTGTGAAATATCTCAAACCCCATGAAACTCATGCTTTGCCATTATATCAGTAACTGAATCCTGTAAGACTTCACTCTCCCAAGCAATTAACATTGATGATCATGATCTGACCTTATGAGTTTTAAATAGAAAACATTGCTTTTCTGTGTTTTCTAGAAGATGACCACCACCACCATGGATTTGTTTCACAATGCCATGAGGAAGCTTAAGAAGTTTTACTTGTTTCAACAAAATACAATTTTCATTCCTGTTCAGTACTATCGATTGATTTGAAATTTTGGTAGTATATGACTTACAGGTGTGCTGGCATGTTGGTTTTCCAGCTGTGACAGGCCAGTCTTGGCAGAGGGCTCTCAGACATGGAATCCTCTCCTTTCCAAGGTCTCCAAAACTCAGGTCTCCTGGCCCTTGAGGAAGCAAGAAAGCATCTGGCCTATTCAGCTTTCTGGTCAAAGAGAAGCTAAGCCACAATTTATTGTTATTGTCTATGTCTGAAGTCTAGCTAGTGAATATCGCTCAAACAGACGCTAATGAATAATAAGCATCATTTAAATTACAGTATTAAATAAAGAACATAGTTGATACACTTTTTTTAATAGCCATAATAAAGTCCTGCAGCAGAAAGCCTGTCTCTAGATAAGAGACAGCTAAGTCTTTTTCCCAGCCAAAAATTTCTGTACTATATTTTATTTAACATAAGCCCCAAGTCTCCTGCAAGTCTCACTGCAGGACAAACCTTACACATGTAATGTCACATAACATCAGGAATTATGGATAAGAGGATTTTGGCCAAGTTCCTTTTCCTGTGCCATTCAATCGCCTCTCAGCTAAAAGAAACTGACACTTCTGAAAATAATTCAAAAAAAGAGCATCAGATTAGACATTGTAAGTCAATAAAGTTGAACAGCGAGTAGCTGACAACACTAAAATTTTGCCTATTGCAAAACGTCACAGTTGGATGAATGGAAGGGGCTTTCATGCCCCACTGAAGCACGCACAGGCTTCAAACTACTGGCATGTGTCAAGATGCTGCAAAACCTAACGTTTAGAAAAGATACATCTGGTGTGTATTTATTGGGAGCAGAATATGGTCTTGTATATGTTGCACATATGAATTTGATGTGGAGAGCAGGCGATACCCTCTGCCTCACAGTAAAAGTGTGCTTTAACCTAAACTTCTCCATCTATAATGCATGCCATGAGGTATGAAGATCTCTTGCACATTGAAAAGCCAAAGTATAAATTATGAATCAAGGCACAGGTAAGGTCCTGAAGGCCAGAGTTCTCAGTTCAGTAGTGATTTTTCTATGCTTAGGTTCCTTCAAATTATATTTATGGGATAAGAACGTTATATTGTAATAAATTCGAACAACTTTGTTATGTATTGACTTGGTTTCATGAAAGCTGCTTTAATGTCTGCTTTTATCACACTGAAATTTTTCTTTCCCTGACATCATTTGCCAAGGCAATTGCATTTACCAACAATTCGTCTAACATTGTCCAAAAACAGCAAGACTGACACATCCAAATCATGACTTCACATTGTCTTTTTTGATCAGAGAAAAACTACACAGGTCTTCATCTGGTTTTATTCTCTTCGCGGCATCATTTAAAGGACGACATTTTTCTCAGCTCAATATTGTGTATGACCTTTCAGATTTCACCTGTAGTTTCACCAAAAGCGCAATTTTCATTGGCATGTATTGTAATAACTAGCGATGACAAAAATGTGTGTTTCCAATTTAAACCCACTTAGTTTCATTTGGCACCTGCACTAAACTTTACTCGGCGGTAGAAATTCAGAAACTGTGACAGCAGCATCGGCACTGGAGGAGTGAGAGCGAACCGAGAGGGCAGGCTCTGCACCGCAATCTTCATTACACGCGACCACTGGGGCCCTGAGCCTTTTTCACCTGCACCAACAGCTATTTGCACCGCAGCGTGTTTGCAACGTACAAGTAGTCACAGCACAGGGCAGCCTCGGGTTAAATAGCTGCTTTCTATCCCACAGAATAAATAACTTAATGTCTTCCATGCAGCTAGTACAAGGTGTAAACAGATTTTCAGGTGTTACTCCTAAGTAATTTCACAATCTTTAGGCAGATTAGAAAAGCATAAGTCTGCAGGGAAGATGTTTGGAGTGTTTCCACATATTTTTGCTCCAAGAGCTTCAACATGAAATGCAGCTTAAGCAAGCAGGCAAAGGATGTCCACACAGTGAGCTGTGTGCACCCAGTGGAGACAGGGCACTCTGCCAGTACCACAGCCCGTTCCAGCCCAGCCAGGAGCCCCGGCGTCATTTCGGAGAGAAAAGCAGACAGCTCTCCTTCCAGGCTGCCCAGAGCACTCCGCACACCACTGCAAGCCTGGGGTGCAAGGAGCAAGACAGACCCACCGATGGAATCACCACGGCTCAGACCCCAGGGGCAGAGCAGCAGCAAGGCAAACCAGAAGAGCAGGCAGGTGCTCTACTTTTCTTCCTCGGTTTCTGTCAGTGCACCCTCACATGCTGGTAACCTCAGCTCTTCCAGAGATTTAAATATTTCCTTAGAAACACTATTATGTTACGTGAGCATTGTTTAAAGTAAATCAGCAGGTTGGCATATAAAACCTTAACGTCCATTTGAACCAGCCCAGTGCCTGAGCGTTTTCTTCCAGAGGGCTCCACCACAGGAGCACAGACAACTGCGTTAAACCACCCCCAGGGAGAGGGAGGCTCTGGCAGGTTTTTGCCTGAGAAATGAACCTGACAGAGAAGATGCAGATCTGCCTCTTGGGGGTGGCCCAGTGCCAGCACAAACAATTAAATCACCTCAAGAAAAGGTCAAAAAGTTCAAAACTGTGGGTAACAGTGACTGCCAGGCAGAAAAAAGCGTGGGTGTACTCAAGACCTTGCATGGACTAGATCAGCCTCTGTTTGCCACTCAGTCCTGGGATATGCTTTTCTCGTGTAGCCCGCATGAGATGTAAAAATTGTTTGTTGGATTTTCTGACATTGGGAAGAAAAGAAGGGAAAAAAAACAACTACACAAGTACTGGTCTGTTGACATTTAAAATGAGACAATGATGAGCACAAAAAAAAGGCTGTAAAAAAATCCTGGGCCAGCAACCCAAAGGACCAAAGACAAATCGCAAAATAGGATGCAACTAATTAGGCTGAAATGCCAACAATGTTCAGAATACCGTTCAAAGTATCCGTGGTGTCAGGCTGCTACCGTGACCCCCAGTTCGAATATGCCAAGGGGAAATGTAGAAAAGGACTGAATCAGATAAGTTAAATACAAATATTTTAAAATGACATTTTAATTTCTACCTCACCATTTTAACATTTTCAAAATCATTAAATAAGCATGTCACCTATTCTCAGAGCAGGCCAAATGTCAGGCGTTTGTATGTATTATTCAGCTGAACATTTTAAGTACATAATCCTTCTCATTGCTAAACAGGTGGTATTATATTAACAGGCTATTTTCTTAAAAGGAACAGCTAATAGGAAACTGCTGATATACGAATACAGTATATTACTGAACGTGGAGCCAGTGCTAGTGCAGAACTGAACGAAAGTCTGCAGGGAGGATAGGGAGAGCAGGCAGCCACAACTCTCTGCCACATCTGTGACTTCTAAAGCACATTTGAAGGCACCGGGACCCAGAGTCTCAGAAGTCATCTACTACAATTTTCATAAGGTCATCAGTGCTAAACTACTCTATAAAAAAAACAGGGTTCCAGAAACTTTAAGATGAGCACGTCAAGACTAAAACCTGAAAGCCAAGCATGGTTTTTAATATTTGGCCTTTCAACAGTCCAGGCTGAGAAAATAACTCTCTGCCCATCCTGAATGTGCAGAAATGATCCTCTTAATTATTTAGGAAGCATTTTAAGATAAACCAAGTGATTTTATACCAGCATGGAAATAACTCACCTGGGAAAGTTTATCAGTTGAGCTATTTGTAGAACTATACATACCTGAAAAACAAACCTCTGTAGACAAAGGACTCTTATGTAAGCTCTGCATGGCAGAGTACATCTTCATTGTGCTGCATCCATGACACTGGCTACTTTGCAGGACTTAACAAATGGAAACAGAGATCTAAAAGGAAAAGGTTTGCAACCAAGTTTGATAGATTCTTTGTAGTCTGTGTTGTAATGTTCTTTTTTAGCGTTGTTGTGTGTTGGGTTTTGTTGTTGATTTGTTCCCCGTGTTTCAGTGACAATTGAGGGAAGAAGTAGACCTGAAAAAAAGAAAATTAGTGGAGCAGTACAGCATCAGGAACCTGGCTCCTTCAGCTTTCAGGGAGAATGTGAAATAGACAGCCACAGAAAGGAAATTATATATGGCCCACAGCATATGCCAAATGTGCTTCCCAAGCTTTGCTTTTAGAACTAGTACTTGTTTGTGTTTCATACAGAATTTGTAACAGGATTGACAACTTCTGCAGTTTTGAAGCTTAAGAAGCTACTAGCATTTTTCTGATTGATGAAACTCTGCAGACTGACTCTGCTTTATCCAAATACCAGCAAACCCACAACAACACTCCAGGCATTGCTTAGGTTTGGTTGTTGTTGTTGTTACCACTTGTCACATCAAATAAAAATCTAAATCCATGAATTTAATAAAGTTACTTTTCCTTTTGTGAACAAGAGGTTAACACACAGTGAGTTCTGGAAAGAAAATGAAACACTTTGTCCAGCATTCAGGTATGGCTGCAGCTGTACTATGTAAAATAATGTCGCAAAAGCAATATTTTCAGCTGCTTTTGAAGGAAACCCAAGCAGGAGTGTTTATGACCTCTCCTCCTAAACAAGTCCCCAGTAGGATGCTGCTTTGAGTTGCTTTTTTCCCCCTCAAACGCCACAACTCTTTATACATGTGCCAGCTTTTGTACTCAGGGCGCTACCATGTGAGTGGTAGACCAAACTCCTCTGAAATAATTTTTCACAGATACTTGGTATGGGTCTATTGACAGGAACAGAGTCCTGCTGTACCATCTGGGTAACATTTGCCAACTCAACTTAGACTAACTAGCCTTATTACATCTTCTTTTTTCAATCCTTTCTCACGCTTAGGTTTGAAAGATCGTACTGAACTGAAACATTCGTGGAAAGCAAGTTGCAACCGCTCTCAGGACCCTGAGATAAACTAAGGAAAGCAGGCAAATTGAGAGACTTGATCATCATACTTTATTGCTCTGTCTGCAGAAGTTAAAGGCTTCTACATTTTTATAGTGTCCCCCATTGGCTCATAATCTGGACTGATGAAAGTTTATTGTCATAGCTATCTTTTTAATAGCTGGGCACATCTACTGGCCAAATGAAGAAATGCCTGCAAGATGTGCTGCGCTGACTCTAGCAGTGCAGATCCCTGCGCCGCCAGCCTGCACAGCTTGTGTCACTCTGCTGGCCACAGTCAGCTCGTCCAAATCTAATAGCAGGTGTTAAAATCACACCCTCGTTTCGTATGAACATAACTTGTCATTTTTCTCATCAGTCATGGATTCAGTATATCAATATCAAAACCACATTCTCTATGGTTTGTGTGCATAAGATATCAAAATGCTTTTAATTTAGAAGCGTGAATCACAGATCAGATTATACTGCATAGTCATTTAATGTAAAATCCTAACTGAATTATACTTATAAACTTGCACAAAAATGACTCAGCAAAGCAACAACATTAAAAAGCTAAATCATACCTGATAACATACTCATGATGTGTTATTGTGTCACATGTTATTTAGCCTGCCTGATCTATGAATAAAACAAATCGTCTTCGTTCCTGATCACCACAGAAGCCAAGGGTTGTTTTTTGCACCAGCCTGTCCCCACTAGCCACGAGATGGGGAGTGAGGGGAGCCCACAGGACCTGCCAGAGCCGTGGGTGCAGGGGGGCTGGGAGGCAAGGAAGGAAGGTTGGTGCTGTCAAGCCCAGGCTTGGTGCTGGGGGGGAAAGGTGACTGTCAGCAGCATAGCCTGACCCTCCCGTCAGACCCCAGCACAGGTGTTACAGGAGATGGGGCACCCTTCTCCCGTCACCCACAGGATCCCAAAGACCTCTCTGATACTTATAGTATGTGGTTTAGCAGTACAAAAGTACTTATTGATATCATAGTTATTATTTTTAATAGCCGATGTGATAGGTTCGAATCATAGCACCCATCAGTTACTACTACTGGACCTTCTCTATATAGTTCCTACTTAATATCTAAATTTCTTAATCTACAAAATGAGATAATACACCTACTTTTTTAAAGAACTTGAAGATCAAGAGACCAAAAAAGGTGTTTAGCAAATAGGCATGATGAGTTCAGATTTTTAAAAGAAGCAAAATACCATTGTAATTACAAAAGACACCAGCATTTAAATTCTGTACCGTATAAACAGTAATTAATAAGAAAACACATTCAGCTTTCTCTGTATTTGAGAAACTGAAATCATCATTCAATGGAGGAAAAACTTCCAATATAATACAGTATTATTGTATTACTTCAATCTTTATAACTGATAAGCATGAAAATGCTATTCAGATGAACCCATCAGACAAGAACCTGCACCATCCAAGGAATTTTGATATTGTTAAATTTTATTTTATAATACAGTGTTGGGCACTTTATGGTAATACGGAATTCACCAAAAACTTCTACTGACGCCACAAACTTGGAAGGAGGAAAAAAAGAAACAAAACAAAAACCCAACAAACAAAACCAACAACAAAACGCACCACACATCACAGCTCATTTACTAGATCTACACAGTGCACTACTTACAGTAGTCTAAGGTCTGAATTGCAGTTCTCGAGATGACTTTGAACAGTAGTCCAAGGGTGCGAAACCATGGAGTAACCTCTCAGATTTGGTTCTAGTTTTATTAAAGGTCAGTAACTTGCTATATTTTTTAAATTGTTAGGACAATGCTGGTTGCCTTTTTTTTTTTTTTTAAGCTCTGAAGTTATTAAAATGATCAATAAAACCTCAAAACATCCTGTACTTCATGTCTTTCCTATAATTATTACAGGCTCACAGCAAGGACATTATCAGGAACAATTTTCAAAGGTCACTAAAAAAACATTCTGAAAAAAAACCTAGAAGCATCCAGGTATACAGTGTTGCTTTGTTCTGTGTTGAGGCATTTCTCATTGTTATCTGACACAGATCTAAAAATGACAAATAAAAATTGTCAGCTGGCCAAACATGAAAGCATTTTAAATTTCTCTTACTCCTGAAAAAGTAACAGACGTGATGTGCTTGTGTGTAAACTGCACTAAGACTAGTTGTTCCACAGTGCTTTATTGCCTCATTCAAGTATATTAATTTAAAGAAGTTCTCTAGGAAAAAATCAAAGGTTAAACCAAAATGTACATCAATATACAAAGAAATTAATTTACAAAAAATTAAAAGGATACTGGCAACATTAGTATATATTTTAAGTAATGACTTACGATAATTAGGGATGCCACAGACTAAATTCTTAATACATATGGTCATCACCATAAACTCTCACCTCATTGGTGGCACTGAAAAGCAACGCTTAACTCCTCACCTTTTTATCAATGATAACCAAATGATCAAATGATAAACTAAGCATCATAAATTCCAATATTTAACCTTACTTCAATTTAACCAGGTTATAGTTTTAAGAACTCCCTTGAGTCACTGGTAAGTGAATATTGATTTTGGCCTTATTATTTCCACAGAATGTGACATCCATAATCATTCCGAGTCATTGGAAATATATATTTGCCTCATCAGAATATATTCTTCATGTTTTTATCATACAACTATATTTAAAAGCTACATGTAATTTTACACATTTTTGAAAAATACCATTTCAAGGATCTACTTGAAAAGCAGATGTGCACTACTAAATTACTTTGAAACAAGGAGAAATATTGCACAAAATTCACTGAATATCTGAAAGTCAACACATTTCCCCCCACAACCAAATAGCTCCCTTATTTTTAACAGAAACTGAATGTCAGTTCACACAGAATCATAACAAATGTGAACAGACTAGAACTCAACTTATTTTTCAAACTCTAATACTGTTACTGCACTCTAAATACAAATGTTGTTAGCATTGACCTAAGTAATAGTACAAGTTAATTTGAGTACCCTTTACTACAGTAACCCTTGGAATAACTTCCAGCTGTGTTACCTGCTTCATTCAGTAGAAAATGGCAACAGCTCTGTTGACTACAGGGATGGTGGATGGCTCTCTAGACTAAGATGGCTGTGGACTCATGAGGTAACTCTCTTTAGAAGCTGAGCAGCTTCCATGAAAGACCTATCAAGTACTTTCAGTTGGCCACTGACTAAAACTGTAAAACAGACGTTACAAAGCAAATCAAGGAAGGTTATGCACAAACCCCCATACCCTCCTTTTTCCATTCCTTTATTTTCAACCACCCTGAAGATCATGAGTTCTAGGCCAGCTATGGTCCATGACCTTGAGGTGAAGTTGAGGACACGTTCTACTCAGCCCAGATTCTGTTAAAAGGTAAAAAACATTTGGCAAAGACATACACATCTAATAGCAGCAAAGAAGTTACTGAAGACAAGTCACATCATCATTCATACTGTTTTTGCTGGTGCATTTATTTCTACATTCATTCTCCAAAGATCTACCAAAATAGCACAGGACCAGCCAGCCTTCCACATCCCACACTTTGCGATAAGGAAGCTGCTTGCCTCAGGTGTAATTTTATTCACCACATTTGTTTAGCCTGGAATTTCAGGCTGTTGGGAACACGCTGGCTGGAGTCTCACAGCACCTGGGCTAGAGCCTGGCACCAGGAGTGATGGTAACTGCCTTGGAAATAAAGCCCATCCCCAGCTCTCCCTGGGGGTTGGGGATGTCGGCAGCTCTGGGGCTCCTTTCTGCAGGACAGAGCACTGCGGTCAGTATCACACAGGGGCTGCATTTGCAAAAGGGCCTCATGCTGGCATTTTGATTATTGCATGAAATGTTTCTGCAGTTAATTACATGCATAGAGAAAAGATTTTAGATGCTCCTAACAATTCCATTAGACAGCTGCACCAATGAAAGATTGTTCTGTAGGACTGAATATGATTGATTATAGGTGGAGAAA
Organism: Nesoenas mayeri; assembly: GCF_963082525.1. NCBI lineage: Eukaryota > Metazoa > Chordata > Aves > Columbiformes > Columbidae > Nesoenas > Nesoenas mayeri. Next base: position 17,672,745 of record NC_137554.1, on the reverse strand, counting down.
CAGAAGCTGTTTTAGAAACCTGGCTTAACTGTTCTTTTGCCTAGACCTCACATTGCTTACAAGAACACGAAATTGTAATCTAGTTCATTCTAAAACCTGAAAAGACATCTAAACAAATTTTCAAGATCTAAAACACTCCCCTAATAGATTGGGTGGGATTTTCAAAAGCACACAGCATGTGTGTCAGACTCTGGCTGAAGTCTGTGTTACAGTGCCTGAGAGGGGACTTCAGCCAGTGCCGAGTTTCAGACAACCCCACTCAAGCAGCAGCAGTATCACTGAAATGCTAAATGACACTGAAGGGTTCAGTCAACAAGTCCTATGACAACTTCTACCACTACATTTTTCCTTCAGAACAACTCTATTTTTGGAGCTACATAATGCTCAAAGACGTGGGATGGAAGAGCAAACAACTGCCTACTCTACACAGACTGCCCTCTGCATGCATAGAGGGTGGGTAGGGATCACCTTCACATCTGCAGAACCATCCTTCCTTCCCTCAATAGCTGCAATGTTTTTCACATGTTGTATGTCTATACGCATGGATGGGAAGGCTTTGACAGGGACAACGTATTATCCATTCTGCAGATCTCACAGGGGACTAATTCCATAGGCAATACTACCTTTGCCTACATGGCTGGGCTGGAATCACTACAACTGAGCTAGAACATTAGACAATAACCTGAAATCTGGATTTCCTCAAAGTTATTATCCCTCCTGAGGACTCCTAGGACTCTGCTTCACCACACCCCACTGGAACAACCCAGGAATCCCTTTCTTTTACTACTGCCCTTACTCTTCTCCCAAACCAGATGAACGATACGGCTCATTTCAGGCAGACATCTATGCAAAACAAAGTCAAAGATATTAAATTCAAGTCCTAGTTTGACTTTCTACATAAGAAATTTGTTCCTCTGTGTAAGTAACAGATTACAAAGCTTAATCAAATAACCTGATATCTCCCTTAAACAGGAGACATGGGAAGATTTTTGAGATCTTGAAGTGATGCCTCTGAAGAAGACCACAGGAGCCCTGACTGCGCAGAACTCTCTTCTCACCAGCAGCTGGTGATGAATGTTGATGATTTTGAAAGATATGAGAAGGATTTCAAAAATTAAAAAGCATCCAAGTATAAAACTTGTAAAAGTACTGGACCTGGACAATCTGTCTTAATATAGAACCCAATGTGGTAATAAAAATACTGTATATGTAGCCAATGAACAGTTTTATATTATCACAAGGACAGACAACAGTGTTGAAGCAGAAATATCAGTTTGGACTCTTATCTATTTGGTAACTGATAATTCTGTTTAAATAAGGCACAAATATTAGCCTTTTTAAAAGATCTCTGAGAGTAAATGGAAAAGATTCTGCAATATTTCAGAGTTTAAAATGTACCTGCAGTTAAGTTCAACATAGATATAAGACTGAGTTATTTTTGAACCCATACAAGGTTCAAAACCAAAAAAGACATACTATTTAATGACTGAAAACACACTTCATCCTTCATAAATATTAAGGAAACAATGTGTCATAAGCACAGTAACTAACATTTTGACTGAAATAAAAAATATTCTAAGTTGAATTTTACCTTCCATCATTTAGTTCATCTATTTACTTTAACCTGCATTTTCACTCAATTAAACAGTTAATTATTAACAGAACCCTCAATTTTGAAATATTCCACTATCAAACTTTCAATTTGTGATCCTTTTAATAACTATAAGAATATTAGCAGCCTCACACGGCTTCCATATTTTTCTCACAAAGATGAGAATGGCAGAATCTCTGTGATAATAGGAGTTCAGTGCCTAACTCTCATGTAAAGCCAGTAAGATTTCTTCTATCAGAGAGGCATTGTTGAAAACCATTTTCTGGCAGTATTCCTGGAATTATGAGTTTGATTGTTTCAAAAGTAATGATGGCCAAAATTACAATTTTTTTTTTTTCTATTTTTCTCCTTAAGACTTTAATACTGTTTATTCTCTTAAAAAAAAAAAAAAAAAAGAAAGAAAGAAACCAAAACATCATCTTAGATAAAACCATGGACAGAAATACCATGTCAGACACAGTGGAAAACAAAAGGTGAATCTTGGAATCTTGAAACTGCAAAGACATGAATGTGAGTAAGTGAGAAGTGCTACAAGAAGAAGAAAAAAAGTCCTGGTGTTGCCTGTCTTCTCTTAGACACATTTGGCAGCACTACATCTGGGTAATGTTAAGTACCAGCAAAGGAGAAGAATGCCCACTACTGAGTCACTAATACCACCTTTGAATAAATATTCATGAGTTTCCTCCATAGCTTTCTCATCTGAACAGCACTTGAGCCACCTGGTGTGACACACCTGAAAGATTTTAAATAATTGTTATGATACTTTTGGTTTTTAATAGTGCAAAATATTTTGCCAAATAACATGTTTATGTTATTAAAAAGAATTCACAATATACCATGTTGACACACAAAAGAAAACCAAAGAACAGATAAATATTCTGGAGTACAGACCTCTGGACATACAGCATCTAACTCTGGAATACTGAGATTCTACAGCAATGCAGATTGCAGATGCCCTCAGGAATCTTCACGCCTTAATCAGACACAGACATTTCTGTAAGATTTGCACTTTTACAACGTTTTACCTTCACTGCACTGATTAAAAAAAATTCTGGAGGTTCATGGTCAATGACAAACCCTTCTCGTTCTGAAACAAGAAGAAACTTTAAAATTAGTAAAGCCAAGGTCTCACTCTACTGTATCTCTTTGGTAAAGCATCAAACACTGCCTCTGTAATGATATGGATCCATTCCCTTCGGTCAGCTGCCTTGTAATAAAGCAGTCAAAAAACTCCTTTCCATTCATGTTTGCTAGAAGGAAAATTCATTCATAAATCTCAGTGTCGCAACTGATATTAAACGTTGCTACAATCTACTGTTAAAGCGCAATCTGATCCAAACATTGACCTCATGAACATGTTCACTCAAGCCTATACTGAGGTTAAGACTAACCATTCATACCAAAGAGGGAAAGGAAGGTTTCTGACATGAGTTTAGAAGAGCAGGAGAGCATTCTTCCCAGGTACGGTTCTTTTTATACCTCTGTGCTACTTCTGCCAACACAATATCCTGCATCACAAATATCCTTCAAAGCTGACAATTCCAGTCTGCTGAAACATATTTGTCCCTCTCCTGTCCTGAGCTGTTGTAAACAATAATGTGTGTATGGTAAAGTGGAGAAGCAGAAAAAGGAAGCAAGAAGGAAAATGAAAGAGCTGCTCTATATAGCAGCAAGAATTTTCAGACTTTAAATTACTAAATATTCCCCAGGAATACTGCCAGAAGAAGGAAAATGCTTGTTCTAAGTACAATATACATCAAGTCCATTTATTCTCCTTCACTGAATTTAGAAAGAGATTTTTGGTTGTTCAAGTTGCCTAAAATAAGAGTTGGATATATGCAGTCTCAAGCTGAATTTATAATTTTACTTTTCTAGTGTTACAAGTAATTTTCAGCAATGACTCTTCAATAAATTAATTAAATATGACTGCTAACTAACAGTAATCCAATCTACCTTCAAAACGGTAGCTACTAAAAATGGAAAGCAAATAGTTCAGAAGAGGCACAAATTAATTTTCCAACACTATTAAACTGTAGAAAATAAAAATAATAGAAATTTATCGATTCCACTTACACTTTCCTTTCTGAATTTTTTTAGGTGAAATAGTCTACCTAGGGAAACTGGATAATATGTCTTTAAAGTGTCTTAGTTGTAAACAGAAGTTAATAAGCATCACATTATAATTCAGCACTTCATGTACTTTACAGAAGAGAGAAAAGCACGCGCTACCTTTTCAAAGTCTGGAAGACAGGGCCACAGTTTGGAGAAGTTTCAACTTATATTCACATGAAATTCCTTAATCTAAAAAAAGTTTCTTTCTGCCTCACATTGCTGAAGCAAATTCGTGCCATGGAAAATCATTATTGCTGTTGTGTAGATTTGCATTCATCTTCTAAGATAGTTAAACCTCTTCTCAAAAGATTAAGGCAGTTCTTATTCATTACAAATATTAACATTTGTACATTTCAGACAAATCCGATTGCTCCATTCATTTCATGCTTAATAGGATTAATATAGTACCTTCAAAACCTGATTACCTGTTAGGGGATACCTTTCCTGTTGCTTAGAGGAAGCAAATGCTAGGAAGCACCATAACCTGCTGTATTTTTAACACAGAGACTAACTAGTACCTGATTTAAGAGTGCATTCATATATTTAGTTCCATGTTGTGGACCTAACTACAGCCAACAAACGACAGGGTAAACACAGAAGCAGATGTCCCAATGGCAGAAAATGCGTACTCAACTGAAGAGAATTATTTCTATAATCGAAGATTTCTTATTCCTTTTCCCATCTTTTGGTTATCGTGTTATATGGAGTTATATGGAGTCCTGAGTAATCTCCCTTTAACTTCTGATGGGAGTCAAGTTTCTCTTCTCATAGTTTTCCTACGTTTTATTTCCACTGCTACTGCTGGATAAGCTATCCTTTGAAATATTTAAACCATAGTGAAAAGCGGAACTCAGTTTACATAATGAAACAACTTCCTGAAGAAGCCCACCCTCTTCCAGAGTTTCATTTCCTTCCTTCCCATCTTTCTCCCAAGGGATCAGAATGGATGGATTTTGAGCAAGACTTGCTGGGACCTGATCTTCTGAGGTGTTGCTTAGTGTTTCATTCCGCTTTGCATACTTGTAGGAAGAACAGTCTGCTTTGAAACTTTCTAGAGAGGCAAACCGGGCTCTTGATTGTACTGGAGGTGAGGATGTCATACTATTGGTGTCCATCTTGCCAGTAATAAAGGTTTTGTCACTACTTTCTTCTTCCAGCCTTGAGAGAGATTCTCTATGGCCGCCAGAAGAAGCTTGCTTCCTTGGTGATGGAGGGAGCTGCTTCCCATGGAGGACACTGTCATCCTGGCCGAGGTTCCACTCTGCTTGATCATTAGCACTGCCGCAGAGCAGGGTAAGGTTGCTCTCACTGGGTGCATTTGACTTGTTCTGAAAGAAAGAACATGTGTTTATAGTTAATGTCACAAGAAAAGTCTCTACACTGGTGCTTTGGAAACAAAAATTCTGTAATGGAATTCGTGTGTTCCTAAATAATGGAATCCCTTTGGGCCTCAATGTTACTAAACAACAATCCCAGAAATAATATGAGATCAAGTGTTTTTACACTTCTTCACCCGACACTCTGTCTCTTATCCTAAGGATCACCCCTGTCCATCCAGTCTTTGCACAAGCAGTTTTGACAGTGAACAAAGACACATTTTGCTGGTTTGTACCCATAATATGAGAAGGGGCTGGGCTCAAACTAAAACCAGATGGTATTTCCTCTTTGCTTCAGTAATTAATTGTACCAACTTTCAGTATTAATATTTTTTTTTTTGTGAAACAAAAAAAAATAGGCATTTTATTAATGTGACCCCTGTGTGACACTCATAATATAAAATTTTACAAGCTTTTTAAACATTTGCATCAGAATTTGCTTTTCCAGTAAAAAAGACTTCTACTTCCCTTTCAGCAAAAGCAAATGTTGGACAGCTGATAGAAGCTGGAATTCAAAATCATTAACATTTTTTGCTAACATCACAGCAGCAACTTTGTGAGGGTTTTAAAAGTTGGAGGCAAGCAGTTTCTTTACACTACAGGCTCTGTGCAACTACCTAAAAAAGGATAAAGGAGCCTTATTAGAAAGCTCTGGAGTACTATTCTATCAGTGTTTCAGGTGCATCTACCACATGGATCCCATGACAAGATGGAAACATCACCATATCACTATATCACTATATCACTAGTTTAAGGATGCAAGGTAAGAATAGAAGTAAATACCTTCTAAAGTGTATTAGAAAGACTAAGATTAGCTCTGGGAATACCACAGAGAGCAGTTAAATATAATATTAAACTAGTTGATTAAGTAAATTATCACATTATTCACTTTTTTTTTTTTTTTTTTAGTTACTGGCATAAGGGAAAAATACAGTTCCAAGATGGCTTGGCAAACTGGACAAAGGTGTAATCAATCTCTCAGCTGGTGAAAAACTGTCATGCAGTGGCCAGGATGGGTGTATGGGTACGTAGTTCTAGGAAGACACACTAGCAAGTCTAAGGACTCTGTTGCAGTGTCTGAACTGCATGTTGCTGATTCCACAAGTGCAGGATTCCACTATAAAGGGACTGGAGTTGTTTTTAAATGAAAGCAGAAGACTAACCGCAGTCTTGTAATCAATGTCATCCATTGACCTAAAGAAATCCAGGCTCTTTGCTCCTGAGAGCTTTCCTTGATCTGAACTGTGCGTGCTCAGCGTGTCCAAAATCTCCCCGAGCAAGTCCATTTCCCCTTGATGTTGAGGAGTTATTCCAGTTTCACCAGAATCATCACTATCATAAAAGCAAGCAGAGACTTCTTCACTGTCTTCTGATGACAATCTGAAAACAAAAACTTTTCCATCAGCTAGGAACATAAAAGCCATTTCATTACAGCCACTTCTGAAAGTAAGTGGGAGAATGTGTTCCAAGACTTTTGAAATAGAACATAAACTCAGAATTTCTTTCTATTCAAGAACCTTCCTAAGATGTATAATATCTATGGAGATGCAGTTACCATAACCTGGTTTTCCTGTCTCCTGGCTCTTCCCCAAACACTCTATTATTTCAAGTCACCCTTAATACAACTTCCCAAATCTTCCCCCCAAATTTCAGTTATTCCAAAATTGGTTCCTCTTTTCCCTTGTCTACACCTTATATTTAGGTCAGTTTTGCAACACCTCTTCTGCTGACCTAGTGACATACTTAGTTCTAGTGGCAAGACTCTCATACTACAACTCTCTGTCATAAGACTGGATTTACTGGAGTACTGCCTATCAGCAAGGAGAACTGGTGTTTTTGTCTCTTATTTTCTCTTTCGTTCATTGCAACACCCTTACCTCTGACCCCCATGCTACTGCAGTCTTTCCCTATCTGTCTATCCAGAACGCTACTACAAAGGGTATTTCCATGGCTCACTGTTTTGATAATGTTAATATTGTTTAAACATTACAGTAGCTCCTTCTTCCCTACTGCATCATAGCTTAAGCTACTTGACTTTGCTTTCAAGGTCTTTCCTGGTTCATATCCATATATTCATTATCAAAAATCTCCTGAATTCGATCAGAGAATGCCTCACTGCAGCTTAAGCCTCAACTTATGATTTTCCTTCAATTCACACATAGGAGGACCTTGATATAACACTAACAAGGCAATAATTCTCTTTCAGACCCTTCAGAAAACGTGCCATCATAATGACCACAAGACTTAAAGAAGAGATTAGCTGAGGTCACTGCCTACCATGTTGATGAACATTATTTCACAGCTTTTTATCGAGTCTGTGAAGACTGAGGATTATGCCAAGCTCTTCTTGGCACTATAAATAATAAAAAGATATAATAGTCTGTTCCTTTTTTTATAAGTAGATTTGATCCTAAACTGCTTAACATCATGCAGATCAAGAATCAAGGTAACAGCCTGGACAGGAGAAAAATTAGTCTCTTGAAGTCCACTTTGCCAAATAACACCAGTTAAACTTTCTCCGATACTTTCTCCATACACATGTCCCAACAGGCTTCTTACTTGCTTGTTCTCTCCATTTCATCATCATCGTCTTCATCCAAAGCAAAATCCTGGTTACTGAGATGCTGGTTGAAACGAGTCTGGAAGACAGAAAATTAACATTATTATTTTTGTCTATTTTTTTTTCTATTTCAGCATTACTTATTTGGAGACTAGCTGCACTTTACTCACTAAGACTTCCTGAGCACTTGATGAGGGAAAACACATATTGATAAGTCTTCTAAAGGTTGTTATAAGAGGACATGAAGTCCTCAAGCATCACCAGTTACAGAGCAAAAGAACAATTTTATCTTCATGGCCTATGGAGGGCCTTATTATTTATGCAAAGCCTGGAGTTCCTTATTACTTATACAAAGCCTTGATTAGCAGAAGACTGGCTATTGGAGGAAAAGCATCACTCAAGTCTACTGCCTACCCGTTCTTACAAGTATATCACAAAAACACTGTGGGTTATTACTTTCAGAAATATCTGCCAAGTTTTGGCTGATGTAGTCTACTGTGCATGAAGAAAAACTGACTATTGAAGTAGCAAATACAAGTGAAGTCAGGAATCTCTTTACATAACTATATTGATGTTAGGGTGTTAAACAGAAATGCAGAGTAAGTAGTACAACAGCTCAAAAAGTGTGCACTAAGAACGCCTTTGTGCAGGATAATTTAGTGTACATTACAGTTAACTCACAGTTAGCATATACTCAGAGCATCCCATGGGGAACTTGTGTAGAGTAGCTGTAAATTCACACTCTACCATACTGCGTACTCACTAACCTTTTATATCACCTTATTATTTAGCAAACAGAACAGGCTAAAGACTTCTACAATACTTGAAAAAAAGTCTCTATCTTGACCAGAACATTTAAGTCAGGAATTTCAGTCACTTGTGCTTCACAAATGACTTTCTTAAGGCCTGTGCATCTCTTACACTTGTTTCACATCAAAAACCTGCAAAGATGAACTATGCAGGCAATCAATCCACTGTAAGAGATTCTGATCCTTGGAAAACTGGCCAGAATTTAAAGACATATGGATAGAATTTGTGCAAAGGGAAAACAGTGTCAGCTAACTTTAAAGAAAATCATATGCAAGTAAAAGGAAGTGCTACTGTCCCCATATCATCATGCAGTTCACCAAATGCCTAAACATACAACAACCTTCCCCTGGCGGAGAAGAAATACGGCCTGACTTTCAGACTACAAGGAGCATGGAAAACTTGTGACATGAGGATTTCAGTACATCACCTATTACAGATGTTGTCAGTGTTCTACACATACCAGGATACTCTCTGTAACTTTTTCCCCCCATTATTGTTAGGAATGTCCCAGTGTTCACTCTTTATAGCCTGATAGATTTGTTCTTGTTCAACAAGAGACAATCTAATTAAAGCAGCAAGTTTTGATAACACTTTCTATAGCTCTTCATCCACAAAGAGGAAACATGTGGTTCTTAATGTGTTAATCCAAGTTAACAGTTGATAGAAAACAAAAGAATTATTAGACTGTTAAAAACTCTGAAAGAACCCAAACTAAGCTTCATAATGAGCACAAGAGAGACAAACTACTGATATTTCTAACTCCTACTAGTTTTGTAAGTTCTTTGTGTCATTCCCATCAGTGTTGTAATATCCCTGCTTGTAACTGAAGGGAAGTTAATGACTCTGTCTTAACTGATATTGTTAATTGGTTATCTTATTGATTACTGCCAGAACTACAGCCACTGCTGCTGCTTGAAGTATTTATCTTCACTAGGACAATTAAAATACTTGGTTTCTATAACACCGGAATTCACTACTTCCCCAAGAAAATTCTGCCACAACATTCACCGTATTATAATTAAAGCTCTAACCCTGGAACTGACTCTTGGAGAGCAAAACCCTGTCTCTGTCTCACTTTCTTCGAATTTGCATCAGAATTAGATGCTGCCATCACATTTACTATGACTAATGTAAGGACAAAATTTTGAAGGAAAGTAGATTCTTTCAAAATGCTTAGAAGTTTCAGATAACAAACCCAAATGCAACACTTCCTTTTCTGTAGACAGATTAACTGTTAATGGAATAAAATCCCACAAGATAACACTCACTGATTTGTCAAAATAATAAATAATGTTTCAAAGAGCATAGATGGCAAGTTTCAAAAAAAGAAAATCAAGAAATAAAGAAAAGAAAACAAAAAAAAAGGAAAAAAGTGAAAAGAAAAAAGGAAAAGGAAGAATAGAAAGGTTGTGCATGAGAAATAGGAACTGAATAAAATTAATTAGAATCAGCGAACACTACAAGCATAGCAGTGGCCCCTCAGAGCATCTACAAACAGCGTTATGCAAGGGTGTAGGGGAAAGCAAGAATAACACCATCTAACAGAATATAACAGAACATGTGTTGATAAACTCCCCCCAAACCCAAAACTTACTAGTTCCTGATGGTCAGAATCTCTTTTTGAAATAATATTTTTGTTAGCTTAGGGCTACAAAATTATACAGGAAGACTTTCAAGAACTAAATCAACCAAAACGGGATTTACATCCAAAGACAAAAAAAGCAAAAGGGGAAGGAAAGTATCTGGCTGTAAATAACAACATTCTCCAGAGTTTACGGCTCTGTGAGCTTGCCACGGAGACAACAAGCAACACATGTTTTTGAATAGGTGACTTTCCTCTAGGAGCTGTAATAAAAACGACTGCAAGGGAGGGGTATGCCCAGACTACTTTGCAAAGAAAGAAAAAGAAAGAAAGAAACTCTTAATAAATTCCAAAAGGAGAACCATAAATCGTTTTCAATGCTCCACTAGGCAAAGTGACATAGTATGTGCACCTGCACAAGCTGTCAAAGTCATTTAAGAAGTCCTTCCATTACTGACGTACCCTGCTGTTTGCAGTTATTTAAGCTTTTAATTTCTGTCTTTTCTGCATTTTGAAGTGTGTAACCTTTTTATGAAAAAAGGACAGACTTCTGTTTCCTTCCTGATCAGCATTCTAATAACAACCAGACCATTTAAATTTATTGCCGCAAGAAATGGTATGGTAACACTCCTTTCTTGCTGCACCAGAACTTTATAAAGTCTTAATAGACTGCTGTCATGTTTTTTTCTATAAAATGAAGCAACAAACTTAAATTACTCATTTGTTTGTTTTGCTTCTTCCAACTAGTTCTGCTCACATAATTAATCTACTATTTCACATATCTACTTCATATCAAAACATGAACAAGGATTCTTTTGCTATTTCACATTTTTCTCACCATCAGGCACACTGCATCTCAATAATCCATCTCCCATCCTGCTCAGAACATAAGAGGTTCAACACACTTAAGCACAACGGTCTCTCACTCTCCACAAGCTACTGTTGAACCATCAAGCCTGTGCGTAAAGTACAGCAAAGGAACAACTGTGGCTGGCGTGGGGATATACATCCTTTTTGTATACATCATATGCGTCCTCTTTGGTTTTCATCCCATTTCAAAATCTCATTCTGCCAAATCATGGAATCACAGAATCACAGAATGTCAGGGACTGGAAGGGACCTCGAAAGATCATCTTGTCCAATCCCCCTGCCGGAGCAGGAACACCTAGATGAGGTTACACAGGAAGGCGTCCAGGCTGGCAAATGAAAAGCTCTGCTACCTATACAGCTGCGGTAAATCCTGGTCACTGAAACCAGAAAAAGGTTCTGACTGTATAAACTGGGGTAGAACCGAACAAAGTTATAATAAGTCCTCAAACTGTTCTCTTCTGCTTGCTGGTAGCCACACAAAATGTACTGCTTCGGCATGAAAATGTAGACAAAATACATGAATGCTAAGGGATTTAAATGTAAGATGGTTAAATTCTTGATTGGGCATGAAAGTCAATCTTTGAAATGTCAGCCTTTTATTTAATGCTAGACCTTTCAGAAGCACCGCTTTCCAGAATGAGTGCTTAGTGATCGATACTAAGGCAGGAAGTTCAACACGGCTGCTGCTATTAATTGTCCTCAAAGTGAGAAACAAATAATATTTTGATAAATGGCAGCACATACATAATTTCACATTTACCAGCTACTCAATACATCAACACACATAAAGTTTCAGGAAAGGAAAAATACCTACTATGGTTTAAATCTATGAAGTATTGTTTCCTTTTTCTTAAAAAATTGAAGATTATTCAATCAGTAGGAGAAAGCAAAGTAAATACAAGTCTGATATTATTTATGATTCAGTATTTTATTTTACCTATTCTCCTCTACAACCCAATCACAGATGTAACTGTAGCTTTACCTCCAGTAGGGAAGTACAAGATCTCTCAATCAAACTTTCTAGCTAAGCACAACCTGTTGCTTTCCTTTCCAGTTAAAGACTGCAACCTAAAGCAATGGAAAATGGAATCACAGGAAAAATACTTCATATTAGACTCCATAAGAGCTGAGACTGATGGAGGAAGAGGGAAAGTACAGAGATTTAAAAAAGGCAGTTTCTTAACTTTCTGTTCTTCAATATCCTTCTTTTTCTGGGACATGGTACAACCCACCACAAGCTTAAAGGAGTACTAGATAGAGATGCCAATTAGCTACATGGACACCAGATCAGGATAGATGCAAGCAATAATTCTGGACTAATTTCTGGAAATGATCCCTTCGAAAAATTACTTGTGTGATTTTACTCACAGAAAGCAACACAAGTTAATGACGCCTCATAAAAATAATGCTCTGATATCAGAAAAGTTGTCCTGGACAAAATAGATATTATCCAATATGCCACATTTGCTGTTAATTTTTTTAATTATTATTATAACACATGACTAAGATAATTTAAATGCTATTAAGGTTAAATAAAAACACTCTTCATCCTTCCTTGAATAAAAAGCGTATCTGCTTTAACAAATTTAGACATATAGATGACACATTTGAAAGAACATGAAGTGGTTGGAAACATCCACGGCTGTACACCATGAGACAAAAGTATCATAAATTCTGAGATACTCTTAATTAAAATGATGGGGAAACAGAGATCCACAAAAAGGCAGGTTTGCAGTCACAGAAAGAAATCCTTTTCTGTGACAATAAAAAGCATGCAAGAGCAGGAAATACCCAAAAATCTGTCTAGAGACACAAACAACCAGAAATGGGTACAGAAGAGTCTGGGCACAACACTCTGAGCTGACACATAAGCTGTAACGCAACAAGAAATCTCCACTGACTTCTGCAAAGTTAAAGGGAACATTAATATCCATGCTGAGGTAGGATTTACTGTAAGTAAGGATGATATTTGTTGAGATACTTAGTCACTTATAGCACATTAAAATTATGTTCTGAATTAGTGTGGTGAAAAATTAAACTCTAAGCTTCCCACCTTTTAAGTATGCCGCGCTCCTGAACACAGCTAATACTTGAGAATTCTGTAACACTGCTTTCGATTTTTAAGGATTAATCACGCTTCTGCAAATATTTTTCAGAAATAGTTGTGTTTTTCCCCAAAACAGCAAATACATTTCTGTTTTCTCTGAAGAATCACAGACGGTTTTTCCCTCAGGAAGCCTGCACCAGGTCCTGCCCCTCCACAGCAGAGCCGGCCCCCACGCTGCCCACGGGCAGAGACCATCTCCACACAGCCGCATCTCGCCCGCCCTTCTCCATGGCACACAGGCTATTCTTAGCAAAAATGGCCATTTTCAGCTGACAAACTGTGGCACCACGCCACACATCATCCAAGCTGCAAAGAACATGCCATCCAAAAGCAGCCGGGCTTCCCTCTAATTGGCAACAAGCAGAAGTGTCTTTTAAAACAGGATGTGGAGATTTTCAGTGCTACTTGGAGCAACTAAAGCAAGCAGCTCTTTAAGAAACAAGTATTCTTTATGGAGTTTTTTTTGTGGATGATTTTAAGAATCAGACTCACCAGGTAGAATTTCCATTTACAAAAACTAAGAAATAAAAATATCACTTATCTTCCCTTTTTGATGGTTATTAATGCCCTAGGTTTACTCAATGATTAGAGGGAATGGCAATGATGGAATGGAGGGTTGAGGGGGTCACAGTGGAAGGAGGAGCAAGTTGACAGGGGGACGTGTATCACAAAAGAAAAACTAGTGGCTGTCCATATACGCAAATGCAGAAAAAGGAACATGTTTTTGAGGTACCAGAGAAGTCAAGAGAACTGGAAGTGACTCGGGCGCACAGTGTGTGACTTCAGTGAATCAGAGCAGCCGTAAACCCTGTTCATCTGTCTGAAACAGAGATTACTGGTTAAATTAATCCTTCTGTTAAAATGTGTATCATATTGTTACATCAGTAGAACTACCACATGTTAAAGTCACTGCTGGAAGTGCTGTTTGCAGATCACGTGTGACTTTTTCACAGGAAAACTTACTGCAAACACTGAAGTTAAATGTATGAAGTGGATGTGATGCTAAACACAAATAGGATATAACTCCAGGCTTCAAGATTTAATGGAAAACACCAAATGTCACATAACTTTAGACAGAAAAAAACTAAGCAGCACTGAATTCTGTCCATCAGACCTATGGACAGTAGAAGAGCCTACTTGAGGGAAGCTCTGTATGAAGCATGAAAACAGACTAATCACATTTGCAAGGAAAAAACACTGTCTTAGAAACAGAAATATTGTCTCCAAGCACATTTCTGTCTAAGGCTCCCAACCAGAAGAATTAGCAAGGAGGAGTCCCTCCTCCTGTTTGACACCAGTAGGTGTCTTCTGTTCAATAAAGAAGGTCTTTCTTTACAAGGTGCTGGGGACCATGGATGGCATGTGGGTTTGGGTGGTCCTCACTAATTTTGGACATTTTAGGTCCTAAATTGGACAATAAGCAGCAGGAAGGAGGCACCACCAGGATACTGGCATCATCATGATGCAATCTAGATTCTAGGTGGGCTGAGTTGGTTTTGGCCATGCCCCTCTCTCCACTTTCTGTGGAAAGAGCCAAAGGTAGCGCTGCTGCCAACGTCAGCATTTCAGGGGTGTCTAAAATTAGGTGGGTTGAGTCTGGTCTTCCACATTCAGAGATGCTGAGATCACTGCAGGAAAGGCTTTCCCTGTTTTTTTCTACTTCTGTCTCCTTTTGCCCTCAGGTAAACTTTATTCTTTAATCAAACTTCTTTATTCATTTCTTTTCACTGTTAGCTACAGGATTAGAGAGAGAAAGGTTAGGGAACATACGGTACTAGAGCTGAAGTTTTAGAAATAAGGTTGTGTTCTCCAAACTTTCAAGTCAGAAGGCAAAAGAAACAAGGAAGTTGGGATGCAGGTCCCAAACACTGGCTGACAGCTCCTCTGGCTCCCTGCTTTGCCTAGGTGCAGTCAAAACGTGACCCATGGAAGACAGAAGATATCACTGTTACATTAAGATGTTAATAAATTCTCCTGCTGATAAAATTAATCTGGTTATTTCAATTAAATACTAAGGACAGAAAGCTTCATCCCGTTTTGCAGGTACTTTGTTAAATAGCATTTTTCTTACAGATCCTTCAGTAAAAAGAAACCTTGGTAGACATACCAGCATGGTTCATTTATTTGTAGACGAAAGACATCCAGAAAGGCTGCCTGCTAAAATAGGTGACAATAATAGCCAGAAAAAGCAACTGCAAACTTTTTGCCTGTCTAAATGTCTCTCTCAGTAGGGTAAATCAGAGCTAGATGTGCTAATGACTTTGTCCCGAAAAAAACACAAAAAAACCAAAACCTAACAAGCATTCCACGAAACGCCCACAGGGTAACAACAAATTCCAGAGAGATTTCCTGACTACTACCTTTTTTGGTTTGTTTTTGTTTTTATTTTTAATAGAAGGGTGGTAAGTAAGAGAAAGATTTCTCAGGTGATGTCTACCGCAAAACTCAAAGAACTGCCAGCCACGAAATTTACACTGGCGTACAATGAACGGCAGAACTCTGCTGCGGAGCCTTGGAACAGTCCTACACTTAAAACCATGGTGAGAAGAGATCAGGGTAGAGAAGAGGCAAGAGTTCACACTAATAAAAACATTGAAATGAAAAAAGCTTTATAAACTTATAATATTGTGGGGTTATTTTTCTTTAAATGTGACTAAATTAAAGTCAGCCACTGTTCAGAGGCAGTATCTACTATCTCCTTGTAGGAGGGGAGGTTTGAATTATTTTGTAATTATACCTCTACTTGACAGTGCATATTCCTGAAGATAAAATTATGCATGGTACCTGAAAGCATGTAAATGTTTAAGTTGCACAAAATCCAGATAATCTTTCCAACAAAAACTAAAAAAACCAAAACCAAACACCAAAAAGGAAGTACTGCTTGATTTCTAAGAGGTCTTCTGTTGTAAAAAGTGAGGTTAATAAAAGGCAGAGGCTACATGTGTGCCCGCACTACTTCAGAAAAGTATCGCAGCCACAAGAGGGCACTCTCGTAATCTACAATTTGAATTTTTGCTGCCTGGCTTATTAATTTTTAATTAAAAGGAAATCTGACTGTTTTGCAGAATGAAGAGATCTTATTTGACACCCCAAGACAAAAGATTTTTCTCCAAATTAAAGTAAGCTAACGATATGTACAACATTTTCAAATTGCACCACATTAGCTAAAGAAACAGAATTTACTAATTGACCAAAGCTTACTTCAAAACTATACTTTACAGACACAAAACATGCTTTACATTAAAAACTTGCTGTTACTGTTTATGACAGCTGTCAATTTGCAATATTTTAGTCAATGAGAGTAGAAGATACCTCTGGCTATATAACCAGTATTATCTGTGGATGCTAGGCATACATGTGCTCTCAAGCATATTATCTGAATCCAAATAGAGGTGAAAGCCCTTAATCAGAGTTTTTACATTTCTGAAATTATTGTGGGGTTGTCTATGGGATTTTTATTTTTTTTTTTCTTAAAGGGGCTCAGTCTCCTCACACACAACATGTATGTTCAGCACTGCATTTGCACAATCATTTACTCTCCTCTTTTACGCTTTCAAAAAAACCCCCCAAAAATACTCTTCAGAATAGCCCACTCTCACCACCTTTTTCAGGTTAGGAGGGTAATCAGTTACTGGAAGCCCTTTGTAGCTAGTAATTATGTCATTTATTTTAGTGGCCATTGTAGGGGTACTTATAAATGGGGCACTCCTGAAGGTAAGGTTATTCTGAACACATCTTCCTGCCTGACACTTGCTACCTTTGTTGAACGGAAGCCAAGTATACTTCCTGCAAGCTGAATTAATTGTCTAGTTACTATGATATACTGCAATAAAACTGCAAAAGCTACATTTGTAATATGCTTCAAAAAAAAAAAATTAAAATGGTCATTTTCTTCTCTTCAAGAATACTATGACAAAAGTTTAGTTCAACTTGGCTTTTATTGTCTTATGCAAAAACATTTTTAAAACCTTCTTAGACACTATTAAAATCCTGCAAAGTCATGGAAAGTAGTTCACTCAGTTTCTCCGATATATGAGCATTTAAAGTAGTGCTGATATGCAGGGATTCCTGGTAAATCCACACTTAGAATCCAAATGCCCAAGTTTCCATTACAGTTGCAAGGTAGCGCGTCCCTTAAGGTACAGGTATTACATACATTTCCTTAGAGACAAGGGGGCATTGCTGATTTACTCATTATAAAGTAAGCTGGTAGCTCTTATTTAGTATTCTGCAAATTTTCAGTAATGTTTTATTAGCCACTAAATACATTAGGACTATTGTCATGCTGAAGTGTTTCATTTTTAATTAGCTATCCTATCACCTGGTACAACAGTAAAATTACAAAGATCATATTCATTAAATCAAACATATCTTCCCAGCATTCTATCCAGGCTCATAATAAATGTGTTCTCTTTTTAATTATATATTAATTTGGAACAATTTTATATAGCTCTCACTGCATTTAGGCACCGGCCTAACCAGAACTCTGCATTACCTTGGAGCATATAATCAAACAGAATTAAAATAGAGCATGCCAAACCTGAATGCACAGTAGTCTAATACCTGCACTACCGTATCTCCGCTCACCAATAGTTAAAGGAACTGAGTAATATCATTGGCAAGATACTGCAAACAGGGTGCAGCAATCTCATGTCTGCATTAATGTTTATTTCAAAAAGTTTAGCTGGCAATTTCTTATATCTTCTGCATACTTAATTAACGTAGGAGATAAAACACACCAGAGACAGATATTAGTTCTAGGCATCAAACAGTTAACAACAGCGCACATGCCAAGGTTTTAATAAGGCTTAACAATAAAAAGCTTCAATCCTCCACTTTCACTAGATTTTTTTGTTGTGGTTTTCCCTTGCTTAGGGCAATCCATCTGTTAATGTTGACTTGCAATATAGTTAAGCTTGCACACGTAAAAAAAGCCTAGAAGAGCTAACCTAAGCAAGAGTAAGCTCAAATGAATATTACAGAGAGAGAATAATTCATCTTGGGCAAAGATTGTGTGTGTGTGTGCACACGCGTACACACCGGCACATGAGTGTGCTCCTGTTACTACTTTTTTCTTTTTGTTTTAGGAAAGATTTTCAAAATGCAAATAATAGGAGAGCAAGCTGATCACTACAGTTTGCAATAACACGTTTAATTATTTATCCTCCGATTAGTTTTTGACAGCTATTTTACATGCTATAATTCGTTTTGATTTATTGTTAATTTTTTTAAAGTCTATTGCTGATCTGGCAAAAAAAAAAATATAATAAAACCACCATGACAGCAGTGATAAAGCTTAGTAAATATTCACTGTTAAAAGCAGCTCTGCACTGTGACCAGCGCTGATATTCTCCCTGGGCCAAACTGGCCTTGTTTTCAATAAAACCAGAGAAGTATCCTCTCCCCTGAGCCCTGTTAGGCTGAGGCTGCAGTTGGAACTGTCATCTTCACACAAAAGCAAAGGGGTTGGGTTTTACAAATGCAAAGCCTAATTGGGAGATCTTCATGGCTGTACTCTTGACATTTATTAAAGCCTCATCAACAAAACAGGAAATAACCGTACTAATTAGCAGGCCCACATACAAAATACTATTTGTTGGGGTAAAGGCAGATTCACTTCCTATTGTAAAGGAAACATCCTCCCAGACCCCAAAAGCCTGTTATGAACCAATTATTAAAATGATCTTTTATAGTGATGCAAACTTTCATATCATATGTAATGTTTTGAAATAAATGTTTTACAGCATCTCAGGTAACTATTAGTTACTATGTATGGTTAACTGTTTCCAAGACGTGACGAATTAAAATCTCAATGCATGCATCTAACATGATGTAAATATAACACCAAATTCATTATACTTAAAAGATTTTAAATGTTTCAGTATGGAAGAGATAGTAATGAAGTGCAGAGGTGCCTCTTGTTTGCAAGCAAAATCACCATCATCATTCTCTTTTGTTTGTTTTTTGTTTAGGATTTGGGGGGATATTCAAATATACTGATATTGCGAATTAATCAATACGCGGTCCTTACTTCAAATATACATCAAAGTGCATGAACTGCACGTTAGCACTATGCTTATACTGCTATAGGCACTCACAGGCACCATTTTAGAAATCTGGATGGAAAGGCTCATTTGCAGGATAAAGAGTTAAAGAAAAAAAGGATTAAACCTGACAATAGCAATCTGTGAAATTCACTTCTTTTAAATGGCAGATTCAGTAGTAGATCTCATACACATGCACTTGTGAATAAAAATGCATATTTTTATTTGGACGTAAAGTTTAAAATCACCAATTATTCATAAAGAACTTGTATTTATGTTACCTTATTCAAATACTTGCCAAGAACAAAAATAAAAACAAGAGTAGCAACGTTAGACTATTATTTTCTACAAATATTCTGGTTTGATTTCTTTTGTAGAGGAGGAAAAAGTGGGAACTGTGAGAGGTGAAGGAAACTGTGGGGTTCTTAGGGAGCGATCACCATTTGCTCCTTATGCCCATGGGGCTCCCATGGCACTGGGGACAAGAGCTGGGGAGAAGACAAGGGACCTGCAGTTTTCAGTGAGGCAAAAACGTGGGGCTTTTATTCACCATCTTCGTTAGCAAACAAACCCTGTATTCATAGATTTGGATGCATGTGTGTGTATACATACATAAACATGCACGTGCAAAACCATGGACCGACAGGCACTCCCCCTGCCCTGTTTGCAAAACTGAAAGATGACTGGTGGAAACAGCCGTAATGATATTAAAGGATTTTGCAGTACATGGCTGTATGGACACAAGAACACAGAAGCTAAATTGTTCTGCCCATGGGCCTTCAAAAGAAATGTTTAATTGTGCCAAGGTCAACTATATTCCTTTGTATCCTTACACTCCTGTATCTAGCAGTAGGCAGCACTATCATCTCAGTACAGTACAGCAGATTTCTTTAATAAAAGCAGTCTATAAAAATTCACTGTCTACAAGAGTAGATTCGTGTTATGTATTTACATAGATACATATAATTGTAGATTCACCTACACTAATCTGTGAATGTTTGGCTTATAAAGCATTAAAAGCTTTTAGTACCTCACATTATCAAGTTATTTTGGTGCTGTATATTAAAATGAGAGTTATCTATTAGAAACTAATATTTTAAGAAGCATTCATCTTATTATCCTTAGAGGTGTATATTCATACATTTAGAATTGTCTACCTTCTCTTCTGATACTCAGTGAAGAAAATCTACTGTATACAAGCTCCTGAAAGAATGCAGGCACCACAGCTGTCTGTATATAAAACTATACTGAAGGCACACAGTTTATATCATTGGCTTTGTGAGATCACGAAAACATGTACAAAGTAAAATCTGCCAAAATAATTAAAGAAGAAAGTCTTCATATTATTTATAAACCTATTAAGAGTAATGACTTAATACTAATATACCATTTCAGCATTATTTAGCAATAATTTGCATCTGTTCTATGTGAAATTTTACAAACTTTATATTTATTACAGATAACTAATTCAAAATCAAATTGATTAAATTGACAATTCAGATTTTTTTACCGCAATATCTAAAGTAAAAAACTGAATGCTGTTAGATCAGTTGGACTGAATTTGCATACTTAATTCTCATATGAGTAAAAATCCCAGAAACAAACTGTTACAAAAACTATTTTATTGTTATCTTTGAAAAAAAACCTGTCAAAATGAATCCACAGACATTAAAACACTGGTGAAAGTTGAGACACAACACCTGTTACTTCAAATGAAAACTAGAAAGTATTGGAGAATAAAAGGACAAGAGATTGGCACTGTATTAACTCCCTGACTTATTAATAATATAAATCATAGCTATCTGAGCAAGGTTAAAGGCCATATGCTTGCCAAATACATTCATTAGAAATACAAAATTATTGCGCCTCACTACAAAAACCTAAAAAGATAGCTTAACACAGACCTGTGAATAAACCAGAGTGTATTTGCTGTGAGAAGGCTTTATCAAAAATACCGTTTAAGAATTAAATCTCAGATCCATACTTATAAATCCCCTGGTTTTTTCCCTCTCAACAGGGATGAAATACAAGTAGCATTTTTCCTCCATTCAAACAGTATAGCAGCATTTCTAGAAATGCAGCCTTTTAATCACGCTATTTAAACACAGACAGTAAAACAATCTTCATCAGATTCACTGATGAGTTGCTCTAAGTGGTAAACAATTTGTGTCATATGTATGTGAATAAGAACACAAGTTTCAGGTGCCTTACCTGTGCCAGTCTTCGTTTTTCTGAGTTTGCTCTTTTCTCATAATGCAACATGTAGACAGGAGCAATCTGTCCTCGACCAGCGCTGCAAGTTCCACATTCTTCCTCACTCTCCTACGCAACAAAACAGACTCAAATTCCTTTATTTATAATCATTATCTGCAAACGTACCCTCCATATTATGCATGCAGAATGCATTCAAAATTATCTTGCCACAATCTATTACTGTCATGAAAATACCATCTGTAGTAAGAAAAACAAATTTAGCTTTTAAAGAAGCTGAATTATCAACATTGTCCTTTAAGAGATGAATTGTTCAAATGTCTAGGAAATATTTTTGAGTTTTTTTAAGTTTTCTTAAAATTTCATAAAATATATCTAAAAAATGATTCCTTCTCCGTACAGAAAATCTGAAGTGGAAACAAAATTTTCAATGGGAAAAGCAGCTGCAAAATACCTAAAACATCTTTTCTGCTATTTCTGCAATGCTGCTTTTGCAAAATGAAACTCTGTCTTCATTTTTAAACATTGCCATTGTTCACATATCTTATGAAACCAGAAAGGACAACTACACCTTCTGAAACACATTATACTGTAAGACTCTCCCATCTCAAATTCTCAGCTTGAAGCAAAGGCTTCGATTGTGATATCAAAGCAATCAACTTTATGAAAACATACATCCTGTTAATGTACCTTTGAAGACCTCTGTTGTTTTATGATAAAATATGCAAACAATAAAGAGATTATTCAGTGGATGCATAGAATGACAGATAGTTGCCAGAGGGCTCGTTATGAAAAATCTATTGTTGAACAAAAGGCTAAGCATATTTCAAAAGTCACTAAAAACACAAAGCTCATGTGATTTGTAAAGTATAAGCATCAAACTGATACAGGAAGCAATGTAGGAAAGTAAAAAGTGTACTACGTACCTTGTGTTTTAACTTACTCTTCACTTCTCTTATTCCTTGCCTTGCCTGATTTTTTGCCTAGAAAAATAAAAGGACTTAAGTAGATCTGCGAGACATTGGCTGTAATCATGGAACATGCTTCATGATGCCATTCTTTACCTTTTTTTTTTAAACACCTGGTGATATATAGAAAGGCAATAACCTTTATCACAGATTTCATACATGTACTGTCAGTATATTTTATGTATTCATACTTTGCTTGTATATTTAAGAATTTTTTTCACTACATGCATGGCAATGCTGTGAAAACATACATAATCAAAAATTCTCCAGTATTACTAAGGACCAGCTAAAAACAGTCATATATATCACTCCTTTATTTGAAATGGCCCTTTAAATTTGAAAGGGTATTTTAGCAGTAAGGCATGTTGGAAAAATGTTCAGATTTTCAAGATGACTGCTACAGTGTTCCAGTCTGGCAACTTGCAGGACAACATCAATCTTAAGAGAAATGAAGTGATTTCATATGCAGATGGAGATTTTGCCCAGTGTTGCTGAACAGTGTCGTGCTGCTATTTAGGGGAGAATTCTGTGTGTATTAAAATAGGCAGCCAAGGATCACTGTTGCATAGAAAACAGCCAAGAATGTTCCTCAATAGAGAAATGAATTATCAATACAGAATAGCATATATTTATGCTAAA
The DNA here is from genome assembly GCF_963082525.1 of Nesoenas mayeri. Lineage (NCBI taxonomy): Eukaryota > Metazoa > Chordata > Aves > Columbiformes > Columbidae > Nesoenas > Nesoenas mayeri. The sequence goes on along the minus strand of NC_137554.1, from coordinate 17,649,854 downwards.
AAACATTAAAAAGAGAGGTGGGGGAGGGGAAGTAGAAGAAAAGATGGGTAAAGACTACACCAAAAACCCTAACCCTAATAGAAGAAAAGGTATCTTTCTCATATGAATACAGGAAAAAACAGGGAAGTTTTCAAGGTTGTCTTGAAAATACGACTTTTAAAATGTATTCAAGGGCATATATATGTGAAAACCATCTATTTTTCTATGGCTTTCTGTACATGGAAATTCAGAAAAAGAAAACCATTTTCTTGAATCAAGAGGTCAGAAGAGTCTTTTTGATCCTTAAATCACACATCTATAAGCTCAATAACAGCACAATGGGGTGCCATGTAGCAGATGCGAACCTGAGAGCCACTTTAAACTTTCCAGACCATGCTCAGAGCATTTGAATTTTGGAATGCTTTGTTCTAACTCTGAGGGATGGTACCAAGCACGTAACTCAAGGCTACCAACCAGTTATCTAGCAATTAAGAAATTCATATTTCATTTCTCTAGTTGTAAGCTCCGTAAAGGGCAAGAGCATATGACATTAAACGGGGTATAAATATGAATACCTTATACACACATATCATCAGAAAATTTACCAGTGTTTCCTGGCATACGCAGAAGTTCACTTTGAAGAACCTTTATTATCAAGGACATAATTATAAAAATGGAAGCCTGGGAGAAGATCATGTAACCACAGTCTAAGCTAGCACAAACTGAAAAAGAATAATTTGCAGATAACCTGTTAATGAACCATTTTTTAAATTATAAATGAGTCCATGAATATGAAATATATTTAATTTATTTACCTATTTCTCTCCACAACAGCTGTGTTTTTCAATTGATGTAAGATGAAAAATTCTGTTTGAAAACTTTACTTAAAATACACTAGCTTAGACTGATGTACTGATTTATTCAGGACTGCTTATTATGCTTCCAACTAGTGAAACACTTGGAAAAGCAAAAAGGAAGCCTGAAGTATTTTACCATATATTAAAAATGTGACCTTAAAATACTTCCCACTTCATTTTACGGTATTGCTGTTACTCCATGCTGCATAATACTGCATAATTTCACATGCTTTACTGGCTAGACAGTCTTTGAAAACAACATCTTTTAAGCTCAGAAGTATAAGCATTAAATCCAGTTAAACATGAGTATTCTAGTATCATCTTTAAAAGAGCAGATGATAGAAAAGACTTGCTGGACAGATTAGTGATGCTTTATCATATCTTTTCAACAGTGTAGCACTTGGTGCCCAAGTGAAATTGCATCTGTGTGAGCCAGGACTCCATTTGTCCAGCACAAACTTTAACTCTTCCGAATAGAGAGCTCTACATCACGTTAACACTATGTACTATATAACTATAAGCTATAACACTATATTTATATTACATATAAATGTAACACTTACAAAAAGTTTTACGCTCATTAATTTTGCAATGCCTGTGTTGTGATATGGGACCTTAGTGCAAATGAGAATTTCCATTTTCATATTATAATCATGCCGTCACCACATTAGGAAGAGTTTATAGACGTGTATCAAATATCTAAATTATATGCAAATATGTTTATAGGATGTATTATAATTGAAACAAAAAGAGCACACTGATGTTTTGAAAGTGTCTATCGTTACACACAAGCTATCTGGAAGTCTCTGTATCAACTCTAAATTCTAGTGTTAGACAAGAAAACAAAGCTAAAACCATTCTATGCTTTTCTACAATACATTTATAAAATACTTAGGTTTTTAGGTATTCAGGAAATATAAGAGGCTATAGGAAGTTGTGGCATTTTTATGTATTATTTATTTGAAATAGATGATCTTACAAATTTATATGCTGTTTTCACAGCCGGAGTGGCTTTGGTCATTGCTGTGTTGATCAGTGCACCGCCTTTCTGAAATATACAAAAAACATTTTCAGTAACATTTCAATGTAAGTCAAACCTTAAGACAACAGCAAGGAAAAATAAACAGCGTGCTGTAAAAAATAATCTTCCTTTTAAGTCAGTAAGAATAACCACAGCTGTGTTTCCTCTCAACCTGCTGTCTGCAGCTACACAAGGGTTACAGGACATCACTATCGCAGCTGACACATTTATCAATGCATTCTAACAGAATGATGTCTTTTCATTCTTCATTCATTGTTACTATTTCAAAATAGATTCTGAAGTTATGGTTATTTTTCATGTGTTCCTATCATATTTATTATGCAACTTAAAAATACTTTGACCTGACAGCAAGAACCATCTCGTTTAATCACACAAGGACTCTCTTAATCTAAAATAATATATTTTACTAATCTGGCAGAATAACAAGGTTATACCAAAGGTCTCTTCTGCTAGCCAAACTGCACAAATCCATATTAAGGAAATTGCTATCTACGAGAAGTGATAAACTTCATATCAAATTGTACTGTCACACCTAATTCACAGTTATGGAATGTAACGTGATACAGAAAGCAGTGAAGTCCATGACTATACAGACAGAAAAACCCTGTGCATTTTGGCATTTGTTTTGTGCGTGGGATTTTTTTTTAAATCTTCAAGAAAAAAAAAATATACATATTGCATATACCATAGACATCTTCTTTATTATAGAATAAATATTTTCCTTGCAAATGTGTGAACTTTCACCATTTCATACATGTAAAGAAAAGGACAAAGATTTAAACAACAGGATGGCCAGTATAATTACTTAACCAGGCTTATACCTTCACTGTATTCATCCACTGCTGATAAGATCTTGAATTTCCTGAAAGAAAAACATAAAATGAAATAAAATCAACATACATTCAACATTTAAAACGTTTCAATCCTCCTCACAGCCTGCATAAAAAATTCCCTTAGAAGATCGTTCATTAATTTCATTCTTCCCAGATACACAAGGAACCTGAAGACAAGAATATGTGTACAATAAGAAAAACAGACAAACAAACAAATACCCAGGTCTCTCTCATTTCATGTTTTCTGTTTTCTTTATAAAACTATTTCTTTTTACCACACTGAGTTTTTTTGAGGATAGACTAAAACTACAATAGGTAACATATTGCTTAAAAGTCTATAAATAAAAACACCAACTCAAAATAAAGAATGATATATAATGAACTCTATTCAAGCATAATGATCCCACTGGGCAGACTTTCTAGTAAAAAATGGCATGGATTGCAGATGGTACCATCCCAAGGAAAAAGAACAAGAGAAAAGTCTAAGGATTATGGCACATCTATATACCCCTGTGACGGAAAAAATAATTTTAAATTATTAATTGTGTCTACTTTCTTTCACAAAGGAAAACCTCTAAAAGGCAAGTGAGAGCTACTCGCTTCTGTAGGACTACTGAGGACCATCATGTCCCTAAGCTGGCCATGAAGGACAGGGTTAAATTCAACCAAGCACTTGCTGAAGGAATGAGTGCTATTCCCAAAAGTGTTTCAGCTGAACACCAAATATTGGGTCCCCACTTCCTGAGAAAGTTTGAGACACATCTGTCACCTGAATGCTCTGGTACTGTGAGCTGCTTCTAACCCCAGACCAGACACTTGTGTTGACAAGAATGCTGAAGATTCAAACAGAGAGTTAATCCATTTTGAAAGGATCATACTGATACAGCCTTGACGTTACAGCCTTTTAACGGGAGTTCTCAAAACTTCTTAAGCTTTGCAATAATCAGTCAATTAGGCCTGGTGGAAAGACAAAGCAGTCTCCTAGAACACGCTGAAAATGAGCTGGCTCACTGTAAAAGGTATTCCTAAACTTCTCAATGAGGTGCAAGAACGGAGCTGTTGATACTCAGATCAGGCACTTTCACCCATTCCATGAGCTTGTTTACAAGCAATTTTGATACAGCCCAGCTCTCGGGAATAATGACACAAGTCAAAGCAATGCTTGCTTAGAAAGGAGAGAACCTGATGATCGTTATGGTCCTATTGCCAGTAAGAACATCAAAGAGCAACCTAAAGCAAAAATGACTAATTTTTTACTTCTTCATTCTGGCTCCCTGGAAGTGCTAGAGAAAGTAACATGCAAATAACATGTAGTAAGGTGAAATTTAACCATGCTGGTATGTCAATGAAATTTCAATGAACCACATGTACTTTCTCTAACATGACATTTCATAACTTCAAATTCTTATCAAAAATATTAATTTATCATCTGGCTTGTGCTGTCCTTATCAGGGACTTCTTCCCCACCTCAGCTTTCTCTGTCTCAGCCTGTGACTTCAGCAGTTACCAGAGACAGTAAATGAGATCACAGAAAATCACCAAAAAGTTTAACTGTCTTATAGTTGTTAAGCGCACAGTCAAACTGTAATGAAGATGGCTGACAAATTTCTTTTCACATACAGTCACAAGGAAATGAGTTTTAGAACATTTTAGTGAGGAAAAAAAAAAGAAAAAAAAAAATCTACATTTTATTCTCCGATTTCCAGATGAATTTTTGTGCTGTTTTAGTTATGCTCACATACGTGGAAAAATGCAAATTAAAAAAGAGATTACTTAAATAAATATTTCCCATTTGATTCAGTAATATCTAAATTATACTCTCTATAGCTAAGAATATGTTCACCTGTCCTTTTAACAGCTTGTAGCTTACATAAACTTTCTGTGACTTTTCTGAAAGCTGCGTTTCACCCGTTTTTTAAAAACCTTGGGCTTCCTGATAAAGTTGATGGGAGTTAACTCTGCAAAGGAGATCATAGTTCTACCCCATTAGCATCACCAAATGTCACCTTCAATTGCATACATATTGCTAGCCCTGCACTTCATAACGATAATGAGACAGCAGTTATGTAAATACTGAATAAGTGCCCTGAGCAATTTGTCCACAACCTGGCAATACACAGCTTGTCTGACTTGAAAAGCAGGTAGGCAGGGCCAGCCGAGCATCCCCTCCTGCGCAGCGCCAGGTGAGACTGCACAGCCCAGAAAGCAGCTTCATCCACCTTCTGGTGCAGTGTTACAGCAGCCAGCAAACAAACTCTGAATTCTCACACCACCTAGCTGAAGACTGGATGCTCAGTGCCTAAAATCTGTTTACAGAGCAGCATAAGTTACCCCATAAAGGTAGAAGATATCTAAATCTCTGTATAAGTAACCACACTTTAATCGATTAAAAAAAATTACGTGCTAGATCATAACAGAAGACACAGAGAGGCAGGAGAAGGCAGTGAAAATCTTGAACAAAAGGATTTATGTACTCTGAGCATAAAAATGGTATTTTACAGAAGGTGAAGATTGCTCTGCATGACTTGATGATTTCTCCATGGGGGCCAAATCCTTTCCCCTGTAAATGTGCCCATTTCAGGGCAGTCTTGCAGAGGAAGATGGTCTAAAGCTGCCACATGCAACTCAGTGGATTTGTTCAAATCACGTAACCTCCATTTACTGAGGAAGCTTCTGCAATACATAAAACAGCATTTGTGCTGTCATGCACATTTTGAGCCAATATTTTGATAGCAAATATGATACCTCAAATAACAATACAGCTGCAATAAACGTCTAACAGGACAGTAATCAATAATCCTGTAATATTCAGCAATGGATTCAGCACACGCTCTTCTATATGGGTTAACTTTTTAAGCTAGATAATGTGAAGTGTTACAACACTTGTCAGCGAACACAGCTGAGGAAAACAACACAAGGACTAATATTCTTATTTATGAAGAAGGTAAACTTCCACTGTTCTTTATGAGATTATAGAAAAACATTAAATATTTCCCCCTTTTTTTAGAGTAACATGGTTGCTGGAGAAAACAAATTTCTTCAAAAATTCAGGAAATTACTCTGATTTCTTTACTGCAGAAATAATTAGATGTGAAAAAAGATGTGTTTATGGAAAACATAACTATCTAGAAAAAGTTCTGCAGCACAAATCTGAACATTGCTTTACATACAATTTATCATGTTATGTAAACGTGCAGTTGAAAATGTAAATAATAGTCATATTTCATCATATATTGAAATCTAAGTATTATTTTACTGGATTTAAACAACATGTCTTCACCTAATATAATGACATAACTAGATGCATAATAGTATGTGTCCCACCAGTGATTTGTTGAAGGCTAAAACCTTTCCAAGAATGAAGGGATACAATGACGCAGTAATAAGATTAATAAGTTCTATAATTTACAGGATGTCCTCAGAACATCATCATGTTGAACAGCTCCCAAAGAAGCATCATCAGTGAGTTCACCTAAATTAATGCTGTACCTCCACAAAAGCCTCCTGCTGTGATTTCTTCTTCAAAAGCATCAGAGAATCCTCTTCCTGCATTTAATTTTGATAGCCGACCATCAATAAACTGAAAAAAAAAGGTCACACTTTGTTGGCCCCTCTATTGCTAAACAGTGTTACAGTTTTCCATGTGTACATTATATAATGGAATATGGATATTCAAGACAACATATGGCTTATGGATTACATATTGCTTTTAGACAGATTTTGCAAGAGCGGTTGCAACTATGAGCAGCAGCAATATTGGAGTATTTTGTATGTATCAAGTAAATTATATACCTTATGCAAAATTTACAAACAGATTTGGAAAATGTTATAGTCAGTGAAATTTCACATAATTTTGTTCACAAATATTTTAAATGGCTTTCAAGCTTTTCTTTGCTTTTCTAATGGCATGAAAATACATAATTTCCTTACAAATGGTAACTTCGATTTGCAGTCATAATCAAATAAAGATCATTGAGACACTTCCTGATGTTCTGTCTTGAAATCCTGAGTTTACTTCACATCATCAACAACAGAACACAAACAAACCTCCCCGTGGTATCCCTTTCTGGGTATGAACCAAGGCAGAACTTGTGCATAGAAAGTACCTTTAGAACAACTGGAAATACTTTACCACATTCAGTTCAAAGAAAAGACAGTCTATGATGTCTGCTTGAAAGCCACTGAAAGTGTACATGTTTTACGTGACTCTGTAAGGACAGTGTGCGGAAGGGAAATTGTAGCAAACCCATCCACACAGAAACAACAGAGGGAAGCTGCGGGTTGTTGGTGGTGGCAGGCTGGATTTGACTGGCAGCATGCACACTGCTTTGAAGGACATGTCATTCAAATGCATGGGAGCGTGATGGGTGAAGTCCCCAAATAAAGTGAGGTACAATGCCAAGGCAGACCCCCCAAGAGCGTCTTGACCTGACTGAGCACAGCTCAGGGTTGACACCACTTTATTTTCAAGTTCCAACATGTTTGCCCTTTCCTTTTCTTGACCACTAACGTTAGTTGCAGCTACAGATGGACATTACAATAGCTATCCTTGTGCAGGGTTACAGCAGCACAAGCACATGGATTTGCATCCACATATAAGTGCATATAGAAATACTGAAATGATCCAAACATATAAAAAAATATTGGCGACAATTAATGATTAAACCTTTCAGAAGGAATGAATACATTCCTTTCAAGAATTAATAGGCTTCAAAGAAGTACAATGAACACATTCTTAAAGGTCTAAGAAGCAATCCCTCCCTTTCTGTTTTGAAGAAGCTAACTCAAGTCGGAGAGATAAAGTGAGAAAGCACTTTTCCAATTATACACAGTTCATCTTCTAACAAGAATTATGAGTCACTGGTACTAAACAGCACATAGGAACTAACCAAGATTAATTATTTGGCTATATCATATTTTACCACAGATTATCCAAACAGTGTCAGTGACAATCTGATGCTTGTCAATGAACAGACTAGTGACATGAAACAAATTATTTTCTCAAAGTACAAGAATTCTGGCAGCAAGAATAAGGCAAGCAGAAGGATAACCAATTCTTTTTCTTTCTTGCCTAAATTCCTTCTTATTTTTTCATTTTACTTCAAGTTGGCTGTTTTCCAAATAGGCTGGTTCATGGTCAGACCACTATGGGATCACTGGATTATTTCACAGTAAGAAAAAGAGATAAGAGCATCTTTAGCTACTGCTATTGAACCACGCCCCCCCCCCCTGCCCCCACACACACACACAACATCCCCCTCCTATCGCCAGCCTTTGAACTGTAAGACATTATCTCTTTACGGAAAGTTATGAATTCATTCCATACTATAAACTAACGTAAGATTTATAGACATACTCATCATTTGGTAAAATCCTATCAACAGAAGGCTGAGACACTGATTGAATTTTAGTTTATAGAGGACCATTCCAACTGAGTATTTAATGTAAATACTGACAAACAGAACTGCTAGCAAAAAGATATTGGAGACATTATTTAAAGGAAATGATATGAGGTAGTAGAGGCAGTAGCAGTTATTACTTTTGAGCAATTTACTGTTAATGGATGCACTTCAATTACTACGTGAAAAGAATAGCACGTGGAATCACACATAGACTTCATGGTTTTCTCCTCCCATTTTTCAAACCCACACTCTCTTAAAAAGTCTCGGTCTGCTATTTCAAGAAATGCACTCACTTTGAGATCCAGAGAGCCCCTGGCTGACTACTGCTTTCAATGAAAAACTAGTAATTCCAGTGCTAGTCTTGGATTTTAAGCTGACTAAAACCAGAACTACCACAATCCTTACATAATTTTGAATTCTAAAACCAAACTATAGACTATATCCACTTCAGAAGATCTTGTTGCACAGGTGATAAAAGGTTGGTTGTGGGAGAGGAGAGATGATGTTTGTGAGCTAAATCCAATCATATATTTAGGCAGGAGTAAAAATTCCAAGTTAATTCACCCATTATTAAAAATAAAAAGTTAACAGAAGCAAAGAAAACATCATAAATGTGATTTCTACACAATAACAGCTCAAGAGGTTGTAATAAGAGAGCTCAACTCATACAGCTTGTAAATGAAATCTGAAATTACCAGTAATTTTCAAAGACTTATGATTTTTCAAGTCCTAATCCTGCATTCATCATTCAGTTAGCACTTTCCACCATTTTAGGAACAAATCCCAATAAATGTTGCCAATTACATTACTTATAAAACTACATTATTTAATGAGATGGTCTAGCATTAGGCTTCATGTTCGTTCTAAGAGTGAATTAATATTTTCCCTGGCCGCTCATCAGAACTATTTGACGTGTAAGATGCAACTATTAATTGCTTCTGTTTGCAGCTTGAAATGAAGACTAGCTACGTTCCATGTTACCCTAAATAAAGGGGGGGTCTTTCTAAGACTCAGAAAAAGCTAACAAATAAATTGCGTATATAATGGTACAAATACAAAAGATGTGGGAAAAAAAAAGAGAGAGAAAAGAAGTAATATAAGTATACAGATTAAGAGATCAAACATTTAAGTCGAAGAAAAATGGTCATATACAGAATAATCAAGAAATAAGAATATTTAATATGTAAATAACAGTAATTTAGTTTTAAATATTTTTAAAAATATTATTAAATATCCTAAATATTTAAGAATAATGATAACTGGAGTTTTTAAAATTAAATCTATTCAGGGCAGAAGACAGCTTGAGAAAATTAAAGCCAACAAATTGCAGGAAATTGAATTTCACACGTCACTGTGATTGTGATCAGGGCATTTACCACGAATAACTCATAAGAATTCCTTGAAAATGTATCTTTTGCATAAAGACTTGGTGTGTTCTGCTTCAGAGAAATATAAACAGTCCTTTCAGCTTCCAAAAAAGTGAAGTCATCAACCTGATTTAAAAGACATCTCCATAATTTATAAGACCAAGAGAATGGTTTGAGGCTAAAAGATAATCTAGGCACAGTCCTTGCCAAAAATATCCTGTCTCAGTTTTCAGTTAAGACGATGACGCTGGAGGGAATAAAAATGAAAATGAGATACAGAAATGGACATTATAATACCTGAGGAATGAAACTTAAGGAAAAAAAACCCCCTAGATTCACTTCTGTTACATGTTTCTAAGGAAACCAGCACATATATCTAGAAGCACAAAAAAATGTATGACTCTACCAAGGTAAAGGAGCACAGTTGAAGTGAATTATAACAGTACTACTACTTAAAAACCAAAGGTGGTAATAAGTACTGGTCTGTCAGTTTGTCTTTAACAATTTGATGAGGATTACAAATAGATTTTGGGGGGGGAAATGGTAAATGAGTAAACAGAAAGATATATCAAAACAGTGGTTCTCACAGTGTCTTTGACAATTAATTTTCCAGTTAAAGAAATGTAATTTATTTATACCACAGAAAAGCCTCTTGTATGTGCCTCAAATACTAGTTCAGATGAAACAAAAGCAGAGTACATGAGCAATATACTGAACTTTAGGTTAGACCAGGACTGGCCCAGGAAAGAGCAGACAGCTTGTAATGAAAGGAAAATGTCACCCGTCATGGTATTTAAGGATGTGTTGGGATTGACCTTGTTTACATGTTAGTTAATGATTTTTTACAAAAGATTGGCATGTGCCAATACATTTGGGGATATTATTAATAAGAAGCACATCAAAATTAATAGGAAGCACATCAAAATGCAATACAAAATAAAAACAGACGATGTTGAACATGAAAATAATCTGAATGAGAGTAACACAAAGACTCAATTCCACAATTTATTCCAACAATGATTTCCTGGTAATTTGGTGAAAAGATACTACAGCTTCCTTCCAAAATTAAAAGAGTGGCTAAATAAGAGGAATGAACATGTTTTAATGTAGGAGAAAGGGGGAAAAGACTAGAAACTTACAAAGAAAAGTGGACAGAGGAAAGATTTTATAAAATGGCACAAATATAGCTTGCTTGTCAGTCACAGCAAAAAAAGGTTCATTTAAAGTACCCATTTTCTGCTTCCTCTAGGTTTAAGGCTGCTTCTAAGAACTATTTTCTACTCAACAGATTTCCCAAACAGAATAAAATATAGTTTAGGCTTTTTGAACACAAACAACTTTGAAAACAGCCCATTTGTCAGTGGCAAGAACTGGAGAAGATGCAGCTGGGCTAAGGATTAGCTGAAAAAGTGGGAGTAACCTTCGCAACAGAAAGTAGAGGAATGAAAAAGAATTATTACTATTACTAGTAAACCACACACATCATCAAAATTGTTACTATTTCCTAATCCTCTAAAATATATTATTTCCTTTAGTTGAAATAAAATTAAAACAAGCTATAAACAAACTGTAAACTGATTCTGTTTAATTGAACACATATTAAAATGTAATGGGTAAGCACAGAGCCACATGGACAAGCCCATTCATTTCAGTGGAGTTAAACCTTTTTCTTACAGCTCAAGGTCTTGCTTTAGCAGTAGAAGTATGACAACTTGGAAACATTGCTTGTAGGCAGCTTTCTATTAAGAAAGTTTTATGCTAGCTTATTACATTGAGGTACAGAAAACATAAGCAATACTGTTTACTCCGTTACCTCTTTCAATTTCAATCATACGTGCTTCAAAAGGTTTTAGATTTCTTCTTTATTATTTTGTATTTTTATTGACATTTTGTTATTGTATAAAATAAAACACGGTAAAACTAAATTATGCCAACTCTATGACCAGTATTTCCTTATTTTTTTACAATTAAGAGAAACAGTTTCACAGGACTTCTACAAACTATCATCCTTGCATAAATCTTCACTTTAGACACTAGCCTCTGATTAACACCAAATGTTTTTTGAAAAGCAGAAGATACTACATATAATGAATTTTCCTTATCTATCATAGTAGTATATCTTCAAAGAAGTCCAGCAGATTATTTAAACATGAACTCCCATGTCTCAATCATTCTAGGTATTTGCAGGCAAATGTATACTTCTATGAGTCTTCTCGTTTCATTCAGATTTTCCTAAAAATCTAGTTATAAGTTTCTTAACATCCTTTTGATGCAATGGAGTCATGTTACAAAAAGGGGGAAAAAAGAGAGTTACAGAATAAAAGTAAAGAAAAAAGTTCATTTCAAAGACTGTAATAAAACTATGACCGAGCTGTGCCAGATATTCAACAATTTGTTCTCTGTTAGTTCAAAATCTGTACTATCAGCTAGAAAATTCATCAGGCCACCCCCATGGCTTGGGTTTGTAACATTCTCTGTGCGCATACTTCAAAACGTCTAGCAGTGAAAACTGCAATTACAGTACAAATCCAATCTTTAAAGAAAACTATGTTGTTTAGGTTCTTTGGTCATGAGCCAAGAGAGTTGAAAATGAAGTTAAACCATCAAGCTGGGAGATGCATGGCTCTTCTTGTTTGGATGAGATGCTGACTGGCTCTGAAGAGATGCTGCACTGGCTCTGCAGCCTGGGGTTATTTTTTTGTTGAGCTTCCCCCCTGCTTTTTCACTATAACTGAAGAATTTAAAGTGCAACAAAACTGGGATAACTGTATCCAAAGTATGTGTACTCATATTTTATCCCAGAGTTTCATAAACTGACAGAAAGGAAAACGTATTTAAATATAGGTATGTTTAGAAGAAAATCATTAAACATGGGTTATATACCAACTCATACCTGTTTAAACAGTTGAAGATTAACAGCAGTTTCCAGGAACTGCTTAGTAGTACTGGAACGATGCTTCACAAAACTACTCTCACAGAAAGTTATAGGCTCTCCCTAAAAAATTTAAACAGAAAAGGTTAGATGATAACCAGTGTATAAAAAATATGTTGATTTATTTAAAATTCCTCATTATAAATTTATTTCTTAACAGTCAGTACATACAAATATTCCCTTTGAAGCAATCTTGATAAACATGCATCCAATTAAAGAGACATAGACCACAACAAAAAGAGCCCCAAATCTTCACACAACATTTAAATAATTCTCAAAATACATGTTGCAATTGAACCCCTGTTTTATGAAGTCAGTCCACAAAATATATGTTGCAAGGAAAATATAAGTGGTTCACGTTACTTTTATAGCATCCTTCAAGAAAAATGTCACAGAAGTGGTTCAAATTTTCAGGAAGAGCAGGTACACTGATTCAAATAATTCAACACACATTATTGTTCAGCATTACTCTGATTCTCTGACATGCTAAGCCAGCAATACAAGCAAAGTGAAACTCTCAGTCCAAAAACGTATACCTGCGTCAAATTATTTTTATATTTATTATACCAAAACATGAGAAGATTGATAAATATACTGCTGACTTAATAGGTAATTATTGAAATCCGTGTCTATTTTATTTTTACACAAAATAAAAGCTCCAAAGTTTTAGGAATATTTTTATGGAGAAAGTCTGAATAGATGAGATTAATGTTCAATACAATAAAACGTATTTACCCAACATGGAAAAAAAATGTATAGCCTATAGTTACCAGAAACCCTATACAAAACCACTTTGATGATGAAAGAAGATAAAGTAGTATTCAATGAAAACAAAGTGTTAGTTGAAAAAATTATTACTGAAAACTGCGCTAATTTAAACCCAAAAGATACTAAATAAGATTCTTTATAAACCATGAAATGAACTCCTTTGTTATTCCTTAATTTCATTTAAAATTTGCTGTCTTCAGTGTGCATAGAGCACTGGATGTTTCTGATGAGCATTCCCTCTAATTCTGTTATTCTTGTCAATACTTTGTAATAATTACTTGAAGTTGTTTGACTTAACTGGTAAGTAATAGGTACATTACAAAGCTTGTGTAGTGACCAAGGTACCTGAACTGATTTCACACTAAAGCCAAAAGGCCTCTCACCCAAGCTTACATGACCAAACTAACTACTGGGTTACAAACCAACTGCCTAAGGTCTCAAAGACAGAAAATTTGGAATCCAGCAAAATGCCACATCAAAATCTACCACAGAATATTTTACTACCCAAAAGCTACACATACAGTGCAGTCCCACAGCAGAATAAAAGACACCTCAGCCATTCAAAAGAAAAATGATGAGAGACGGCTGCTACACTGCTCTTCACAACAGCTCCAACTGCTAGCCACTTTCAAGACAAATTTATTCATGCCCCTGCCAACCACAGGTTTCTGCTCCCAGCCTTGTTTAATTTAACCACAAACACTACTTCCTGCATTTCCCTATCGTACCTAATTCCCTTTTGTACCCACTTGCCTTTCGTACCCCTGGCTGTGCAGTTATGTGCTTCCAGAATATCACAAAGTGTATGTGCATAGCTGAGTGTGGTGAAGTGGCTCTAAATCATTTTCCACTGCTCTTTACACCTTGCACTTTGTTTTCAAATTGCTCAAGCATGATGCAGGGAAATGTAGTAAAAACACTGTAATGCTATTTTAAAATCATATTCTTATAGCATCAAAAGCTTCCCTCTTTTGAAGTCTCCCTTTTAGGAGTTCGAACCCTACTCAGCAAAGTGCTTAAGTTCATGTTTAACTTGGTTTTAAGTTTTACATCCTTCTTAAGGAGCCTCTGATTTTAGAAAAGAAACCTCACTGGAAGAACTAGAAGCTATACATTTATCGAACACAAATCTCCATTCACAGAGTAGCTGGAATGCTGTGATGTGCAAACGCATCTCAGTACAGCAGGTAGCACAGTGTCAATCACATCTCCAGGAGGAGCATCTAAGTCACCCCACCTGCTACCTATCCCAATACAACTGGTAGGCACGATGCACACGCAGGACATGCTGGATCTGTCACACAGCTTGGATTGTTTGCGGTACTTCAAATAGCACTGCCTTCCTGACCCACTTTGCATTAGCTATTCTTGAGCTCCTAAAGACTCTTGTCTTTAGAAGATGACCCCAAGCTACTTAGCAAATTTGTAGTGCATCAAAACAAATGGAATCGTCTCCATGAGACATGGTGGTACAAGACACAGTGTTCCTCAGGGCAGACTCTCTTCTCAGTTCTGTCGTTCTTCCAAAAAATCTAAAGGCAGCAGACTCTAACAACTCCTTATTTATATATTTATATTTTGTTGTTGTTACACAATGATTTATGGAAATACGAAGTCTTTGTGGGAGTGCAGAACTGCCTAGATGATAGCTCAAGACATACTATGAAACATAGAATTTAGAAACAGAGAGAAAATCATATTTTCCAAATACACTATTCAGAAAAAATATAACCTAAGCTACACCTCCACTGCCACTTTCCCAATTGTCTTCTATAAGATGAAAGAGAAAGGGAGAGGTTATCTCCCAGCAGCAGAGAAGGCAGGCGTGCTTGCTCTCCCTCCACATCAGCCTGGGAAGAATTTTATTTGATGGCACTTCTCCGGCCTGAGCTGTGGAACAGAACACCAGGAAATAGTGGTTCAACACACAGCTGTAGTGCCTGGCTGTAATATTTTCCCAAATACTTTCTCTTAATCACCGGATACTTCAGATACTTGCTAAGCACTCATGCATTGGTGAGTCTGCTCCCTTATCAGTACAGTTCAGAGACAGCATAACCAAAGCTATTCCTTAGCTGAAAATTTATTTAGAAAGAGTTCACATCCAAAAGTTATCTACGTTATTTGAACCTACTGATAGCAAGGTTGCTTTAAAAAATTTGAGTAGGTTTAAAGCTCCTACCTGTTCGGCACATGAAATGAGAAAATCTTTTGAAACCTGTGGAAATTCCACATTGAAGTTTTCTCAGTGTATCTGCTGTAACTTTAGTGAAACTGCATTAAATAATACAATTAACTCCTAGCTTCTTTTATTTGTTCAAGGCTCTGAACAAGAAAATGGTTTTCCAAATACAACTTTTACAAATCTTCGAGATTACTACTGTAAACACAAAGTCTTTTGAAGTGCTATTTAAAAAATAAGTTATTGAATCAATATAAATAGCTCTAAAAGTTTTCATACACAAAGCTTATAACATTCTCATCTCTGCAAATACAACTGGGTACCTTTAGAAACTGAATTTTGGAGGAATGCTGCACTGATATTTAACTACTAGACCATCAAATGGCCCTTGTTGTATTGATCTACAATGTACTTTCAAAACAAGTTCAATCAAAACCCAGTGGGGACCCTATACTGAAAAGTAGACAGCTAATACTCAGACCAAACAATCTCTGCCCAAACAAGATAACTGTCCTTTTAACAACAGTTGCTATAGAATTTTCTTCCCCTTTCATAGCTTGCCACACACAGCGGGAATTTCTTACTCTAAGCTACATTCACATTTTAAGCAAGCTATTTATACAGACCTCAATGGAATGTGAAGACAGTGAGCTAAAACAGCATGATCATTTTAAAGGAAAAAATATCTAGATTAGAAAGCACGTGTGTGCTTTCTAAATCTAGTGATATTTAACTTGAACACAAAGTACAAACCTTTTAATTCTTTAATTCAGAAAATATTCATACCGCTCTAGATAAGATGACTCTTTGTACTATTCCTATAATTAATACTGTTTCATATGGTAACTCTCACTTATCAGATGAAGAGTATAAAGTAGGTAGGTACGGCCATAGCTTGTTTGGTTTTGTAAAATACATATATAGAAAACAAAAACAAAAGAAAAGAAAAACACACACACATTTTTAAACACCATTTTGGTTTTGATATTAAAATTCTCTTTTTAAAATCAAGGAAGCACAAAGCCGAAATTTCATCTGCTGTCACAACATTCAGAGATAAAGGCCAGGGGACAACAGAGTATGACCTATAATTCTACTAGGAAGGTACCATTTAAAATTACAAAAAAATTTCTGCATATTTTGCAAATTTCTTGCACTCTACCCAAAAAAAGATTCAGATGTGCTAATATTTCCTATAGTTATAATTAAACCCTACAACAGCTCCTACTAATACAATATCTATTTTCAATCAAGGACTAACTATGGTCCCTAAGACAAACTAAACAATATAGTTTTCAAAATGTAAAATAAAATTCTCATGGAAGTCACAATGAATAGTCATAACAGATATTACAAGGGCTGGTTCTGGATTTAAACACAAACTATGTTCTGGCATTTCATTACTCTGTTTCTGTACCCTGCTGTACTTTTAATGCCTAACTCTTGGGGGAAAGGTGAACAAGTCAATGCCCATTTCAAGAGATACTTGTCCTCAACAGGTTTCATTTTGAAACTCAACTATAAGCAATCATTACTTATTCATTCTTAAGTAATTCATGTGCATTCTGAATCTTAACATCTCTTCTTTTTCCTAATGTAACATTTAATTGTATTAATTTGATTTATGGCATATTGTTGGAGAGACGATGTCTCTACTTAAAATAGTGTCAATATTGGCCCAAAGCACTCCAGTTAGCATTCAATTAAAGCGAGGTCTGACAGGTCGGGCTATCTTCAAGCTGGGAGTTATCTCGGCACCCCTGGCGTGGTGATGAGACCATGAACTCCTACTGCTGAGCATTCCGGAGCAAGCCATTAGCCTTTGCTCTTCATTGCTTAATTTCTGATGAGTGATGTTACAACCATCATAACTTAAAACAAAGCTATCCCCAGTTTACTTCGTTTGTTTTAACATCAAGAGCTTTGAGGACTTATTCCCCAAATAGGTGATTTTTCTTAATGACTTCACCTTTTGTTAGCTAATTTGTGAATAAAAGCCAGTTTCTCAAAGGTAGAAAATTAGTTACTGTTGCTTATATTCCATAATCTTTTACGAGATGTATCATGAAATAATAAGTTTTATTTATTTTACATACCTTTGAAATATGTTTATCTTGCCATGACAAATTACCTTTTTGTAAAAATAAGAAAAATAGAAATATCAGACCTGAATTCCCTCCTGCTTAGGAGCAAACAACTTTTCTGCTTTGCTTCTTTTCCTGATGATGTTAAAATTAATGTCTATCTTGGTGAATAGTTTTATATCCATTATTTTCCTGCTCCTTCCTCATTCTCTTAGCTACTTCTCTCTCTCTACACATAGACTGGGTATATTACCTGTTTCAAAATTCTTTACATCATATATAGTGTTTTATTTACTGACCACACTGTATATGATCAATCAAAAACAATTACTAGTCTTTGCTTTCATCTGCAAGGTTTACACAAGTACCCGTGTAAGGTCCATTTTCTCCAGCCACCACAGAGCTGTTAAAATGTTTGACTGGCGTGGCTTTTGCCTGATATAAGGAGGGATGCCTAAAAATTGCCCATGAAAATGTGTAAAGCAGCGAAAAAAACCCCACAACCTTGCACATACATTGATTGACAAAATGGCAGAAATTGCAGAACTGTAATCTCTGTATCTAACTCCCACTTACACACACAATTCTGAAACATGGAACATGCTATATTATTACAAGAGAAACTCCCAAATGCTGGACTACCTAAAGAAAATAGGAGCAATGGAACATTCAAGGCTAAGTTGTGACCACCCAACATAAGCATAATTGAGTACGTATATGCATTTACATGAAGTAAGAAGGTCCTATCTCACAACACTCTGATCACTGCAATGCCTCAGCAGATTTAGACTCTTGTGATCAAAACTGTGATCCCTGATGTTGCAGATTCCTCAAAGGCTCACGCTGAGCTGCTGGCTGGGTGCACACAACCACGCACAGACCACTTGCCTTTCTGTACTGCAGAGCTCCCCATTAAAAAATGGTTTGAGTGGCTGCATTGCCACTCCTGCAGATGCTCCGAAGTCCATGCACGTTCCCCTGGCAAAGCATCTCACCCACTGTCTCAAAATGGACTGCAGTCTTCCACGTGAATGAGATCATATACAAAAATACTATAATTCATCATTCCATCTATGAGATTTTGTTCTAGATTATTTTTCAGTCATTTATCAAATGATAGTGCAACAATTTTTTCCATCATCCCCCCCTACCATGCACAAACCGTATTCCTTCTCGATTCAACTAAAGCAGAAAATGCACTCCAGCTAGTCACAAGTATTCAGGACTCAACACCAAACTAAAACTAAATCACAAAAAAGCCAGAAATGCACACTGTGTGGAAGGCAGGACCTCGGCACCAACTGCACTGTTTTGCTCTACCGATCCGCTGCTATTGTGCAGTATTTGCTAATGTCAAGTATAGAACATTACAATAATACTTTCGGAAGTTATATCAATTTGATCAATATCTTTAATTCAGTATCATGATTAGATCAGAAAAACACCAACTATTTCCACTTCTCTTGTAAACTTCCACTGAATTAAGTTTGTTATTATCATTTATTACACAAAAAAGTATTATCACCTTTATCTATTACATGTCATATTTCCTGTCTGTATTAGAGTAGTCAAATTTTCCATATGGTCTTTTGGAGTCCCATGAACTCCTTTGAAGAACCCTGAAGCTTCCCATTTTCCCTTTCACCAATCACTTTTTTTCAATAATTGCTAGACGTTTGTTCAAGACATATTGCTATACTGAGGAGAATCTGTCCTGCGCTGAAAACAAACAGTTGCACAGAATGAGTGTTCAGTGTGATGAACAGCGTTTGGAGTGAAGAGAAGTGTTGGATGAGTACAGACACTATTAAAGCTGTTCTTTACTCAAAGTGAATATTAATGACAGTTGTTTCATGTTTCAAGTTAAAATCACACAGAACACACTGCTGCAAGGAAAACAGTTCACTTAAACATATTTTTCATCTTACAAGCAATCGATAACTACTCAAATATATTATTTTATTTTTCATCAGGATGTTAGTGATCCTAAAAATGGTACCCCAAAACCTCTGAGTTCTTGATTCTAAAAATACAGCAAGCTTATTTATAGTAAAAGTATTTCAAATCTATATATAAAATCTACATATAAAATATTCCTATTTAAGTATACCCCATAAGTTTTGAGACTCCTGACAAATTATCCTAATACAGTCAAATGTCACTTGAGTTTCTGAACTTCTCAATTCACAATGCATTAATCTGAGCTCAAAAGGCACATGTAAAATGAACTGAACAATCATAGGGCAACTCCTCTTAGTTTCTACTAAACCAGAGCAAATTCAGCTAATAAATTTTTCTATCACAACAAAAATTAAATATTAAATTAGTTAACACTATCTGAATACAGCTCAAAATAACAGTTACACTTATTTTTTTGGCTGTGTTGATTGCACAGAAGATATTTATGGAACCATTGTGGCCTGATCGCTTTTTATTAAAGATACATTATTTCAGAATATCTTAACAGGCAGAAGTCCGCTGGCAAATACCAGTGTATCTTGGATTGGCATCAACTTGTCCAAAAACAATTTGTATGGGGAGGGGGAAGGGGGGAAGAGTACTACTTCCAATACGGTGCAAATGTAGATATCTCAGATATGCCAAGAGATAAACTGAAATAAAATGGAAATCACTTAAAGGGAGAGCTCATTTCAAAAGAGATGCTAACTAGAACGCTAAAGAACTTGCACATTCAATTCAAACAAAGGACTGACCGGAGCTTATTTCTGGTCAGAACAGAGGGTAAGTACATCAACCAGAATGGCATCATTCTGCCTGCGTGTGTCAAATGTAGATTGAGACACAGCTCATACTGCAAGCTGCCAGCGTTGACATGGACCAGTGTCCTCACCTTTAGACTATGGGACAAATTACATAACACCTCCTGAACCGATGTCAGGTAATGCCACGATGGAATAAGCAATAACTGTTTGTTTTAATTAAACTAACATTGTGTTGAACTCTAGCAATTTTGAAAACAGGTACAGTCATTTCAGTATGGTAGACAAACTGGCTTTCCATATAATAAGAAAACTATAATGACTGCTAAAGGCAAATACTTGAACTAAACCCTAAAACATCATTTCTGCATGAGTTACTTTTCATCTCGATAAGAACAGCCCTCGGTGGCAAAGACAGCTGGTGTGTGAAACATGGCAAAATGACTACCTGTAAGAGAACCACACCACACTGTATTTTAATGTTTCCTCCAGGAAAAGACCTCATCTGGAATTAATAACCATCCTACCCATTTCCATCAAGGAATACCATGTAGTTCCTCACACAACAACAGAATACACCTCCTTCCTTGCCCCCCTGACAAACATCAACCCATGCACCCACACACCAACCAGTTTTACAGACTTGAAGCCTCAAGCAAGGAGGATTTTCTCCTTATCAAATCTCAATATTTATCTGAATTCATCAGAACACCAAACATCATATCCTCAGAATCTGATTCAGCCAATGTCATCTCAGTGCATTTTATCAAATGGAACTACTATCAGCAGTTTGCAAATATCATAGGAAAAGAATCTAGACTGACAGATGAAATGAATCTGTAGGTTGCTTCTGATAGATTATTTTATGTCCAATAGGCTCAATATGTGCCACCCTTATAAACCAGAAAAGATGAAAGCCCATAACACATTTATCTACTGAATATAAGCAAAATGCCAGAAATACAAATTCTGAAGTTCTGAGGGGATGAAATACGTTTTCATTTCTCCTAACTTTTCAGTGGCATCAAGATAAGTGTATAACAGAAGAGATGCATGTTTGAGTCACATCTGGCTTCTGCTACGCAACAAGCTTCTGGCCATAAACACAACAGTCTCTAGACCAGTACAGTGAAAAATGATGGAGTCTGAAAGGCATAACCTCTTCAGGTCAGCTATGTGTAAGTCGTTTCATTAACACAATCTGTTTCTACACTAAATAAATCATAAAAATGATACAAATAAGAAAACAGTTGACTTTGGATGAGTATTTATTTTTCAGTAAAACTCACCATCAGGAGGTGGTAGTGTTTTCTAAACTGCCAGTGTATCCTTAGCATAGACTAAGATTTGAAACTTCTAATTTTTCTAATGTTTCAGACTGGAATAAAACATTTCATGTTCTTGCAAAGAATGAGACCGTGTTCTTATAAATTGAGGAAACAAAGAAGAAGCAGCCTTACTGGTTTGTATCTTAGTGCATCTCTGTAGGATCCAAACAGTGCTGCCTGTGCCCGAAGAAAGGCCTTGGCTACTCCATCACCCGTAGCTGTAGACTGCTTTTTCAGTTTATTTTTCAAGGCCGAGACCTGCACGACAGAGTGGAACAGTTAAATTAACACCTCAGAAATTGGTACAGCGAGGTATGAACCCAATCAGCAGGCAAACCGTGGTGTCTACAGGTCAGCCAAAAATTCATCCTCCTCCTTGATAGCTTATCTTTTTAACTGCAAAGAGCACCTGCTGGTCTGTTAATTGAAATGAAAGCAGGGGATGATGGTAGAGTGCTAATGCAAATTGGTTTATGCTCTCTTTTTTTCCCAAGGCCTCTTGACATAAATAAGCTTAATTATTTTACAGTAAAATGCATGTGAGCCACTTTTCTGCAGATTTTTTCCCCTCAATCATAACATGTGCTTACTTGTTCTGAAAGAAGACAGATACTTTTTATTTATGCTATGAAGGCTTATTTTTAAGGAGTCTTAATCATCGCTTACTATTCAGTTTTAAGGATTTTATTTTTAAGTTAAAGTTAAATTACTATCTTATATCATTTCTCATGCTACCGATGTCAAATAGCGGAGAAAGGTTTGTGTAAATTCAGTGCTGCATTGCCTTTAGAATTGTCCTTCAAGATAAAACACGTGAAAGGGCAAAAAGTAAAAACAACACTTATGAGACACCTGTAGTTAAAAATATATCAATAAAAGACCATTCCTACTTTAGTGTTTGAAATTTTTTAAGGTGGTCTGTCCTTTTTTACTTGGCAAATGGCAATCACTAATTATATTGGGGTGGGGAGGGGTGGGAAGAGAAATTTTAATTTAGATGAATCTTGCTTGGAGATACTTTGGAGAAAAATCAGATAATTCTGGAATTATTCCAATATTCTTTAAAGATACTTGGAATCACACCCAGTTATAGTCTATGCTCTCCTAATTTTCATCATGAGGGACATCTGGAGAAGTCAAACTCCAGTTACACTGAATACATGCTTATACACCCCTTTGTATTGCAGTGTACCCAATAAAGAAATATTGAAGTTGCTAAATACTATACAAAGTTAACACTCAGAGTTACTCTTTAAACATAACATTATAAACACCAACTATTACCAAACCAGCTTTCATTCCTTTAGAAATACACACAAGAATGAGAATTTTCTTGTGTTTTTTTATGCAAGCAGTCCTGACTGCTCTTGTAGATGATGATTCTAATTGAAGTGTCAACCTAATTAACAACTAAACTTTGAATAATGCTAATGAGAACTGAACATGGCATCAGAGAAAAGACCAGCTCTACAGGTGATAAACCTTCACAGTAGTGACATTTTCCAGTGTAAAGTCACAGTTACTGTGATCTGATCAAAGAGAGAGACCCCCATTGGGTCCAATTATAACTATAGTTTTGAAAAAAAAATTATTGAGTTATGATGTTCATAATCTATGCAGAAAGGCCTTTACAGTATAGGTCTTTTCCCCATAGCTGTGATCTTTTCAATTTATATCCAAGCTCCATAGATCTAGATAAAAGTTTAGAGCCTGATTC
The DNA here is from genome assembly GCF_963082525.1 of Nesoenas mayeri. NCBI lineage: Eukaryota > Metazoa > Chordata > Aves > Columbiformes > Columbidae > Nesoenas > Nesoenas mayeri. Next base: position 17,626,643 of record NC_137554.1, on the reverse strand, counting down.
ATTTAGCCCATGGAAAGCATACACCAAGGCTCATTTAGGTTTTTTCCTTATACCTCAAAAGAAAAAGAAAAGCACAAGTCTGAGTACAAAAAACAGTTAAGCAGTTCAAGGTTGAAAAAATAAATTCATGTCTTGGTCTTGGTGGGTTTTTTGGTTGGTTTCTGGTGGTGTTCTTTGTTTGTTTGCACTTTTTTTGTTGTTTTGTTCTGTACTGTACGAAGTTTAAAAGTTTTTAAAAATTTTCAAAAATAAGGTTTATTCAATTCCAGGCGAAATAAATGTATATAATGTTTGTACAAGGGAAATCTGCTCAGCAACATTAGCTCAGTTTTAGCTCTGTTCACTAAAACAAAAGCAGTTACATGAGGTCAAAAAAAGAATTGCCAATCTTAAAATGTTGTCTCTGTCACAACAGACAAAGCACCTTCTAAATATAAGGGACAGAAAAGGTAGAAAATTCTCTAAATTCTTTTAAATCTACATTCTTTCAAATTGTACCTTGTGAGTTCAGGGAGATTACAGCAGGTGATATGACAGGCTAAGAGAAGTGGATAAAAATGGTGTATAGCAGAGGAATTATAGGACAAAGTGGGGCATGTGAAGGAAAATGGTATTTTCTGATTTTCTCAGTTCTGGCAGGCCCTGTGTACGTAACATAAATGGATAAGCAGGATGCTTTAGTCAAAAACATGTTAACAAACAGATAAACAAAAAAAAAAGAAAACAAAACAAAACTACAGAAGGAAACACATCTCCCCTTTCACTGCAGTATTGTTACATTCTTAGTTCAACAAAATGAAGAACATCCCAATGGACTGGTAGTTTGAAGGCAGGTTCTCCAGCACAACCACGTGTGAGTCAGATGCACGTCTCCTGCTGCCATCCTGAGGCAAGCAGAGGTTCCAGCCTCAGAGCGTGACTGGAGTGCAGAGAGAGCTCGTCCAGCTCCTCCTTCTCTTGGGAGGCCACGCTCAAAGGCAGGCACAGCTCCACTAGATACTTCTGCAGAAGTACTAATTGCACAGCACTCTTAAGAAAAAGTTTGCAGAGATAACGTGGGCCACAACCTCCATTTCCCAACCGTCACACCAAGAGTCCTGGCAGAAGCCCCGGGAGCACCCCGGGACCTGCCCAGGCTTCCTTCAGGCCGAGGTCAGCAAACATGCAAGCAGAGGTGCGGTGCCTTCTCAGGGCTCATCCCACCACCCACTGGCGGCAAACCCAAGCTGTGTATTTGGGTGGGTTGCTGGCAAATTCTCCCAGTTCCACAGTTCGATCAACGATAGAGTTATAAAGTAGTTATTTACAGTCAATACTGTAGGTACAGATTAGAGACTCAGTGCTTTGAACTACTGAGGACTTGCTGCACAGCAGGATTGTGATTGCTTAGATCCATGAACCCAAAACCAAAGAAGTGTGACACCCCTTTGGGTGACATCATTAATAGCTCTTAAAATTTCAAAGAAAATACAGAGTTCTGGCATCAAGCCAAAACAACCCACCAAGCAGCATCTTTATCAAAATCTTTTACTCATATATGCTTTAATCTATCTATCTGTGACTAAGAAAGCCAAACTTTTTCTCCCCGTCTTTGCATGTTTTAAGCTTAAATAGCCTTTTATGAAGTTTAAAAATAAAGAACTGCAAACAAACGAACCAACCACAGGGGTTAGAATGCTGTGAAAATTTATTCCTGGAAGACACTAGTGATCCATTTCAGAAATTGAATTATTAATTTACACTAGAAGCAAACTGGTTTTAGTTTCTCTTAAGAACAGCTTCTCATTTTCTCTGTGAACTACAGCCTGCTTCTCAAATGCTACTTTTAGAACAGTAATGTTCATATGCCCAGTTTACAGCGTTAAAATCCTGTGACTGTAGGAATCTCAAAACTAAAACTCTAAAAACCCGTTTAGATCCTGTATTGCATCATAGTGTGTAGGCACCACACACTACGAAGGCTACACATCTTTCAACAGCTCTGTAGATTTTACAGTTAACAATATTTAATGACCACAGAAGATGCTAAAAATTTATAAAGCCTATTGTTTCCTAAAGACCCTATTTTAAAATGTTCTGCTTGGTCTATGGAGAAGTCAGTAAGACTTGGTTGCCATATGTGATGCCCTTGATTCTCCAAGCTTTTTTTGAAAGTGTTCAAATGTGAGCAAAGGAGTAGCCTTTTTGTCAGAGTTAACTGCAAGCAGGTATTGCAAGATAAGGCCCAAAGTTTATACATTTGTGTCTATAGTCTCCACTGATCAATATACATCACGAATGTTCTTTGTCTAATGTCTTACATTATTAAAGTGGTGATCTAATTATTGTTGTATTAGGAAATTTACTCCCACAGAAGTAGCTACTTATTTTTATTTTTTTAAATTAAAAAATAATAGACAAATTCACAGTGAAATGATGAAATTTAAAAACAAGTGTTCTTGTCAGAAGAGAGGAAAAAGAGGGCTTTTCCCCCGCTCTAAGAAAACAAAGGATTCCTGAAAGTCTTGCACTGATTTATTCTTCCAATTTTAAATACCTTAGGAGTAGCGGAACTGCTACTGGCATGGTAGTATTTCTAACAGTCAATAAATCTAAAATATTATGTGTGAATATTGGAACGAAGCCATTAAGAAGATTACAGCATGCAACGCAGCAGAGGGTCCACATGAAAAAAGGGCTGGTAATTCAGGACAACTGTGACCACTGACCTTTGCACAGTCAAGACCACTGGTCAGTCTGACAGAGTAATAGAGTTCACATGCACTGGGAGTCATCTAGCCTGTAACTATAATTTAAATGCTTAAGTGAATGATTTTAAAATGCCTTTAAATCTCAGTTAATTTATTGTACAGTTTATTAGACAACGCCCTATAATAATGTTATTAAATCTTAAATTTATCATGAAAAAATGCACCATCGGTGCGTTTTAATAGACATGTTACTTACACATGGGTAAACTATTAAATGCCTACGCCGTGAGAACATCACCAGGCTTATTGATTAAGAAAATAATTACTCAATTTCCTTCAGACAAAGCAACAGTTGTAGAAAACTCTTTGAAAATATTGCATTTCCTTTGTTAGGCTGTTAATCAAAACGGAATCAGTTTTTGAAAGGGATAGTAAGACTAGCACTTATTTTATATTTTCTGTTCTTCATTCTATTTTAACACCTTTCAGAGGTACTTGTTATATTTCTTCATCAGAAGTTTTGTTTTCTTTCTATGTATGTTTATGAGGTTTTTAGTTATACAGGTTAAAATGCCTCACGCATATGAGCATCTTTGACATCTGCTTTAATGTTTTAAGACTAACTTACTGTTTTGACTCTGCCTTTCTATGTCTTATACTTTTTAAATGAGTTGTTAGCAGTTGTGCTTGACCCTCATGACTGCCAAAAAAGAAAGCATTTTGTCATTTTATGTGCCTTTTGTTTCCAAGTATAATTGTATTTGTTTTCCATTAAATTGTTTTAATTTAAGTGTTCTATAGACTGAAGCAGAGGAAGAGATGGGAATATTCAAATTAGAAGCCTAATTATAAAATCCTCAAATTCTGCAAGTATATTTCACATAAAACACAGTTGTTCTGTTTTGTTTGGTATTAGATATGGAATGAAATATTTTGAGTCTACTGTACAATCTGTACACTTGGATAACTTTCATTAACATTAATAATAGTAACATGCATATATCCTGGGGGAGAATATACTTCTGAAAGTATGAAGATCTGTATCCCTATTTTCTTCACGCTAGCCTACTCATTTAGAGATCATTTTGATATGCATCTGTAAAATACATGAGACGTCACTCCCATGGCACAAATATCCATTTTTACTGCTCGAAGGACCTCCAGCTATAACTCCAGTATCTTGTGGAAGATGATGCCTAATTCTCAATTCTACATCTAGCTATTATTTGACAAGAGGTATGTGCTGCCATGACATTATAACCTTAACCTTATTCACTGAATGCAAGATCAGTCAAAATTACTGACACATCAGAAAATTGCTCATTTTTTTACTTAACTTGTTTTATTCTTGAATGACAGAGTACAGTCAAAATTATTGTATATACATGTGTGTGTGTGTATACTTGTTCATACACTAACTTAAAACCATAAAATATCAGAATAATTTTTATGTAGTCTTTTATATTTCTGAACTATAGTTGATACTGAGTCAAAAGCAAGACTGACCAGATGATCTATAAAAACTCCAGATTTTAACACCATTAAAATCAAAGGGAACTGACACTAATATAATCATCAAGAGTTTGATTTCTATCGTTCCAAAAATACACAAATTACCAAGAAAACTGAAAGATGTAGTATGTCACTACAGCACCTTACTTTAAGTCAGTTTGTTTTTATTATTTACAATTTCAGAAAATGTAACTCTCTGATTTCACATTTTGATATAAAATTCTTTGTGCTGACAACCATTTGTGATAGCTTGAGCATTTATAACTAAATAATCAAAACAGTAGTTTCACAATGATATTCTTTTAGAGCGCTATTGGGAAAAACAAGGTAAGTGAATTTTGTGACTATTTCAAGTGATATACAGAATATGTTCCCCTATAGGCAATAAGAAAAAAAAAAAAAGGGGAGGGGACACACATACGACCCTCTGCAAGATCAAAGTCCAGAAAGAACTGGCACTTAATTTATCATCCTTTACAGACAAAAGACAGTTTTCGTCATTTCAAAAGGATCAGATGTCTTTTATGACAAACTGGGTTTGCAGTTTAATTTACAAATAGAATTCTAAGTAAGCAGTCTTTGCTCTGCCAAAGCAAATGACAAACAGTATAGGTTTTCATTCACGCAGCCCTCAGCAGGATAGAAGAGATTAAAATAAAACTGAAATAATTTAGAGAAAACAAATAAATGTTTCAGAAAGTTGAAGAAGATCAAAGCCTGAATTTTCTGACCCCAACTGTACAAGCATTTCTTATTATATTGACCAGTGCCATCAGATCATTAATTAAAAGGAAAGCGCTGGCAGGTGGCAGGGAAGCAGAAGCCGATAATTGGCCCCCTTCTTCTTTTTGCCTTCAAAAACTCTCTCGTTCTTTTGCAAGACATGCCACTAGGCAGACAGAAATGCCTACTTTGTAATATAATGATTAAGATGAGATGAAGAGACTCTTGCGTTTAAAGCAGCTATGCCTAATGAATGCAGCTAGCTTTATAATTATGATCCTACTTTTACAATAAGGAATATGATATTCCATTCAACATCTCCTCAACTGTCAAAAAGGTAAAAATCTCAAAAATAGGGGTCTACACTTGGTGCTTTTCACCCCCGTATTCCTTTTATAGCAGTTAGCTAAACCAGGCAAAAATAACTACTAGTAATTCAAGCATCTGTATAAGAAAGAAAGAATGAAAAATCTGTAAGACTCACCACTTCACCAGGTAGGTTGCTCAGGTCATTAAAAGGGGTTTCTAGAGTGTTTGTGTCAACATTGAGCAAAACCACATCCTCCAGTGATCTATTTTTCACTCGCTGTTAAGAGGGGAAAAAAATAGTGGGAAAGCATTTTACTATAGCATTCTCCTGAAGTACCTTTTTATGATAATGTGCTAGACTAGAAACAATGATTTTACAAAGGACAATAATGGCAAAGACAACATTTTGAGCTTTACATGCAGGATTTCTGAATTAGATGTAGTATTCAGAGTAGCTTTTAAAAACACTTTCCCTTCATCGAACAGTAAGGTTATATTAATAATATTTGAACTACAAGCATATTCAGGAAATGAATTATTGAAAACCAAGATTTGCACAAAATACAGTTCAATATATTGGAAGTATACATATCTTATAACAACATTTCATTCTCTCATTTTTGTGAAAGACAGGACATTAATCATATAATCAAATGAAAAACAGAGAGAACTAAGTAATTATCTGCAGATTTATGTAAGTCCAAGAAATGTGATGTCTAGGAGTACTGTAGAAGAAAGGATAAAACAATCTTTCATCAATGAACTTGGCTAGCAGCAAAGAATTAAACCATTTGTTTCTTTCATGAAAAAATGATGGAACTCTCTTCAATACGGTACTACAATACATAATAGTGGGGTCCAGGAAATAAGTCCAGAAGGAATCGAGTGACTTCTGTTCCAGAACCTTTAAACCTTGCTGTTCCAGAACCTTTAAATCTTTCTGTTCCAGAACCTTTAAACAGTTCTGTTCCATTATTTTCTGACGAAATAAGAAAAAAGGTCCTAGTCAAGATATTACAATGGATGTATGAAGATGATAAGAACTTGCTTTGAGAGAACAGAAGGCTATACGCAGAATTAAGAAGTGTACATGACAGAAGGCTCTTTCTTGGAAACACAAAAGTACTAGTGGCTAACACTGGGAGAGAACCCACCTCCTCAGCTTAGCAAATGTGAATTGATCTTTAGAAATTGCTTTAGCAAAGTGTAAATCAAATAAATTTCCTAAATCAATTATCTGCTCTGCATGATAATCAGACTACACACATAGCCCTAATGGTGTCATCAAATGGTTATGGAAAGAGGCAAAGCTATTTATGACCCAGCTATTACTCAATGCTTCAGTGAGTTCTATTGTTCTGTTGTATCTGACAAGGCTACTTCCCAGTTTTTGGCAAATACTACTCATTTCTAAATTAATATTCATGAATGTTATGAATGAATGTTACTCAGATTTTCAGAGGGACAGGAATGTACATTTATGTGGGAAATCAGAATGACTCTGAATTCTGATTGATAGTGACTCCAAAATAAATTTTAACTGTTATTATTGGGAATATCTGTTGCTGAACCACTAAAAAGGCAGAAAGAAAAGCTATCATTAAGATATTAAATAAACACAGAAAAAAATTGTGATGTAGAGCTTATACGTCTCCATAACACACTTCAAAAGTAAGGTTTCAAAGAAGGATTTTTTTCTTTATAAGGCATCCAAAGCTTAGATTTTGTAATGGTGTATGCTAAAAATGAGGGATTCTTTCTGAAGCATTTCCATTAAAAATATTATTGATGGCACATACTCTTCATTTTTACCAGTATGTAGAAGTGTATAGTAAACTTACCTCTATTAAGCTTAAGTGGACACCAATTAGATAAGGCATCGGTGCACTGAAGAAAAAAGTGGAAAAGATGAAATTATTAAGTACTAATAATACAATATTTGTGGAGCAAAAAAATATTTTAAAATCTTGGCACACATACTCCAAAGTTAACATTTACTGTTTAAGCCTCTACTGAACTTACATGGTTGCTACTGAAAATTCTACGGGACAAGTAAAAAATACTTTTTTTTTTTTGTCTGCAGTGAAGATGACCACAAAATAAAGGATGATGTTCCTAAGTATGGAAATATGAGCGAGAAGATGTGTGAGGCTTTCTAGCCAGTTCCAATAGCCAACTGTACTCTACATCAGAGCTGTCTGAGCAGATGTTCCAAAACTGTCTATCTGTCTGTCTCTAGAACTACAATGGTTGTAAAACACCATTCTGGAAAATATGGTACTGGGTAACATCCCCACACTGCAACATAACCATCACAAACACCAGTTTTGGTTCTGAATACGCTTCTGAAATCCTTCCTTGGTGGGCATTTTGGAAGGTGCATAATTTCATATTTAACTCAAGATAGTAAACTTCTCATTTCCAATTTGAATAAGATGGGGAACTATATTCTCGAAAGAAGACAAATATCCCCTCAAAGCCTCTCGCGTGAGACCTCCTGCAGCACACAAGCAAGAAACTGAAATAGTCAGGCTAATTTATCATGGTTCCTATGTCTTCTGTTTCTTCCTCTAGTGAACGTGTTCTGGCAACCTCTGACAAAGAATATACTCAGTATGCAGCACTGAAGAGGAAAAAACATTGATCACCACACTTTTCGGTACTGCAAGATTACTAAAAAGATTCACTCCAGAGAAGTGAACAATAGATAGGCTGGTTTAAGCAACTCGGTGGGAAACAAAATACTAAAGGAGCAGAGAGAAAAAAATAAATAAAAATAATCTCTGAAGAATAACTGGAAGGTAAGACGACTTTTTGAACTTACACAGATAGCTGGCATAACATAATTTCTCCTATGATATTCATTCGATCATGGATCTGAGCCCCTGGCACCGACTGACGGTGTCTGACTTGCTGACATATTTAACCAAGCCAATGAGGATGGCTACGGCTGACACGGAACTGAGGATTTCTCTGCTGAACATGCAGCAAAATGGATCATCGGGTTAATCGCAGAGTATCTTAGCGTTACAAATAACTTGAACTGGTGAAACTACAGTGGAAACAAGGACAATAATGTATGCATTTAATGCACACTTGTTTTCTTGTACACCAACACTGTTCTAGCAGCTTCACCAGGCCTGTACTGACTTAAAACAGCTGATGATTTGCTCTATTAATAAACCTGTCATTAAAAAGGGTTCTGTGTAGCTCTTTTCTATAGAACAAAGCAACAGCTACATCATTTCAATTCTGCTCAGTTAACGGAATAGAGGTACAAAGCTAATTAGATAAACACATCTTGAAAATGCAGAAAATAAGAAACTGCAGGTATGGAAAGTCAATTTGACCATTTTCAGCAAAGAATGAATTTTATTACTGCTGGATTCTGAAGCCATAAGAGCAGAGGTGTGCAATGAAATTGCTTACTATGATACTACTGGGAGCTGCTATATAGTTTTTCTCCTGTTTATGCATGTTATTACCAAAAATGTTATTAATCTACAGCATCATTGCCTAAAATAATTTCTATGTTATGCAAAACACGCAAGTTAATTGGAAAATAATTGTCCCATTCTCATGAAAACAGGAGTGTATATCTCCCAATTCAGAAGAGACCAGATCTCATAAAAAGACATGTTGCAATTTTAACTTGAATTTTCTAATTGCATTATATTCTTAACAGAGCATCAGTAGAACAGATGCTTTATCATCCACACACAAAACTGTCATACACTCTTTTATCAGTGACTTACTTTGCCAAGAAATTACACAGAAATTTAATGAAATTAGATTTCTCCTTTATTAAAAAAAAAAAAAAAATTGAAGTATAATTACTATGTCAATGTTCAAATTTAATTTTTGTAAAAGCTTTCTGGAAAGCCACCCACCCACGGGTGGGTGTAGAGAAAAATAAATTCTTAGAAAATATTCAAAAAATTAATCTTTTAGTAACTCTGCTGTGTTTTCTTACTCTAGGGCTAAAACAAAAAAATATTTGACTGCTTCACATTTTACTGTCTTTTAGAAAAAGAGAAGTATTATCTCTTCTTTTTTCGATGGCTATTCCAATTCTCACATTGGAGTTCTTGTAACAGAATTTGAGGCCAAGATAAGCTACATGGCGGGGGGGAAAACATTCTGAAGAAAGTAAATAAATATACAGTATGTTCACACACTGGACCTTGCAAGTACTCATAACCTGGCCAGTCCTGGCAGCATTACAGCCCACACTGATGCTCAGTACTGGGGGGTTTGGACTGTTACATTATGTCTAAAACCACGCTGTATATCAGGTTTCCTGATAGAACCTAAAAAGCTTTGCGGTTAAAAAGGCAATTGAAAGCAGTTACATAAACATGAAAATATCTTAAAAATTGAAAATCATTAATTTTAAATTGACAAGACCCTTTTGGACTACATACTAGGTCTGGCCTGGCATAAACTTTGACTTTATGAATCATCTAGGTTTTCTAACTTGATACATCATATAGCTATGAGCAAAACATTTATTCATGGTTAATAGGTCAAAACATGAGGAGATTATTTTATGTGTTTCTATTACACTAGTCCAACCTGTCTCACAAAGAACCATTCAAACCAAACATGATCAAACACAGAAATGTAAATGCACAAAAATCTGAGTTAAAAGGTCAGAATTATAGTTACTGCAGTAAACCCATCAGCTGTGCATTTCCTTTCAGGAACTTTATGTTTCCATTTGAACATCTCAAAAACGGATTCCCCCCCCGCCCCGCTTTATTGTACTACTGTGAAAAAGAAAAAGGGATATACATGAGTTTTACAAGTTTAAGAAACTCCATGATTCTTTTTAATGACCAAAAAAAAATCTCAGGTCACGCCATACTGACCTAGAATCTCAACTATTATCATCATCACAAGCAGCTGTGTACAGCATCTAACATTATTATTTCTGGAAACTTCATCTGAGCTTAGGAGGGAAAATAAAATATCCTCTAGTATTCAGGATGCACTCTGCAGGGTACAGCTTGAATAAAGGTGTTGATCAGCCTTCTGAGAACAGCATTTATGGATGAAACTGAAGAAATTACAAAGCCTCTGGTGGTAAGCTCAAGTAATACAAAAACTAACCAAATACATCCAAGCTCTAGCCCCGTTTTTGTGCATCTTATCAAAGCTAGGAGGAAAAACAATTAGGACAGAGTTTCTTCAAAAGAAAACTATCATTAAAGATGAAAGGCTTAGCTATAGTTGAAAGTACAAGGAGGAGCGGGAGAAGAATATTTGATTTCTTTTTAAAAACAATAAATAATACACATATTAAGTACAGGAACTACCAGAGAAAACGATATACCATGGGCAAATATTGGAAACTTGAGGAAAAACTATCAAAGAGACTCAAGGAAACATAATGAGAATTTCTTTGAAAACAAGAAGTTCAATAGATTGGGTAGAGTTCAATGGCACATCAATATTTATAGTTCCAGAAAAAAAAAAAAAAAAAAAAAAAAGTTCAGCAAACATACAAGCAAACCATAATTTATTTCTGTGAAGAAAAACATTAGTAACAAAAACACAGACTTATGTTGGTAGGCGTCTGCCTTGGACTCAGTTTTTATCGATAATAACAATTCCTGATCTCTAAAATGGCTTTAAATGGTTCATTTTTCCACCACAGATCCATAGCGTCTAGTTAAAGTGAAAGTCTCCAGGGATGGATACTCCTGGTTTAAGTTCTTTAAGAGAAACTCTCACTTGGTATCTCTGGCACAACTATGAATAAAGGAGAGTAGATCTCTTCTTAGCCTGAAATCTCAAAACACAGGCATGCGGAAACATCATCCCTTGAAGGAGCAGAAGTAACTCAAAAACTGATTCTTTCTTAAACTTAAAAATTTGCCAAAACCACAAAGTCTGTCACATGAACAGCAACATGTCAGGAAAAGCATTATTCTTACAACTAAAATCTTGGAAGTATCAAAAGGAGATTTTAAGCTCTTTCAGGAAGGCATTGTATAGGATACTGAACCTGGCTGAGTCTAAAATACAAATATTAAATCATTTTATAGACCCGAAGGAAACATTGATGCCTACAAACACTTGTTTCCAGAAAAACTGATCATTTTTTTCTGAATGCTTCTATCAGTATCATTTATCTCAAGTTAAAATAAATGTCAAATGAAAGAAAACAGTAACAGAGCCACATTTACATGACTGAATGCATTCTCTAACAATAAAACTGAAACAGTTGTTATAAACAACATTCTAAATGCTGCATTGATAGTAATCAGCACGGTAAGTCAAAGTACCAATTCAAATACCATGTAAAGTCACATTGAAATATCTCTGTTCAAGTAATTGTTTAAGCATTTGCTTCAGCGCCTTCATAAAATGGATTCTGTATATTTAGTCACATAAGTAGTTAGTGTTTTCATCCGATATTTGGAATTACAAAACAGGGGAGAATGTCAGAAATGGGGATATTGGGTTAGCGATCTTACCAGCAGTAGTCCAGAAGATGTGGAGGAAGCACTGGGATGTAAATGTGTTGCCAATACATTGGATATAACAATGCAGCTGACGCATGGACACAAGCAGTTAACTAAAAATAAATATACACACACAGATTTGGCAAGGAAAAACATGAATAAAAAGAAAACACAAAATTTTAAATTAACTTTTAGACAACTCCTCAATCAACCTATTACAGCATTTTTAAATTACTTTTAATTGCCTAAATGCATCTACTAAGAATCCTGATACATGTATACAACCACATTTGCAAGAAGTCAAACAACCAATCAGTTAAAATTTAGGCCTGTTCAACTGTTTCCTTGAACAAAAGAAAATAAACATGCACTACTTGTTGTTTATCAGCTGTGGGCACTGCCATGAACAGCGAGAACTCGAGTGCACCCAGCAACACTGAGCAGCAAGGACTCAGGAGGGGTTTGGAACAACCGGAATTGATGTGAACCTGCATGAAGCTGCAGAGGAGCATTAACCTCAGGAGCAGGATTAACTTCTGTTGTGTCGCTATCCTAATTTCCAAACTACCTTTAAAAAAAAAAAAATCTGAAGTGAATATTCCCCATGACAGCAAAGCAAATTTATTACAATTTTCCAAAACTCCTTCCCAAAGCAGAGACTGGCAAGTCTGGCACTTGCATCAGCAGAAAATGAAGGACTCCTTGACAAAGAAACGAGATGTTACAATCTGCTTACCATTCCAAATCTGTTTTTCTAAAACAAATAAGCAAACAAATAAAAAACACCACCAAAAAACCCAACAACTCCCTGGAAAAACAAAACAAAACACAGAATTGATTAGAAACATGCTCTAGTTCACTCCTTGGGTGAACAAAATGATCTGCAATACCTAAAGAATTCAAATTTGATCTATCAAATACCACTTTGTTATCAGGATGTCACTCAAATGTATTTATTTTATTATGCAGCTGCAGAGTTACAAGAGAATGAGAAAACGTGAGAACTGTATTCAAAAAGAGATCATCTATATCAGCAAATGAAACACTACAAATTTCATTTGGAAAAAAAAAGCCCTATGTAGAAGACACCAAGCTTCTGGAAAAAGACAAGACTGTCCTAATATTTTATATCGCAACAAAATTACTATCTGCGGTTAACTTGATAATAGCACTGTTTATTCAACATATACTTTTACAGTAACAAAACAAAGGGCTAAAAATAAAACATAAATCCTGTCCATACAGCAAGTGCTAAAACATTATGGATTTTACAGGGAAAAAAAACCCTTTGTGGAACAGATGAACAGTTAAAGCTTTCACACCCTGGCTGTCTTAGACATTTAGAGTTGCAAATAAAAATTATACTGCAATTCTGTACATGTATTTTTACACTAAAAATGAAAAAAAAAATTGTAAGACCATCGCAGCAGCAATCACGGACAATTACAATTTCTGCAGCATAGTTTGCTCAGCACTCAGATTAATATAACATGATTAAATATGGAAAAGAAGTGGGTCTGAAAGCTCCTGAGGGATATCATTAGGGCAAATTGCCAAAGAATGAAACATGAGCCAGTCAGGAGAGGCTGGAAGCTGCAGTGGTACCAAGGGACTCGAATGTTCGACAGTTGGAGCTTCAGTAACGTGTGAACCGCAAGTTGAGGTATCAGGAGACTCTGCTCGCTGACACACGGAATGTCACTATTGACCAGCGAGCGGCCCCAGCCTGACAGCTGCACCGCAGAAACCGGGGACATCATCATTCCGCGTCCCACATTAACATCGCGTTTCTTAGCTTTACATCAAACCTCCACAATTACTCTCATTTTACAATTATAATAATGGCTATTTTAATAAATACTGTGCTGTTACTAAGAATTTATTTGGGGGAAGAGATAAATGAATATCTTATCCCTCTGCTACACACTGGGATTTATGAGTTTTCTTTCCACATTATCTCTCTGTAGTTTAAATAATACTATTGATAGTGCAGTCAATCTGAGTATCATGTTTTTTGCTCTTTTACTCAGAATGAATATGGAATTACTAATTAGTATTTCCACATAAAATTGTACATAGTGTATAAATTTCAAAGCACAACTACCTTTAAAAAGACTAGCAGTTTATGTATTTCGATCACAGACTGAAATAAAGCTGAGTATATAGTTATACAGGATATCCCCCGATGTATATAGCTGCCTCCTCCTCCTTCTCTTAATAGGCAGTCTTAAATTATGAATTAAGATGACTATACCATTTGCATGAAGAAATATTTTCCTATTATATGCATAAGTCTGCATTATATTTTAGTTCTCATTTTAATGGAAGAAGTAGATAATTCCTTAAAAACATTTGAAGTTTTATTAACACTCTTGTTTTACAATCTATATTTTGGTGTGGCACTCACACTGGCATCTATTTAACATATTTAAATTCAAAAAATCTACTAAATGTTAATATTTCTAGCAGGAAAGGTAAAGATTTGATTACTCACAGATCAAGGTTTTGCCATACTGTTCTATGCTTGTCTAACATCTTAATGTAACAATCTTATTTAAACATTTCCATCTATGCTGCTGAGTAGGTTTCCAAACATTTTAGTATGGCATGAATATGTTTTATAGTTTCCTGTTGTATATAGCCTGTAAGAAAAGCAGCTATGGGATTCTGCTGCTCTTCAAACTGTCTGACATTTTAATACTGTGTCAATTCTGCCTTTAAGCAAATACTGATAATTGTGGCTGTCATCTTAAAAATTGCACACTTTCTGGCAAATTCTCTTTTTGCCTTTTTTACTGCTACCAACAGCAACTGCATTTCTCAAATGCATTAGCCATTGAAATAACTTACCTCTTCAACTGACATATTCACTCTTCTAAATAGAACAAAGTGCAAATCTTGGAATAAAGCTGCATGGCTTAAGTAACCTGACAGCTCTAGAGATGTGAAAAGCACCTGCAGACAGGGCAGAGCCCGACGGCTGCCCTGGAGCCCAGAGGTTTGTAGAGGCAGAGCTGGATGCAGAGAGCATCTGCATCTGCACCCGGCAGGCGCCCAATCCTGCGCCGGAGGAGACGGGATGGCAGAGACACAGCAAAACCTCCTGCCTGCAGAAATGAGCACCCGTTGCTTGACCAAGTGGTGAGATCCTTGGCAGAAAACAAGTTCTTACACTATTTGGGGAAAGAGGCATTTATATGGGGCCTGCCTGTTGATTGCTATCTATTCCAAAAGGAATTAAGAAGATCCACCTTTTAAAAAAAAAATGTAAGAACAGAAATGTCACAGATCAGAAAAGTCTCTTTTCAAGTCAGCTAGTCATTATCCTAAATTACTTGAAGTCATCTTCAAGGCTGTGGGCAACTTTACCTATTTTGCCAGCAACAACTGGAGATCATATCAACCATCAACTGTGATCCCCCTTACAGATAGGCTTGTACATATAACATGAAAGCATCTGTCCAATAAAATTTGCTACCTTTTTATGTATATACAGAAATACATCATTGCTTAACTCTGCAGTTTGCTAAAAAAATCTTAAATTATGGCAGAAGAGTGCTGCAGAACCCAGTTAACTGCAAATTTGATAGTTTATTACATGTTTTGAAGCACTAAATGATGTTAAGACAACCTCCTACAATCCACTGCATTGGAAAACGTGTATGTGTGTTTCTTTCCATAATAAAGTTTTTGTCTGTTGAAACCATTTATGAATATTCAACAGAACTTTCAATATTTCTGCTTCCAATATTTTTGATTTTTTTAGACTGTTTTCTTCCATTTCAATAAATGCCTTCCAGCTTAAACAACTTTTATTTCAAAAATAAAACTAATCATGGTTCTAAAGTTAGTTTAAATAACGTTGTTTTAAACTACACAAACAACATAAGTCGATTGACTTGAACTAGTTAAAAAACAACTTTTAACAAAAAAACTTCAACGTTCAATCCTCTAATAAACAGCCCAATTTAATTTTAAATCCTTAGCATTTGCTCTGGAAGTGAAAAGAAGCTTCTTGTCCCATTCTATCAGTAAGGAATTTACTAACATTGTTGAGTACAACCAAGAGTTTCAGTCTGTTTCTGATCTCTTCTGATAAGACACTGCAGCCAGCATCACCATATAAACTTTCATCACCCTGCAAGGAAAGTATGTGGTGTTTTCTCCAGAGTTTTCTAGTGAATCTGGTACAATAATTTCATGTTTGCCTCCTGAAAAAAAAGAAATACTGCAACTATGTGCCTGGTGATACTAGAGGCTCTCCAAGTACTGGGAGACCATGTTACAAAGTTTGTTAGCAAAATTCATTACTGGGTGACAGTAAATTGATTACTAACGAACTCCTGCAAGACTGAAACAATGTACAAATTCTAGAGAATGATAAGTTACTTTCCACCTTATGGCAATAAGCAGCCACTTGGGAAGGCTGTTGTTCAAAACAGGAACAGTCAGGAAAAGTTTCAGATCAAGACTTGATCAAAGCAGGTTTACCTGCTCCTGGGAACTTGAGAAGCGCGTCTCCTCCCCATCCCTCACGTGGCTGCAGCAGTTCTGGTGTGTGTATCTGCTACCTCAACGCTCACTTCTATCAATGCACCTTTTACTCTGGATTTCAAAGGCACTGGCCCTTTTGCCCTTTTTTTTTTTTTTTCCTCCCTAATTTTAGTTTTTGCTAAAAACTGCAACGTGTCTAGAGCTATACTTCTGCATCTGAAAGATTTTCTGCAGGCTCACACATTATGTTTATTTGATAACTATTATTCACATAATTTCAATGAGTAGCAAGAAAATAATTATTCTGCATCCTGCACAAAACTTATCTGGCAGTTATTTTCTATCTATGTAAATTATTTTTTTCAAAGCCTTTTCTATAACCAAAGTTAAAAAGAGTGGCAGAGCATCAGTGGCGAGATCTGCACACACCACAATGCACAAACTAGAAAGAAGGAAGCTGATCAGCATAATCTTGTCAGAAAGCAAAAAACAGCAACAGAAGTTAGACAAAATACTAAAGTAAAATTAACCTGTGGTACCATATAACCTTTCACAATCTACTGTAAACAACTAAAGAACTACTGTGACAAAAACATTTCCTGAAAAGCCCTCAGACACTGTCAATCTCTGTCAACACCATGCCCAGGAATGGGTAGTGGCGTGCTCTCTCCCTCCTCCCTTGCAGCCCCACTGGGCCAAAGAACTGCTTCCCTCCCACTGCCTTGACCACACATATGTTGAAAGACGCTAAAGATTCTGTTTTGTTATCTCATCTACTCACTCATACCTATAGCAATAAATCATAGGGGATGGATCAATGTTTTACCACAATTCCAGTAGCTACCATCCGCCTGGACCACCTCTTGCTGCTGTTACCCCAGTAGTCCCAGTTCATGAGAATTACTGAGAAACCACTATCCACCTCCTGAAAGGCGAACAGTTGTAGAGGTGAAATGAAGCCTCTCCTAACTCCTAAGACCACCACCTTTATTAGAGAGGCAACCATATCCAAATCTTTTTTGATTAGGAACGAGATGAGGCCCAAACCCCATAACAAACACCTCACAGTTTCCAACCCCTACCTTCCCATCCAGTTCTTGAATGGGTGGGTAAAGATTGCTTGGTTACAGCAGTGGGAAGGGAGCCCTTGCTTTCTCCAGTTTATAACAGCACGTAATCCCTTCCCAGCCCTTAAGAATAAACAGTCAGACTACATTACAAGCTTAGTCCATTCTGCTGGCATTGGTGAGAAGTCGTAAGTCACTGACAGAAAAGAAAATAAGCACCATAGAGAACAGAATACATGGTCCAAGCCATGGTATCCAAAGCCACTTACACATTTCTTTAATTTAGCTCCTGGCTAATCGCTTCCCATCTGCCATGCCTATAATCTTTCAAAAGAAGAAGAGGGAGGATCTTAAATGAGCCATAATGCATTTTCCTCCTGTTGGCAAAATGAGACCCCCAGCTCTCTCATAGAAGTGAGACAGGGGAAGGGAAATCTATTTCTAGTCCACAGACAAATATGTTAACCTTTTCCATTGCAAAAATTAAATGTGGAAAACAAAACAAAACAAAAAAAGTAATATTAAAAAGATTTTTTGTCTACTGGGTTTGGTTTGGTTTGTTTTTTTTTTTTAGAATTATTCACTTCCTTTTATCCTTATTTCTGAGGGAAGAAAAGGGATGAGAAGTGTTATTCATGAATTTGACAGCACTTCATGTACAATCAAATTCATTCTTTTCTTGCAATTCTTGATTCTCAGAGCAGCATTATGGCATCATTCTTGTGCATTAGTTTGGAAGGGAAAAGAAGAGACTGCAGACACGATTTGTTCCTTGCCTATAGCTCCAGGAGTGACATGTTTCGCAATAATGGAAGCTGAGCAGAAAATAAAATTGAAGTGGTAGTAGACAGGTGAGTGCTCAATGAGCAATACCACTGGCATACTGTGCCTAGACTAAGGACCCATACATAATTTTAGAGATAATCAGAAGCATCTATGTAATAAAGTAAGCATGGGTGGCATAGAAAAAGCCATGTTACTCAACTACTTCATCCCACAAAGGATTTTAGTATTTTTCATAGGCTGAAGAAGAAGCTTCTGCAAGTTAGTTGTCAGCTTTTATCCCTAGCATGTTATAGATCAGGTTAATTAATGGGTCTCTTCTGATACTCATCTATTCTATATAAAACTAATTATGCTTCTTGATACCACTTGTTCAATAATTTCAGTTTCTTCATATATTTTCATTTCATCTCAGTACATTCTTGATAAATCGCATTTTGACATTCATCTACTTCCTAACTGCATTATTTCTTTCTTTGTCATAAAAACACAGAAAAACAAAACCATATTTTTTTGGTCCATTTTTCTGACCATCTTCTTGACTCCCCCTTTCCTCCCACCTTTATTTTATGACCTGTCTGCATGGATGAAGAGCCACCCTCCCATAAAACAAGGGACTTCAGTAAATGTTTCTCACTTCTGAAAGGAGAGTTTCCAGGAAAATAATTTTTATTAACATTTCCTCCCGCAGAGTAACTCCATGGTACGGTCTTCTGCTATACACTAATTAAGAAGCAGCAGGGAACAGCTTCCTTGTGAATAGCTGACAGACAACTTATTTACTGCGAGCAAGAGCAGAGATAACCGCTGACTATGTTATAATTCAACTCACCATCATTGGAGAATTTAGGAAAAAGAAAGTGATAAAGCAGCAGTGACCATGAAAAAGGAGAAATCTTGCCATAATGGCACAGCAGAACAGAGCTGGTACTACACACCAGTAATTCATCTTCATATCTTATGCTCCACACAACCACCAATCACTTCAGCAGAGGGTGAGCCAGTTCTGGTCAACGGAATATGGAGCCTCCCAGCTGTCACACAACCCAACCACAAAGGACTCAGTACTCAAAGGCTTCTCTTACGCTGCATAACCCCACAGCAGCGCCTGTACGGGCTCTACCCAGCATTTTGTTCCGGCAGTTCTTACTGATTTGCGAAAGAATATGCAAATTGGAAAAGGAAGCAACTTTTGCTTATTTTAATCTTAGATTAGTTCTTTTTTTTCTCAAAGTGCTAACAATTGAAAAATTTAATTTTGAAACGAATATGTAGATCTGTCTTTCTGTCTATACACTTAAAGTGTGGGTTTTTTGTTTGTTTAGGGGTTGTGATTTTTTTGTTTTCTAATAAAACCAAGTGATACAGTTCTTCATGTTTTACATAGATAGCACATTAGCAATCTGCAACTTTGTATTGTTTCTTCCCCCCTCATTAAACAAAAAGTATTTTAATCATTTGCTCTCCACATATTTCAATTGTTTTTTCTACGTTTTCTTCACAATTATTTCTCCTAATATTATGCTATGGCAATGCAAAAACTATTCTAAACTTTAAGACTGGGAGAGCTTTCCAGGTCTGGTTGTATATCCTAAGCACATTTGGATTCCATGCTTTCATCCTGCAGCTTCATTGCCGGAAATACATTCCCTACGTGTGTCAAAATGGGACTGCAGCTGCACTCACAGGATGCACCTCTGCCCATTTTATCTTAAGACTGCTTACACCTGAAGTAATCAAATTATCAAACATCACTCCTCACCTACTGCCAGACCAAATGGTCTAATTGACCTAACATTCCAAAATGAATTCTAATTATGTTTAGAGTTCAGTGAGTATCAGTGAAATATCTGTCATACGTTGCAGTGCACAATATAAAACAGATACTATAGTTGGTTTAATCGGAACTAGGAGCATCACCCCAGCATAAGGCAATGTGAGGATGTCACTAAGCTGTATAACAACTCACAATGCCACTATTTGCTCCAACACGGAGCGTCTGTGTGGAGCCAATTGTTCCACTGTCTAGGATCCTTAGTCTGCACCAGAGAAGTCACTCTGTAAATAGCTAGCTTTGAACTCAGAAACATAAAAATACAGCAGAGGAACTTTCTGCCTTTCCAGGCTCCACATTAATGTGCGCTCTGCTCCAAAACCACATCCCAGCGATGTTCCCTAGTCACAAAGCGCTGGTTGGCAGTTGTTTTAACCATATCCATGAATCTCCAACAAGTAAACTGCAGAGACTTAAGTGAAGTGAGAGAAACAGACAACCAGCACAGTTGTTTTCTGATTCAGTTGACGATAATACTGCCTGGGGACATACGGGTTTTGGAATAAACTCAAGAATCTCAGATTTAGGGTCAGATGCAGGAGGAGTAAAGCAATTCACAAAGACAATGTGTTTTGAGAAAGGGGCATTTTTCCTTTCTTTAGTGGCTGGTATTACATTCTCCAAGGAGCTTCTGTGTCTTCCCAGTGCCCAAGTGACCATGGACAGTGTGACTGTGCCTGAACAAGACTAATGAGACATGGAACATAAAGCCACCGCTCAGTCCAACTCACTGTGGTGACTGTGGGCAATTGCAGAAAGCTCTGTTTGCATATAAGCAACAGTAAAAGTGATTCCACAAATTTATATTCAGTGCTCCTTCACCACACACACACAAAAAAAAAAACCCCAAATAACAAACCAAAAAAAAAAACAAAAAAACCCCACGACCACAAACCTGTATCTTTTATTGACATATACATTTGTTTTTATAGAGATCACCAACGAAAACTCCAGCCAGCACAAAGCAAGACTTTGTAACCACAGTGCTCTCAAACACATCACACTTGTATTATTCGAAACATGTATTGGTCAAAATGGAGATAACGTTGAGACATTTGCTTTAAAGTGTAGCGTCCTTTCCCCCTCCAGCGCAGGCCACAGACGATACACTCTAGTTACCATATTACTGACAGGATGATGAGAAAGCTCCTGTCAGACACTGGCCAGCCGAGTGCTGGAGACAAAACGCGCAGCCCCAGCTGACTAGTTAGGGGAAGACTGGTGAGGTACAATTACAGAGGCATATGACAAGCTTTCATGCCTGAGTGACTTGAGAACCGATGACATGGCTTTAAACAGCAATCCTTCCTACCTCCGGTCACAAAACAGCAATAAGTCAACTGATGCACTGTTGTAAAATCATGATTTATTCCTTTGCTTTGAATACATGAGAGTGTGGTATGATGTTCTGGTAGACTACCACAGCAGGTGCACTTGGGGCCGAAACATCTAGGGCCTGCCTCCAGCATGCATAAAATCAATGCTGCAGCTCAGCCTTCCTGGAAAAGCCATCGCCAGCACTTTAATAATCTATAGAAAGACTGAATTAAAAAAATTATTTGTACTGAAACTTGTACAGCCCCATACAACTAATAAGAATACATGCAGATGCAGTGACGTGTGAGAAAACAGTGCCGTGCAAGAACATACAGCATGACATTTAGGAAAGGTCTTCCTTTTACAGCTGAAAATGAAACAACTAACAGCCACCCCTGTGAATAGATCAATTCCTTTGTTTCATTCAGTCTTTCATTTAATCCAAAGCCATATAATTTGTTTCTCTTTCATAGTTTACTGTTCAAAAGCCAGAAATGGTAATTTTTGCTAAAAACAGATCTTACAGAGCATAATCCTCAGGCTAGCTGAATCCATCTCACTCTAACACTAAGCCTGAAGCAAGCTGTGAGGCTGGTGATAATCACATTATTAAAGCGGTTGGAAAGTCAAGCTAATAAAAGAATCAACAGTTAGGGCAAATAATGACCCAGAAGCTACGACAGAAAGGAGCAGTGGGAAGTTTCCACTTACATCTTGGTGGTTACTGGTAGGGTAAGTAGATGAAGATCTCCACCAAAGGAGTTTTAAAAGGGCTAAACCATGGAAAATCAATTTGAAGAAAGATGCAAAGAATATTTAACAAACGCAAAAATCACAAGATGTGTATAATACAAAGCCTCCTTGGCTGAAACAGAATATAAGTTGACAATTGAAAAACACCATTAGGATAAAATGGTACTTATCTTCTTTTATTTTGTTTGGGTTTTGTTTGTTTGTTTGAGGGATTTTGTTTGGTTGGTTTTTGTTGTTTGTTTTTTGGGGTTTTTTTGTTTCGGTCTTTTTAATTAAAAATCTCTACCAACAGCTTAAAACAGTCAACCTTCTTTTCTCTTTCTCCTTTTCCTGCCAAAATAAATCTTCTTTTTTAAATACAGCACCATGCCCCCTTTTTCCATACCAGGACTGATCCTTTACTTGAGCATAATGAAAGCATGAAATTTATAGCACAGAAATGCTAGACAAAGAATTTCTGTACATAAGTTAGTGTAGCCTTCCACTCCTGGCCCCCCACAGGAAGGGCAAGGAGAAAGTGAGCAAGGTCTTGAATTATGCCTTTTTGTTATCAGTCACTGCCCTGAGATAGTGAACCGAAACAGAGCTGATAACTCGGAGGTGACATCACAAGCCAGTCTTCATGAACTGACATAAACACTTGATATTCAGTTAACCCCAAAGATAAGGCACAACTCCCTTAACAGAAAGTTGTACTTGATAGTACTAACACAAATAATCTTCTCAAGTATCAAGCTGTAATTTAAAAATATGAGATTGTGATCTTTGCAACACAAAGTCCCAGTCTGCTGTGTTGTGTACACAACAGTAAACCAGCACAAAGCAAACACAAGCTAATGTTCAAATACACTCAATTTTCTTATTTGTATTATCTCAAGCAATCCAACATTTTAAAGAAGAAAAATCTTATGGCAAGGCCATATCTAATCACTGCTAGTGATTCAATTAAATTCTTACAGGAGATACTGAGAAGTGTTTTATTTGTTTAACTATTACACATTGCTCTGTAAAGAAGCAAGACTCGCATCAGTCCTGTTATGTTTATGAAATAGTTTAGCAGGTAGCGATTCTCTCTGAAGTTCCTGATAAGCCAACTCTATTTTTCTGTTTGATCACAACTCACTTGTATGAGTGCAAATTAATCCCATCCTATATCAAAAGTGGATCCAACATGATGTGGCAGTAATTTCATTTAGCTATGGCTTCAGTAATGCGAGTAGACTGAAAAAATAACCAGAAGAAAGTGAAAGTGATGTGCTATCTCTTTTGGCCTTGACCAGGAATCTACTACTTACATTCACAGCTTGGGGACATTCTTCTGGACATCCAAATGTCACTACAGATTTCAGTTATCACTATCTATCCTTGTCCAGGAGAGTGATATTAATCGTTTTCAAGTGAGGACACCATCAAGATTATTATTACTTCATGAAAAGGTTTGGAATAAACAGTTGAATTTTGAACAAAGCTAAAGCTGTTGTTCTGTCGTTCTGTAATGGCTTCCAAAAAGCTTGGAATCTGAACATAGAAATAACATGGTCTAGATGAGCACGATCCAGTTCTGATACCTCCTCTTGTCATATCATAGCAACAGAGATCAGCTGAGACACTCAGCCTAACAGACACAAGTCTTAAGAGGATACAAATGTAAACCCAGGTTCCAATTCTAAACCACGTTAAGCAGACATACACGTGCCCACCTGCAGAATGAAACTTCCACAGGCACAGAGCTGCCATCATGATTCTTGTCTCCTCTCTACTGGAGCAGCAAAAGAGGTTTGACTGGGGCATCACTGGATGTTGAGGGGTTTTACAGTGTACTCCTTAACACCTGTAAATTCTCTTTTTCCATCTGGGTGATCTTATTACTGTGTTGTAATGTCCGATTCGTCCCCTAGCCATTGCCACGGGGGAGGGAGGGAGAATAAAAAGTGCCACAGAATATGCAGATTTCCTTAGACAAAGTAACATCTTTGGTGGTTAAAAAATATACCATAGACTAGTAATTAGAAGACTGCTCATAATCATTCACTACTTATTTTTCTGGTTTGCAGTTACCGGTGTGGCCTCTGCTTCTGTGACCCCATGTTTCTACTTCTTTCCAATCACCATGGATTTATTTAGCTCCAAAATCTGCAAACGACTGGTAAGTGCTGTTGTTGTGCATTCCCCTAACTGTGATGGTAATTGCAGATCCAGAGACCCAACACTGTGGTGTTTAAAAAAATTGCTATTACCTCCTAGACCTGTAAAACCTGTCAGCCTTTTATGGCGATTCTGAATCTTCTGGATCTTCAATTTACTTTCTACTCTAAAGCATTTAAACGTATTTTATCCACTCTTTATAATCCAAATATTTTCACTCCTTACATGCGCACATATGTATTGCAAGTCAGAACCTGCAAGCCTTTGAGAACCTTAATTTTTAATGCTATATCCAACCTTGCACCTATGTGTTGAAAATCACTGTTCATTTATTGGGCAGTACAATTAACAAGGAACATTAAAGTTTTTTTCCACCATAGAAAGCATACATAACAAAATGTTTTATGCAGTACTGTCGAAAAAAAAAAAAGGTATTTTCGATGTGCTTAATAGGCCAAAGATTCTGCAAAACAAATACACTCTAATATGAAAGTTGATTTTAAATGACAATCTTGTACTAATGAAAACCTAATTTTGGGAATATTTTCAAAACAGAATATTTTAAAAACCCATAATATTCTGCAAAGAGTAAAACAAAATAACATCTAAATATTTAGGTATACTTTCAAAATTAAATACAACATTCTTTTATTAAGGAGTCTAAAGAGGCATAAGAAAAAACAAAACAAAAAACCACCAAAAAAACACAAAACCCAGACATTTTAATGTGGGCAGTAGCCTAAAACCTTTAATATTATTTTTTTAAAAAAAAAAAAGCTATTTTGAGTTGTACGTTATTATCAGTCTGAAGAGCTGCTCCAAATCAGAGCTATTACAGTATGCACTCCCAAACCACTCTAACAAAGATGAAACTACCTATTACCAGGTTAGGATAGCAGCTATTATTACGGACCCTTGATTTCTTTCAAGGAGCTCCAATGGAATAAGTGACAAGTGAACAATAAAGATCTTATAATAGCCCTTAATAATTCTTTTTAGATTAGAAGGCACAGAAATGAACTCTGGAGAGTTAAAGAACTCTCATCTTCTGATAAGAAAAATAATTAACCTGACTTAATGTATCTGAGTAGGTCTTATATAAATCAGACTTTTGTACTTCGAGAGCCAGACTAAAACCATATATCAAAAAAGTATGTAGATATTGTCTTATAAGTACACATTGAACATATCTAAAACTACAAAGGTCTGCAGGTCATTTTGTGAAATGTCCAATATATTCTACTTAAAAGGAGATGTGTGAAGTACTTACAGTGCTTAGTTTGCTAGAGGTAATAATGATTCGTCTCTCATGCAACATACTGGCATAAAGTTGCAGCATGTTGTTCACATCCACAGCAACAAAATATTCAGTGAGGTTTCTCTGTTCAAATAAATGAGATGTTAATAATATTGCAACAGCAGTAGCTCAGTGGAACATATTATACATTACTCACAAAATGTTTTGTCCAATTAGTAGGTTGGGGGAAAAAACCAACCCAAAACAATGAAAAAAAAAAATCCCTTTACATTAAGATTTGTATGCTTTAAGAATAATTGATTGGGTTTTAAAGCTAATGAAAAACTAACTTTGGTGCAAGTTATTGATATTTTGTTCACTTGATTATGCTTGTGAATGTAGATGTGCCCTTTTATTTCCAAGTTTGAAAAAATATGAAGTTTGGTGTGAATAGCACTGTATGCTATTAAGGTAACCACTACTTACAACCCAGGAACAGAACTTCCACCATTACAATAACTGTTGTGTCATAGCTACAATAATAAAACCGTGCTATTTTGCCAGGCTCTCCCACAGCCAACACATTTTATTCTACTTCAGTACAGCAAAACAGTTCATTGAAAAACACCAGGCTTTTTCTTGAGCTGCCTGTACCAGGACATGACAGGGCCAGCAGATCCAGCAGAAGGTGCTGGGTCCTTCCTGTGGCCACCCCTTTTGTCCCCAAGGAGAACCCAATGCCATCTCCCCCGCAGAGTTTAACAAAAAGCCAAGTCACCAGCACCTCTTATTCATAGTTTGGATAACACAGAAGTGGCGGTGAGGGGGGAATAAAAACGGAGTGGAGGGAGAAATCTCTGTATTCCAGCTGAATTTAACAGTATTTCTGCAAGGCACAGTGCCAGAGATGTACAAGTTCTGAACAAGCTAAAACAGCTACCAGCAAAACGTATAGGAAAACAGCAAATTTTTATAAACGTTAGGAGTGTACATATGAAAATATACTGATACATCCCACAATATACAAAACATTTAATTTCACACCTTCATTATTGTATCTGCAACCAGAATTCTCACTCATCTCTCCTCAGAATGACAAATTACTGAAGGTGAATGTAGGAGGCCTCTCAGTTATGTGCCCCAACCCTAGGACAACAATCTGAGCAGGAGAACTGTCAGCCTGTACTGGATGGGGCCAACACACAGGAGCAAGGTAGTGAACCCCGGAGAAAACAGCGAGGGAGAGACAAGTGGCAGAGGCTTCGGAGCAGGGTGACCTCCCCGAGGGCTGGGACATGGAGGCCAGGACAGGGCCGCCAGCTGGGGCCTCCCCACAGCCCAGGGGCAGGGGGCTGAGCTGGTGCTCACCAGCTGCTGGGTGGTCTCCTCACTGACTCTACTAAATGGAAAAGTAACTTCAGTTAAAGCCCAGATGATGACAAAAAGGGTTGACCTCCTTTTTGGATAGGTTGCAATATTAAATTAAAAAAATATATCGAAAAGATAAACAAAGATCCAACGGATGATCCAGTTTCATGTAAATTCAGAAATGCATTATTAATTTGAAGGCACAGAGTATAGAGTTATTCTTGGTCTGTGCTGCACAAAATTTTGGAAGAGATAAACACAAGAGCTTTAAGGCTACAAACACTCCATTTAGAAAGAAACTGGTCTTTCAAGTGCTACTTTTAACTAGTGATGAGAGGCTGATGCACCATGATAATTTGAGTCCAATTTATCTAGCACACCCTCTAACACTGTAGTGACAGTGGTCTGCTGATTCTGTGTTGCAAAAGCCGCGGTAAAAAGAGTTTGCAATTTTGTACAGATCAATATATCTTTGGGAGACAGTCATAGTTATTTCTGCATTATATCTGGAAAGTTACTGCCCCTAAAATATGTGAACCTTACAACAAAGAATAAGCAAATTCATTTTATTGCAAAATTACTCCAATTACTTAATCTCTTAACTCAGTACATGTTCTAACCCTCCAGTAGGACCATACTGTTTTGTTTCATACTGAAAAGATCAGACTTTTATAAATTGAGTAAAAAGCAATTATACAAAGGCACCACTTTTCCTTTCTC
Organism: Nesoenas mayeri; assembly: GCF_963082525.1. Classification (NCBI taxonomy): domain Eukaryota; kingdom Metazoa; phylum Chordata; class Aves; order Columbiformes; family Columbidae; genus Nesoenas; species Nesoenas mayeri. The sequence continues at coordinate 17,599,221 of NC_137554.1, read as the reverse complement.
CCACAGAATCAGCAAAATAAAACCAGAGTGGCACCATCGCAAGATCCTCCATCAGCCAGAGGCCCAGAGTAAACTTTGCCTACGTTTTCTTCAAGTTGAACACATAACACCTTCTAATCTCCAAAGGTATGTTTTCCTAGAACCCCAAATAATAACCTAGAACAAGAGAATTCTTTAAAATTGAGGACTTCAACCCAGAGGGTGAGACAGATTGAAATAAACATTTGAAAACTAAGCCCTGTCCTGCCCAACCTCCCCGCTCACCCCCAGGCCATGGGGACCCCTGCCCAGCCCTTCCCCCCAATGCTGTGGGCACACTTCTGTCATGGCACGGTTTTGTACCAAGGTGAACCCTTCCAACATGTTAATTTTTTAGAAGGAAGTTATTACTGCAAAGCGTAAAAATGCCCATCTACACGTATGTACTCAATTCCAGATTCAAATGCAAGACTGGAGAGCAGAAAATTCAGAAGCTCTCTTATTAGATGTTCTCTGGCTAAACACATCATAGAGAATGTGATCTGAGATTTCACATTTGCAATCTACCCACAGAACCAGCAAGGATTTAGCATCCAAAGAATGCAAGTCTTCATTTAATAAAAATAATGATAACCAGCATTCCTGGTGCACAGTTACCATCCAAATGTAGGTATGCAGGTATGGCATGTTGTCAGAAAGCCTGAAACAATGCCTTCTTACACAAAAAGCCAACTGTATTATCTTGATAGCTGTATTTGCAGCTTAGCAATGCAGCGTCTAAAGGGCAGGTATTCAAATAACACAAGGTGCGGAAGTAGAACATATTTTGCATGTATCATTGCAATGAATGCAAACAAGCCAAGTAATTATGAGCAAAGGGTAGATATAGCAGTGATCAAAAATGCCCCGTTAATGCTTTATAAAGGGTTAATGACGAATGCAACAATAACTACTAGCTAAAGGTTTTAATAATAGACATCAATCATATTCTAAAAACACTCTGGGAAAAAAGAATGTCTCCTATTGATAAAAGCGGAGTTTAGTCCTACCCACAGAAGAGGTTAATACTTCTAAATATTTAAAAAAGAAACTGCATACTTACGCTTTCAGGGATTGTTGGCAATCCAGTTATATCAGGAGTAATGAAATATGAGTGCTAATCAATGGGGAAAAATAATTAATAATTTATGAACACCAAATCCAAAAAATTCTTAAAAAAAAAAAACAAAAACACACACAAAAAACCAAAACACACACAACCAAAAAACCAGCATTTAGGATTTGCAACCCCATCTTTGTTTAAGCAAATAGCCATTTTTCCACCAGCATTCTTACCACTACTAGACAAAGAATTAAGCAGATCACGACACGAAATGACAAGCTCGGTTCAGCACACAAACCAAGGGAACAAAACACTGGGCTGCAGTTTTGAAATAACACTGAAATTAAGCCAGCTTTAATCGTCATGAGCCTGAGAGCAGCATTGATTAAATTAAGCATTGACTTAAAAATTGCAACCAAAAAAAAAAAAAAAAAAGTTGAAGTACAAAATGTAAATTTAGAATGGAAAAGGGAAAAGTATTCACATGAGAAAATTAATTAGAATAGAAATATTATTACTTGATATATATGCTCTTTTCTTTCCAAACATCTTGGAATCAAAACTGTGCTAACAGAAATGCAAGGTCTGATAGCTTGAAATTCCACAGTCATTGATGAAATACATTAGCAATTTTATGCATCTTCATTTGAGGCCACTTAGGATGTAAATATAAAATGCAATAAACTAAAAACAGATGTAATTTAAATTATTCTCATTAATCCAGTGCTTTTAGTAGTTATCAGACATGGATTTAACTCAGTAGATTTAAGGCATTTTGGCATATTAGTGTAAATCTTGAAGGACAAAAAACCTTAAGTAAATACTAAGTGTAAGTGACAATTATGGATTTTTTTTCAGCTTTTGTTTGTAATGGAATTTTGACTTTTTTGTAGACTTAATTTTTATTGTGTATTTTAAAATTATAATTAACAGCACAAAGACACAGTTTGTTTCCACATCAAACTTGAAAAAGATATATCAAAATATAAAGAAAGTCTATAAGACATGAAATGTGTCTTGTGTTCGAGCAAAAAACACAATTAACTCTGTTTAGGAGACTTATTAAACCAGCTTGAGACATTTCATAGAAAGTTTTCCCAACAAATTAGGTCATTTGGCAATAGTTAAAACTTTAAGATTAAAAAAATGGCTTAAAAAAGGCATCCTATAAACTTCACAGCACTTGCATAATAAATATCCCAGGTTATTGTTTTGCATCAACAGACAAAAAAAGCTAAGATTTTTTTCTCTAGTCAAGAACAGGAAAATATTCAGATTAATGGAATGCCCACATTCTTCAGAACTACAGTGAGCACAGAAAATTATTTCCTATATGTAATAGGGTCACAGAATATTTTTCAAAAGATTTCTGAGTAATGAAGTTAGTAACTTAGAGAAGTAATTATTTATAATTAACAAAGTAATAATATTTCACTCATTAAACAGAAAAGTAAGTCAGAACTATGAGAAGCAAAGGCCCATTACTGCAGTCATTAAGAGTCATAAAGCAGCAAAAAAAAGGTGGTGTAGAGTCCTTGTACATCTTTGTGAAGTCCCTTAGGAAGATGTGTGACCTTGGAAGAGATACTAAATTAATAGATGCTGTACTGTATAACAGTTTTCTCTAAAAAGGGACACTAGAACAATACAGATTTTGTTCATCAATTTAAGATTTTGATTTTGGTTGCGTTTTTTAGGACAGGATCATGACGCACACACGCATAGCTCTGAAGTTACATTGATTTAAAGAGAATAGGTACATTAATGTTAGACTGCTCTTTTAAGCTAAAGACAACAGCAAAATTTCCCAAAGGAGAAAGCCTGAAATCAAAAGAGATACTCTATAGCAAGTAATTATTTCTTTAATTATGATAGGCTGGAGATAGTCAGGTGCCTTTAAAACTCACCGATACAAGACAAGGCTGTTTTTTCAAAACTTGTTCACTTGTAAAAATCATCTCTTGGTTCTTATGCAAGATGAGAGAAAGATTGAACAATTGACTTTTTAGTTTTCCCAGAAAAAGGCCACAGCTGACTTTAATGCTTGTAATACTCCATACTTAAAATATTGGCTGAAAATATGTTTTATTATTTGTATTCCTTGCCCATTTGAACTCAGACTTGACTTCGCTAACTTTTCCAAAAAAAAAAAACCCAACACTTCTATTAGCCTTCCATGGGTGAAATACAAGTGACCCAAATTATATTTAAGCTCAGGTTTCATAGAATAAATGATCACTGCTCATATATTTGAGTGGTAGAATATTTGTTACTGGGACCAACAGGTGAGAGCAGAACTTGGTCCATAACTGGACCAAGGCATTTTGGTGTCGTCCTGACCAAGGATTACTGGAAAACACCGAGTATCCAGATACTGGGCAGAATTTCTGCATTATTATATACATGCGATCCTAAATACCATTGTGGTCTGCCACTTAAACCTTGCTTCAACATCTGTGAGCCTTACACTGCATACCTGAGTAAACAGAGAAAGGGATCTTTTTAATTCTGCATCATGCAATTTGAACTAGACTCATCCTGGCACAATGAAAAGCCACCTCATGCTGTGATTTCTACAATTACCTGTCAGACTCTAACTTCTTTTTAAGTCTATTATCATCAATGGTTCCAGTAAAGCCCACTAACACTATACAAGGAGCAAGAAACAGACATCAATATAAGAGGCTGGGGACACAAAGTCAGAGCTGAAAGTGGCCATAAACATCTCCCTGCAGCACTGAGCATTACAAAAACAGAGATGCCTGCATGTCCAACAAGTATCTGGGTTCAGGCAAAGCTATTCCTTCCTGCTCTGCCCCCTTTGAACCACAATATTTGCTCAACTGCACCTGCAGCCCAGCATTTGGCAAGAGGCTTGTGTTTAGATAATCACTGTCCAGCTAAAAAGATTACAAAACTGTTCAATGTAACAAGCTACTGCGAACAAGAGACAATTGAGAAAAAAAAAATCAAAAGTAAAATAATATTGAAATATAACAAGAAAACATCAACTTCATTGCAAGCAAGGTGTCACCCCAGTGTTGCCAGCTGTATTTGCCACAACATCCTTTTCCAGGTTCATCACAACATTCATTTTGAGGTAGGTGAGCTCTACACAAGATGAACAGCAACACCGATAGCAACAGGCAGCAACTCTTTGCAAGAAATAAAGGGAAAAAGATCTTTAAAACTTCTTCATGTCCCACTGAAAAACAGTAGCATTCTGAAAGGACTTTATAGAGTGTTTTAGGTTTGCCAAATTAGAATTGGTTATAATACCACAGTTAATGAGGTAAAAATATTATTTGAGATACAGAAGTATACTTGCAAGGGTACTATGAAAAGAAAAATAAATTGAAAATATTACACTGACAATAGAAAAAAACCAAAACTTAGCAACACAAACAATTCAGACTGTAGCTTCAGAAACCTGTGTATTTTTCTGGTAAAAAACAACACACAAGACTGGAAGGACTTCCACATACAGTGGATTAGTACTGTTCAGGAGAGAAAATATTAGGGCTCTGTAGACGACTGGAAAAGGCATAACAAGGCATCTGAAATATGACAAACTAAAATAAAGATAGCATTGTTATTAACAGAAAAGTCAAGGAACTACTGGAAGGGAAGGGGCAGACACTCTATTTCTGTACATCTTCCTAGGAGAGACAGATGCTTTTCTAGAGTCTGTGCAAAGTTAGCTCAAAGTATTAGGCTCCATTCTAAAATAAATGAGTTAAAAGCAATACGAAATGACACAAATAAGGCCAAGATAAATAATGTAATGATGTTTCAGTATGTGTGGAAGGGACGCCTTTATAAAATAGCTTCTTCCTGTTACCTGCAAACTGTGATAGTTCAATCAAGAAAGAATTACCTGCACAGAGTTACTTATATATGCAGCAATGGTAAAGATGCTGTGAACATGGAGTCACAGAGACAGCAGAGGCTCTGTATCAGCCTTACATTTCATACAGGTTCTACAAATTTATTTAAATATGTGCTTATGTGCTATTTTTGTTAAAAGCTTTGGGAACTCTAACAGTGACAAGCTCACTTTGACATTTCTGTGGCAATTGCCACATGATCAAAGCCCAGTCCCACATCACCAAGTGTCCATGCACAAAAGCAAGGGGGGCACAGACATGTCCTTCCACCTACATGTGCAGGAAGTTTCACATCACACAGCACAGTTCTGCCATCTCTCCTACAGCACTCTCGCATGATCAAGCAAAACTAGGAAGAAGGGGAAGGATGATGGGAAAGAAGCCAGCTTACACAGATTTTTGTCCAGTCCTGCAAGTCTACCTACTCAGACATATGAGGCAATAAAACAGAGTTAGCATCTCCGGATTCACAGCAGGAGAAACCAAAATTATCTACATGAAACAGCTGGAAGCAGAAAAAAGTAGTTCTAGCACTGCCAGATCCCACTGTAGCTTACTTTCTCATCCACAGAGCAAAATTCAAATTTCTGCTTCTTTATAACTTTACAAGAACAATATGGGACAGAGAAAAACTCTGCTCCACAGAGAAAAGAAAAAAGATTGTCAAAGCCACTTAATGACGGGAAGCCACATAAGTTTATTTCTTAAAAAGGCTTTTTTTGTTTGTTTTGTTTCAACCATACCTACTATTTCATAGTCAGTAATAGGAGTAATACAGAGAGAATACTTACCACACTTAAACTGACTAAAGCGTTCGCCTTTGGCACAGGATGGCTATACAATGATTTTAACAAATCATTTGAGTCATTTTCCTATAGGGAATATTTTAAAAGTTGGTTAGTCATTGTATAAAAACTGAATAATTACCATTTGCTACACATCAAACTATATACTGATAAACATACATTTAACGAGAAAGATAATTGCAATTCTCAGTGAAGTATTTAAATATTAAGTATAAAATGCAGGCCAACTTTACATTTCAGAAAATTATTTTATCTGCAAGTTAAGTCAGTTTCTTACATGTACTCTTTAAATGAATCACATTATTTGCAACTGAAAGTAGCACTAACATGTGTAGCTGCTCTGTGCCTCTTGGAAGTCATCTTCCTTAACCTGCTAGCCATAATATTTGTCTATTCCCAGTTTTACTAAATATGCAGCTACATAGCTATATCGTATATTTTAAAATTATTCATCAGGTTTAACTAGGATCTCCCACCTTGATCTCTAAAAGAGACATTCACTTGAAAAATAGATGCAGGTGGATTTTTTGTTTGGTTTAGGGTTTTCATTCAATTTAAGGTTTTTGTTCACGGAGACTAAATTCTTTTCGTTATCAAAGTAAAACCAAAAATATCAGCAACAAGTCAGGTCCAGCTTTTAAACACTTTGTATGGGTTCTGCCTCTCCCTGTGAGAATAGTCATGAGACTGGATCTCATGTTAACAGGACTTTGGGTCTGCCTCACTGAGCCACCAAAACCGCGTGCTCAGCATACAGGACAGCAAACTTACAGCCCTTCACCTGGTTGCAGTAACACTGCAAAGAACCAGTGACCAGAAAACCAAGCAGACAATCGCTGCTCCTTCTGTCAAACACAACCTTAACAACAGGTTTTGCTACTACAGTGAAACCAGGGCCAAAAGCAAAGTCTCATTACACCATTTATAAGACTTAAATGTATTCCACACTTTATTTAAACACAGCTAACACCACACTTTCCTACATAAAATATCATCATTTTCTGTAGTCCATTTACTATAATGCACAATAATTGCTTATTCTATAGTTCATATATTCTTGAAATGTCAGCTTTTCTCATCTACAGCATATGGTTGCCTATTGATGCTTTTTTTTAATTACAATCTAGTACACTAATATAGTTAAAGCAGAAAGGTATAGCTTTAATGTTCTCAGTAAAGACAGATGCCAGTATTTCCTTTCCTGCATAATCATGGAATCTGTCTAATTGCTCATGAATATGCAAACTAAACTATCATGATTCTTCACCAAATGCTGCAACTAATTTTGTCTTGCTAGTTGAGATGACAGAATTACAAGAGGTAGTTTTTGGTTAATATGAAGGGTGAAACAGTACATCATATTTTACACAGTTCTGAAAAAAGGTGTTTGCAACTGATAATCAGATAGTTCCAGAGATCTACAGTTTACAATCAATACGTCATACAGATCTCCAGTGATGTGACACTTTGCTCACACTTCACCCAGGACTTGTTTATGCTAAGACTGACACTTTATAAAGGTATATTCTCACCAGCTTTTTAAGATTAATGTGGGATTCAAGTGACAGTGGCAGCTCTACGTTAAAATTTTCTATATGATGAGTGTAAGACCTTCCTTCTAAACTCTACTAAAATTTTAAACAGCATAGAATCACTTTATAGCACTTCAAATGGTGACTATTATTTCACAGAAAACATTTTACACAAAGAAATAGAATATCTAATATTACCTGTTCTTTAGCCAAATAATCTGCCAGGGTATTTAGGAGCTTGTAGTATACCTCAAACCATGGCAGGTAACTAAAATAGGAGAAAAAGCATTTAAATAAAATACCCATTTTTTTTCAAAGTGCTTGTAAAATCCTTCTATAATTAACCTGACTTGCACATTTTTATAACATTTCTACACATAAAATGCATATAAAACTACTTCCCACAAATTTAATGGCACATCACTGATAAATAGTAGTAAAAGTTACATTTCTCTATGATGGACACCTGCTTGAAGTTCCACTAAGTGTAGATTACCTCATAATATTTTTACTTCTCATTATTTTAAAGGCACCAAAAATAAGTTTTAAACATTGCCAAATCACATTCCCATCATCTTTTAATTGTTACAGCTTTCAGAAGTTACTTTATTTGCAATTTCACCATTCTACGTTCTGTCATGCCTGTGTGGACGGCCAGAATTGCTGCTTCCCTGAAGAATGAAAGCTATTTTACCTGGGCAGACCAGGTAGCCCATATTGGACATGTGGTATAATGCTATGCAATACTATAGATGTCACATTATAGATAAATATATTGGCCTCCACACAGTCATTTCTATAGATAGAATTAACTTCTAAAAATAAGCAAGCATTCACCAATATTGTGAATATACAGCACATTAATACATGAATACTTAATAGATTTTTTAACACAGGTCTGCAGCCCATATGTGCACAGTATTCTCGGTGAGTTAAACAGAATCCAAGATAAATAAGACATAGCCAAAGAGTATGAGAAAAGAAACTCAAGCCTGGTGGCATCAGTTCCATATTTTTGTCATCTGTTTACAGAACAGCTACCTTTAGCAGTGACATCCTCATTGAGTGTATGCTACAGAATTTTCCATAATCACTATTTAAACCTACCATACAGATGTAATAAGTCTGGTAAAGTAAATACTAGCAGTATAAATTACTATTTATTTACAAGTTATACTCTACCTCATGTCTGTTAGAATTTTGCCAAAAAGAACATTACTAAAAGAGTAATAGTATGGTCAATATTAGTTGTTTGAGATTAGAAGCAATGCTGAGGAGGAAATAAACCCTGAAATGTCTTTATATTTCATACCCACATCTAACAATTCTGCACACTTTGTTATTCAGTACAGTGTAAATCCACAGGCATACGTTCAGTGAATTCCTTAAAAGCTTCAGTGTGTGCTGCGGATAGACCTTCAAGTTTCTATATTTCAGGAAACATGCTAACTCTAACTGAAAAAGCCCAGTATGCAGAACCTGAAGGTGCTTCCCGATAGGAAAAGGAAACCTGTTAGGGGAAAACCTGTCTGTCAGAGAAGCCAAGTCTGCTTTTGTCCAGTGAGTCCAGTGAGGGGTCATGTTCTCTTTGTGACACCTCCGCTCTCAGTACGCTGCTGGCCAGGTTTCAGAAACAGACCCCAATTCTTGAGGCAAAGACAGAACAGCAAAACTCTGAACACAGTTCTAGTTACGCATTTTCTAGCAATCTTACTTTACTACGCTTAGAAAAGTTCAATTGCTGGTTCTCAGAAAAAAAAAAAAAAAAAAAGAAATAAAAAAAATCATGAATTTGCTCTCGCCAAGCCAAAGAGACACAGAGGCAATGATTTCTTTTAAAGCCACTACATTAATGTCTTTATCACACTTTACCATACACTGTTCTGGCTATTAATCAAAACTAAATCAACCTCTTAATCCTCACAGACGTTTTTAATGCTTGCCATTGTTGACAGCAGTTAAGGTGTGACATTATTGCATTTGCTTTTCAATATGTTCTTATATAATCATAAAATTTACTTCCTTGCACCTGTGTAAGGCCACTCACTGCTAACAGGCACAAACGCTGCACGCCCTTGTAAAACATTCACCCCAATAGCACCTAAAACATCTGATCTTGGAGTTTTCTTCCACCTAAAACTCCTGATCTGTTATCTTCTGAAACCACATTAACCTGGTTTTACACGTCACCAAAATAATGCAGCATAGAATGGCCAAAAAATTGCTCCCCACAGCATTGAGAGGACTTGCAAATGTGAGAGCTACTGAACAGTTTTTCTAGTCCAGAGTTACAGCAGGGACTGGAACACTGTTCTAGCATTCTGTCCAAGTCAAGGTACAAGGCAGGTATCAATTGCAAAGTATTTTAATGACACTGGACACACAAATGAGTTAGATTATCTAAAAGCCTTCTAGTCTTCTGCTGTCACCTCTTCCTTAGTAGTGTACATCACCCCAGCATATTTTGCTGTAGAACACCCTAAAACCTTACCTGATCATGCATTTTTCATAATGCACATTTATGAACAGCATGCTATAAAAATAAATGCTCCTACACTTCAATAAAATATTAACCATACTTCTGTCTTGTATCTATGATCTCAACTCCCCTCTTACTGTGAAAAGAAAAATTAAATGCAATTCTTAGGTCTATGCATAAAAAGGTCAAATTCATTATTTGAAATTAATGAACCCTAGCACAAAGCCAAAGGAGATTTTTCTTTCATACAGCAAGGCTTCCTGACCAGAGTATTCACACAAGAGTTTCTTCCCTTAGTAAAATCAGGTTGATGATGCATTTCCATGGCTTCACATAACAAAACCGCAAAGAAAAACGTAAAAACAGACTACTTGAACACAGTTTAAAAATGCCAGTTTCCTTTCTGAACTGAAAGACTGGAAAAAGAATTGCCTTAAGCCTTATAACCACAGACATGAGGTTAATATAATTTCAACATGCCTCTTAAACCTGAAAAATTAAGGAAATCAAAACAAGTGCTCCATTACATTACACGGCATGAAACCAAAGGCTACCAAGAGCTGTCTTCTGTTTCTTTTCCACATAATCTTAATTTCTTCAAAAGCACAGTTTAATTGCAATTGCTTTTGTTGATATTTTTAATTATACTGTTCTTACTGCAACAAAGTATTACAAAGATCTACTGGAAAGCAAAAAAGCCCTATTTATGTTTTTCTTTAATGTATTTGCTAATTAGCATTAATTCAGTAGAATTGTAACATTGAAACATTAGCTGTTTTCGTAAAGAGTGCATTTGTGTGTGCGCATATACAATGCATCTCTGTTTTCAAAAGTAAACATAAACACAGTTTGTGTTTGTTCATAATAAAGACAGCTATCAGGTGGTATTTTAAATTCTCAATGGAAAGAGCAAGTATAAGCTCTTTTTATTTTGTAACATCCTCAAGGCTGTCAAGCAACATTTTTGTTCTCTTATATCACCGGCTGATTTCGCAGGCACATGTGTTAATAATCCTATTAATTTATTTGGACTACTCTAGTAAATAGATTCATCCATAGATGAACACTACCATAACACAGGCTTTACATCTTTATCCGCTATGTTATAGTGGATAAAGCACTGTATATGGCACTTGTGTGTGTGATAGCAAAAAAAGCAGAAGCATTATAGGTAAAAGAAGCTTCTTAGCTTGTCCTGTTAGCAAATCTTGAAAAGTCATTTAATCTTTGTTTAGCACAGAAGAACGAGTCTATGTACAGAAAAGTCATCCAGCACACAAACTTCCATCAGCATCTAGTAAGTTGGATAACAGTTTTTTTCGAGTCAGTACAGAAATGCACTGTCTGCAAAAAATAGTTTTGAAATGGCTGAATTTAACAAAGGAGACCTGTAATTAACCCTAACTCAAAACTGTCACACTAATATGTACCTTAACAATGGATAAAATCAAAGTTCATTACTAGAAAGACCTTACCATCGTACTTGTATTTGTAAGATTATTTATGAGCAGTGCATTTTGTAATTAATTTGTTGTCTTATGAAAACGTCAAAAGGTTATCAATGAAGTCCCTTCACAGTAGATAAAACAGAGGAAAACCAGGGCTTTCGTTTTTAATGTATTTAGAAGCTTGAATTTCAAATAAAAATAATTTAGGTTCCTAAACTATGAAACAATTACTGGTTTCTTGTTTATTCTTCTTTAATTGTAGACATTGTCTTTTGCATTCCTTGTTACCATTAATATCTGTTTGAGAAACAAACATACAACAACCTTCAACAACATACACCGGTTTCTCTGAAGTTGCCACAAAACATTTTTCCCATAATAAAGTAAAACATAAAAACACACCCAATATTGTTTTAGTAGATGTATTCCCTGGTGGAGAATACAGTGGTCTTCATTTAGAAGTGGGGCTGCTGCCTGTCACAAAAGCAAGTGCCCAAGATATTTCATGGCTAATTAAAAATGTACTTAGCATTTTCTTTTAATCCAAATGAGCCACAAGGCAGGAGCTCAGACTTTCATTCAAAGTCAAGCATAATCCTTGTTGCCGTAAGTAGAGTTCCACCTCACTGGTGCTTCTACTACAGCTCTGATAAAACTTTTACATTCATGAGTCAAAGGTTAAATAAAGGAGAGGAAATGTTTTCTGTCAAATAGTCAGGTAACCACTAACAGTCCTGAACTATCAGCAGGAATCTAACTTCTAGTAATCAAATAAAACTAAGGAAACTGCCTTTCCGTAGCTAAATGTCTAATGTCTAGGGGCTACTTTTCTGTCTGGAAAATTGACACAAAATGTGTAAAATTGAAACATTCTGCTTCTAAGGGATTTGCCTAAAGGAAGAGTAAGAAAGCTTCAAGCGTGGTCTGAACTGAAGAACTACAAAGGCTTCCCACATAAACCTGTCTTCCTTATTAGAGCATTTAATTTGGAAACATAGGTGACAATTTTACAGTCATAAAATTAATGAAATCTAAGACTGAGCATTTTAATGATGCATTTTGCTTTCCTCTGGATACATAAGGTCAACCTCAGAGTCCATCAACAGTTCCAAGGCTTTTAACAAAACAAATTTCAGTCAAATTATTTTAACTTTGTATTAAAACCGTTCAGGTAATTCAAAAACAATTTCATGTAAGCCTAAAAACATACTGTTCCTACTGCAAAGAGCAGTGATATAGAGAAACAATACCCAGATGAATTGTCTCCTCCTGTTATTCAAAAGTGAACATTTCCACTACACCACTTCAAATCTCAACTGGTAAAATTGTTATTTAAATTAAAATATAAAAAGTAAAACTAGGATTAAAGATCTGGTACAGTATAAGAGCACACAAGGTGTATTATAATACTCCTGTTGTGGTACCCCTCGTTCTAATGAAGCTGCATTAGCTCAATAGTTCGTGGAGAAGGAGAAGGTGATTCATACCAAGAGCCTCACAAAGCAGCTGTGCGGTTTAAAGAAAACAAAACAAAACAAAAATTGCAAAGGAATCACATAAAATATCTGGAGAATAATCCAAGATTTATTTTCTCATCTTACTATGGTTTTCCACTTACTTGCACCTTGTATCTGGCAACTGCAGTCAAGCTCTGCAGAAAATTTGAGCAAAATATTCCAATTTGGGAGAAAGTTTTGCTTACACAATTCACACACGTGTGCATACAAAACATTTAATTTACTTAATTTTTCTGTATTTCACTATCTCCAGTTGTCTTTGTTAAAGCCGCATTCAGCAATCTTAATCTATTCCTCTTTTTTATGGCAATATACATATATGTGCATAGGTAGATGTGTAGTTACACACTGTATTTATGTATTTATGACGCTGCTTTTGTGTGTCTGTAGAAAAGGCTATGACTACTGTGCACATATCTGTGACTGACAAGCAGTTTGAATTGCTCATATAGAGTCATTATTGTATATACACACAGGGAATATAAATTCATGTTATTTTGATATGAGATACATTTTGAAATGTTAAAAGAAATACCCGAGTTTACACCAGCTGAGAATTTGCATCCTTTGCTTTGCAGCACTGCATACAGTATTTAAATGGGTGTATTTCCCTTTGGGTAACTGATTAAATATTTGTTATAATAACATTAGAAGCCAGCCAAACAATGTTAGGAGCACAAGTCAATTTTACTTCAACCTTGTTCTACTCCTGTGCTGCTGAACTGGATGTTCCCATTTCCTCTACAGGCATCACAGGCTGCTAGGCTCCTAATTGAAGTGGCAAATTTGCCTTTTAATTAAAGCACTCTGGCTTTTAATTAATTTAATTAAAAGGGTTTTAGGACAGCTAAACATTTTATTTTTTTTTTATTACCAAAACAATTATCTTAAGGGAGAAAATAGAAATAGCAGAGGGAGAAACAAAGTACTTTACTGAGATCAATTTCTCCATCATCCATCTCTTTTGCAACAAAGTGACATATTGAGAATTATTTAGCCCTGGCATTTCTTACATTAGATGTAGTCTCGCCAAAGAACATGGAAGAGAAACCCAAAAATCATATTTCCAAGGAGAGGAATACAGACTAGTGAAATTTATTGTTAAATTCACAGAATAGTTGTCAAAGATCGTATTAGAAAGCAGAGAATCCACGTAACATTCAAAGCCTCTAAAGCTTCGGTGTATTGCTCTTTGATTTTAAGCAGAGATTTCATATTTTTAAATAGAATTGTTTAGCCTCACACGAGAACACCGTCGCATGGGGATTGGGACCACTTTTCATATTAAATCAGTGGTAAGACTGTTGTAGAGAAATGATACCCTGATAGAGAAGTATAACACAGTATCAGAGGATTCCTAAAAGATAATTTTGTCTTGTATTTTTCTTATATTCGCTCCTTGACTCAATATTTTCTATACCAACTTACCTTAGAATACAGAGGCAGATCTTGCCTCCTGACGTCAAACGGCAAAATCCAAACCTTTGCTTACTTTCAATGTCGGTGAGCACGAAGGTAAAATGCTGTCCTACTTGGTTTTGGGACACCCTGAAAAATCAGATACAGAGCATAAAACCACTAAATTCACACAAAACATAAGCATTTCAGTCATTAGTCTCCAGCACTTTCATGCTCAAGCCTCACTACCCTTCTGTCCTCCTCACCCTCAAGGCTGCCTTCTGTCCCCTCTCCCCAGCTCGGCACAGAAGAGCTCAGGTCATTCCTTCACCCCTGCCGCCAGCTGACATGGGATCCAGCCCTGCTCTGAAAAGACGGGGCACTTCATAAGGTCTTCTCCTAAGTATGGCCTAAGCAGAGCCAGCATGAGCCTGCCTGTTGGCTTTGGGCACACCTCAGCAGTGGGAAATGGTAACCAAAACAATGGTTTTGAATTCTGCAAATAATTTATTAAATGTCGTAATACAGGCCTGACTTAAGTAGCTTCCTCCCCATCCCTCGCTTCAGAACAGCTTCATTAATAACTTCATAAGTTAAAGCCATAGCCTGCCCGTGCACCCACACGCGTCTTCCTCCCTTTTCTGCAGCACACACTGCCCAACAACTTTTTGCTAAGCTAATTTTCCAGTGCAAACTTGTTCGGTTCTAGGAATGCAAAAGACAGAAAATAATCAAGAACAAAGAGCACGAGAGCTAAAATAATAAGTCACAATATCTTCAAGGCTATACCAAAACACGTACCCACTTGAGACAGAATACATTTACACAGAATTTCCCTGCCTGGTGTTCAGCTCCTCTTATCCCAAACTCTGCTCAGTCAGCATTCCCTCGGCAGGGCAGGCTAATCCACCTTGTTCTCAGTTTCTACCTCCCCTCCAGTGCCACCTCTGACTCCTTGCACTCAACTTCCATTCCTGCCCCCCACTTTCCATTTCACAGTATGAATTTTTCACAATGTATTTTTAAGAAGAAATGGCATCTTCACTGCCATGATATGTCTCTCATCGCCTTTATGCTCTCAAGCTGGGTATCTATATCTCTCTTGAGCAGACAAAGAAACCCTGAGAACATGGGACAGACCCACTTTTCTGCATGTACCATATACCGCATGTACCATGAAGACAAGTCCTGGCTCTGCGCCTCTGTTTCACCACGGCACATTCAGGTTGCTCCAAAGTCAAGTGTCCCCTTCAGAGAGAGTCAGCAGCTCCCAGCACTGCTACTGAGCCACAGCAATGGCGCCTAAAAACTTTTCCTTAACGTGAACACCATAACAGGTAAAATGCAATTATTACGTACCAGAATTGCCTAGGCAAAGTGTTATCTAGACTTGCTACTGGAGTGCAGGACCAACTGGTCAAGCTTCAAAACCTTTCTGCAAAGCGCTGGCCTGGTCGGCTATTTGAGGAGAGCATGATCTACTTGCTTGTGTGGGGAGCGGGCACAAATCATCCCCAGCCACCGCTGACCTTCTCCTCACTCATTCCTCCGCCCTGCCTTTGACTTAACTTTCCACTCCTGCCCTGCACGCTTACATCTAATCTTGGTTTAACAATAATAAATCACTAATAGCAAAGAATGTGTGCAAACCCTTATTAACCCTGCAGACTACAATGGGCTCTTTCAAGGTTATTACAGTTCACTATAGGAATAAAAGTAGTTTTTAAAATTTTCTAAGTTCACATCTAAACAATGCAGAAAAGGCTCTTTGGTACCTACAGAGCAGCTAAAGAAACATTTTAAAGATTTTTGTTTACAATTTAGCCATTGTTCAGGCCTAATTTTAAGGCTGCCTTGAGAGAGATGATTAAGGCAGGAATTAAATCTCTTCTTGGAATGAAAACCAGCATTTTTAATCATTAAATTTATCCCTTTTTCTCAATGAGAATTGTTGTTCTTCCAAATCTGTTTAGGACACAGAAGATGTTTGAATTTTTTTTTTCTTCAAACTTTAGGAATTTTTAAAGGCTTTTGAATTTCAGAGAGATTTTTCAGAGACTTCATTTTGAAGTAAGCTTCAAAAAATGAAAGACTTTATGCACGTGAACACAGATTTTGATGACTTATTTTTCAAAGAAAACAAAGTTATTGGTATCATTAATTATAAGGTGTCAAGTACACATACTTGACCAGTGTAACTAAAGTATACACTTCTGATTAAAGCTCTGGCAGCTGCTACCTAAACCTGAAATTTTCAAATGAAAAGCAAACCCCACCAGTCATGCACCCTAATCATGCCCAGGATCAGATAATAGATTAGAAACCATTTCAAGCAGGAATTTCAAAACCAGATGTTAAGGTGGTGGTTTAAGTTGATGGAGAGATTGGGGAGACAGTGACCCTGGGCTGGGTCATCTCCTTCAACTAACTGCTATCCCCAAATCTAAGCCTCACGAACTATTTCCTCCACTTCCAAGCCCACTCCGTGACCCACAGCTCAGGCTCCTGGTCGGGAGGGCTCCTCTGCTCCAACGGAGTTATCTGACTTGAGCTCCGCTACCCAAATCCCCTGACACCTCACACAGCAGAAATAAAAGGAAGAGGAAGAAAACAGCAGGAGATAGGAAAATGTACAGAGCTACCACCAAATAAGAAAATTCCCACAAACAGAAAGCATAGTTAGTTTATAATTGGGGTTATGTTTTCAAAACAGCAGAAGCATTAAAGGAAACCACAACTCATTAGTACAGAGGCTCCCTGTGTGCACTTAGGTCCCAGGAGAAGCCTGTCCAGGGGTCCTGGCCACAGCTCCAGCCCAGGGTCCATGGGACCTCCATGGTGTGCCCACGGTTCCTCTCAGATGGGTCCCCTTCCGCACACACGTGGAAACCAAACAACCCACATTTGGAACCAACAGCTACACTTCCATGGTGCATAGTTCATGCTGCAACCTGTCCTTAGACAATGGGCATTACACACACATACAATAATACAATGAGATAAAGGATGGAAAGAACTCTATTGTATAAAACTGCTGCGGCATTTTTGAATTCACAACCCACCTTGCAAACTGACTGAAATGACTGAAGTATACAGGAAATGCTATAGTTTATTTATTTTCACCCATAGAGCTTGATATATATTCTCAATTATTTACTTTTCATTCTCAACTATTTACTCTGAAGGCAGAAATTTTTGTGTAAATATCTTACAATTGCCTTTCACAAAAATCTACATATCCAATGATTGCTACAGCCATTGTTTTCACTTGTCTTGGTCATAGCTGTGTTTCTGCACACAGACTTTTACCAGAAATTCAAACAGAAACAGCATTAGCCAGGAATAGGAGAGTGAAAGTGATGGCATTCCTGCCATGATTACTCACTGACCCCAACAGATTAGGAGTTAAGTAATATACACAGTAATTCCCACACTTTAGCAATATTCTGCTCCTAATGAGAAATCTTCTACAGAAGCAGCACCATGTCTACACTCCAAAATATAACACTTCCCATGCGACTGGGTGAGTGCAGCAGGGAAACAAATGAGGTATGGATCATCATCTCCATGCTGATCCTACAGGCAGTTTCCAAAGCGTCTTAGCTAAAATGGCATACACACGACACATTCCGCAGAAGAAACATATCCTGGAAAGGAAAACACAAAGGAATGGAAGGAGAGAGGGGAGGTATTTGTGGCAGAGACAAACGAGAGGAGATGCAAAGCACAGACAAAACTGAGGGCTCAAGCAATAACTCAGCAAAACTTCGGACTGCATTTAAATGGGGCCAAAAAGAACAAGAGGAGAATTTGTGTGCTCACCAGTGGTCATCCAGCTAAATAACTGATTGATGTAGAGATAGAGGTGTGGGCGCGCTGCAAAGCTAGGCCTGAGTTTTGGGTTGAGAGTGAAAATATGGAAGACTGCTGGGGAAAAAAAGTGAAGAAAACCATGCAGAATTTGCACAAAGGATTCCAGGAACAAAAGAGAAGACCAAAGTGGGTTTTTGTCTGATGTATTAAAATTAATGCACTAAACACAGAAAAGGAAATTAAAACCTCTATTAATCTCAAGTGGTAAATACTCCAATTCTATATGAAAACAAACAGAAAGGAATTCTGTAGCAGAAAAAAGAAATTATCTGTAAATATACATAAGCAAACTGTTAGAATGTTATACAATTGTGCCATGTAATAAGTCTAAAATAATTTCTTCACAAAAAAATACATAGGTTCTTGGAGTAAATGTTCAATAACTTCTATGATGTAACTAATTTCTTAACCCCTTCAAAATAAAATGTAAGCCATAACTGGCAGTAATGAAATTATGTGCTTGCTTTCAATAAAAAGTTATATATAGATCTCAAAGTTTAGGTCATGGTCAAAACATTACACCATTGTGCCTTTTTTGGGTTGACTTTCAGTTTACATTTAATGGGAGTTACTTATAGATTTTTAAGCACCATTCACAGTATGTACTTTTGATAATTGAAATGAGTAGTATACACAGTAGTGTACACAGACTTACAACATCTGCATAAAAGGTAACACACGTATGCCTGGTGAGATGATGTAAGCAGCATCAAATAGTAAGAACCAATCTCTGTCTACAATCACTGAAGCATAGTGAATAAAACTAAATCAAATACATGTTCTTATTTCATTGACTTTTCCATTCATTTAATAATTGATACAGGTCAGGTGGGAGAAAATAGGTGACAATGATGTTACTACTGTGCTTTAACTTTACTATTTCCATAATTTGAAGAATATAGATTTCCTTCTTTAAGGAGTTTTATTTAGCTAGTTAACAGAAAAGGCAACGCTCCCTCCAGCTCTGCTGTGCAGTAGGGACCCAGAAGCAATCTGTGGAACAGAATCACATCTTTTTCTAGGTATCTTGATCAGCAACATCAGTCGAAGTTATCACTTTTGCACTGGTAATTTCTAGCTCTTACTAAGATCAGATATTGATTGAAGTGGTTTATATACATTTAGTACACACAATACAAGTTGAGAACCTACGCTCTCTGAAGTGCAATATGCTCAATCAATGAAACAGATACTTTGTGTTTCACTTCAATCAAAGCTTTCTGCACAGAAACTGTCATTGAAACTGCCTGTGAAATACTTTAGGGTATTAGGTGTACAGTCTATAACGATCCTCTGTAGAAGAAAGAAAAAAGTTTTATATATATGTATATTCACCAAACAAGTGAAAAGCACATTTACAGCTAGACAAAAACTAAAATACTTGTCACATCTTAAACGTCCATTGGAAAAAAGCCATACAAAAAGAAGCTATAGCAGTGTTTTTCTCAACACTTTCCTATCAGTCCATATTTCAAAACAAAAAATAAAACTGAAAAAGCAGAAGACAACTGAATAGTTTCCTTTAAAAACAGTGGTAATATATGTATACACTATAGAAAATGCCTGAACTGATTAATATATGGTAAATACACCCCACAGCCAGTAAGTTGTGCACACAAACAGCTTGCCAGTAAACAGTCGCCTGCTTTCTTGAATGAGCTGCCAGTATTTCTGTTCTTTTCCCCACAATAGCTCTGCCCCTCCTCCTTGTCCGGCCTCTTTTATACTCTCACAATCCCAAAAGGCCTTTGGTTCTCTCACAAATCCCCCAAACCTCAGCTCCCAGCTACACAAGACACTGCAAGCATGGTGGCTGATTCTGAAGATGCTGCAGCACTGCCTGAGCAGTCAGCAGCCCAAACAAACACTGCAGTTCTGTTCCCATCATCATCTATCTCGGCTTCCAAGAACCTTTCCTCTTCTGTTCAACGCCCAATGCTACAAAATTAGTAGAAGTGTTGCGCCTTTGAGAGCACTGCTTTATAGGTGAGCATGAGCCCATCAGTCAAAAAGCGTGTCTGGGAAGAGGGGCATGGGAGGGTAACAACAGACAAACAATAAACATCCCTTTACTTTTTGGTTTGGTTTTGTTTTTCTCTCTTCGGATACTCTGCAAAAATACACAGCGATCTATGCTTTAAATTCATGTATTCTCACAGCGCATTGATTAAGCTTATCCACGTCACACAAGCAACTAAGTGTCTTCTGAACGGCTGAACAGAAGTAGTTAACACAAGACGAGTTATTTAAAAATAAATTATTTGCTGCCATTGATTATCTTCTTGCCACTGGATGGCAGCAACAGAACCTCACCTTTTTCTGTTATCCTTAAATTTTATTTCCATTATTTATCTTCATTACCAATTTCAAACAGAAGTCTGTACATATCTTGAGCACACTGAAGACTTTAATGCTTTAAAGCCAACACTGTCAACTGTATTAATTAAGTCATTAAAACAGCTTAAAGGATGGTGAGCTTAACCAGTTCAAAACCCAAACAACTTAATTAAATTCAACTATAAAAGACTAAATGAACCCAGTTTACTTCAGGGAAGTTGTGTTTATGAAGGTCTTTATTTTGCCATTGTGTTTCTCTGCAAAGCCTCTCTTTCCTTTACATACACACCACCTTTCACTCCTCAGATGGCAGCTTCTTGCCTTCGATAGATGTTTCTCAACTTTGGGTCTCCATCTGTGACTGATACCAATGTTGTTCTGAAACCAGCTCAGCCTGCACGTTACCTGGGTGTATCTTTCATTAATTATGCAAATCAGGCTTCTCATTCAATCTTTGCTGGTTAGGACAATATGAGTTTTCCAAACTGAGTGAGTAAAATTTATTAAATTAATTGCCATTAATCATTTTGACAAGCCTAACTATTTTAATTAATAAAAATGTTTTATATGAACAATCTAAATGACTGGCAGCATTACATGGAAGCCACATCGTAACTGATACCAGAAAGGTAAGGGCTAATTAATTATAAATAATGGTCTTGATTCTTCTCTGAGAAAAATCAATTATATATTTTGTTACTTCCATGCAATTAAAGACTTAATTTCTTTGAACTCAAACAACATGTTTTCAGTACTGCGCGGTGAGGTTTTACGTCCTGGTGCACCGTAACATTTTTTATGATGCTTGCTGTTTGAAGGAAACTATGTTATATCCTTATATTGACACCAATGGTGTTTACAAATATAACGGCCAAAACTGAGAGCCAGAATGTAGCTCTATCTTGAAAGACATGTCCCTAAAATTCTCTAAGTTTGCATTTTGCTGCGATAATGTCCTACTAGTATTTTCATTCTTAATTGAACACAAAGGACGTGTTCTTCTCATTTGCAGGTGCAAGTTTAGAGAGTACAACATGCTTTCTTTTAAATATTTCCTTGCAATGGTGCTGAATATAATTTTGTAAGAAATATTTTTAAACAAACTATAACTGTACTACATACCTTTCAACGTCAAAAGGAAAGCAGAACTTTGGAACGCTGTTCAGCACTTCCTGTAAATGGAAGTGAAAGAAATAGAGTTAGCATTTTGAAAAGGCTTTCATTTGTATTTGATAACAACCGCCCTACAGCTTGCTTTTAAAAAATATCCAAAAATAATCATAACAAATCATAAATTCAGGGAATATATGATTGCAAAACATACAGCACACGTTCCTGGACTGAAATAATTGATTATTAAAAAGGAATTAAGTTTGTGCTATGGCAGATTGCAAAGACAATGCCATAGAAGCCCCAGGAGGGAAAGGCCTGGCCTGAAGGGTATTAACACCCTTCACATCCCCGCTGGGATTCCCTTCAGCAAGGCCATATGGATTTTACAAGAAGCACCACACCATATGGGTAAGCCACGTCTGCTGCTACTTGTACCACAGACTAGCCACAGGGACTTCTGACAGATCCTGGCTCAAAAATACAAATGTTGTTTCAATTAAAATGCAGGCAGAGAAAAGGGAATGAAGTTGGCAGCAGAATGAATTGCAGAGAGGTATAACAACTCTATACATGTTCCATAGTCAAATGCTGAAAGTGATGGAAATCATCTGCTGGTCCGAAGGAGAAATTTATATGATTAACCCTTTGGGTTTCACAAGCAAGCCTCGCTATTAATAAAGGGAAGCAGGGGGGTGAAATCCACCGGATCTACATTCGTACTATAATACAAAAGGATAATGTCACTCTTTCTTGCAGAATTTTATTTAAGAAGCTGTTTAGTGGCAAATAAAATGTGTTAATTAAAATATAAAAATGCTCCCAAACTAGTCAACATTTTCTTTAAAAAAAAAAAAAAAAGTGAACGACCAGATCAGTTAACAGCAAGTACTAAACAACGACCTTACAAGATCCCAGAAAAACAGGTTTTACTTCCTTTCTCCCAACTGGGAAAATGAACCCTCTGTGAAACGCTCCAGCTAAGGAGAGACAATTGACCCTAACACAGTTGGTCAGCAAAGCTGCACAACTCCTTCTCTGCAGCAGAACAACAAAGAGACAGGTACCCCGCTGCAGTCACCACTCGGCACACAAGGTGCCTGTTTTCAGAAAAATGTGTGTTGATAGCAAATTTCCAGAGCTGCATGTGGGGGTTTAAGAACTTGATCCAAGATGTTAGCACTCTCCAGCCTGAACCCTCTGTTTACTGCACAGTGAACAGTCAACTCCCATTAGGGGAAATTATGTATTTAAATTCCTACACACTGCAATGACTATTTACTTCAAACATTTGCCTGGCTCGGTGGATGGTGTAAAACATGAAGGAGTCATGCCAGTTCCTCAGCAAGGAACAAATAGTTCAGGAGAAACATGCCTCTGAATACAACATGCATATGTTAGTTGCAACATTTTAAAGGTATAGGGTGTGCTCCAGTAAATCATTGCACAAAATGGAAAAGTCAATTTTCTAGAATTTCTAAGTCCAAGAAATCTCTGGAACATTTACTTTGTCAGAACAGGTAAAGAAGGGTATGAAAGCCACATGTTGTGTTTTGGGAAAGGTTATTAACTTAATTACGAACAATAGCAGTACACATAATATTCTCCAAAAGAAACTGCTTAAGCACCATCCCAACTGTTGTGAGCAGCCGCTGCAGAAGGGTGAGGGGCAAAATACAAACAAGGCAGGTAAATATTTGAATTTCTGTAGGCATGAAACATGCACACATGATTCTTGTAGTAGTAACAATGAACTCTAACAAAAGAAAGCAAGCAGAACAGGGTAATCAAAACTTTTAACTTAGAAATATCCTAAACATTTCCAAATAGCTTCTCACTTCAGGCTCATAAAGCTCGCTTTTCACATTCCAAATAAATAGCATTTTATTTAAATTCTCTTTCCAAATCTGCACCTATTCTCACACTATAGGAAGTCATTTTCTCCTTACTACTGAGGATTTTAATTGCTGCCTGGTGAGCTTAGCACTGACTCAGAATTGGGTATGGAAATGTATTCATTTATGTTCCCCATTGTATTCTCTCAGAATAAATTATCACACAAGAAAAAGAAAACAAAAACAAAAACACCAAAGGTATTAGCTCAATATTTTGACTAAACAACCTGAAAATTATGGGGCTGTTTTGCAGCATTTTCCAGGGAATCTGCGGGACGGGGTTTGCCCCCACTCTGCTCCATCCCCCCCGGCCAGCACAACTTCTGCAGAGCAGCCTCCGCTCGCCTCCCAACTGGCAGGAGCATCCCTCGGGGGACAAGTCTTTAAACATCCGCACTCTTTAAAATTCAACCAGCCAGCAGGTCTATAGACTGGTGTATAAACAGTATAGACAAAAAAAAAAAATCCCCTCTCAGCTTATGTCAGTGACAAAGCAGCTCAGCAGTTGACTGCTTCTCCCCTGACAGCATAAGCTGGGTTTACACAGATCAATAGATGGAAGTCCTACCTAGCTTCCAGCGCTCAGCGCTCGCCCTTAATTACAGGTGCTATTCTGATTTTTAAAATGGAAGAAAACAAGGTGCCCCCAAGATGCTCCTAGACAAATTTAAAATGCAAATGACATTATATACACATTCACATACACAGTCACTATTCATGTACAACCACAGCTGATACTTTCAGTAACCTCTCTATTGAATTAAATTTGAGCTCTGGCTCCTAATGGGTCATCATTTTCAAGGATCCAATACAACTCAGCCAGGACTTCCTCTTGAGTCAAAATACACATCCTCAGAAAAAGAATAATGTATTTATTGTCTTTTATTTTCAAAGCTTCATAACAATATGTGTTTATTTCTGAAGACAAAAGGTTGGACAAGTCTTCAGAAAGCAAATTATCCTTTATTCACATGTCCAGAGACTGCTTCCTTCTCTTGCTCTCAGAGTGTTAGTGCTTTCAGAAATGGTCACTGTTTCAGAAAGAAAAGAAATTTTATACAGGTGGAAGAGGACAATGTAAAAAAGCAAAAACAACAACAACAACAAAAAAAGACCCACAGAAGTAAAATATTTCTCTTTACTTTCAAACACCAAATAAACATATACAGTTGCATACACAATTGAGTTTCATTGCTAAGTGAAAGGACAACTATCTAATTCCTTACACAAACTCCAAGAGAAAGAGGAATATCACAAGATGACTGTCATGCAAACCACAGCATGCTGCTTCCCTCTCACAAAGCTTCAACAAAAATGGAAATGGTATTTAAGAAAATATTTCCTTTATGTCCATAGCCCAGCAGCAGAAACTTGCACTCTCACAAGCTCATGGTCCAGTGGTTTTATTAATTCACTTTCACAAAATGCACTACACACCTCCAGCCTACCCTGGTCATGCTCACTGGTTCTGCATTGAGACGATATTACAGTAGCCTAAAAAGTAAGATTTATTTAGCGTTCCTTGCTTATTTTCATAGCCATACAGCTAATTCTGTGTGTCATCATTTTATAAAGCAATGTAAAATCTGGTAGAAGATGATTCGGAACTTGCGCAAGCCGGTTTTCTGCAGAAAAGCTCCTGATAACTCACAATCTTGCCCTTAAGTGAAATTACTGGTTAGTCATTTTGGTTAGATTCAAGATAAACACCATATTCCTTATTAACTAGAAAAGTAGGATTTTTTTTTTTTTAATAATATCACAGTCAATGGATACAAGCATACAAAACCTTCATGGCTGTTCAGAAGTCAGTAATCAGAACTGCAAACCATTATTTTATTTCCAGTCTAGAGTCACCCACCAAGAGCAGCTTCACCTTCCGAGGGAAAGCTCAGAGCACCAACACTGAGCTCAGCATCTCTTTGCACACTTAGAGCCTGCCAGAAACAAGTGGGCAGTCTGACCCCACTGAGCTAATTGACAGGTTTCTCTTAAATTAATGAAGTTAGAATTTCATTACACTTCACTTTTCATATTTTCATCCAACAAGGCAGAGTGACAGTATCACACAAATTCATACAAACTGTATTGGTTTAGAAAAGCAAGCACATATGAGGTTCTGACTGTTAATTTGCTATTCTGAAACGAAAACAGAGGTACCTCAAAGAGGCGTGCCTATCTGTAAATATACAAAGTTGTATACATGGCAGAGCACAGTGATCTGGGAGAATACTCAGTTCCTTTTCCACCTGAACAAGACACAACTGGATCTCACTACAGCTGGCACAAGGTACATGAGCTGCTTCTACGGCAAAATTGCACCAGATTCGACACATATTACAGAATCAACTTATTAGTGTGTCCCTATGGAAGTGTAAACGGGTTTTTGCACTTCAACTTACGCATTTCAACTGGTTACCTTTTTCTGTGTAGATGAGGCCTGATGATGTGAAGAATCAACAGAAATTAAGTTCTACCTATGGAAAGAGCATCTCTGGAGAGAAAGGGAACAGCCTCGCACTGAGACACAGTCACACCGTGTCCATTCCAGACACATGCCAGGATACCCAGCAAAGAAATGGCCTAATAGATGGTAAGCAAGATAATTTGAATTATTTAATTACATAATCCGGACCAGGCTACCAAAATCATTCATATAAACTAGCGTTCAAATAGCTAGCTAGCTATTCTCATCTCTGTGTTCTATTTTGAGACAAAAATCAGCTCAAGAAATATCAGTTACAGAAGCACAAATACATGGTCATCCACTACAAAATGCTTTTGCACTTCCTCCCCATTATTTTTACTTCTTCAGCTGTGTTCTTTCTCAGTAACAATATTTTTCTAGTTTTTGTCTTTCTCTTATTTCTCCAGCTTATTTTTGTGAGGTCCTTCTCCCCACTCCTTTTCACTGAAAGAGGAAAACCTTTTTTTTGTCAGTCTTTTATCTTTGTCGTATCTACTTTATTAAAGTCTTCAGGTTTTTTTCACTCATCTGACAAAAGCTATTTGCTATTCTATTTTATTATTGCTTGTAATTGTCCTTCAAAACTCTTACTATACTTTTTTCTTGCTAGAACTTCCTCTCCCCACTAACCTCCCTTTAAAGGTCTTTTCTTGAAACCCTTGATGGCAGGTCTCTCTTTTGGTTCTTCTTACCAGTTTTCCCTACTCAAACCTCCAGCTTCAGCCTCAATGTCCCCTCTTCTTCACTCTTGACCCAACTCGCTCTCTCATCTTTCCTCTATGAGGACTCTATTTTACCACTCCTTACCATACTTTTCAGTCACTCTGTGCCTGTCCAAACACACAAATAAGAGGTCTGCTTGAGATTTAAGACTGTCATGACAGGTATTTCTGACTCAAACCAGTGACTTCAGTGGGAATAATTAAATGCTTAAAGTTAAGCACAGATTTAGGTCCATTATTAAATCAAAGCCAGGCTGCTTAGCATCTTGCAGTGTTGAGCCCTTCATCGTTACGGCTCAACGAAGGTGAAATTCTGATGCTGCCACATAAAACAGGTGATGAAAAGGCAAGCTCCGGCCTCGCCGCTGACTCTTCCTTTTCCTTCCTCTGAAGCCGCGCACACCCACAGCAGGGACCCATGCGGAGTCAGCAGCTGCAGTTGGATTTCAAAGACTTAGCTCTTACCTCTGCTAAAAATCTCATCAGAAAATTGTAGCTACAATAAAGGCCCAAATGGTTTGAATAATAAAAAAAAATTAATCTTGGATTACATTCACAGAAATCCAAAGGTCTAAAGTATGGAAGTCATTATCAGGCCTCCATAGCTATTTTTAACCTCTATGTGCCTCTCCCCCAAGTGCATCATTCAGTGATCACCCCTCGTTCTGTAGGGTTACAAATAAATAAATAAATAATCAGCTGCTTTCTGAACACATAGAGCAAAATAAGAATACAGCGATTGAATGCAAATGGTTTAGGTTGGAGATGCAAAGCTCTTTGAAGAAGTAAATAAATATGTACCTTAAGGTTACAGAACTTCATTTTTGCAAGAATTAACCACTAAATTACACGGCTTATTTATTGCTTTTAAAAACCTTTTTTTAAGTCAGAAATCTCCAGTTTAAAATATTTTAATTAGCATTTCCACATTTGTTAAATACAGTGCACATATTTAGAATTTTTAGGAGCTCAGTGCTACCTGTGGAGACTGCAAAGCAGAACTGTACAACTACGTGACTCTACCAAGCTCTCTGCAACACAAGCAACACCCTTCTCCAACCTTCATGAATCACTTGAAACAAGAAAGTTTTCCAGACTCAGCAATGAGTCCCACTTTGTATACTGCAAAGAAACACAACCAGTACTTGACCTTCTGCATTTTTGCCTTTGGATATTTCAAATCTTCCTCTAGTTCTAAAGGCAAACTACAAAGAACACTCTGAAATTGTTTCAGAGAAATATTGATATTTAATAGTAATTACCAATTGGCCTTCTAGTCATATTTATGAGGCAGTCTCATAAAAGTCACATGCACATAGCATCATTTCATCTGCTCCATAACACCCCAGGGTGACTGCTGCCATGACATGAAATGTTGGAGGCAACACAACTGTGTGATACAGGAGTTTCAGTGCTGTGTGGGTGACAAAACACAGACCCATAGATGTGCTCTCTAAGCTCCAACTCTTGCAATATTTCTATTCAAAGAAGATAAAAAAATTTGTGCAACCACAGCTCCCTCAAAACAGACTGACTCTTTCCAGCTCACAGAGTAAGTTGTGGATAGTGCTGTGTTTTCTGACAACTAATTCTATACAAATACCACTGACACCTCGGAGTTCCTACATCCCTGACAAACATCTAAAGGAGAAGGTGATTCTGGACCATGTAGCAGAAGCTCTCAGTAATGGATTCAAGAAAAATGAAAACCACTAAGATGAGCCGTGTACACATTCCTACAATTGTTACCTGTTTTGATCCACTGAACACAAATTCTACTCTGCTGCTTAGAACAATTTTTGATGCTCATTTAGTTGGCTGACACACAAACTGGCGAGGCTCTACACCCTGTGACTGACATTCAGAAGAATCAGGTTGCTTGCAATGTTTAAACAACAAGCCCTGGAGAAGGCAGCCTGCTCTCTCAAAAGTGTCATGTCTTCATCTTTCTAAAGTTTATTCAGAGCACTATTTGTTGTCTAAAACAAATGTGGAGTTGAATACTTGCGAAAGAGGAGGAGATCACTTAATAAATTGCAATCAGAGTTCATTTCTTCCTGCTCCCTGTCTCTTCTCCACTTGGCCACCTCCCAGTTACACGCCTCAGGGGAGGAGGGAAGGATGAGAAGGTTGGTTCCCCTCCCGGCCCGGCCAGGCAGGTGGCTGGAGATGGTTGGTAGCTCGGTCTGGCTGCTCTGTGCTCTGCAGTGCAATGGGAACGCAGGTAGGTCACGGAGACTGATGAGGCAGCAGGATTGTGTCTGCCACTGAACTTACAGATGATCGTTGCAACATCACTTAGAACTAACAGCACATGAAATACAGACAAAAATAAATACAGTATGCTCCTGCCCTGTACAGCAGACTACGGCTGCAGACTTCACTGCTTTTAAAGTATCTTTCAATGGCACCTTACAATGGGAAAAGAACAAATGTATTAATTAGCCCCAAGTACTTTATAAGGCATTGTTAATCCCACTGTCCTGCAAGACTGAAGAATAAGTAAGTTTTCCTAAACAACCACAGAATAAGTTTTTTAAAAATCAGATTTTTACCAAGTTATAAAATGTTGGACTCTCCATTTGTCTAATTGTTCCTGAATCGCATCATGTAACCAGTTAAAAATAAAGCATATTTCAGCCAGATTTGTGTCAGCATATAAGCACCCAAAGTTCACTTTAAAATAACAAGTTCAGTTAGAAATAGCTGAATTGTTAAAATCATGTGAAGTTCAGTACAAGTAAATTTACCTGCTGAAAAAAACCCAAACTTTCCCAGAACTCGTAATAAAAACATAAAAACTGACAATGCTATTCTAATGGGAATTTCCTTGGGAAGAAGAAGTGTAGATGGAAATCTTGCCACCCACCCCATTACTGGTAAGGCAAACAAAAATAAGAGAAATAATACTTCCCCATATAGCACTAGCAAACATATAATATTTGTATTCCCTGCACCAATGAACAGCTTCCCCTTACTTCCCTGACCTCTGTCAGGGACACCATTATTCCCCAGGCAATATCAGAGTGCTGGGAAAAACAGGAAATACGCTCTTCCGTCTCCACTCTTGAGACTACTATGTGGGCAATATTTAACTTTTAAAATAGGAGAATATTTAGGGAAAAAGCGACTTTTTATTAATATATACTTTCAATGACAGCATCTCTAACATTATCTGGAAACTCAGAGAAATTGTCTTAAACTAGAGGTAAGGTAGACATCACTTTCAAAATCCAAATATGTAAGCCTTTGAAGGACACATTAAAATCCATGTGTCATCCTGCACAGCTAAGAGGGCAGAAATATTTATTTCAGTCAAGACTTCTTAAGATTTCCCACTGCTTACAACACCAGTGACGATGCAGTGACATGGAGAACTTCCTGCACAGCCTGTTCAGATGCTGCTTCTCCAGTGGTGAAAAAATAACCACCATAAAATAAAGCACATATTAAAATTGGTTCTTATTTGTTTCACCTGTTAAGATTCTCATTCCACATTGGAATACTCTGATAGCACAGGACAGAAAAGATACTATTTGGAACATGCCCAACTCTGCTTATTCAGTATTTGCTCCGTCCAGCCCGGCCTAGGATGTCTCCAGGGATGGGCCATCCACTACCTCTCTGGGCAATCCAGACCAGTGTCTCACCACTCCCACTGTAAAACAATTCTTCCTCATGGCTAGCCTGAATATTCTTCTCAATCATCACGGAAAGAAATTTTTTAAAGTAAAATTAACTATAGAAGTATGCTTCTAATAATAAATAGCCACATTTCCATAAAAATGAAATATACTGAAAAAAGTAATAAAATTTCAAGCATAATACTCTACTCTTGATGACAATTGATACATTTCAGATTGAACTCCAAGTATATTTTGCTCCAAATATATTCAAAAATCTTTTTCCTCCATAAATTCTAGCATGTCACTGGAGCCTTCAAACTATGCATAGTACTAATTATAAAAAACAAACTAAAAAAAGCAACTTCAATTTTGATGGAAGTAGCCAAGGCAGAAGACCCACAACATGCAGCACCCAGGAAACCAGAAAGAAAGGCCAGAAGCAAGAAAAGAATAAGAAAATGTTTGATGTAGAAGGGAGAAAACAGCAAAATGGATTGACTTTATAAATGAGTTAATGGTTTTATCCACACATGACACCACATTGTCTTTTCCGTACAGGTGATCAGAGGTTGCCAGACTTCTGGAGGTACAACCAGCAAACATTTTTGACAGCTACTGGGGTCTTTCAAATCTCCTCTTAGTGTTACCAGTAAAATCTCCAGATTTTTCTGTAAAACATAGTTTAGCATGCTGATGGGGAAAAAAAGAAAAACACACACACACCAAAAAAAAACCCCAAAAAACAAAACAAAATAAACACACTACACCAAAGATTCCACCTTGTTCAAAATAGCATTTCACAATTTCTGACTCCCTCAGTTTTCTAACCATTTTGCTTTGACCTGGGCACACTGCAGCAGCAGAAGCAAACAAACATTATAGTCTGACTACAACAGTCAAAGTGGGAACAACAGCCCGAGCACAACATATAAAATTGCCCTTTTTTGTGAACTAAATCATAAGAAAGAAGTACCGTACTAGCTACCTAAAAAGCAAGTCCTGAAACAGAGAGTGCCTGTAAACAGTAGTCATTCCTTGCCTAGAAAGCTTCTACTGAACAATTGGTCTTGCTCAATAAATATCCAGTACTGATGTGCACAGAAAGGTTGGCACAAAATCTGCAGACTGCTTATACACAAAAATTGGTCTGCTCAGGCTGGGGAGAGAAACTGTGTCTTAGAAAGTCAAGCGATGCTCTTACAGAACCAGAGCTTTCCACTGATTTTTTTCATAAAATGACCATACAGCATATGCTGCTATGATGAAATCCTGATTTTGCTGGCCACTCAGAAACTTAAAAGTAGTTAATAAATGAAGCATCACATAAGTCAATGAACAACTTGGGTGCCAAGTCAAGAGAAAATATCTGTAGCAGAGAGTGACTTATACAGATAAATAAGGGCGAGACAGTCCAAAAGCCAAATCCTTGACTAGGGCCCATCCACCTCTAAATGCACGGGGAAGCACGGCAGCTCGCACGGGTGTGCCAGGGGAAATCGGGAACCACATCGCAGCATAAAGGGCAGTGAAACCCACTATGTGTATGGGCTGAGCTTCTTGAGCTAGAAGAATCTATAGCCCAAAGAAAAGGAACTGAGAAAGGAAATCAGCTTCTACATAACCTGCTAGGTTTATAGTTTCATAACTATAATTAACTGTGATTTTTTAATAAAAGAAACACTTATTTCTTGTTTTAAAGGTAGCAGAAGTCAAATTCTAAACCTTATCATAACGTACCTCAATGAGAATTACTTGTAGTAATAGCTTTTTAGTAATAAATTCAAATACAATCAACAGTGTTGAAAAAGGGGAGATGAAACTCCAAGAACAAAGAGGGGCAGGGAAGAACCAAACAAGCATAATTTTAAAGCACTCACATATTCCTTATGTTACCAGATGCACATAGACGACTAACACAAAAGAATAAAAAGCAATGCACATAAAATTAGATGTACTATTTCTCAAGGAAATATGCCATGTGCATTCATTTTGCCTATGGCTGAACCTCTCCACACCTTCTGGCTCCCTGCTATTGCATCCTTGCTGGAGATTACGCCGCAGCAATTTCACGTTGGGGTTTCTGCACGTGAGCACCCGTCAGCCACTTCAGCAGAAAGTCAATCAGCTTAGCTTAGACCTCTGAAACAGCACAAGCCAACTGTGAGCAGCTGAGAAGGAGGCAAGTCCCCTCGGCAGAGCAGGCAGCGCAAGCACTGCGGGCAGGAAGAGCTTCAGTCGCTTCACTTCGATCCAGAACGAACCTGCTCAAGCTCAGGAAAGACAGCTGCAAATCTAACTCAAGTATTTACGACACTTACTGAAAAATGAACAAAAATCCTGTTCCTACAGCAGGATATCGCCACACAGTGAAAGGGGTCTTCCCTCTTCCTGACTTGAGTCTAAAATTCAAGAACCGATGCACTAGGGCTGCACAGGCCCAGTAAGTTTTAGCTCATAGAGGCCATTAGTACCTAGTGAAGGACAAAGCCAGAGATAAGCAGACACTGTAACTTCAGAAACAGGTTATTTCTCAGATGTGTATCTTTTGTAACCGACTGTGCTTTTATTAATGGTTGCAGACAGACACAGACTCACACAAAAAACCAGAATCTAGACATCCCTGCTCAGGAAGGACCAAATAGTCTACCCACCAAGTACTTCTCAATGCCTTGAAAACTCACACAGAAGCAATGAGTACCAGAAATACTCATATTCTGATGGATTAATGTATTTCCCTTCCTGATTAACTGCCTGGAGCTGCTTCACTTTCACTTACTCCTTGTCCAAGATCCCAAACCATGCAGTCTGGCCCCTCCAGCTGTATCGGACTCACCGCCCCTGCCTTGCTCTTGCTGCCGGCAAAGCCCTCGGCCGCTCCAGATCCTATCTCAGTCCCAGCAAGTCTCATTCTCCGGCAGTGGAACAGCCTGGTTCCTTGATTTCATCATATTTGGATTATGACATTTGACCCCAGGCCATTTCCTAACATAAGTAATATTTGAAAGAAAGTAATTTTATTTAACAAAACATAAATTATTTGAAGCGACAGTTCAAATATCTGTATCAGTTACAGTGAACTGATGTGCCTCAAATGCTCTCCCAGTTCTGCAGAAAGCTCCCATCAAGAAAGGCAGCACAAGAGCCAAGAACCAAATACAGGGTTCAAGAATATTACATCCAGTACCAAACATAACAAGAGTCTGAGCTAGTTCGGATATTCCTCAAAGAGCAGTGGCAACCTTGAGACACGAGAGCAATGCTGGAAATAAAACAGAGGCAACGTATCAAAGACTAAACAGGATGGAAGGTACTAAGAAATAGATGAGAAAGTATAAGGTAGCACGGAATTAGGAACTGGGTGACATTAGACTAGAATATTCTGAGGGCAGCTGAGGTCAATCAACAGCGACATCACACATGACAATCTGGCAGTCTTTCCGGAAGACGTTCCAAGTGATTGTCATCACTGTTTCAGCCATCAGTTAATTTTTTCTTCTTTGGTTTGGCACATCACTGAAGTCCGCAGAACAAGCCAAATAACTAACAGTTCTTTTCAATAAGCTGATACAGAATATCTGAAGGACAGTCAAATATTAATACTGTACTCATTTAAGCAAATAGAACAATTCTACAAAATGTAGTCCCCCAATATCACAGCTGTATGATGAAAAAAATAGCTAACATATGCATACAGTCTATTAAAATGCACATAATTTATTCTACTCGAAATGAAAACATATCTAACAAGCAATTCCATTCATCTGGCCCTTTTTCACCCAGCCTTAAGATATACAAATGCATGCCTTTTCACCAGAACACAGCAGCTGGGAATGAAAAGGAAAGCATTCAAATGATCATTTTCACATCATATTCCATCGTCTTTTCACCAGCTTCTCCCCAGTCTTTCTTTGAGTCCCATTCTGTTACAAGAGAGCTGCTTTTTAGATCAATTCATATTTCCATAATCCACACTGCTGTTTCTCCCTCTCCTCCCCAGGGTGGACTAACCCCTGCATCCAGAACTATGGCTTACAACTGTCATTAAGACCTATAACAATAACAAGATAACAAAAGAGCTGGTAGAGATGAGGGTAGCCAGTACCATATGCTGATCAACATTTTTAACTTAAAAGCTCTATAAAACAAAACTGCCACAATCCTGAAAACAGGCATATTTGAGGTGGCCACCTGTCTTCGAATTTCAAGTTCCGAGTTACCAGTATCGGGCTTTTATGCTTTTAAAAATAAAAGTCTCAAAGTAAATATTTATTCTGTGTCTGTTGGGATTAATTTAAAAAAAAAAAAAAAAAAAAAAATCATTGAGAATGCATCCTGAGATACTTGTATCTCGAATGATGTAAGGGTCTCAGTGATCCTGGGTGTTCCCAGCATGTCTAGGTGGGCAGTTATTCCACAGAATATTTATCAGGACTGAAGAGATCTTTTCTGTTCACACAGTACAGTGAGCAACTACAAATACACCTCTGAATGTTTTTCTGCAGATTGTCTATCAACTGTGATTTGCATAGATGGAAAGCACTGATGCCTTACTCGTACAGTTTTCTTCAGTAAAAACAATGCATATTGCAAACACAAAGTGTCAGGAAATCACAGTAAGTGATCTTAACCTTACAAAGCTTACTTGCAATGCACAAAGTTGCCAAAATCTCAGCTGGGTTAACTGTTTTCCTCAAAGTTACACATGGACTCATAAATATCATTAAATCAAACAATAACCTGCAACATTTAGACAAAAATATATTTGAAAATTAGTGATCTCATTAGATTGATTCCTCCCTTCTCATAACAATGTACCCAATGCTAATCAAACCTATTAACACACAAGCAACAAAATCCCAAAACCCTTCTTAAGATGTACTGATAAAAAGAAAAGCACCAAAGCAAGAACCTATCCAGTTAACATAAACATTTGAAACGTGTATTTAACGCCTCATCGGAATAAAAGAACAAAGCCACTGAGTGCAGAACACGGCTGCAGCCTTGAACAGACTGTGAGCGGCCTCGGACCTCCTGGGTTCCTGCTGTCCTCCAGGAGAGCACAGAGCAATACAAACCATCACAACTGCCTTCCACACATCATTTTGATGCAGGCATCACACTTTAGCTTGCTTCTTCAGATCATTTTTTAAAAATAAAACTTCGGCTATTATTTAAATCTTTTTTTAAAAAATAATGTAATCTCTTTCATATTGACCTCATTTATCTAATTGCTGGCACAACCCATGCCATTAAATATTCCATCCCACAAAAAAAACCACTTCAGCTCCAATCAGACATTCATTTAAACCAGGCTTAACTTTCCACAGTTAATACAAACATTGAAAGTAAAGGGTGAGATCAGTGCTTTGCTGAGGGAGGGCTAACATATTAGCACTTCACAGGATTTAATGTGTACCTATGTATTTTTATATATACAAATAATTTCACACGAATCTGACAGATTTACAGGTATAATATCAGGCTTTAGTAGTTGGGTCACTACAAGATAAGGAGCAACCTTTATTGCTCACAATTCAGTGGTGACTTTTGCATAATGAGATGCATTAAAAGTAAAAAACAGATGTTATGATATAAAATACGAGGCATAAAGGGTGTTACAGTAACTTCATAGAAAACAGCAGAGATGCGTCATGTTGCATGCAATGTTCCTTACTGGTTACTCATCTGTGGGGTTTGGGAAAAGCCTGGCATGAAAAAGCAGATGTAGTCTCCTTGTCTTAGAAAGCAGAGAGTGAGAGAAGACAGCATGACATCTGCAACACAACTAACAATCTATTGCAGCCTCAAATCTTTCTTAACCCACATCTTCAGCCAACAATCCCTTGTCATATTTCATGTTACTAAAGGGACCTCTAATAAGACCATCTCCTACCACATCAGCCATTTGTGCTATCTTTCTGGCAATATGTTTTTCACCAGCAGAGAAGTGGTGGACTAAAGAAATAAATAGTTACATGATTAGAAGTAGTATTCCACAGACCTGTTTCTCTACACACCATGTACTCTGGGACTTACTGCACATGGAAATCACCTTGGGCCAATAAGCAGACTGAAAAGCAACTGAATTCTTACACAGCTAAAAATAATATCCAATAGAATTGATATGACTGACTTTGTAAGAAACATTAGACTTGCCAGGCTTCAGAGGTGAAGACACCACAGCGAGCACACCAACACCTTCATGTTCTGCCAGCACCCTTCTCTCACCTGTCACTTGTGCCGACGACTACTCCCTGTCCCAGGAATGTTGTAACCCAGTGAAGTTCCCAGGAGCCCAAGCACTTTTATCTCTAGAACAGCTATGAACAGAGGGATACTGGAGGCACCTGGAACCGATAGCGCTTTTGTCCTAACTCCCCAGCCACAAGGAGACGGCTAGCACCAGCACGTCTCAGTTTCACAGGATCACATCACCTTCTGCACAGATACACTTGTTCTTCTCACACAGGTAAAGTATTTCATGTTGGAAGCAAAGGTGGTGGTTTTATTTGGGTTGCTTCTCTAAAGGACTTCAGAAATAGCTTATTTTTTAAACTGCTGGGCTTTTTTTCCAGATAACATATCATTATTACTTTCCCCGTAGAGATCTCCATTTGAAAATGAGCTTGCAAGGCTGAAATTAAACTCTAGTCTAGCCAGTCTGAATAAACAAAATAGGAATTTCAAGATTAAAAACATACGCATCTTTTATCATAAAAATGTCATTGAGCACAATGGGAATTTTGAACACACTACAAGACAAAGCCTATAGGCATATACATTCATAATATATTTTAAACAACAACAAAGAATTCCATTAAATGGCTGCAACCCCTTCTTCATTCAAATGTAAGTTTGTAAGGATAACCATAGAACAGCTGTATATGCTCAAATTTCTATGGTGCTGAGATTATTCAGGACATTTTCAACATTGTCAAACTCATGTTTATAGCATTAAGTACAAGAGTGAATCGTAGCTCTGGTGTCTCAAAGACATTAGTTCTTTTGGCTTTTGGGGTACTTCTAAATATTTTCTTTGAAACGGTAGTGTGGTTCCTTGTACTTAGATTTCTCCCTGGCATGAGTTCATGGTTTAATTGATAGTTTTGAGAGTCACTAAAAAGTTAATTACTCCCACCATTAAAAAAAAAAAAATAAACCCTTTCCTGTCTTGAAGCATTACTTTCTTTTTCTTCCCCCATTTCTGTGTTCTTCCCTTTTCCTTCTTATTCTGGCATCTGAAGAATCACCAGATAGAAAAAATCAATGGTTTCCCTGCAGATAAGGAAATCAGCAATGAATACTGCAAATTCTTTTGCAGTACCAAAAGTGCACCTTCACAGTTCCTTTTCTTAATGGACTG
Source organism: Nesoenas mayeri (assembly GCF_963082525.1). Taxonomy (NCBI): domain Eukaryota; kingdom Metazoa; phylum Chordata; class Aves; order Columbiformes; family Columbidae; genus Nesoenas; species Nesoenas mayeri. The sequence continues at coordinate 17,561,680 of NC_137554.1, read as the reverse complement.
CATGTAAGTGATTATGACCAATCAGTAATCTTTTCTTTTTCCTAATCAGCTGTAGTTTCTACATCCCACCCAAAACAGATGGGAAGTTTCGAAAAGCAAGATTTAAGAAAGCCAACATTTAAGAAAGAGAGACTGAAAGAAGAACTGTGCCCAGCATAAAAGAAAATGGCAGGCCATGGGAAGAGAGAAAATTAGGGATAAGGAAGCACTGGAAAGCTCGGGCATACTGACAGGACAAATGTGAGAAAGCAGGAGGAACATAGGGTGTTTCAAAAAGAGGGACCCAGTTTCAAAGATACAGTGAATTCAAATTGGGCCCATCTTCTTGAAACACCCTGTATATCAAAATGGCTTAGACAAGTTTACTTTGCCTTATGAAAGCAACAAAAAGGTGACATGATAAACTGCAGAAAAATTCAGGAAGAGAGGAAAATATTTTGCCCAGTGTTATCACATCACTGTACAAACAGACAGCCCTGAAGATTTTAGGAAAGATGATTCTTTGGGATACATCCAAAAATCTAACTCACACATTTTACATTTAAAATAGAAATGACTGGAAAATAGGATGGAGAATATTCTTTTTCTTCTTTTTTGTTTCCTTTTAAATTTTTTTTTCCCTCAATATTATCCTCAGAAACTTTCACTGAAATTAGCCTTGATAGTTTTAGGGAGATCTCACTTACAATAAATAAATAAATCTTGTAGATATTCAGGTCTCCAAACCTACTGAGTTCAACATAGACACAAATACATGCACACAGAAGGCTTGTGCTGATTTCACTTGACTGGTTGGCTCAGGGGGTTGCTAGAGAAGCTGCTGTATATTCTGTTCAAATCCAGTGATTTTAATAGCAAATTTTCCCTTGCAAGGATGGGGATCAAAACCTACTGTTTCCCAGGAACATACACAATTTACCTGAAACATCAGATCCCCTGCACTGCTGAGACATAACACGCAGGTGCAGGTTTTGCAGAGCCAAAGGCAGAGAGCTGCCTGAGGACCCTGGTTTTTATAGACTACGTACTGAATCTTTGTGTGATTCCCCTCCAGTCTTTAGCAGGTTTTCACCTTCTAATCATTTTTCCACACCAGCTGTTCTTTGAATAACCTTCAACTTACTGAATAATCTCCCATTTTTCTTCATACATAATTTTTCTTTTTGTTTTTCCTCCACCAAGATCGAGTCTTTCTTAGGGAAAAGAAAAAGAACAAAACAAACTAGAAAAAAAGAATTTAAATGACAATGAAGATGATCATTCTGCAGCCAGGAAAATTATGAAAACTTGCTGGATGTCTAGCTAAGAACATATAACAACACACTTTGCTCATGTACCATTCATCACTATCTTACAAGCTGCACATGTTTCTGACTGATGCTATTCCCTAACCAGTCATCCTACCTTCTATGTTTGTATATTTATACCTTTCATCATGAATCACCTTATAGCTGTCTTTATAGAAGCTTGTATCATTGATTTTTTTTTTAAATATCAACAATTTATCATGATCTACTGTACAAAAATAGCTCAAAATCATCCATTGTGGTGATGTTACCAATGAAGAATGTGTTTGACTCAGTATCAGTTTAAAAAGAACAGACAGACTTTGAGTCAGAGATACTTATTCTATTTAGTATTTTTACATATTTTTCTTTATGAAAGTAAAAGTATTTCCATGAAAGAAACAAATCTAAAAGTTGCTGAAATAATAAAATTTGACAGTTTCATTAAATTTTAATATTAGTAACATTAATAATAGTCCAGGGAGGAGAGTAGGGAAAAAAAACAACACACCACTGCAACACACAAACAGCAAAGACAACCAAACCAATTAATAGCTTTGCTATCACCACAAACTGAAATAATCCATCAGTCCTATATGTATAAAATTTCCTTTGAGGATTAATTACAGAAAGTATGATTTTCATTATTTCAAAATCAGCAAGTTTAGATCATTGTCTTTAGAAGGGTCTGAGGATTTTCTTTTTCCAAGCAAATAGCTAGGTATCTCTAAAATGTTATTAAATAAATATATACAATTTCACATTATAAAGGATTAAAAGGAATGGGTTGCACAAGTTCTGACATTAAAAAGACATACATGGGCAGCTATTCAACTTTTTTGTTCTGGTGTTTTTTGTTAACACAATTTATAACATCTACATTTGGCATTTTTTTTGATAAATTTTCTGTATTTTCAATCTTACAACAGATAAAATGCCAACACTTCCAACAGAAACAGCTTATGAAATAGTCTGTATCAAAAGTAACGTGATAAAAAGAATTAGTATGATACACAGTGCTCTACAACTTCTGTTGCGTATTCCTGTCACAAACGGGCTCTAATCACCAAGCCACCAGTTGGGTGAAGACTTCCTTGCCGCCATCATTAGCATCTGCCTCTCTACGGCTGAATAGAAGAGCCTTTTTATTATTATTCCAACATAAAAAAAAGTTCAGTCTCATGTTTCCAACCTGGTCTCCAAAGTCCTCCGGGAACTTCCACAGTACCACTGGATCTGTAAATAATTGACAGACAGCATTAATCAGAGGCAAAGGAACAGAGTATTACAGTCAGAGTACATTAATATTAAAGAGAGGGTCAGCTTAGCGTCAAGCTTTGAGGCAAGTGCAAAAATGTATCTAAAAAACTAAGGAAGATACTGGATTATTTAAAAAGACTTATTTCATATTTATGAAACTAGATGTTTATTGTTTTACATATGGTGGCAGGTTATAATGTACTGAACTACTTCCACATTTAACTCCTTAACCTTTGAGTATTTTATTTTTTAAGTATGTGTTCTACTTTCAAATTGTAATGTAATTAAAAAATGAAGTAATATAAAACCTCTGTCCATACAAGGAAAAAAAAAGATGCAAAATTATAAGGAGAAAACATAGACCTCTATGAGGTATAGAAAAGCACTATTTGTAATTTTAATGATGAGACTAACATAAGAAGTACTCTCAGAGTTTAGAAGAGCTAGCTCATTGAATATTTTTCTGTTCAGAGCCATTTAAAAATCAGCATTTCAATAATATCTTAAAGCTTTCATTAATTTATTATGAAACGTTAATTACCAAAACAATCGGCATTATTCAGGCTATATGCAAGTCTACAATTAACATTATTTTGAAGGCATCTAATACAATGACCTGAATCACAACCTCTCAAACAAAAACTGAATTATGCTCTTCATCCCTCCGAAGCTTTTAATCTCCCGTGATACAAAACCTTCCTGAGGTGCCACCGTTCAGCTGTATCACGGACCCACGCACAGCTCCGCAGTGGCCTCCACGCACCGGAGCCGCAGCAGCAGCACTTGTCCAGGTGTCAGATGTGGAACCACTATCTCCTGCCAGGCAGCACTGGGCTGGTGCCCTGGGGGTCTCCAGCCCCTGCTCGTGCCCTGGGCAAGCTCAGGCAGATCCTCTTGCCAATGGCAGTGCCAGGGCCAGTAAACTACAGAGAAACCTGCAGGGGACACTGCCTGATGGGAACTGCAACCTCTTGGCTACCTCAGGAGCTGCTGGGATTCTTCTGAGAAACCAAGGTCTGGGAAACATATTCAGATTCCCACTTCGGTCTCTACCACTACCACCACCTGATCAGTCAGAAACCATAGAATTATGGAATCAAAGAATGTCCTGAGTTGGAAGGGACCCACAAGGATCATTGAGTCCAACTCCTGTCCCTGCAGATGACAACCCCACAGTTCATACCATGTGTCTGAGGGTGTTGTCCAGTCTCTTCTCGAACACTGTCAGGCTTGGGGCCATGACACCTCGCTGGGGAGCCTGTTCCAGAGCTCCAGCACCCTCTGGGTGAAGAACCTTTTCCTAATGTCCAACCTGAACCTCCCCTGGCACATCTTTCTGCCATTCCCTCAGGTTCTGTCATTGGTCACTAAAGAGAAGAGTTCGGTGCTTGCCCTTCCTCCTCCCCTTGTGAGGAAGCAACATCCTTATTGCTAAGTTTTACAGCAGAACTGGAGGGTTCTCCACTTTTGGCAAAGTACAGAAGTTCCTACTCTTCTTCATCTTCCCACATATGTCTACAGATGCAAATAGAAGCTCTATTGGAAGGGAAACATCACTGATGGGATTTTCATTCCCAGCTGCTGATTTCAAACCCTCCCACTCAACAGGCAACTGCTGCACCCACGTTTGCTGCTGTCCTGCTCACACAGAGCTGGAGACCAAAGCCAGTGTTCCTCCCTCACCCCAGACCAGATGTTAAACCAACAGTGGAAAACACATTTCAAATGCACCGCAAAATTCAACTTGTCCATCAACTCAACTGAATTTAGACCTTATTTTCATCTCATTCTAATGCAATTGAGATTTTAGTTTTAAAAGGTAGCCATTTGATTCTTCGCATTGAACAAGCACACCTCTTTGCTACTAAGAACATCTGGAGAGGATTCTGCAGCTATTCTTTATGGAAATTTACATATTTTGCACAAGGAATCTTCTTCCATCTGCTATAGGGAACAAGAACCTTTGAAGGCAGACATGAAACAAGAGATAAGATGCTATATTTACAAAAATTTGAAAGCAAATAAATACAGTTACTTAAAACAGAGACCTTCTTTCCCATCTATTTTCTGTGTATTTAAATCAAACGCATCTGTGTAATGCCCAGATACACAAGGAGTTTGAAGATCTCAGTGCCTATACTGTAAGAGATCTCTTATTTTTATTCCAATTTAGTATTACAAAAAAGAAAGTAACTATTTATCAACAACAATCTCTGTCAAATTCAAGGAGCTGTAAGCATGGTAACAGATACCAAATACTCAATGTTAAGTAATTCATAAATTACTTGCTAAAAACCACTAGAAACTGTGCAGAATCAAAAAAATACCTTCAAGGAGCTTGCAAATCTAAGGTCATATGTCCATAAACATTTCAAGTATAAATTTCTCCGCAAACAGGCAATCCCACTGCACTCCCACTACCAGCTGCTTGCTGGTGATCCCAGACCATCGTTTCAGTCCCGTCGGTGCAGACTCCACCACAGCTGCACGCTGAACCACATGAGGGAACTGACCAAGATCAAACCAACCGTCTGGAATTTTCCAGCTCAGTGTCAACTAGATCAGTTCCCTAAAACTCTTGGGTTTGTGCCAGAAAAAAGGAAGAAAAACCAGGGAGTGGGGAGTTGTAGAGAGAAGAAAGCAGGGCTGCCTCACCCAGCAGCGATCCTGCCTTACGCACTGGCCAAACCTCAGGAAATACAAGCTGGCCACTGGCTGTGTCTGGTTCCGTTTCTTATCTCCTATTTCTTGTTCAGAACTTCCCAAGTCACTTGTACCATTTATAGTTGCTTTGACTGCACAACTCAGGAGCTGCGGCCAGGAAAGAGGTAGTATATCGCAACAGCAAAACCTCCAAGTGCAATTTTAAAAGATCACTATCAGGATCAAAGCATAATCTCAGAATTAAGAAAAACTTGGCTCTAAGTAGCTTGGGGTTTGGGGTCACAAGATGGTTATTATCTCCACATCTCAGTGAGGTGCCAACGGACCTGAACAGCTTTCACAAGAGAACCTTTACCTACCAGCAACAAGAGCCACTGCTCCAATAACTTATTTTCATGTCCTGACATGCTAACAGATATGCAACCTGCAACTATAATTTAGTGTTGCTCAGTTTGCTGTCTTCATATTATAAGGGCTCTGTCATACTACTTGGGTCTCATTTGATATAATAAAAACAAGTCTGAAGTAAATTCCAGTTCACTGAACTACAGCTATAACAACATTTCTTTTCATATCATGAAAGAGTATTTACATCATGAGAGGATAATTTACATCATGAGCAGGATAATGCTCTTAATGCCCCTTCATGAAAACAAAAAAGAGGCAACATTTAAAGAAATATTCTTAATTCAAGAAAAACATTCAGTGCCACATTCAGCAAAAATTATACGCCTCCAAGACTTGTCCAACTGCTTTGAGCTGCGTTTCACAGTTGTTATTACTGGCTTTTAACTGGTTATTTTAATAGGTACTTGCCATACATTTAATTAGTAAGAAAATTTGATGTGACTAGTGCTTCAAAAAGAAAGGTTACTATACTGTTTCTATGCCTCCACTCTCTGAAACCAAACCCTAACACATATAAAAAGCCTTGGGATTTTATTATAATTATCTGAGTCAAGGATTGGGCTTTCTTCAAAGATTATGTGTGTTTCTGCTTTTGGATCTAGGCTCAGGCAGCATCTGACACATCTTTGTGGTAACTTCTCACAAGTGCTGCAAAGGAAGAAACAAAAGGGTACCGATTTAGAAATAAAAAGAGAAACTATAATCCAATTCTGCAACTTTATCTTCAGATTTACTAAGACTGAATTTTCTTTTCCCTGAGGATTACCTCCCAGATACCCCATCTGATCCAGCAATGTTAGGCCAATTTTCTGCTGATTTTATGGGTGAGAGGATGAGAATAACTCAGAAATAGCTCTTGCTATAGCCAGTTGAGGAGCTACTGAGTTTCCCCTTGCTGTTTTTGTTTGTTTATTTGTTTGGGGGGGATTGTTTTTTGTTTTTCTAAAAGACTTTTGGGGACAAATGCTTTCCACAAATTCTAAGTAAACATAGTAGTAAAAGGTTGTTAAGCACACACATAAAATAGCTTGCACACTGCACGTGTAAATAGATATATGCACATACAAGCATCACTTCTTCCTATGCCTACTGCATTCAGGACAGACACTTTCCACAGACGTACATCTCACACGTGCCAGTAATGCTTGAAAACTCCTTTGCTAAATATTCCACAGCATTGGCAAGTGCGTCTCACAGACGTGCATTCACATCGCTGTGAGGCTGCAGCTCACGCGCACATTGCTAGACATAAATTGTGACTTTTGACTTATTTGACTCCTTTTGCATCATTTGTGATCATGTAAGTCTGTCTATACGTACTTTAAAACAACGCTTTTTGTAAGAAGACTCAGAAAGAACCAGTTAAGCCCCTGAGGACCACAACTGAAAGCAAATGCAACTCTCTGTACAAGTCAGAAGAGAGACAAGCAGGGAAGGGTTTGTTGAGAGACCAGAACTTAGTGTACAGTGTACTTGATACAAAGAGAAAAGGGACCCATGTGCAACACTTAGCAAAATAAGTATTCAAAATGTTGCAATGTAGAACTGCTCCACAAGAAAAATGCAGGCAAGGATGATACATACAAGGAGAAAAACATATGTATTTCCTTAAGGTAAGTAATTCCTCTCCAAAAATCTATTCCCATAGAGGTAACTTCATAAAGCATGTCATCCATATTTTCAGGAAAATCACTTCTAACACATTTTAGCTTCTGTAATAAATCTAAGAAAATATAAAAGTACTATTTCTCATTACAGAGTAGATTAGAGAAGTGGTACACTCGTAACTATGAAAAATAAAGAGAAAACTTTCTGAGTGGTATTACACTTTCCCAAAAAATTCAGTAGTTAAATATATTCTAAAAATACTCTTCACAATCATTAAGTTTGCAGATTATAAATATCACCCCAAAATACAACAGGATAAGTTAATTAGTGCACAATCAATTTGGTAATGGAACAGAAATTACAAACACATGCTGAGAAACATCATCTCAGGTAATTCTCTTGATAGCAACAGAGAATAATTTCAGACAGAAAAGCACAGCTAATGTAAAATGAAACCGATTAATTAAGTAGTCCAATATTCTGCCTGGAAAAGAGGAATCGTCATCCCTGTGGGTTTTACAGAGCCGGATAGACAAAAAGATTGCCAAGCAGAGCCGGTCATGTCTTGGGACAGAGGAACGGACCAGATGACTGCTCAGCATCCCTCCAGCTATATTTTCTCTGATGCTGTAAAGATTTTCATTGGAAAAAAAGCTGTCAGTGCAGAGGGGAAAGAAGAGACCGGGGCCAGGAGTTGTGGGGGTGGGGAAGAAACGCCGCGAGGACAAGGAAGGCAGCAAAGCTTATTGCAGACTGGAAGAAGTAGTTTCGGATTGTTTTTCTTACATGAACACAAGAATGAAATTAATAAAGCTGAAATGATATATCATTATCTCAGGGAACAGCTTTATAAACACACATTTATAAGCAATAAGCAAAATTGATTTTGTTGGAGTAAACAGTTTTCAGCCATAAAAAATTTGTTCTTTAAATCAAGTTTATAATACTGCTAATGTTCAAAGGCAAAAATCTGCTACATAAAATAATCTGACAGAAACTCGCAATCATAATGATGTTTTTGTATCAATATAGTATTTTTTTACTACAATCATGATTCAGAAACAAAATCAGAGATGAACCATAATATGCAACCCAAGTGCTTTCAGAGATGAAATCATCTGATGAAAAAAACAGCATTCACATTAAAACATTACTTCTTGCACAAAAAGACTTCTGTATATCATATTAAAATCCATTTGTTAACAGTTCCATACATGAAGTGCCAGAGGTGCAGCAGAACGGGGGTTCTGCTGTCAGGGAGATGTGAGTGCGCCAGGGTCTGCAGCGCCTGGGTCTGGGGGATCACAGTGGAGGCCCCACCAGCAGCTGCAGGAAGAGCAGGATGCGGTAAAGAGGGGGAAGAAACGAGTTACAGTATTTTCCAAGCATTGGTAATCAAAAGAAAGAACAAGGACAAAACACATTGAAGCAACTTCATTTTAAAAAAAAAAAAAAAAAAAAAAAAAAAGGGAAACTAAGGCACACTCCTTAAGTTTTCAGGCACCTAAAACCTGTCAGATTAAAGACAATATGCAAATGAAGGTGCCACTGTAGAAAATACTTGAAAGTACACTTTTTGCAAATCGTGCAGTCCAAGTATTTTTTTTGCTCAAAGGAATACTGAAGGTTCTACAGGACCGTTAAGTCTGTTCTTACTCTAACTGCTCTACAGAAAGCTTATTGAAGAGTGCAACCACACTCAGTCTTTTCATAAAAGCGAAAGAAAACATATTTACAAAATTATGTCAAATCTTAACAAGCCAGCACCTCCAACTTCTCTACTCCCACTTTACCCACTGATGTGCCTTCCTAAATTGCCACCTTCATTTCAAACAATTGCTACTTCAGTAAATGGCAAATGAACATAAGACAAGAAAACGCTGCACTGAAAGGGGTTTGTTCCCTTGGAGAGCTGACTGCTTCCAACCAAAGACTCGTAATACTGAGTGCCTGACCACCGCCAATTTTAACAGTGAAAAACTGATGCTTTACAACCACATCAGCTAAAAAAATGTTAATGAGTTTCAGGAATTACATCTCACAGCTTTTCCTGATATGTATTTACACAGTGAGATTTTTCTGGGTCTCTGGGTGCTGACACAGTGACCTCAGCAGCACATTGGCGCAAGGTGCTGAACCTGGACTTGCCTTCAAATCAGCCACGACGCAGCCCCAAGGCAGGAGCCCAGCCTCTCCTGTCCCCTCTCCCTTCCCCACACCCGTGGCTTCCGCCTGGTCTTCAACTGATGGCAAAGCTTACACCCCATGTTGAAAAATTATTGAGGCAGTGAAGCTACCTGACTCTCACAGGCACCAAAGGAGATGTTTGGCATGTGTGACTGCCGACCTTTTTCCTTTTAACTTTTCTCATACAAACTTAAGTGTGAACTAAATGACAACAATGTCAACAAACACACACTAAATAGTGCCCTTTAAGAAAGGGAAAATGGAAAATAACATTTTAGCAGCCTGCCTCAGAGTCATACTAACTGTCACCTGTAAGCCTTCATGGTTGCCCATTTGCAGGTCTGAAATGGAATTTTTTTATCAGTCAGGTTCAGAAAGATAATTACAAAGACTGACTCTCAGCTAAGATAATAACATCTTCCTCCTACAAGGAAGCTTTTCCTAAGGAAACTGCTTTCACTTGTAGCTGAATATAAGCTGGACAGGTTTTCAAGTAAGCTGAAAATATGCACGATGGTTTAAAATCATTTCTGTAGGACTTACGCTTAAAAAAAATGCCCCAAATTACAAGCAATCCAAACTAGTAATGGACTTCAAGTGGCTCAGAATTTAATTGCATCTTTTTAACGGCACGTAACTTACTATACGGTTTCAGGATACCAATGCTCACACCACATTTGTGGAAATTCAGAATTTTGTTTTTAATACATAGGAAAACAAAGAAACTATGCACAACTGTAGAAGTCACTCAGTCTTTAAACAAAAACCACACACACCACATTCTTCTCTGCTCCACAAAAACACAACTCGCATTTGAAGCCAGCGAGTCCAACTCAGTCACTACTCACAGCATTACAACATCACAGCACCTCCGTCGCTTTTCCATGCAGGTCAGTACTACCCCCAAAAGCACTAAGAGCTCACAGTCTGTACTAAAGGTGCGAGTCTGACCTGTGTACATGGCACTGTAAAGCCACACAATAGATTTACTGATTGCAAAGTTTACCACAGAATTATTTTCAAGTACCTCTGCTTTTAACTTATGTGATAGCAGTTTCTCAAAGCAAACAGAAAATCAAGGCTGCGAAAACTGCATGCAAATGTTGAACCACTCATCCTGTGCAAGGTTCAGCCCACCACACTGCAGAGATGCAGGGCTTTGTCTGACAGCACTACAGCTTTGGACCTGATAGTTCTCTGATTTTTCCAATTTCCCTGTCTGCACTACATTCAGACTAGGAAATAAGTACCTGATCCCTTTTATGAGCAAGTAGATGATTAAAACTTTCTAGCCACAACTTGCCATCTCCTTCAGAGCTGCAGGTCAATCCCTTTCTGCCCAAGAATTTGTTACCACTGAAGGATGGAGCAGTAAGTCATTTCAGCTAACTAGGGGCAGAAAGAAAGGGTCCTTGTGGCTGCAATGCTATTAGCCACGCTTCAGGATAAAACCTTAATCAGGGTGAGAGTTCATTGCACAGATAGTGCACAGATAAAATGAATATGTTCAGCCTTCATTTGGTCTCTTTGCAAGATAAGCAGAAGTTTGTTCTACCTGCTAAGTCTTTAGAATGAGTTTGTAAGTGTGGCAACAACTGTAAGCCTCTTGGAGCTGCAGTGTTATTTTTCATTTTCCTATTTTTAACTTGTAATCATGAGTGAATTACAGCTCATGAAAACAAGGATGTAAGAACTAAGGTAGCAAAAGAACAAGTGAGCACCACATATGCATTAAGTCATTGTGAATGTCTGAGGAAGGTTTACAAAACAAAATACTTCTGCTGTCAGTGTGTCTCTTGTTCAAAGACATTTCAGCAAGACAGGCTGAGCACTGACCTGATGAAAAGAACAACAACCGAAAACAATAAGACTAAGGTCATTCACCTCTGCAACCAAATCCAAGTTTTACATCCTGCCCTGTAAGGATGAAAAACTAACTCACTACACCCACTTACTAACAGACACATTGTGCAGGGTTCTGTTTGTTTTAAATGAAGGCACAGAACTTAAAGGTCTTAAAAAATATCATGGGCTACATGACATTTGCCTGTATCAGTGCCGCAAGACGGATTTGGAAAAAGATCTAGAAAAGCTCTAGTACACATTACCAAGCAATACGTACTAGGTAAATTAGGATGAAACAAACCTCCAGCACAGCCAAGGACACTGGAGATGGCCGGTCACCTGGCTCTCCCAAGACAGTGATGTCTGAACCATAGAAAAGCATTTTATCTCACTGCATAAACCACCATGTTCACTTTGCAGAACCCACACAGACTGCACATAGAAAAATCAGAAAGCTTTTGGCACATGACAAAGACTATATCTCAGTATCCTATGGATGCCCAAGTTACTGCTTCCTAATTCTCTTCAAGAAATACAAATTGGGTACTTGAATATGAAAACCATGGGTATATGTGACCCTGTAAAGCAAACTGCCTGGCTGCAAGAAACACAGAGTAATATTCAAACCATTTTTGAAAGACGTTTTTCAAAAATAATATAAAAAGAGATCTTACATTATCGTTTACATGCCTAAAAGATAAAATTAAATAAGTAAAAAAATTAACAAATAATTTAATGCTTTTGTAATTTTTTTTCAAAGAAGAAATTAGTGCATTCTTGCTTCTTCAAGAAAAAAATGAACGTCACTGGGGAACTCCCTCTTGACCAGAGAAGATGACTGTAATGATTGTCTATTTACCTCATTTCTTGCCCAAACAGTGCAACAACATTCTTTCCACTTCCCACTGGTGAACACCACTTCCTAGTCACAGCCCAACTGTTTAGTATTTCAGGGCAGGAGTTCCCTGTAAACTATGCCCCGCGCCTTAAATACCAACTAGCACAAGCAGCAAAATGTGATGATTCAATTGCTAGCAGGTTTTTTTAGGCTAGAGCAATACTGGAATACGTAATACGTTGAATAATAGAATATATAACATTATCATGAAATACATAAAATCATGATCTAAATTATAAAGCTAAGTGTACTATATAGATCAACCAGACATAAGGAAGAAATTTTTTTACACTGAGGGTGGCGAAACACTGGCCCAGGTTGCCCAGAGAGGTGGTGGATGCCGCATTCCTGGAGACATCCCAGGCCAGGCTAGACAGGGCTTTGAGCAACCTGATCTGGGTGAAGATGTCCCTGCTCATGGCAGGGGTTGGCCTGGATGAACTTTGAGCATCCCTTCAAACCCAAACCATTCTATGATATATATTTAGTACCTCAGTAGATAAATTTCACTTCGGAACATCCTCCACTAACATTGTCCCTGGCCAAATGCTTTAGACAAACTGTTTCCAAACGGGGAAAACATCCCCAAAACTTAAGTGTATAGCATTTACCCTGTCGAAAGCACAAAGGCAGAAAAATATTCTGTCATCATCTGTGTTTCCTTCCCTCCGTCCTTGCTTCCTACCCAGCTCACTATCTAAGTGGTGTTCTCTATTTGGCCAACACATGGAAGAGGAATGCTGTCTTTGAGCTGTTGGCAAAACCCCAGGCTTTGTTGCCTTCGGACACAGCACACACAGCAGTGCCCAGGCGGTGAGATGGGGCTGTCTCCCCCACCAAGCACACCACTCCTTTCGCACAAGACTACTGCAAGCAAAGCTGAAACTGGAGTGCGCATTGCGGCAAATCTTCAGGCATAACAAGCTGCCCTGTGTTTCTTTTGCACTTCCCCGAGGCTCTGTCTTCCCCAAGCACAGGGAGGAAGGAAGGCGAACCCAAACAACAGCTCTGTGCAGGTATCAAGGGCAGCGATAAACTTAAAGGTGTGAAAACTACTGTTGAGATATTGACTTCATATGCCAGCACTTCTGATTTGTGGCAGCAGGCAGACAACCACTCTTGAATGGGTCACCTCTGATATTCAGGGAGTTGCCAGCAGAAGGGAAAGCACCATCCCCTGCAGCACTGAACATCGTTCACAATCCAGCAGTAATCTTGTGTCGTGATACAGACTCCATCTATGTCTTCTGAATGCTAAACACCCACAGGAATTGTGAGCTGCCTTCATCTGCCCTGGTGTACGCTTGTCTCACATACTCATACTAAGGTAGGCAACCTTCATGGAAAGGTACATGAGGAAACCCAGCCAAGCCCACTGACACTGTTGCTGCAGCCAAGGGTGGCTACCAGGGAGAAAGAGTTAGTCAGATTTTCTATTTGTTGTTTTATTCTTTATTATTTATGACATTTCAATTAATCCCTTATTGTATATTCACATTTCTATTACTACACTGTAAAACCAAACTGGGGATTGTTCAGTGATGCTCAGCTTGTGTGTGAAACAGAATGAACATAATTGTGTGTTACAAAAAGATAGATTAATATTCCCTGTCTTTACCCTGTTTTCATTCTCCCATTACCATTAATGCTGTCTATATGAAATTCAAGTCTTTCCTGTTTTGCTTACTTGCTGTGGTGTGAAGGGATGGGAGTAGTGCTGACAAGTGAGACCTGGCCTGGCTGTTTCCCACTCCTCAGAAAGTCTACAATACCACAACCAGAAATACATTTGACTATGAAAGCTGTAACTGTATCAGACAACTTTTCATACTTTTATATACATAGTAATCTGTTAAAAATTAAATTAAAACAATAATAAACATTCTCAGCTAAACAAGCCATAACAACCATGTTGATTAGCCGCAGCCTGAGTATATAGTTTGTTGTATATGTAAACAGTTCACAGATTTAAAATAAAATAAACATCATTTTTTTAAACGTATTTTCTAGCCTATTCCAATTCAGTATTCATTTTTATTTTAGTTGTTCATGATACATTAAACCAGAATAAAGATAAAGGAGCACTGATCAATAAGTACAAATTTATTTTTTTGCCTTTGCTTTCCATCTTATACCAAATCCATTTTAATACCATCGGGGGGGAAAAAATAAACTCATCAGTCACCTGATGGAGTAATTCAAAACTTAACCAAACAAGGCTAATGGGTGAGAATTGAATTGAAAACACCTTGACAAAGAAAGCAATTTCTTTTCTTCGCACTCCTCAGAAGCTGTGGGTGATCACTGTAATCGAACCATCAACAGCGAGGGGCCATCTGTCCCAAGGGCCTTCCATGTGAGCAAGAATCAACAACAAAAAATTTTAGAGGCTGGTCCACATACATTCAGCCCCGATTTGTCTATGACAGGCAGCATGCAGCTGAAAATCAATGTTTTGACGTTTTTCACATACCAGTCCTTAAAAGTCAACACTGAACTTTTGATAAGAACAAAACACAAAAGTAGGTTAAAAGGTTGCTTACAGAAAGATCAGTGTTACTCCAATGGTCAACAAACCTCTAATCAGCTGAGATTCTTACTCTATCATGAAGCCCTCCTGTTTCGGTATCCAACAGCCATGTTCCACACACAAAGACCACATAAAACAAGCTTTACACTAGCACTGATGTTACGAGACACCTCTAGTACTAGTGTGCACAACTACTGAAGATATGCGAGTGATTTAACAAATCACTCACACAGAATCCCAAAACCTTGGGGTTTTTTTGTCTTTGGTTGGTTGGGTTTTCCACATAAAACATTAAGAAAGGGTCTCCCAGAAGCTTCTGCGCCAGTGACTGCACACAACGCATGCCAGGAGCAAGGGGCTCAGGCTGGTCTGGCCAAGGCATTGCAGCTTTGGCACCTGTGGTCCCAGGGCAGAAGTCCCTCCAGGTCGCCGAGGACCTCCTGGACAGGAGCACAGGCTTCACAGCACATCTCTCCCACAGATGCTCCCAAACCAGGCACTCTTCCCTCCTCAAGTCTTTCAAAGGGCAACAACACAAATGGCAGAAGGTAAATACAATTTATTTCTTTGGTGTTTTCCTACTGGAAAATATATTCGTCATTTAGTAAAACAAACTTGGGCATAGCTACACCTCTCTGCGCCTTTCTAACTGCTACAAAGCTCTCAAGAGGAAAAAAAAAATAATAATAATAATAAAAAAAAAAAGGACATTATTTTCTGCTCAGCTTCTTTAAACAGCATTTGTCCCCCTTTGCTTCAGCAGAGCCCAAACGCCGTCTCAGGCCAAGGGACAGCCAGGGAGTGACAGCTAGCACAGGGGGGTGACAGTGAGCATGCTCTGACCTCTAGCCCTGCCAGCTACTGACCTCAGGTCTGTCATCCCAGGCTTCCAAACATCATGAGATCTTAGAAAAATTAATTCTTTTTCATATGGAAGAACATGTGCATTCTTAAAAAGAAGACATTTCCATGCAAGCCCAGAGTTAGTTATTTTAAAGCACAGGCCACCCATATAATAAGATATGTATAACAGAAGCAAGTCAAGGGGTTTTCTCACAGGTGTTTACAGATAGTTACTCAGGTCAAAATTCCCAATTATGTGCCAGAGTGAGGCCAGTAAAACAGGGGATATAAAAGGCATCCCAACAAATGCGCAGGGGCTGTAACCAGAATGGATTGTGTCTTTCCGCCCTGGAGGCAGGAGGTCTGGGTTCCAGTCTCTGGGTTACTAACACCAACGCACATTTGATAACCAGGAAACTCCCCAAGACATAACCAAGACATATCATGTACATCAGTGATAAAACAGAAGAGTTAAGTTTCTCTGCTGATTTCTAAAGTACCATTTATTCAGAATAGCAAAGTAGGAGGGTGACGTAGATGCGTGGTTTCAATATACACCCATTACAAAGTAACTGTGATGTGGTTAGAGTGCAAAACTATTTTATTTTACAAAAAAAACCTCAGTGCTTGATGCCTGCTTCGTTCAGTGGAATCTCAAATTTTTCACAAAATAGTGAAAATTAGTTTAGGAGTGTGATAATAGCAGACAATATATTACTGCAGCTCTGAGGAGAGAGAGGAAACTCAGAAGAGCAACAGGGCATTTGGGGGTGGGCAGATAAGGACCTACAGGAAGGAAGAGAGTATTACAGAAAGATGGGCCATCCATACGTTTGAACTGAGTATTTCTACCTCTTAAGTAATGAAGGTCTTAATTTTATTTTCCATAAAGCATTATAGCAGAAAAAAAATGAGACGAGGACCAGGAAACTATGAGTAATGTATGTGTATGCACCAGATATACAGCAGTCAAAAACATTAGCAAGGAAAAAAATGATATTATTATCACTGATGTGAAAGAACAAGGAATGACTCATTAATAAATCAACCACAGCATAAATTAAGGTTACATCTCATCTAAAAAACATCAATTTACCAAATAAATCTGATGTTAATATTTCAGAATGCATCTAATAAACCTGAATAACAGCCGTCAACATGCAGAATGCGCAAGGAGCTGAAATATATTACGCTGCATGTGATATTATGCATTATATTACATTAATCTGTAAGAAATATTTCATAAAAAGGCCTCCTCTCAACCACTGCCCTTCTTGTTGTACAATTTCCCTGTCTTCAGTAGTTGCAAGAAATAATAAGATACTATGATGTCTTCAATATGTCAGAATGGCTGTATGATTGATTCTAGCATCCACTTTTTATCTATTTCTCCAACTTCTTCCTTCCTTCTTCTTACACAAACCTCAGGTCACCTACAAGCCCCCATCACTAACCACTTCTAGCCCTTTCACACTCGTGCTCTGTCCTCCGCATGCTCTCCATCCCCACCAGTAAGACAGTACTGGTGCCACAACTGCACATTCACTGCAGAAGAAACAAATCATTAACCACGCACGGGCACTTCTCATTAAGAACTGTTCAATAAGCAGCTAGATAAAAGAGAAGTTGCTTTGCATTAGGATAACTAACTCCATTTTTTTATTAATGAAGTGTAACCATCACCACCCATGCTGACAATTTCATAATCAATAGGATATGATGCATTTGTAAATTATGTCTATATAAAAAAAGGTATCACCTTATAGCACCTTTTTAATTAATTGTTTTGATAATTAGTAAGAAAACATACTGGATATGAAAATGCTGCTACACCTTTCAAGTAGAAAGACATACTCTCTTCTCAAGAAAGCCTCAGATAACCACTTTCTTATCTTGAGCCTTCCATCACTGACAAACAAAGTCAGCACACTTGCCAGAGCAGGGAAAATCCACTCTTTTCTGAAAACTGAAAAGACTAAAAATAGATTTGAAGAATTATGGACGTGCAAATATCACATCTTAATTTTAACAACTTATCCCAGATGACTTGTTGCTAAAATTCTTCATTCCTGTCAAGGGGACCAGCCTGCTCTAGACAAGACAGGAGGTCTGTGAGCTGAGTGTCTTCTGCACGTATGTTGAAAAGCGCATCCAGGTCAGACCTAGAGCCTACAGCCCCATCCACCCACAGAGGATTTCTTTTTAAAATAACATTCTGTTAAAACTGTGAAGTATACCTCCTTTCATCAGGGAAAAGAGCCAGTTCAGATTTCAGGAACAAAAATCCTGTTCTAGCTCAAGTCCACACTCACTTGCCATTTGATTTCCCAGGGCCCATATAGCACCTTAAGATACACATGACTTAGAAACCTTATTTTTGACATGCAGAGTAATATTTATCACAAGGTGTTCTCCCAATTGTAGCAACCAGGGGCAGGGAGAGAGAGGAACAGGAAACAGAGAACCAGAGAACTTAGCAAGGAGATACAAATTACATTCCATTGTACAGTGGTAGTATCAGCCCATTTTTTTCCTGAAATACAAACATATTGCATGAGGTACTATTCTAGAACACAATGGTGACATCAGTCATCTTTCATAAGGTGTAGAAGAGGCCTTTAAAAGATTCCAAAATAAAGAATTATGAGGGAAAAACAAAACAAAACAAAACCACCTCTCTCTTATTTTCCAAATTCAAATAAAAGATACTGGAAGGACACCTACTCTAAAACGCATAAGCCTTTTAACTTCTGGTGCTTCCCTAAGAGCAAAAATGTCAGTAATTTTGCTTGAGAACATCATTTTATCCCATCAAATTTGAAAAGCCTAGAAGATCACAATTCATACTGTAGGCTGCTCACTGAGAAAAGTCACAAAATTAACAGCAAGGTAAATAGAGTATAATGGGTTACTCATTTTACTTTCACTTATCAGTGAACCTAAAAGGGTTTCTAAGGAATGTAAAGAGAACCAAGAGTGTGTCCTCTCACTTGAAGACATGTCAGACACAGAAGTACACTTAGTCATACCTTTCTGAGAAATTTACCCCTTAAAAAGAAGAAAGATGTCTGTTAAATGGAGAAATGATGGATTAAGCTCAGCCAAAGGTCACAGAAAGCACCAAGTCAGAGGCTGCACTACATCCAAGCACAAATAAAATCAAGCATCTACCAAAATATATTTCCCCAAGTGCTGAGAAGCCCTGGTGTCAGCTGAGGAATGCTGGTGGTTACTGACCACTTCTAATAATGCAAGGGGCTAAAGCTGTCCAGGTCACAAGGAAATGTTTGAAGATGTGACATGTGAAGAGAGTCAACAACAAAGCCTAACTTTAATCCCTCTGTGTGAAGCAGGAAGAGGAATTTACTTCATATACAAAACACAACTACGTCCAGTCAAGTATAAAACTTGCAGAGGTGCACAAGTAAAGCATTATGACTCTTTTCTGCATGCTGGGAGAGCCCAGGAGGGAGGAGAGCAGCTCCTCATGGGCTGGACCTACTGAAGCACAAGGACTGGTTGTAAGCCAGGCAGCGAGCTGAGCTTTAATGTATCTTCTGCCAGCCTCAGTCAGAAGTAGCACAACCAATTAGTCCAAACGGGTGCATCCAAGAATACGGGAGGCTTAACTACTAGTTAACATGGCTCCCATCTTTTCTAATTGGATTGCAACTAAATTCCCAGCACTGATAATACCAAAATGAGATCAGAGGGTAGAGGCTCCATATTCTCTTTGCCCAAAGATTGGAAACAGCTCTCCCCTGCTGCTGTACAATAGCACTGACCACCCAAAGATCTGCAGCATTCACTGGAGACCCATCTCACTGTCCCCTGAATCCATGTGAGGAGTTTACTGCCATGATGCTTCTTTATGAACCCAAAAACCAGCTCAGAAACAGTGGAAAGAGTTAAAAAGGCCAAATTCTAAATTATGCTAACCTATGCAATGGAAGATTAGAATTAAAAAAAAAAAAATAATAAAAATGAACTTGATCAGGGCTGGGGAGGAGGAGAGCAGAGTCACTGTGCTTTTAAGGGCTGCTGAAAGACTGGATTTTCATTTGGGGATCTCTTTTTCAAGCATTTGAGAAGGGAGAGCTGTGCAAGCCCCAAGCTAAACCAGCACACATCTTCAGACTCACTTGCATCCTATCAGAACTGCTGTAACCACTCCTGACACTCATTTGCTTGACCCATTTTTGATAAACAAAGAATGGAGTACTTGAAGTATTTTTCCCCCTTGTTCATCCCATTCTTCACTAGTCTCTTATTTTATGGTCAGAGGTTAAACTGCTGACCTCTCACCTTCAAGGCAAGTTTTTCCCCCCTTCCATAAAAGGTTTTTCACAGTGTGCAGCACTCGGATTAGCCCCTATCCCTTGGAACAAAAGCTCTGCCTTTGTACTGCTGGTTTGGGCATGGAGTCCGTACATCAGAGGAAGCTGCTGCTACTTACCATTCACAATAACGATATTGTGAGGCCCCTCTAACGCCTCGTCTCTCAGTGTCTAGACTTTCACCCAACCAGCCAGCAAAAAAGAAAATCCTGTAAAGCACTCAACTGAAAATTAACTATGGTATCCTGTTGTGAACCTGATGAAGACGTTATTTGAACATACGGTAAAACTTTCCATTGTTTAACATAAAGATAAGAGAAAAACTTTTAGAGCCCCAAGCTTTAAATAGTCATAGGGATCAATTCACTCATGGGTCAGTAAATGCATTTTATTAGCAAGCAGCTACTGCTTATGTGTGTCTTTAAAATAATACACAGATTATTAACTTATACTCAAGCACCTAGCATTCTGGATATTTCAAGAGCCTAACTTCATACTCGGTAAGGACACACTAAGCCAAGACTCAAGACATAAGAAGTATATCTTCCAGACTTCACTGACAGTGCTGCATCAGTATCGCTCACCATTCCAGTTATCTTCAGCAATTAAAATTACAGAAGTATGGTAACAGAAATACCTTATGCTTTGCTATGGAGCAAGATGTGTAAGTGCTCAGCATCACCGGCCATCAAAAAGGGAGAAGTCTGGGCGAGACAAGGTATCTATAAATTTATAGTGCAAATAGACCAAAGCACACTGCAGTGACTTGTATTTTGTTTCTTTGTCACACTTGCATTTCTATAGCATAAATAATACACAGTGACAATAGATATTAGTGAAGTGGACTAACACTAACAAAAATATATTCTTTCATCTTGAGAAAAAAAAAAATCCACAAAAACTCCAAAACAAACAAACAAAAAAAACCTAGATCTAAGCAATATTTTAATGTTTGAATAAGCAGATCATATATTGTGAATCACTGAAAATAATTTATTATCGCAGACAAAAAGATGCTTGCATGTTTGTGGAATTCTTAGGGCCTCTCAAGTGTGTATTTTGGAAAGAGTTCCTGGGGCTTTACTAGGAGAAAAAGCCACAGCTGAGGAAATGCGCCCCTCATCAATTTCACCAGTTTGTTTTGAACACAGAGGCAGAGAACATCAAAATAAGCAGCAAACAGATTGCTGTTTGGCATGGGTTGCTTGACTGGGGGAATGCGAGGGTGCCTGCTTGATTTTTGGGGATTTTGTTTCTTTTTTTAAGAGTGTTTTGTGATGAAACAAGAAAGTAACCATGTTCCTCTGAAGCTGAGCAGTGCTGCACAGGAACCTAAGTTAGCTCCCCAAAATAACGCAGCGGCCACAGAAGATCCAACCATACAAACCTGCTCACAGTACCAAACAATTTGCTTATTTATAGATATTCACTGTGAGTGTGATTCAACAAGATGCACATTTTCACACATATGTAGGCCAGTTTGAGAAGTTATATGCAAACTGATTTCAGACAGGCAAAACATCTGAGAAGAAATGTAGTCTGGGAAGGAACGAATTCAGAGCATTAACTCAAGAGCATGATAATAGAAATAGATTTATACTCTTATGATTCATTATTATTTTTAGTTCTAAACAAGGTTACTGAGAGGAAAAAATATATATTAATATTGGAGACTTAAAAATCAGAACACTGGATTTCTCCCTCTGAACAGAAGTAAAAAAAAAAAAAAAAAAAAAAAAAAAGAATAAAGTTGTTCTTCCTATACTAAAAATACATTTGGGGCCATTTTTTCATTCTCTCTTCTGAGCCCACATTTAGCACGATAGCATCTGGGAAAAAAATACTCTGAAAAATTGCATTACATGAGATAAGATGACCTACTGATTTGAAGCTTTAGAAAGAGACACAGAACACAAAAAGTTGTGGTTTGGGGGTGGTGAGGTTTGTTTTTACAACTCCATATATTTACATTCTTACGAGAAAGGGTGGCAACAATAAACAGCAGATTCTCCACCATGGGTAAGAGTGATGGAACAGTTATTTCCAAGCATGGAGAAAAGAAAAAAAAAAAATTGTGAATTGTTGCTCTGCTGCTATAGAAATCCAGAACATGATGACATCCTGGATGTTCCGTGCAGTTCTGACCATCCTCTCCTCAAAAAACAAATACAATTGAGAGAAGAACACAAAAGGATAAGGATACATCGTAGGTACGGAAAAGCACCTACTCAGGGCTAGGTTCAACAAATCACACTTTCAGGCAGCTGGGGGTGGATAAAAGATCACCCACAGCGCAAGTGAAGGTGAAAAAGAAATAATTACTCCCTATTTCTTGTAATGCAAAACCTATAATCCAAGTGAATCAACAGCAGTAGGTTTCAAACACACAAAAGGAAACTGCTCACAAACACAGCAGCACAGCCACACTGCCCCAGGACACTGCCGAGGGTGCAGAGGGGCTGGACCAGAAGGTGTTCACGGCAGGCAGGCACGCTGCTGCTGAGAAGAGGGCAGCCTGGAGCAGCTCCCACACCTGAGCAGCTGCCCGCAGGCACACGCTGCAGAAAGGACACTGCACTCACCCCGGTGGGTCCTGGGCGCTGACACGCAGCACGCTGTGACACCCACCACCTGCACACACAGCCAGGGGACAAACCGCCCCAAAACCTGCTCACAGTTTTTCTTCTCTGCCTGAAAGGCTATAATCTGTATTTTGACTTATTTTCTTCCAGTTCGAAATACAAGAACAGAGTCACACCAGGAACACAACAGCCTGGAGTGGGTCTTGGAGGCAACTCTCCAAAGCCTCCCTTGCCTGGCCGGTCCCCTTTCAGCTGCTACAGAGCAGTCTTAATGCAGGCAAATGGGGGGACAGATGTTTTGGAGATCGCTGGAAATGAGTAACAGTTTAGTCTGGATCCACACAGGAAAGAAGTTGCATCCAGCGCAGGGAAGGATTCGTATTTTAGACTGGGGGTGCAGGTGTTCTGTTCCAAGCAGGCAGCCGTGCTGTCAAAGAGCATGCTCAGCTCCTCGCAGCAATGGCAGACCTGTTTTAAGCTGACAGATCTGAAAAGCAGAGTTTAGCACATCTCAGAAGGAATTTTCTGGATAATTCAGCTAGGTTCAGGTCATGCTGGCCAGTTTCACCCAAGCACTGAACTGCAACACGTGCTGTGGATAACTTCAGCTGGTTTTATTAACGAGTGTTCTAACAGCTATGCGAAAGGGGACACGTGCCTTCAGAGACCATATATGCATTAAACAACACAGACAAATCATCTGCAATGAAAAAAACAACCACAGAATCTTTACTTTTCTGAACAATGAGAAGCTGACTTGAGAACATATTTCTGTTGTTCTTCAAATAACAGAGCATCTCCTTAACGAAAAGTGTCAGTCACAACTTCCTCCCACACACACTTGCACCCAAAATTAAAACCAAAAATGAGAAGACAGCAAAACGAGGAACCAACTGCACTATGATAAGGGGACACTTCATTAAGCTACTGAAATCTCATTTCTGATGTGCTAAAAAAACTTCTTTTGTAGGCAGTTATAAACTAAATACACAAAATATAAATTTAAGAGTCGCTCTGCACCGATGACTTGGCTGACCTACTTTGTGTTCTTCATCTATATGCTACTGTTTACCATCTTGCTCTTCCACATACTTAAGAGACAAAATTACTTAAATTGTTTTTCAATCCTGATCTACAAGTGTATTATCAAATTAACATCTAAACAACTATGCAATATGCAACATCCTAGAAGCACCACGTGTAAGAAAGTAAACTACACATAAATGTACACCTAAACCCCTTAACACTGACAAGTACCCAAATAATTGCTTATCTACCCATCCCTTTTGGGCTCTAATGATTTTAATCTCAATTAGTCAGTTACTGAAACTGCTTCATAAAATAGGAATTCTGGTTCTCCATGTACAAAGGGACAATTTTTAAGCCGTGGTACAATGCATGAGTCATTTCAAGTACCACAAAGCCCTACAGCTAAATTTAAAATGAAAAAGCTTACTGAATATAATCCTCCAGTAATACTTGAAATCTACTTAAGAAAATGTTGACTACAAATGGTTCCTTTTTTTCCCCAAAAAAAAGAAGGTTCTAATAAAGGGTTAGTGAATATATAATTTTTTTTTTTTTTTTGCTTTTAGAATTAAACTCCAAAGTAGTTTTTAAAAAACCTGCACTTTAGTGTTTGTTATTTCTTTGCTAAATACACAGGAAAGATTGGTAACAGAAAGAAAACATTTTTATATTTATTTAAAGTATTGATCTATTTTTAAATCCTGTGTTTTACACAGATGGTAAAACTGATCTGGTATTAACAGCGGCAAATATCAGATGCTCTGAAATGCTACAAACACTTTATGAATGTGGCGAAAGTTTCAGCCTGAACTAACAAGATCTCAGTCTACTTCACTACTCCCTGCACATTAGCTCAGTTTTTAATTAATAAAGAGAAAGAATCTAATAAACTCATCTATCTGAGATGTACCACATCTGTGTGGTACCTTGGACTCTTCTCAAAGAGAGAGAGTTTGGCAATATTCTCCCTTCTAGAAACAAGGGCTTGAAGGGTGATGGTCCACAGCAGCACAACCCTTGTCTGCTGTTCCTTGCAGAGTGACAGGGCAGGGAGCAACTAAGGATGTTTGATGAGCTCTGGGTAAAGTGGCATGTAGTTTTTACCTGTTAATTTACTCATTTCCCTGGATTATTAGTACCTTGAAACAACATCCTGTCAATGTGTTGTTGCATCAGGCAAGGTTTACAATGTTTTAATGAGTTTTTGGTAAATTTCCTGCTCGGATGAAGCCTAGAACCCTTTTCTTTTTGAAGTTACAGGTCAGCAGGAAGTTAGAACTATCACACAGATTTGCAGCTGAAGTGCTGCTGTGCTGCAAATGTAATAACAACACATAGTTCCATTTAATCTCTTCAATAGCAGATATTATAGCACTTCAAGGAGGTCACAATCATACCTCCCTCATATTTCATCATGCAATAGTGTATAAAGAGGGTTTTTTTGGCTTTTTTTTAAACAGTTTTCTATTGCTTAAATATGTTGAAAAGGTTATATAGTTAATTTTCTCCACTGTCTTACCCAGCAAACCCAGATTATTTGAGGTGAAAGCATTGCTTAATGATAGACTTCACCCACACTGGCTTCTACTTGAAGGGGAGATCATAAGAAGGTGCAATGAGAACCAGTATATACATGCACTTTCTTTGTGACAGTTTCAAGAACGCTCATCCCCTCACTATTACTTCAGTGACACCAGCACAATCTCTGTGCCGTCCCTCAGGGAACGGGACAGTGTGTGCTTTCTCCTGGCTGCCCATGGAAAGTCAAGCTGCAGAACAGAAGATAGTGACACTCATCACTGCTGCCAGAGAACCACTACCAAGAAATGCACCGCGCTTGCTATTAGTCATTCATTTCAAACTTCAAGTGTCTGTTTCCTGGAAACTGCTATTCAAAGACTTGGCTTCTTTTTGCCAGACTTGCTTAATGGATGCTTATCAGCAGCAAAGCTCAGTGATGTGACCCCCAGAAACACATCACTTGGTCTTTCAGCAACATGACCCTGGTTCACGTCACTCCCCTTCAGGTGTGACTGGTGCTGGCACTTCCTACCAACGTATAGTATGTGTTCTACCTTTGTGTGATCATTTTTTTCCCCCCTATTTAGCTGAAACTCAATATCAGCAAAGTCCAAAACAAATCTAGGATTATGTCTGGCCCTTCCAATGTGGTTTGGGTTTTTTAATCGTTTTCTCTCAGTGCTGATAAGTCAAATGAAAACATAAACCTCATACACAGAAAAGAGGAAGCATAGACAATAAAAGAACACTCAAAAGAGGAGGAAAAAAATAAAAAGATTCAGAGCTAGTTCTGTAAACATATTCCAGCAACGAAAGATTTTGTATCCTATTAATAACTACTGAGCTATCTAGACACAAGGTAGGAAGATATTTCACCTATTGTTTATAAAATGCTTGTCTTTGTTGACTCACTACCATTGGAAACCAGACTTGGTTGGGACCCTGTCAGGTACCGTGTTTTGTCCCAGAATATCTTCGGTGCATGCGGTCAGTTTTCTGGGCACAGGAATCCTCTACAGGGAACAACTGCAGTTCATCATACATAAAACAGATTTTATCCACACACCTGTGCATTCTATTAATGCCATAACTTCTAATATAAATTACATGAATAAATGAAAGAGCATTCTTGTTTCACTGCTCCTATATTTTATTTGGAGATAATTATGAATTATATTATAATGTCTGAGAATATCAGAGGCAAGGAGTCAATCAGGGTGTCTCAAAAAAGCGCCATTTTCCATTCTCTTAAGAAAAATCTAATGAAGTTGAAGACATTGATTTCAAGTTCATCTCTCAGCTGTTGGTGTTCAAAGAAGAGCTGAGAATAAAATCTGGCTCTCTGCCTAACCTTGCATATTTGCAATACCCACATCATTCCAGTGTGTCTAGTTGTTACACTCTAGAGTTAAACAAAATCCTCCAGAAATGCTGGTGAACAAAGTATGAGCATAATGGGATAATTAAACTTGAGAACTACTGATTTATATTGCAAATATGGTTTCTTTGGTTTCTAAGATGTATTATTTTATTGTAACAGATCAGTATTGCTCTGTCACAAGAATATTAATTTAAGATAACACACAGTACACACCATCATTTATTTTTATTTTACATATATGACATAACTTCTTATATTCCCATGAAACACATTAATTGAATATATACTGCTAGGACTCTAGAAAAAATTGAGGTTCTGTAACATCAATCAATAGAAAGCCACCTTCTCACTCTTTCTGTAACAATTAACTGTTTCAACATTTATCTCAGATTAGGCAATTTGTATCTGTTTCATGATTTGCATTGTGTTCTGACCCACAAGCACAAAGCTAGTATTCTAACTGCTGTGCTAAGTAATATATACTCTTCTACACAGTCAAAGCAACAGTAACTAAATACAGGTCTAAAAAAAAAAAAAAAAAAAAAAAAAGAAAAGAAAAGAAAAAGAAAATATCAAAATCCCTTCAGTCTCATCATATACAAAGCATTTTGAAACATTACTTTGTTTGCAACTATTGTTTATGCTGTTCCGACACTTTCTGTCCTAGCAAGACTTTTGTCTTGCTCACTGAACAATGAACATTTCAAGATGTGCTGACAATTAAAACATACTGGTCATGCTTAGATGAATAATTTCTAGTGTTAAAAGACAGAGGAGCAAAACTCCAGCAGCAGAAGTGCCCCAGTAACATATGTCAGTATCACATTTCCCTGTTTATATTAAGATATGAGGAGTGTACATGATGAGACACAACACAAACAATGTACTTTTACCAGCTTATAAAATCCCATTATGTTTCTAAAACACAATGTGAGCAATTCTGATTTGGCTCCATACATAGCCCAGTTATGTTCCCAGCAGGAACCCCAAAGAACTGCCTATCCTAAGATTATATGTTTACTTTACAAAGATTGACACTAACTCCATGTTACAATACAACCATAACGAGTGGTGCCTCTGCAGCTCTCCTAGGCTGAATTCATTTCAGACCTTCTTCTACTGAAGTCATTAATGACGATAGTAACTGGTGAGCACACAGATCATTCCGCAATCCCAGGCCACAACTTACTGAAGTGACTGCATACACAGTCAGATTTTTATCCTGAATGCTCCTGCATCCCTTTAGAAGGGCTATTGAGCATTTTAAAATTTGGACAGTGTATGAAGTACAGCCACTGTTCATGAGGAAGCCAAAACTTTTAGTGAATATTCCTTTATAATAAGATACCTTCATTTTCACAGATAACCACACTGAGTATTTTTCAGTTTTCAAGAGTGAAACAATCACAGGAAGCACCACCAACCGAAACACCCAGGTAGGAGAAGCCACTTAGATGGGTTCCGTGAGACCAAATACATTACCAAGAGGTTTTCTGGGAAATACAGAGAAAAGCAGTGTTTCGGAGCTGAGACACCTTCAGTCCCACATGAGGAGAGTCATGCAATCCCACAGATTGAACTGAAGTCATTTAGAGCTGGAAGCAAAGGACTTTTTCCTCTTTTCACAGCTTCAAAGCATGCTGCAGTTTCAGACCTTTCTCACCTATTTAAAATGCCCAAAGCAGATCATACACAAGCAGATCAAGCTCGTGTTCCCCAGCCCCCACGAGAGCAAGTGCTCAGGGATCTCCCGGCTCCGGGAGCTCTGCTGCCCACAGTCAACACCATTCACCAGCCTCTCCATTCCCAGCCTTCTCCCTATTCCACTGAAAGTCCTGCTAGTTTATTTTTATTTTATCTGGTTTACCCTTTCCCTCATAATTTTCCCCAATAGCAGGAGCAGAAAGAATTTCTGTTGTGTTCACTGTTGAAAACATAATGCAAATTTCCTCAAAGGGCCATGAGGTCTGATAAGTATTCTCAACGACAAAGCAGTTTTGCTAGATCTGTTAACATCCAGCAATGTCACACAAGACTGTTTATTTAAAAAGAAGATAGTCACCATCACTAGTTGCCAGAGAGTTTAAGGAAAGCTTTAATTATTATGGTTTTTATTGCCAGTGAAAAATGTTTTCAGCCAGCCACTTTAGAGGTGGTTATCTCAAGCACTATTTCCTTTTTTTGTCATGCACTTCCACAGTATTGATTTCTAACATTACAACCAAAATGCAAAAGAATACTTTTTAAAATATTATATGTAAAATACAGCATATTCTATCAAGGCTGAGAAAGATATTCTCTTTTTCAATTGTTTACTTATTAATTACACGTACTAGTTTGATCTTTTTTTGCCCTGGCTGACACTTTATAAGCATTTTTAGACCTTGCAGGATGCTACAGCGCTCTGGCCCCAAGTAAAAGTAAATGTAAACAGGTACTTAAAATGCATGGGACATGCCTGTTCCCAGAAACTACAATGGGTTTACTCAGATGCACCAATTAAAAACGCCTGACTGTGACCGCAACTGAGTGCTCAGAACCTCACCCAACGCAGTTTCCAGTGTCAGAAAGCTTTACCGGTCCTGCCACACAATCACTGTCATCGCAGCCACTTGTGACATGATAGGAAAAGTTCACTAGTTTCAGCTAAAGAAGTAAGCAATTCATCTGCCGCTAGGCAACTAATGTTCTTTTTTATCTGGCAGTATTCTTAGCAGGGAGAAGATACCTAGAATGAGTAACAGCAACAGTCTTTCCTGGACACAAAGTTTTTCAGAATTTTCCATGTCGTGTCACGATATTGTTAACTATTTTCGGTTCTATGAATTACTGCATGATACCAATCTAGCCTAACTGAGCTCTTTTGACAGACTTTTGTTTTGTTTTGTTTTTTAACAAACTGGATATGCAATCTATCTTCAAATGTGCAATGCTTCAAAGTGACCATGAGTGATGGGGATCTAACTTTCAGTATTTGGTTTTTTCCTTAGGACCCAAGTTTTACTATGTGAATAGAAAACCAGAAGGCACCAGCAAAATTGTTGAACCCATTTCCCTCAAAAGGACAGGAGTTTAACATAACCCCGACACAATTCCAACACTCAGAGAGTAACCTAGGAGCTGCAAAGCCATCAGCCAGACAGCAGGAGCCAGTAAGGGCATCCCTCATTCTTTTTGGTTTCCTGAACTGGAAAACGATGCTGTGCCTTACACCTCTCACTAGCATGGCTTCTCTGTGTCAGGTCAACTCCCGCAACACAGTTCAATTCGACATTTATCATCCAGTATTTAAATACAAAGACAGCGTATTTTTGCATTTAGCTTGCCCTGTAGCAGAACAAATGAACCGCTTCCCCCGAAAAGCAAACATTTGCCTCTGTCTACACAATGACACCGTAACTTTACAATATCTGGATGTGTTCTAAAACAGGTACAACTGGTACAACAAGTAAAACCCTTGATGTGAACAGCAGCTGAAGTCAGATAAATAGGAATTTCTTGTTCTCCATTAGAAGGTAAGCAGTTGTATTAATCATTCTTTGTGTCACTCTTTCCCATTCTGAGTTTAAGGAAAAACACAGTGGTAAACCAGCTATGGCAATATACCTTGGTTATGACGATTATGCCCCTATGATTATTAAAACTTAGCATTAACTAAGGAAGTTCGTAAAATATATCTTAAAGTAAACACAGAAACCCTAACTAATATGCTATTTTGAGTCACAAGTTTGTAGTTTCAGCTAGGTTTTAATCTGCATCAAATACCCACTCAAATGCATAAAGAAACCAGATCCAGACTCAGACTCTAGGAAATGTCATCTAAGGGCGTTGTTCAAGCCTTATTTCTAATTAAGGATTTAATACTTGGACAGTACCTTCCAAGCGAGGATTAAGAATTTTGCAAAGGAAGACGGTTATGACTGTAAACTGCTGCCTCTGCTTTCCCAGCTCAGGAAGCGCAGATACCGCACCCAAAATCTTGTTCAGGCCTTTTTTCTCTTGCCACTTCTGCTTTTTCTCTTCTCTTCTCTTTTCCATATAAAATTCAGTGTTAAGTTTTAATCTCTTCTCCTAAACCAGAATCACAAAATGTAAGAACTCTGTCCACCCAAATTATTCAGTTCTAAACGTGGAGCTAGAGTTCCAAGATATCCAGAAAAATGTCAAAGGCAAATGTAAGATGATAATGTTTTCAGCACTTTAGTACTTTATCTGTCAGTCACATGGAATGTTCCATCCTAAGCATGCTTTTATCTGGATCTTGAAGTTACCACACATCAGCCTACCACAAAAGAAAAACAGATTCTTGACACACTAGTTGCACAGTGGTGCTATGCTCAAATTGTTCTTACTACACAAAATTATTTTAAGGAATAACAACAGCACTTTCCTGGGAAAACCTATTTTGGCTTCAGGGGTTTTTAAGCCCTTCATGAACATTAACAGAACTCTTCCCTTTATTTTATTTACAAACAGAAGTATCTATCCCAACAGTTACATGATAAGCACATGTATCTGTATGTATCTGCATCCCCAGATAATATCACTAGCGGCAAAGGAAAAAGAATTCAAAGACCGTTTCTGTGAACCAGACAGGAAACCCTACACTTCAGCCTCTTCAAGTCTGTGCTAGAGAGAGAAGTGCCTCATAGCTTTGCAAAAAGCATTTTAAACCTTGAAAATTTAACTGGTTTTCAAAGCTTTTAAAGTAGATTTTTAAACCCTTCATACATGAAAGACAATCCATTAAACTATATAAGAAGAGAGCTAGGAACATAGCATATCTCCTTAAAGGACAATAAACCCCTGTGCAGACGGACTGTTCAGTGTGTGGGAGGGCAGCAGCACACTGACATTAACTTAGAAAAATATGTGAAATCTTAACACTTCTGAATGCAAGCAATTTAAAAGCCCACAAACTGTCCCCCAGCCAGCCATCTCAAATAGTTAAGTATTAAAACAAAACTAAAATTAAATTTGAAAAAAGCACAGCAACACCAACTTTCATACTGACTGATGACATTACATGATACGGGTTGCTGTTTTCAGCTTATATTTAGTTATGTTAAAACTAGTGTGTCCCTTCTACTGAATTTTATACAAAATTCATTTTATAACAAGTTAACATTTGTAAAAGTTAACTCATCAAGTTTTTCCATTTTAATTTCACTGTCCAAAACCAAATCACACTGTTGAAAGTGGCATATGGCATTACATGAAAAAATGACACTGTCGGGCAAATGCCTGCAGGGGAATAATTCATCTGTACCAGCACTGATACCACAGCGCCTGCCCCCACATGACTACAGCTGGTATCTCTGGAGTAGAGCAGAGCCTGCCGCTCCTCCCAGGCCCATCCTCTGGCTGCTGGGGATAAGGGTCAACCCTCCCCGCCAAGGTCTCTTATCCCCGGTGAAGAATGCAGGGGAGACAGAAGAAGGGGCTTCCTTGACCTATTTCTCCAGCAGCTCTCACCCTTTCACCTCCTACGCACATATATCTGCACCCACCTCCAAATTACACATACATCCAAGAATCTCTGTAGGTTGGTGGAAAAAAAAAAATCTGGAGGAAATGAGGCACCAAAAAACAACATTTTCCTCCAATTTTTGCATCTGTGAGGAGAGGCTGAAAGCTGGAGTGACTGTTCTCCATCTCTCAGTCTCTGGAGAATGAATGGAAAAGGTAAAAAGCATCAAAATGCCAATTTTTATCTCAGATGCAAAATCATAGTTGCCTTAATTGTTTTTGTTGTTCATAATTCTCCAACACCCACTCTTTGCTAGTGACAGTTCAAACACACAGCAGACATTGTTCATACCCTGAGGAGCTTTCCAATTAAATGAAATTTGAATATAATGAAAACATTCATTTAGATACAACTGGAGGGTTCAAAGTTATACAGTAGATTATAATTCGTGAAGGATTTACAGGTATGCTTGGTGCTCACACATGACACAGCTTCAGCCAAACTCTGGCTTATGGTCCTTAGCTTTGTCAAAAAGGACAAAAGTGATGCACAACCCCCGTCACTACCTGCTTTTGCCCTTGAAACATTGATATAATCTTCAATTAAGGACTGTGAAATATTCCACTCCTAAACAATTGATAATCCTGTAGAGAAACAAGGTTAGATTAAATATCCTCTTCCAAGCTTTTTAGGTATCATCTGAAAATTGCATCAGGAAAAACAGAAACAGTCACAGGGAAGCAGCACTAACCTAAACAACAATGTATGAGTTAATGAGTTTGGGATGGGGTGTGTTAAACTCAATGAAACTTTAGAGGACTAAGGAAAGCAAGCCTTTATTTTTTATATACAAAAACTGCATTCAAGACTATAATCAGATAGCCCACGTTCTGAAATGGCATTCTACAAACCAAAACAGCATCTTTAACTTTGTATTGGTGTAAAATAAATTCTAATATGGTAACACAGTATTTGACATTAAAAATCCACAAATAAACACAAGACTTGTATGAAAGCTTATCTAGTACACAGCAATATATAGTTGATCTTCATAGTCACCTGAAGAACACAGCATGCTTTAAAAAGTTAGAGAAACCTAACTTTCTGTAGGCCAGTATCCTTCCAGTTAAAATAGTGAAAAAGGTTGATAGTATATAAAGACTACAGCAAAAGTTTTAATTGCTTTAAAAAAAAATGCAAACTTCTTCATGTATTACGCTGATAGAATTATCTTTCTAATCATGTTCAAATGACACTCTGAAAAAAACAAAACAACAGTACAGCAGAGGAAGAGTGATCTGATCAGAAAGTTGCACCCACAGGCTCAGCATTTGTGGTGAATAAACAGCTCTCTTCAGTGACGAAAAAAAAAAAGAAAAAATAGTGCTTGCTCTAATCACAATCCTGAAAGCAGCTTTGGAAGACAATCAAAATCATACCAAAGCTAGACAGGTTACCCATGGACAGAATTACCAACTGTGTAAAACTTTTTTCCAGAATCAGGACCTTCCTGGAACTACATACCTTATTAGTACCTTACAGATCACAATCAAACCTCATACAAAGAATTATGCATTTTTAGCCTAATTCCTGAACTTAATTCAAATAATTCTTAACACCACCAATATACAATTAAACTGTTTTGCATGACTTTCGCTTGAAAATGTAATGAAAAGAATACTCATTAAAGAAAAACAATTTCAAGATCATGCATCACTAACATTTATCATCATTCTGGCACAAGCAAGATAAACTACAGGAGTTATTCATGCAACTCAACACACACTATTAAAGCACGTTCTCTGAAAATCACATATCTAGCCCTAGAGCTAGAGAAGGCTTCCCAGCATTTAAAGAGGAAACAGAGACAAAGCAAATTTCAAGTCTTGTTCAAACAACTATTCTTTCCTTGAACTAACTATGAACTGCTACTTTGAAGAGGTTTTCAAGTAAAACTTGAACAACTTCAGTCAGGGCTAAAGCAGTCCTAGACCCCAAGCAAGACATGCAGTGGTTTAATTTCCTGGATCTACCTGCACACTCCATGGAGCCTTTTAATTGCTTTTCAGATGTGCTATACTCAAAGAAAATGAAGCTGTAGCAGACAGCACACTCTTAACCACACAAACTGAAACCAATCTGAATCATCTTCTTGGGAAACCGTGGACAGAAATGCTGAAGACCTTACGTTCAGAGAAGCTGTTGCACATTTGCCTTTCTGC
Organism: Nesoenas mayeri; assembly: GCF_963082525.1. Classification (NCBI taxonomy): domain Eukaryota; kingdom Metazoa; phylum Chordata; class Aves; order Columbiformes; family Columbidae; genus Nesoenas; species Nesoenas mayeri. The sequence goes on along the minus strand of NC_137554.1, from coordinate 17,527,609 downwards.
TGCTACCTCTGCACTGCCTTCTGCATCCGGTCTCTGCAAGCCAGTTTTCATAAAACCAATATAGGGAATGCAGCTTATAAAATGAGTTAAGTTCCCAACTTCACCTTTGCACACCTAACCAAAAACTAAAGTTCAGACTGTACACACTGTACATGTTTGCATATGCAAACATATAGATAGATAGATAAATGTGCACTCTTCATGAAGATTACACTGGCACTAGTATTTTGGACATGTCCTGTGGAAGAGTTCAGAAACATCAACCCTCCAGAAATTCAGTTTACTTGTCATGATGGAAGGAGCTGCCTAGACAAAAACCCCAAGCTGCAGCCTGCTTGGCTGAGCCGGTTTGCGGGCCCAAGCGCACCATGCAGCACCAGGTGAGGCATCACCTTCCAGAGAGAACAAGAGTCACGTTGCTGGAGGTGCAGCTGTCGTACAGTCCTGAACCAACAGCCTCACGTCAAACCGTGCACTCAGGATGAATGTAACACTGCGTCCATCCTGGCACCTAGAAAAGGTGATTCAGCCCAAAGCATGAAAAACTTGCAGTGCTCATCCTTGAAATAACACAGCAGTTTCTGTCATATTAATATGTTATCAAGTTGTCCTCTGGGTCTGTAAGTTAAAATTTACAACAGAAGGTTGGCTGCTGGTGTCAAAATGGGCAAATGCTTTGGCTATTTCATTTCCTTGTTTATTAAAGAGTGACACAAGAAAGAACTACAAAAATCTGCAGCTGCCTGGGAGGCAACATAAAACCTTTTGCTACCAACACCACAAGCCAAATTCATAATATACAAGTATTGGGCTGTTAGAATAGCTTGGTATTCATCTCTGAGTCACTTAGCAAACTCTGGCGAACAGAAGTTAATTAGTCTCAAAGTTTTGCAAGAACTGGGTTACGAATTTTCCCAGCAAAAAGTTGCTGCATTAACTAGTTACTATGTTTCAATATACCATGTTAATTGATTATTACCATCTTGACTATGCTGCAAAGGACTGGAAGTTATGACATGAGTTACAATCTGATCTGGGTCGTAAAGCCATTTTTCCCCTCTTTGGAATACATGCCTCAACTGTCTAATTAAATATAGCTGAAATGCAGCTTCCAAGGTAAAGCGTTAGGTGTAGTATAATATGAAAAGCATTGTTTACTCCGAAAATATAGTAAGCAATATATTTTAAATTGTCAAGGGAACTAGATCCTGTTTTGTGCTAGCAGTAGACATTAGGCCCCTCTAATACACAGAATATTTATTTTTTTTAACATAACCCAAGTTAGAAACAAACAAAGCTTGTCAGCAACAGCAAAAAATGTTAGAATTCATGCTATTAGTTCAACAGAGCATTCAATTTTAAGAATTTTTATGTAAAGAGTACCCTTTTTTCTCTTCTGTGCCAAAAAGGAGAATAGAGTTAGAAAATCAGCATTCTAGTAACACTACTGTGCAGTCCTGTAGTTTAAAACAAAGAGAAAGAGCAGCCCAAAAGGATGATCTACTCAGTCAAGAACACAGTATTAAGAAATAGTCAAGTATGCAAGCTACTCTTGAATGACAAAAAAAACAATTATGAAATGGGAAATCAAAATTTTGATCCAACTACAACTACAGACATGCTAGCACAACTACGCTGTAACCAACTCAGGACCTACTACCATACATGAAGCGATAAATTTGCGTAAACCACATGAAACCTCTTAGGTGTCTTCGTTGAGCAGAAAACAGTGCTGGACATAATTAGTGGAATGATTTAATAACAAACTTCAAAATACACAAAAACCCTGCTGCACTTTAAGTGCATAAGATCCTGCATAGCTGGACATAGTCAAATCCAAAAAATTAACATTATTTGAGAGCTATGCTACAATTAAGAAGTTATCTAAAAATACTTTTCCAAAAGCATAATAATTTTACCAGCAAAAATTTTCATCATGTCACACTGTTGCAGGCATATAGCATCTTATTAACAGTACCGCGTGCAGTAAGGCTACCTCAATTTTTATTTGTTACAACAGCTACAGGCTGGCACAGGGAAATTAAAATGCAGGAGAACACACACTACAGCAAAGCTGGAAAAGAAAAAGCTTCAAGATCCATGGGTCACATCAAGGTCTTCCTCTCTACTAAGTCAGCTTCTCCTGCTGCTCACTCATGCAGGGAGATCATAATTTTGTGGCTGTGATATTTCCACGGCAACACTGGTGGCAATGATGTCACAAATTCAGCCCTGACATAGCTTCAGGATCAAGTGCAAGGAGCAGATGGGATGCGAGGGAAAAAGCCCCTATTTAAACACAAATCTCTTTCATAAGAAAGAAAGAAGCATGAGCAAAGAAACAGGTGAATGGATCACGTTTTCAAGTATGATATATTCAAAAGATTATCCTAGCATGAAAATCTATTTAAAGGCAAGACCTACAATACAGGGTAACTGTCAAATTTGTTAGGCCTTATAATAAACCAACCTTGAAAGCTCCCTGTTTAGCATGACAAGCCTTGTGCTCCATTTCTGAAGTAGCAGGGAAGACAATACGCTTTCGTCCCTTGTGAATTTCCTTTAAATAACTTTAACATTCAGATATATTAATATGATACATCACTGAGCTCATAATACCACATGTAAATATGATATCAAGCCCTCACTCGAGTGACTGTTATCTGAATTAGAAATAATGTGAAATAAATTAAATCCCAGATGGTTCACCAAGTATAGCAGAATATTCAGCCAGCACAATCTGATTCTTAAAAGAGAACTGTACTTTTGTGCTGATCTGCAGACACATCCAAGAATCAACAGAGCCCACGGGGCAGCTGAAACACCCCGAGCCCCTTGTTAGTCACCCACTGCAGACCCCCACGTTACTTGTGTCACACCTTCCCTCTGCCCTTGGCCACCCCACAAACAAACACCTGAGCCCACACAGGGTAGGAGGGACGACAGCAAAAAGTGGAAGAAAAGAGGGTGCACCCACAGTGCGGTCACCCATCAGTCTCCACATCAACTCAGGGTCAAGGAGATGCAGAGATTTCTTAAAGGTGCCACTCTCCACAGGGGACAATTGACAAACAGCACAAAACGCCCTCTGAGGGAGGCAGGGAAGTGACTATGAGCAGAACTCAGGTGCAGGCCTTCATTCACAGAGCTGCAGGTGACAAAAATCAGAAGTCAAAAAGAAGATAAAAGAATTAAACAGATATAGATCCATGTTCTGATCACAGAAGAAAACAGCCCATATTTTTCAAGATTTCAAGACAAAGACCTGAAAAGATTATCAACAGCTCAGGAGGGAAGGGAAGTTGAGTAAAATCTGTAGGTTGAAGCTGAGACTAAGCAGAGATGTGAATGGGCCCTCAAGAAACGCTGTCAGGTGGAAGCAGAGACTGAACACGCAGTGTGATGAGGAACACATCAGAAGTAGCTAACCAGGATTCACAGACATCATCTATGAAATTACCAAGGTAAAAACTGCAAAAGGGAGAGAACAGAAGGCAAAATGTGCCATTGTACAAACCACAGCAATGACCAGAGAGTTAAGAAAGCCCAGCTGATTCCCCAAACCATGACTGCACCAACAGCAAACCAAAAAAGCAGGCAATAAATCAAAGGATGCTGGCTGGTCACAAAAAAGTAACATCCAAGGACTGCACCAGGACCAAGATGTCATTCCACGACTAAATGAATGACGTTACAAAGAGGAGAAAAAAGAAAAGGGGGAAAAAAAAAAAAGCATAGGAACTTGAGATATCAGAAATTGATAATATATAATACAACAAGTACAGAAAAGCCTGTTACGATTGTCAGGAAAAGACCTAAAGAACTACAATTACGTAGCTTCAACAAAAGTGGTTTGGGTAAACACAGTAGGCACATACCCTTTATACCACTAACAGAAGTGTCAGCTGAAATTAAAAAAGGAGTAGTTTGGGGCTATAAACTTCTACAGGCTTCTAACTTGTTAGAGCAGTAAACTCTGGAAATAGTATCCATTGGCACAGTAGGATAAGAAATATATTCAATTTCAAGATGCAGTTTATTGTTTTTACAATTGTGATTAAGACACAGCTGTTGCAGACTAACACAACTACAAGACAACTCCACCAAAATTACTTCTCTCCCTGTGTTCTTATTAGGCCAACAGCCTCAGATGAAAACATGAACCGAGTTCCCCCAAAGGACTTTCTAGGGGTCACTTTAATTTCAGCAGTGGAAATCCCATCTTCTCTTTACCCAGGAGGAAAAAATCCTCTGGCTCTACTACACCTCTTCTACCACGTGTTTATAGAGATTGAGACTAACGGCTAATACAAGCTCAAGTCAGAGCTCATTGCTGTTTGTACCATGTATCAAACCAATGCAGCTGCCAAACATGAGCTAGAAAGTCTCTTTCTGTTGTTCAGAAAAGAACATACTTTCTCCCTATCACACTGATCAAAATTAACATTCCACTGATGGACAGAAGTCAACTGTTCTGCCGAAATGAAATCTTACATGAAATCAACACTTTAAGATTTAAGAACTGTAGAAGATACATTCCAAGTCCGAGCTTTGCAAATATTTCTCTCAGAACAAAAATATTTTTACAATGACCAAAACGAAAACATAACAATAAAAAACCACAACAACTATGAATTAACACACTAGTAGACTTTAAAAGGCAACAAAATAACCATTGTTTTTTTCCAATACAATCCAAATCCAGCAGCAATGCAGAACATAAGATGGCACTAGATCAGGATGCAAACTAATTTTTTTCCATCTCTCATTTCTCTAACTAAAAATCAATAGGCACAGCATGTTACCTTCATTTTCAGATGCTTGGCATCTTATCTTCAGTACCAAATCAAAGGTACGTTCTGGATTTTCCCTAGAAGAAGGAAACACAATTGGTTAATCATATATATGTTTCAGATAGCGTTTCTACTATGTTGTATCTTTTCCATTCTATATAAATAACAAATAAATTAATTAAAATTCATTAAAATAAAATTGGAAATCAGATTAGTTCTAAGGAAGAACCAAAAAAGGCATGTTTCCCTGTACAGCCTTAAAAAAAGTATAAGGAAGATAAACAAGCTAAACCATGTGATTTATTCCAGTGATTCTGCCACTGCATTATACATCAAATAGCTTTTAAGTCACTCTATCATACCACACCTAAGAGCTGGAAAAAAAAAATGCTACTAAAGTCCCTATCACTCAACCTGAAACATATTAATGGAGTCATGGGCAGCCTTTTCTAAAGCTACATTTTATCTCTACTTAATGGGAACAGCCCATCATTAGACTTTCATTTTAATTCCACAAATTTAGCCATTACACTTTAAATGCAGATGATTACCACCATTATGTTGAGAATCACTTACGTTCCTCTTTCACAAGAGATTGACTTTCAAGGCTGAATCTCAGGCAGGATTCATTGAGAAAACATTAATGCTATGACTTGGGATGGACGTGCTACCAAACCTGCGCACGAGCCACAGCCCCCTGGTCAGCTCTGTGGAACGGCCAGTGCCTCTTCCACCTCCCCAGGACATATACACCTGACAACAATGAACTGCATATGCTAATAGCAATTAGCACTCAACCTGATCCCAAACTAAATATTTATTAAACCAGTTCTAAATGCCATTACTCTACCACCCACCTCTCTTTGCCTACCCAGCACACTGCTATTTATATTAAAAACAAGTGGTATAACCGCACCCATATCAATTATCAATTTAACCACATAAAAGGCTCACACTTGAACTCCCTCCTTGAGTGACGCTCCCACCAAAGTCAGCTGGAGTGTTAGGCAAACAAAAAAAAATTCAAGACTTGGTTCCAGGTCTAGAATGCCTCAAATAAAGCATGTAGCAAATTAACACACTGTTGTTTCTTTAAAGAAATGTTTGAATGAAATCCAAACACTGAGCTGGGGGAAATTTCAGCTGTCACAAATTAATTGATTCAGTACATGCTTTCACTGACCTCAGCACCATCATCAACTGAGATACACAATTATAGCCTAATTCAGGTTATGGAGACGTAACCCGCCTGTATCAGAGTCTTTCTTTGCATTGCATTTTAAAGCATTTAGTTGGGAAAATCCTGTTTCTACTGATCCTGTGTGTAGAGATCAAATTCTGCTCTGAGTTACAACAGCCTAAATCCAGGATATTGGAGATTTACTCTGGTATTAAAGTCCGTCCTTTGTTCCTCTGGATGGCAAGCGGGTTGAGAATGAAACTGATAAGGCTCGGCATCATTGAGCCACCTAGAAAAGCGAAACAAAAAAATCCTGTCTTTAAAACAAGTGACATCTTCCCGTGGCGTTACTCTAGCTCGGGTGCCAAGTATATACTCTCAGAGGCCACTTTCTTCTTCCACTTCTTCCTAACACCCAGACCAAGCAACACTAATTTTTTAATGTGAATCGGTTAGAGTGTTACACACACCAAATGAGGGCTTCTAACTCAACACCTAGCTGAATTACCCTCATGAAGAAAGCTCTTTGAAGTAAAGCTGCCTTCCATCTTTCACTACACCACCCTAAATCTGCTTTTGCACAAAAATGCTTCTAAGTTTACTCTTCACATCCCACTACGCTTAGAAGTGTCAAAAATGTGTCAAACCAGTCTGAGAATTGTCAGACTGTCTCTCATTTCCTTTACAGCTCCCCGGTAGCAGCCTGCTTCTTCATCGTATATTTACATAGAGATTTTTGTCAATTTCCCAAACACCTGTCGAGCATCTTGTCGGTTTCCAACGTCAGTGGGACCGGGCACCGCTCCTGCTGGGCAAGGCTGAAGAGCAGCGCTTCCAAACACCTAAAAAGCCCTTTTACACCTGCCATAACGTAACGGCAAAAAGGAGGTTTGTAATTACCGCAGAGATTAATGTCACAAACCAGCAGCTGCTGCGGGCAGGGTCGCTGCCCGGGCCTGAGGGAGCTCTGGCTGCCCAGGCGGGCGCTGGGCCTGGGGCGGCTCGGGAGCGAACAGCCCCGTTGCACCGTACCCTTCCCCGGCCACGGCGGGCAGCGGGCGGGCAGCGAGCCGGCACTGCTCCGGCACCGCTCCGCCCGCCCCCGCGCCCCGCCGGGCGCCGCTCCCCGACACCGACGCCTCTGACCCGGCGTGCCCGGCGGAGGCGGGAGCGCGCTGCCCCCGCAGCTGTGGGAGGGCGATGTCGGGAGTGGGGCCGCCGGCGGCCAAGGGGCGGGGGGCGCCGCCCCGCCGCTCTGCGCGCCCCGCTCCCCACGGCCCGCTCCCGGGCCCGCTGTCTCCTGCCCGCCCCGCTGTCACTCAGCGGCCGCGGCGCGCCCGGCCCCTCGCTGCCTCCCGCCGGGTGGGCTCCCCCTCCTCCCCTCCCTGCCGCCCTCCCTGCCTGCCGGGCCCGCAGGCCGGGGCGGCTGCGAGGCCTACTCGCTGTCTGCCCGCCGCGGAGCTCCGCTCGGCGAGCCGCGCCTGACAGCCCCGCGCCGGCCCCGCCGCGGCCGCTCGCCCCCCGCACTCACTTGAACCTGCTGTCCATGGTCACATCGCGGGCCCCCGGCGGCTGCTCCAGCGCCCCCCAGGAAGAAGCGCCCCGCCCGGCAGGGGCGAGGGGGCAGCGCCGGCCCCTCTCCCTTGGGCGGCGGGGGCGGCTCAGCGCTGCTGCGGCGGCGGCGGCGGGCGGCGGCCCATGGCTGCTCCGCTCCCCCGGCTCGGGCCGCGACTGCAGCGGAGCGGCAGCACCGCCTCCTCCCCTCGTCTCTCAGTTCCTGTTGCGGCCGCTCCGGCACCTTCTGGGAACCAGGAAGCTCCGCGGCGGCCCGGGGAGCCGCTGGGGCCGGTGTCACCTGAGCCCGGCGGGGGTGGGCCTGGGGACGAGCTGGGGCCGCGGGGCCGCCCCCCGCAGCGGCGCCCCTGCCCTGCGCCGCAGGTGCCCGGGCAGGCCCGGTACGGCTGCAGCCCCTGCCCGCGGGCCGGCCCGGGCCCGGCCGAGGCCGCTCGTAGGTGGGGCAAGGCAGCGCATAGGTGCGGAGGCCGTGTTGTACGGCCGGGACACCTTCAGCCCTCGAAACGGGCTGCGCGGGTGAGTCCGGAGAATGCGTTAACTTACACATCTTAACGTGTCACGTTCTTTATGGACAGCCGGCAAGTGGAGCTTTCAGTACTAAAGGTCATAACTGTTAATTTAACCTGCAGTAATCTATTTAGCTTTGCTTTTCATCGGGTGCTAAACAAACAGTTTCCCAAACTGCTCGGAAGGCGCTGGAGTAAACGCTTCGGTCCTCCCGTAAACACACGTGAAGAGCTTCGTACCCTCGAGTGTTCCCAAGCAGTTCGGAAAGGAAGAAAAAATAACATCGTCCTTGACAGTCTTCCAAGTCTCATTCAGCTGAGAGGCACTGAGCAGCCAAATTCCCACCTACACCAAGTTTCCCTCACCAGCGTAGTGTCATTGCAATAAAAAGCTGCATAAAATAGATTCTGAAGTACTGGGCCAAAGAGAAATGTCAGCCGTTTGACTCTTCCTCCAGAAATCAATCATCATATCAACAGTTAAAAAAGAGGGAAAAAATTCAAGCCAATTATATATTAAACATATAAAATTGCATTGGTGCGTTACTGGGAATGAAAAATCAAATATTCAAGAGTCAGGAAATTAAAAATACTAACATGTCCAAAGCAATATCAGTTTGGCTTCATTACAAATCCTACACACCTCACAGGATATAGATTAAATAATAATAAAACTTATAGATGTGCAGTGAAAACAACTGAATGTTGCGACAGAAACCTTAGCTTTGGGATTTTCTTGGTTTTCAAGTACTCACTTTCCCAGCCTTCATTTTGCAATCATTCTTGGCTGTGTTTTAATAGCCACTATTTTCAACTCCCACTAAAGTAAATGAAATTGTTTGGGGCTTTGTATCCTTAACACACAACCACACACTCCATATAGCTCAGGGGGATTTAGAAAAAATCATCAAAACAGTATTTTTGTACACCATGAGAGACACTAAAAGCACCAGCTTTAACTTGCCCACTGTTAAATTTAACTTATCTGGTGGGATCAGCTTGGACTAAAGGGCTGGGGGACAGGAGAGTGATGCCTGTCCCTGCTACACTGCAGTGAAGGCCAAGCAGGGCAGGGACCCTCCTGCAGCCGCCCAGAGCTGCTGAGCGCAGCATCCTGCACGTGGTGCTGCATCTTGCACACGGGGCTGCATCCTGGACACAGAGCTGCATCCTGCATGCAGGGTTGCATCCTGCACACGGTGCTGCATCCTGCACATGGTGCCGCATCCTGGACACATTGCTGCATCCTGGACACATTGCTGCATCCTGCACACAGAGCTGCATCCTGCACACAGAGCTGCATCCTGCACGTGGTGCTGCATCCTGCACACAGGACTACTGCAGAACCGTAAAGGCTTCAGCAGCAGCAGGTAAAGCTGTGTACATGAGAAAGCACTTGCGGGGAGAGAGACAATCACAATTTTGTCTATACGTCTGTCTCTCTAACTCCTTTCTGCCCTTCATCTCTCCCCCAGTACGTACTGTAAAGCACATAGAATTTGAAACTCTTTGCTGCAAAAAAATGGCCAATAATTTAGTAAATTTGAATTTGGATTGGATGATTATCCAAATATTGAGATGTTTTATTTGTGGAAAAATTCCATTTGAAGTGTACCAGAAAGTTAAAATAAAATGCCGTGTTTCAGGATGTCAGTAAACCTGTATTTTGGATTATACTAAATATTTTATAAGCCTACCATGAGCTTGCTTCTCTCTTCTCATAAGCTGCTGATGCTTGCCGCTTTTACAGGCAGAAAAGTCTGGCAGCACATCAGGCTGATACACTGCGCCATTCCAGCCAGTCTCTTGGACTGGTGTCTGTCTTGGCAGATATGACCATCAGGTCCCTTGGAATTCATTTTATCATAATTGGAGAAAAAATAGGTAAGGTTTCTTTCCCGAAGGAAATACATCCCTTGTCACTGGAGTAAACTGACTGGATGCAGTGACTAAACCTCCCTTGCCTGGAAGACCAGGAAGGGTAGAGAAAGTTCACTTTTGAAACAGAGGGCATATGAGAGAAAGCCCTGCTGAGGTGAGGCTCACATCTCTCAGACTGTGATTTCAGACTCTGTGGAAACTAAAGCAGACATCTATACCCAGGTTACACTTAATTCATGTTTTCAAGACCGCTTTGCAACCACAGCAGCTTTTAACAAAAGTGGATGTTTTAGGAAAGGTGCTCTTGCTGTCGCCTTGTGTTCAGTCCTTCCCTGGCAAAGGGTTGAGGCAGAAGGAGAAACCGAAAGAAAAAGCTGGTAGATATGCAGAGAATGTATTACTTTGGTATATTCTGAAGCCAGGAAAGCCTAGTTTGCTTTTCTTTACACTTTGGGTTTCCTTTCCAAATTAGAACCATGAGGCAAATGATATTTTGGCTTTTCAGAGTCAACTGTTCAAACAGGTAATCCAGAAGGCACAAAGCCTTTCTCCTTATGCGTTGCATAACATGAAAATGGTTGAACTGTGCCTAAATCCTCTCCTAACAGTTCGCATAGGGACTGATTTGCAGGAGGTGGGAGTGATGAACATTTATTTAATAGATATGAGCAACTGAAAACCAGGTCATTTAAAGATGAAGATTCCTACTCAATTGTAGTTTGCCAGCAGTGAATACTCATTAGTCATCTTTGTAGAACTGTAGTGATGTAAAGGACCCTTAAAACTGATATAGATATTTATAGGTGCTATTCAGCTCTTGCGTGCTGTCAATAAAGGAGGCCTGAAGGTAAATTGAATTGGACCTACAAGTCTCAATTTTCTCCAAAACTGATGAATGCTTTGCAGTAAGATGTTGGATGAAAAATACCCAAAAGTCTGCTTCATCTGAAGCAGATAAGAAGAGGATGGAAGTGCCATCAGGGCAGCTCCATCTCAAGGATCAACTTAACAACATTGTATCAATACTTTTTCATTTACAACCAAATTCAATATGGAAACTACAGGAGATGTAGTTGAAAAACACCAAACAAAGTCCAAAAACTAGTATCCACATTCTTTCTGCTATGGAGCAATCTGCCGATCTCTGTCAAATCAAAACCACGTGGATTTGGGTCTATAAAAGTGATGCAGAGCAGGGTCAGGATCTCAAAAAGGGATGAAAGAAACAGAAAAGAAATGACCACACATCATGTCCCTTGGAAATGGTGGAGCAAGGGAGAGAAGTTCTGTGAGAATCCAATTACTGTTTTGAATTTTAAACCATTACATACACACATTTAGTGGTTTTCTTCTGGCAGAAAGAAGGTAAAAGGGACAAAGAGAAGGGAAAAACATGAAGCCTCTGAAGACAAGAACAATTCTGTTAAGCATTTAGCACGGGGGAATCAGAATCCTCCCGGTGCAACCTGCAAGCACACGTGCTTTGTGTGAGGAGTCACAAGGAGAGCAGGAAACAGAACACACCCCACAAACAAAGGTGAAATTACAGCGGGTTTAGGGATCATGGGCTGAATCTGCCTCTGTACAGGTCTAAGTCTCCCATCCCAACTCACTCCAACAAGGTTCTTCGCTGCCCGGTTCTGAGGTAGTAGGGGGCTCTCATCATCTCCGTAAGCGGCAGCACATGTAATGTGAATTAAGGGATCTTACAGTAAGACAGTGCATACTTACAATTGCAGTCTTACTAATGCTGAAACCCAGGTTCCACTGAACTGTCTTGCCAGTGTGCTCATGCTCCCATATTGTCCAGACCTCCTTGGCCAGGTACATTTCATTTAATAGTACTACTAAAAGTAGTACTATCCCATAAAGGGATTGCCTTCAGAACACTGTTAGCAGAGCTTGCTGAAGGAGGTGTTCTCTCCTGGGAACACCAATGGATTTGTCAAAAATAGCAAAATAGAAAAAGATGCAATTTCCCCTTGTATGGTTATAGTAAAACATTTCTTGGAGCATGTTCATAAGATCAGCAACTTATGCTTCGTACGAAGAATTATTCTTTCATTCACCACTAAGTCTGCCTGTACTGCGATCACTTTTAGTCCTTGTTCCTTCAAATAAGTTACAGTTATCTGATGTTTTCTCAGCGGCTATGAGTAAATCTCCTAACAACATAATCACCTTGTCAGACCTCACAGACTTGGAAAGCATCTCTTAGAATGAAATATTGACCTTACTGGGAGCCTGCTGTTCATTTTAATGGCACTGAGGGTTATTTTATTTATCAACTTGTTTAAATCTTAGACATACTCATCCCAAATTGTAAATGAGTGACAATGTAATCTCCCAATGCAAAATTCTCCAAACCTCCAGGTTCACAAACTTCAATTTCTCCATTAAACTTCACAGCCATAGTACTATCATGAGAAAGAAGTACTTAACTTTTAAGAAACACCAGATAATTAGATTAGGTCATTTCATAATTCGGCTTCTTTAAAGGTAGCCATTTAAAATAAGTCTCTTTCAAGAAGCCTGTGAAGGTTATTAACTAAATATGTATGGTAAATACATGTCTGTAAATATTCTACGTATCTATTGAACCCTTGCATGATCCATCCAAACATCTTTTTTCATCTTTCAGTGTTATTAATTCAAAAAAAAACAAGTTAAAAAGCTTAAATTTTCCTGCCTAAGAACAGATAATGATTTAAGGAAAACATGAGCAAAGCTGACACCTTGAAAAGGTCTAAATGTGGTTGTGCAGGACTTCTGTGTGAAGGTTATGTTACGCTATCACGAATGCTGGGGGATGCAGCATTCGTGTCGCTGTCACTGTCCCTTCAGCCATGCTATGTGCAAAGGCTGATCTGCCCAAACGTGCCCACACAGGTAAACATGCTCATTAATAAATCAGTGAACTCCTGGAGAGAGATTGCTTCTTGGACAGGAATGAGGACTCCCAGGCTTTCTAATCAATGTGTCCTACCAACAAGGCTGAGAAAGGAGGTCTTCTTAATCAGGTCAGCTTTAATTGCGAGTTTAACAAGGGAGTTGGGGGAACTTTTATGAATGTAAGTTGAGGCTACAGACTTTTAAGAGCTAATACACTCCGAAGTTTAAATGTTTACAATACAATTGTACTAGCTCAAGATTTGGCTTATGGGTAGTATTTGCAAATCCTCACGGTCTGATCTGTAATACCTTTTGTTAGTTAGATTTGCACCATAATCTACAGAAGAGGTGAAGTATACATCCAGCAAATATTTACAAGCCTTCCTAAGGTTTAACCAGACATTTGCTTTAGGTATGCAGTCCTAATGTCTTATCACTGGTTTGGATATAAATTTGTTTAGCAATTAAAGATAAGTAGTAATTCCATGCATACTTACCTCAATTTGTAGACAATTTGGAAAATTATTTGGGTGGCTTTCTAATTTAATCAGACCTGACAGCTGGCAGAATCTAACAGTAGAATAAACCACCTTTCAGCTCTGCTGCCCAAATCCAGCCTTCAGCCTGCAAATATCAAGTGCTTTCTGGTGAGTGTTGATTATTCATAGGAGTGTTTGAAAACAAGCATCGGTCTTTGCCCAGTTTCAGTTTAGATGCGAGTCAGACACATTGCAGCGGCCTCCCTGTTAGGAAGTTCAAATAAATGAAAGACTGAAGAAAGAAACTGTTCTCCTCTTTGCATAAAAATGTTTGAGAAACATCGATGGCAACACTAAGGGAATATACCCAATTCTTTCCTACAGTTAGTGATTATTGTGGAGATTTTTCCAGCCCAGCAGATAGTTTCTTTAACAATGAATTTCTTAGTGGAGCAGCGAGGTCAGGTGACATCTTTCAATATGCATGTATTGGGTAGAAGGAAATCACTCATTCAAGTCATTTTTAAGTAAAAGTTTCTTACCAGATTGAATGCTTTCTTGCTGAATAAATTCAGTTCTTCTGTTTAGGCAAGGATATACTTCTCACACTTCTCAAATGTATATTTTAAATGCTGTGGGTTGTAGGCTACCTGATGAATCTGGTACTCATTAAAACTTACATGGAACAGGAAATTTTTGCTATATTTGAGACTTATTTTTTAAAATTTCTGTTCAAAGTGGTAAGAAAATTATTTCTACTATCAGCCACAGAAATTTCATACTGTTGTAATCTTCTGAATTTGGACTTCTTGTGGTGAGACCAAACATACATAAAATTAGGAACTGAAATTTATTAAAAGGAGGACGTGTTAAAAATCTGTAAGCTGTTTTGGAAACTGTCTGCCATGTCTACCAAAAAAGTTCCAATCCAGTAAATCAAGCAATACTAAATATTAAAAGAACAGTTTCCAGCTGTTTATTTGCCATGGATTAAGGCCCCTTGTATGCACTGGCATCATTATGAAAGAGTATATACTGACAGCTGTTTTGGATAGAAATTATTTATACAAAAATAACCAACCAAAACAGTTTCTCAGTGTTTAATCTACACATAGCCAACAGAGTTAGTACATTTTTGTATTTACTTGCATAAAGAAATTTAAAAGCACCCTAGGGTTTCCCCTACCAGAATATCCTGCAGAATATCCTAAACTGGTATTCTGATGTGGCTGACATAACGGGGAGCCCACGGTGCCAAACCCTTGGGCCAGAGATTTGTCTTCATGTTTTGCTCATAATTAATTGCATCAGATAACTCAGTGATGCCAAACTTTCTTCTAGAAAAAGGTAAATCTCCTTTAGTATAAAAATGATGTGTTACTATTTTTTTCTATAAAAGAAAAAATATATTGCTATGCAATGTATGAATCCTAATGTAGATATATAGGAAGGTTTTTGAAGACTTCCTACACTCCTGTTGCTATAACACTTTGTTATGCAATTAGATCACAGGTAAATCACTGAAATATCAAACACATCTTCTGCAGGTTACAGACAACTGACCCAGTTATTGTTGTGCTAAATAACTACAAACAGTGCAGACAGATGGTTGTAGATCCCTGTACATATTTGCCGTCATTGACTCACCACTGGATCAGATACTGAAGGCACTAAACTGATTGAGAGATTCTAAGCACAACAGATGCGAGCATAATCTCCAGTAATTAACTAATACAGAAAACTGCCATAATTATTGGGATACTTACTGAAGAAACTATTGAATTTAATATCTGGATAGAATAAGATTGGAAGAAGGGAGCAACAGCCCCAGAACAGCCAGGCCAGTGGGCTGTCCGTGGGACAGTCCAGCCCTGGCTGAGCATGACCGGTGGCTTCAGGCACTGGAGCCAGCACTGCAGCCTGCCCTAACTGCTGGAGCTGCAGATCCAGTTTAAGAGCAGAAGAATGGGAGCATACCATACTGTTTGGCATTTGAGAGGATGTGCTTAAGAAAGTTCAGAAAGATGGCAACAGCTACCCTGCATGGCTGTCTCACCAGTTTATTTCAGGACTTCACTCCTCACTGGTGTAAATGGGAACATCGGCTGCTCGGCTGTTGTCAAGTGTTGTTCTAAGTCTAATGCAGGATCAGGCCGTTTTGTTCCCAGAGTCCCAGGCAAACACAAAAATTAAATCATACTGATGTTACTTATTTTGCACAGAGTTCTCCGTCTGTTGCTTCTCTCAATAGTTCCGTTAGAAAGTCATTTTGCTTCATATTCTGTTATATCATTAACAGATGTTGAAGCTGAATAATGCATACGTGCTCCTGAGACAAGTGTTGCTAAGTGCAAACCTCCCTGTGCTGTCCTAGGACTTGCGTTCTGACACTGCATCAAAGCACCTCACTGCCACATAAAGTCACACAGGTGGGAAGGGTCCTTCAGGGGTCACTTCATCCAGCCTCGTGCTTAGAGCAGGTCACAGTAGAGCAGGCTGCTCGGGGCCACTCGCAGGTTGGTTCTGAGTATCTCCAGAGTGGAGGATCCTGCAGCCTTCCTGGGCAACCTGCTCACTCCAGTATTGGACCACTCTCACAGTAGAAAAATAAATTACTGCATCAAGTCAGAATTCCTCATGTTCCAACTCATACATGCTGCCTCTTGTCCTTCCACTGTGCACCTCTGAGAAGAGTCTGGCTCTATCTTCTCTTCACCCTCCCCTCAGCAGCTGCACACAACAAGGGGGTTCCCCTGCTCAGGCCTGAACAAGCACAGTTCTTTCAGCTTCTCCACCTTCATCATGAGCTCCAGCCACTCAACATCTTGGCAGCCCTCCACTGGACTTGCACCAGTATGTCATTGTCCTTCTTGTGACAGGGAGCCCAAAACTGGACAGAGTGAACAGAGGGACTAATGCCTTCCCTGCAGCAGCTGGCTGGTCTTTTTCCTAATAGGACCTGGAGTGCGATCAGCATATTTTTACCGCAAGGGCATGCTGCTGACTCACGTTCAGCTTGCTGTCCACCAGATTCCTCAGGTTTTGTTCTACAATGCTGCCTTCTGGGTAGTGAATCCCCAGCCTGTATTGCTTCAGGACCCTGAGTGAACTCTCCCAGGGTTTTAGTTGGTTCAGGAGTTTAGCTGACTGAGTTCAAGGTCAGCCTTTTTGCTGATCCGAGTTGCTTGTTGGGAAGAAAGCTAGAGGCAGCCTCAGCAAGGGCCTGCCTGCCTCTCCATCCCTTGGGAGCTGCTTTCAAGCTGAGGCTGTTGTGCTTGGCCCCTGCCTGAGCCCCACTGCAGCTGTGCTGCAGCTGTGTCGGTGCCCAGTCTGGTACCTCCCTGATCCTGGCCCTGACCTGCTGACTTGGTTTTCTGGCTTGACCTTGAAGCTGCCTTGTCAAAAGAGACTTGCTGGGTGGTCAGTGGACTGAGGCTGATACCGGTCCCTGTTTACAGACGTATGCACAAGAAGCCCTTCTTGCTGCCCTGCAATTCCTTTGCTAATTTAAACTCAGCTGAGCTTTGGATTTTGCAATTCATCCTCAGCACGCTTAGGCAGTGTCTCTCTATTCCTCCTGGGCAGTTGTCACTGCTTCCTCCTTTAGTGTGCTTCCTTTGTGCGTCTGAGCTCAGCCAGGAGGGCCCTCTTCATCCATACTGATGTTCTGCTATGCTTGCTTTACTTTCTGCATATTGCAATAGACTACCCATGTTCTAAGGTGGTTGTCCTTGAAGACTGACCTGCTCTCCTGGGCCCCTCTTCCCTCCAGGTCTCTGTACCCTGGGAACTTGCCAAGTCTCACAGTCTTTGCAGCCAAGACTATCCTTGATTTTCACCTTTTCAAGCAGTTCTTCCTTATTTGTGAGTAATGGGTCCAGCAGAGCACCTCCTCTAATCAGTTCATTCATCAACTGCTTCAAGAAAATGTCTTCAGTACTCTCCAGAAACCTCCTGGATTGGTTGTGAAGACCGTGTTTCCACTCCAGCAGATATCAGGGTGTTTGAAATTCTCTATGAATGCCAAGGCCTGTGATGAAGAGGCCCTCAAATACAACAGAACAAAACATAATTCAACTTCATGCATACAATGTGCTTGGGCTCCAAATATGCAAACACACTATGCGATACCAAAGAAGAACCCCATCATGCACACCATAGCATGATAAGGAAACACAGCTTGAGCTATGGTGCAGCTACAATGTAGATTGACGTGATAAGATCGAGCCTCCAGGACAAGAGGTCAGGATGTCAAGCAAGAGAGCATAATTCCACATCCTGAATCTGGTGTTGACATTGAAGAAGTAAGGATCACTACATCCTCATCACTACCGCTTCTTGAGTGAGATTTGATGGACTATATTGAAATATAATCACCTTGAAACCCTTAATTCCAAGGATCAACTTCTTCATTTATTTTGTAGTCTTCTGAAAAACAAAGCAAAAATGTTGTTCAAGGACCTTTAACATGCTGCCATGTAATTGCACTATATCAAAAAATCCAAGGGCTTGTCCTTTCTGCTCTGTTATGTCCTGAGTTTCCCTTATGCCAGCTGTTAAACATGACATTTTGTTTCCAGGCTTCTGTGGCAAAGCATTACCGATGTGCGTTTCGGAAAACATTGTGAAAGCTGTTATCATTCAGCTCTTCACAGTTTGCTCATCTCATCTGGTATTGATTATTAACATTCAATTTATATATGTAAATCAGGGTTGGGCCTGTTCCACAGAGTACAAACCAGTCAATCTGAAATTTGCCAAGTGAAAATATTGGAGAACTTAATAGATATTCCTGGTACCAGCATTTACACTGACACAATCAATTGCAATCATTTGTTCCACTTTTCCTACTAAATTACAAAATATTTTGCACAACAGTTTTTTTCCTCAAATAACGTATAGTAAGCTTGGCAAGTGGGAAAACACAGGGAATAGTTTTACAAAACAATATGTCATTTTTCTTTTTCACAGAACATATGTCAGCCACTAGCAGACTCAGGAGATCTAATCCATATGAGAGTTCCTCAAATGTGTTACAAAATACAGGAAGAATCTTGCAAAATAAATTTGTTTCTTCATTTATAAGCTTGGAATGACAATTAGGTCTAATCCATCATTCAATACAGTTAATTGAAAAAAAAAAAAATCCTTAATCTGTTTTCCACAGTAAAACTATAAGGTATTTCCAGGCACCAGTTAAGTGAATAAAACCTGTTTTGAACTGTAGGACCTCTTTAATAATCTTCTGGTTTAGTCTGGAGACATGGTATAGAAGTTTTCATAATGTACATGGTCAGAGGTGCTTGAAATAGTCTAACTGTAGCACCTGTGAACTTATCCAAATGTTTGTGATTCCCTCTGCTGTTTTTTGTGAGACTGCCTCCATTAAGTGTTATCAGTGACAATTTTAAGTTTCTCATGTGTGGTCATCAATTGGTAGTAACAGTAATCCAGAGAAATAATCTGCTAAAGTAATAACATGTTACACTTTATTGTAAGATGATTTCTGGCCTGCAGAGGAAGTCAATCAGTATTTTAAACAAATCTGGGCATTCTTCACAGATTGAGTCTTCTTTGATCACACAGACAGTAGAGGAACATAATCACCCACTGCCAGTAAATGTAAAGATATTTATCTAACCTGTTTCCTTTAAGACCCATTCAGAAACAAGGAGGACAATACCTCTGCACTTCTCAAACTAAGTATTTGCAGGCTTTCACTCCTTGCAAAGAAGAATTGGTGCAAACTACCTTTAATGCCTACAACAAACCAGCATCCCTCTAGCCCATCTGCTGTATTCCACTACACATTAAATATGTGTGACTCTAAATAACCACTAAAGTGTGGCAAAGCAGGGTCCTGCCAGTGTAGCTGCTCTTTTGCTGAACTCATCCTGCAGGTAACATAACCACCCATACTAAAATCAAGTGAACTGACCAGGGACAAGCAAGTGTATTCATGCAATTCCCTCCGCTTTTTCCCAATGACTGTGTTCACAGTTAAGCATCTAAGACAAAGCACTGGCAGAACCCGGCCATGGAAAGATCTGCCAACAGAGAATCTTTTTCTTTATAACATAAACCCCAAGTCTCTGCACAGCTTTGAAAGCAGCTATATTGGAAACACATGTCCTGCAGCTGTACTGCAAAGCAAACAGCATCTCAAACGACTGGGACAAGCACTGGTTGACCTGGGACCTGCAAGGGAATTTTGTGCTGCTTGCTGTTCATTTGCTGTGTAATGTGGGGATTTACCTCTGAAGAAACATCACGGTACTAACAGGCACTTGGGAAAATGACAACGGGGCCTACAGGATAAGTACTAGTGGTGCAAAATGTCTCGAAGTTCTGAGAAATAAAGTTGCACTTTTTTTCCATATGAAACAGCATGCTCTTATATGACAAGAAGCAACAATGGTATATGCACAGAAGTAGAAAAATATCTTCAATACATTACGATTACTTTACCCTAAAAATAATTTTCTCTGTCCTCAGCATTTCTTTAGATTTGACTGCCTATACGTTTGTATCTATAAAATACTTACAAACTGTAAGTGTTCTTTCTGTCTGTAATATTGATAAATTACCCTGAGAATGTTAATTAGCATTTTATGTTTCAAATAACATTTTCTTGATGTTCTTTGCAATCATTCTCAAGGTAAAAAGTTTATATTACTAAACCTTCTGTGTGATCTTCATTTTCAAAGGAGAAATCATGATGTGATTTCGGTCAGTTCAACCTTGTCTGTTCTGGTATTTTCCCAAATATTGTCAAAATCATTTTCCTTGGCATTTTTTTTTTCTTCCACGTTCCTTCTGTCTTTCTGCAGGTAGTTCCTTGTCTTCAATTTCTGTTACTCTGAGCAGTTCTGCTGCCATTTATTTATCAGCTCCATCTTCTGTGCTCCTGCCATCAACTCTCTACACACTGGACTGAGGCACAGATATCAGAGAAAGCCTTGAGCACTGGGATAAAGTTGGGTTTTCCCATTAAAAAAAAAAAAAAAAAAAAAAAGCTATATTTTATTCAATCTTTCAAAGTCTTTCATTCCCCAGCTGGTACATAAACTCAGATTTGAGAATAATTGATCTTGAAATGTCTGGCCAAACATCCAGCCTGCTGAAAGAAAAGCAGGAGAGCTCCCTCCATCCACTCACATAGTTTGTGTGAATCCATCTGGATCCATCAGGAGGCTGATTCAGTGTGTCAGGGGAGGGGGCTGAAGGAGACTCGCACATCCACCCAAACAGAAACACAGGGTCCTCTGCTGTGTGTGAGGGCCCTTTCCGGGAAGAGAGAAGAGTGTGACGATGCTAAACCAAACAAGAGAGGAGAACACAAAGGTCTCTTTGTCAAGTTTCCAAGACACAGTTGCCTTCATCCTTTCTTGGTGTGCAGAACACTTCCCCTGGCCTCCTAATGAAGCTGCCAAACACCCGCCTTCCTAATATTTCATGCATCATTTCCCTGCAGACCTTTCTGTCCTCAGCATTTGTCCCCTATCAGTTTTTATGCACTGTATCCTTACAGTCCTGGGCAGTGAGTAACCTCACACGGGGCTGCCGTTACAGAAAGCGGCGCTGCCTTTCCCAGTGCACGCAGGGAGGCCTTACACTGGGAGAGCAGGCTGTAACAATGGATCTACGATCTTTTCCATGGGTGAAGCTGCCTGATCAGATCCCGCCAGCAGGGAATCATAGCCCAGGTTCACATCAGGGATCATTACTGGTTTGTTTTCCAGCTGTTAGTATTAAAAACAAACAAACAAACAAAACACACAACACAAAAACTACGAAGTCAATCGATAAGTTTGGCAACTCCCAAACCAGCTGTTTATAACACTCATACAGAGTAACTCAAACCAAAAGTTAAACACAGTTGCCCTGTTTCTGTCTATTGCACCTTTGGGCATAGAAGAGGCTCCTTTGTGCAGCAACAGGAAGCTCATTTTGTGCTTATTCAGATGCACTGTGTTACTAAATGAGTCACCATGGTCTTCACCTCTCTCCCAATGCAAAATTATACTCTTTTTTCATAGCTTCCACTTTGCATACATGAACATTTTTTTACATCCATTTGTAAACTTCAGTGCTATGTTGATGATATGTTTCTATTTTTCAGAACAGCCTCATGTTTTTTTAAAATCCACTTCAATGCAAAATAACAGTCTGTGTTTAAAGGCAGAGAGCAGACATGTTGAAGGAGACAGATTATGCCCTAGATCTTTAACATCAGTCCGTCTTCACAAAAGCCAGGTAATTTATGCCAGCCGATGCTTTGGCTTTGCATTTTAAGTTTCCAATAAGAAATTATTAAAACAATACTGAGAGCAATCTAGAAAGTTATAAAAAAGCTTTGGAATTATTATTTTAAGATTTCATTTCTGCATTTTTGTATAAAACCCAAATGTTTACTAATCAGATCAAGGCATGTGTCTATTCGGGAGCCATCACAGTATTGTTGAAGAATTTGGCAAAATTCTCAGATATACTCTCGTTTATAGTGCTTATTGCCAGAATGCTCTGTCATTTTCCAAGAAATGTGTATTTCTTGGACGCATTGTCCCGGCTGGTTTATTGATTTCATGGTTCTCTTTTCCAAATTGCTGTTCCAGCTCATTGATGATTCTGTCCAGTGCTGGTTACACAGAATGTTGTTGAAAGTCATCTTTACTTTGAAAAGCCATGTGTTGACCAGTATTTTTAGTTGACAGATGTACTTAGCCAAGATGACAAACTCCAAATTTTCTACTTCTGTGATTTTTCCCGCAGAAGGCAATGAGCTGTTTGCTGCAATAAACTCTTCTGTTTTGCCCATACTTATGGCCACAATCCATGCTCTAAATCACTGTCTACATTATTTTAACATAAATTCCCTTTCAAATACCCTTCTAATTCAATGGCATGCTGTAAATCAAATACACACTATTATAACTGCCTTGAGACTCTACTGGAGCTCTTCAAATACTCTTTAAAAGCACTGACTTGATGGCAAACTTCAGGGTAAATTTACAGCATAATACACAAAGACTTGGTCACAGGACAAAATTCTGCATGCAGAGAAGCTTGATAGCTTGGTCTTCTCAAACACACAGGTGGTTCACTTTAGACATATATATAGTCCCACTGAAGTTAATGGAATTATGGATATGCTTAAGTATATACATAAGTATTTTCAGGAATATTTCCATTATTCCCATTTATCTAAATAGCTATGTGTTTAAAACCATACCTTTAGCAACTGGATTAAATTTTTCTCTTCCAAAGTGCTTCTTGTGCTTTTGGAGTCATTGGGAGATTCTTGTGATCGGCAAAACTTGCTTAAAAGAATTCATTAAATCACAAAGAGATTGGCTCAGCCACACTTGGTAGAACTGTTTCTAAGAAGTGGACCTGAGTCATAAGAGTCAGACACAAACAGTCCACAGGGGCAAGTTTAGGGCCACCTCAGTTTGCTCTTACAGTTTTAGATGAGGAGGTACATTACAGGTGTGCAGAGATTAAGCTTTAGTTTAAGCTAAACAGAATATAGGCAAAGGCTATACCACTTTCTTCCTCCTGAGCTGCCCAAGGAAAAAAAAATATAGAGAACCTCAATATGATCTCTTGCTCCCCACTGACAGAGTAGGCAACTTCCACCAGGCAGCCTCAGAACGCTTCTTTCTCTGCTTTGTGTGTATGCCAGTCAGCTTTCTGCCCAGCTGATTAGAAAGGATATCAAGCTGATAGCCACGATGATGAAGACCAGGAACAGCATGAGTAATAGTCCTCATCGTTTGATATAAACTAATATATCAGATATTTTCCAGGAGATTTATACCACTGCACAGCAGCTCTGCTTTCAACCTGCAGCTGGCCTCTGGGTACATAAGCACATGAGCAAACCAGGACTGGCCCCGAACACCATGATGAGGAACTAAGTCTGCATTCAAATCCCAGCCTCCTGATCATCTTGTCAGTAATAATAGGCTCTCCAAGAGACAGGACATATTGTAAATGCTAAAAAAGTTAAACTGGCTAATATTTGTACAGCAATTTCGCTGCATGATAATCCAAAAGAAAGTGTCTCAATGTACTTGCCTTCCAAAGAAGTCCCAAAGGAGGAGTCCAGATTGCAATTCACATCTAGATTGGATGATTTATAAAGCTCCCCATCTGCTGAATTCAGTAGACTACAGAAACTAATCCCAACATGCTACCTTTATGAGAAAGCTAAATATTATACTCTGTTTCCCAGGCAGCAAACTAAAAACTGAAGATTAAACAATCCACTACATAGCACCAAGCAAGATATTGGCAACCACAGACCATCTCAATGCCATTTCTGTCCCAGTATTTCAGATCAGTGTCAAACACTATCACGAATGATTGCTTATTTTGTCCGAAAAGTGGCCTCTTCCAACTCAACAGAACTTAGGTAAACTGTCTCAGGCATTTAATGAACTTTTCCATAAGGTCAGTGTTCTCAAATAATTAACTATCACAGATAGATTTATTAATTTTAAGGCCACTTCAGATCATGCTACAAGATTAATAGTGCTAGCTGGAGGCCCGATCTAACTACTTCACTCACATAGGTAACTTCTCGCACATGCGTTAGCACTTTGCACTCAGTGAGATGATACATTTCACTTTCCCGCACAAGTGAATAAACTCCTGGAATCATGGCAGTCAGGCTTAACTGCTCAATAGGTATTCGACATCCAAGTTACACATAAAGTTTCTGAGCAGTTTAAAGTGGATGCCTACCTTTACTATCATTTATATAATACAAGAAACTTGAATAGAAGAATGAAGAGCTAAACTTGCTAACATGTGGCTGAGCACAAATATTATACAGGTACTGAAAACCCACGAAACATGTCACCTGAGCCCCAACACAAGTACCCAAAACTGGTGTTTAAGAAAGAAAAACGTTACAGGGAGCTAGAATTATTTATCAACGATGTAATAAACTATAATGAAATAATCAAGGACAGCATATTTTAAAAGTTTTGTTTAAAAACAATATGAAAGCACCATGAGAAAAGAGGTTCTAGAGAGGCCACCCCAATAACCTACTATTGAAAACCACTTATTAGAAAGCTGAACACTAACAGGAATTCTATAATAAACCATTTTAATTTTGCTTATATGTACTAGTATTTACTGCTAATGATTTGTCAAAGTTATTCCTGAACACGACAGCTGACAGATTTCTTTATGAAATAACTATTGAACCAAACAGGCTATTTTAGACTTTATTTTAGGAACAATGTTACAGAAGAGTAACATTTTGCACATGCAAAAAAAATTTGAATTGAGTAATCAGAAGTTGATTCCAGTATAGTTAAATGGAAAAAGAAACAAATGTTCGTCCAACACTGATTTTTTTTTTTTCCTTTTTCAAAAGGGCAAACTTTAAGGAAGGGAAACTGAGTAAAGTTTCCTGAAGAATCAAGAATATGAATGCTAAAGAGCCTTCAAATTTCCTTAAGTGAACTGTGCTAGAACTAGCTAGAACAGTTAAGTGGGGAAAATTTCAGGGAAAAGACTTCAGAAATACCCAGATGACAGCCACTTTCAAAAGCAATTTAGCATTAAGCACGGAAGCCGATACAAACTTGTAAGGCCAGCACAGAAGTGGGTAAAAGTCTCACAGCAGGTGAGATATTTCTAGTAGAAAGCAGCAAGTGGGTCAGTTCAGTTTAGGAAAACAAATGATGCAAGGGCAGTTGATCACAGTTTTCCCACTGCCCTGGAAGCTGCAACTACCAAAAGTTATTGCCCCAAGTTGTAATATCAACAATGCAAACAGCTGGGTTAAAAAAAAAAAAACAAAAAAAAAAAAAAAAAACAAAAAACCACTCATGAAGACTGAAAGAGGAAATAAGATTTATCAGAAAAGGTTTGAAACATCCTACTAATAGGGGAAGAACAAGCGAAGACCTAGCTAGTTTTACAGTAAATTATGAAAGGATAATGACAGTGTAGCTGCTTGGGTTAGGGCAGCAAACAGCGACTGAAAAGGTAATTCCAGACCTACCGCCTGTACTCCTATCTTTAGCCTATTGCTCTGCCTCATTCTAAATATCCTAATAAGTAGAAGTATTAATAATTTCTTGTACTTTAACAAATTGTATAATACATCTTTAGGGAAAACAATAACCAAGCTCTTGTGCATGTTTTTGATGGAGCCAGGGACTGGAGCCATGGCATTTGGATGAAAAAATCTTTACTCTTGCCCAGTTTTCTTCTGTGGAGCCCAAATGTCTGATTTTGCTGGCATCCAGTTTCAGTCCTGATTTCAGTCCAGTGAACCTGGTAACTACAGACTGTGATCTTTTACACTGCAGAATTTCTCATTGCCCATGTAGCCAAGTTTATCATCATCACTTCTCACAATAAAGTAATGCTGCTGACTGTTTCAATTTGTTTCTCACTGTACTTTCTGGCCTTTCTATCCTGAAGTTCACAGAGCTGACATGTAAACTGTTTTTCTCCTTTACTCCTTTCTTTCTCTGATTGTACAAAATTACGCTAAAGAATCACGTCATCTGTTTCAGTCATCTTTGCTTTTGGCAAGTAATGTTTTGGTATCCATTTCCTGATCCTACTCCTAAATAATCACAAATAGAAAAATGTGAATATAAATATGCCAGTATGAAGTCAATGCTAAATGACTTATGTGCCCAATGTCCTATATAACACCAATATAATCAACATTTCAAATCCTGCAAAAGGTTTTTGCATTTGCATTGTCACAGCAGGCTCCATGAAGCTGAGACTAGAGCGCCTTTGCTTCTGCAGAAGAGCCAACTGAAAGAGTGCAGCTTCAGATTTTAGGCTCAAAAAAATGGAAACAACCACCACATTTTCTAGATGGCACCAGATTGCAACATAAGCAGTAAATATAAACATATGGATAAACATGTCTTATCCCATGGTCTAACAGGAGAACAAGGGACAGACTCCCCTCTGATCTTGGGAAAAGTGTTGGTCTGCAAGATCACTGGGGTTTATAATAACTGCACCAGAGATGGAGATTCCTGCATCATTTGACAGCTACATGTTCTTAATCTTTCTCTTTAAGCCGTAGTCTACTTTCTCTTTTGAAGTTTCCCCCTGCCTGAATCTCCACATCCTTTTGTTATTGACCAGAGAAAGCAGATTCCAGCATTTTCTTTCTTGTCAGTTAGCAGGAAAAAAGGCACCTACCTGGCATATGCAGCTTGGCATTTCTCCAGGCCACCAGCAAACAAAAATTAAAAGCTTGCACCAGCAAATTGCTGTTAATTCATAAAGACACAAGGTATCAACAGCCTGATGCTTTAGTGGACACCTCTTTTTATGGTGAAACATATCGGCATCACATTCAGCAGATTTTTCCATTGATTTTAAATAAGCCTGGATTTCATCTTTCATTCTCAAGGATTTTTATTACACCAACACAGACATCACTGTCCAGAACCCTTACGCACTGCTTCAGTAAGGAGTCCCATCTTGGTTTGGGAAAGGGATGATTTTGATGAGTCTTGGCACGTTCTCATAATAAACTTTTCCATTTAGGATAGAGGAAACTGAAACAAAGCTTCCAAAATCCTTTATGTTGGCCAGTCTGGATCTGAAGTCAGAAGAAAGCTCAACACACTGCAACCGTTTGCTCACCATCCATACCATATGTTACGTTTTACTGAAGACCACAGACGGGCAACAGGGAGGAAAACTGCCCCTTCACCTTGTGCTGGCACCGCACCCTGGTCAGGCAACACCCTCCGGCTGGACAGAGAAATTACACCTTTCCCAGCAGTGGATGAACATGCTCATCTGGAAGAAGCTTTAAAAAGTTTCCTGAGTTAGTTTTCTGCCAATTCAGTGGTCTGAACCAGCCTCACAGATGGTGAGGCAATTTCCAGGAGCAGGAAACCTCTGGCAGGGGGCCACTCCAGCAACTCCAAGGTGAGGGAGAGTTTTCCAGATGAGTTAGAAGGGATCTTAACTCAGAACTGCAGGCTCAGAGTACAGGCACAGTAGATGGAGATTTATTTAGGAAACATTTAAATTATGAATTGCTCCTGTTTGAAGAGCACCTTATTTTGTGTCCCACTAAACAATCTTTTTAGATATTGAGTCCATTTCACATGCTCACTTTGAGGAAGAACTGCAGCCACTCTCATCTCCATGCTCAGACGTTTTCTTTCACCACTCAGGTGCTAAACTGCAGTTTCCCAAGGCAAGTGTGTGAGCACAGGGAGAGCATCTGCTGGCATGCAAGCAGACATGCACTAAGGAGAGGGATCAGATACCAGCACAAACATTCCTTGTCAGAGCAACACCCAGGCACTCCACTCACCCCCAGGCCAGACATGGCTTTCTGGAACCATCGGTCCCTCAGTCAGTGAAAAGGGCCGGTGGTTTCCAACACCACGGTGCTGCAGCAGTGCTGATGCTTGGGGGAGGCACCAAGCAGATGCTCTGGGTCATTGCTTAGTGGCCTGGGCTCTGGGCATTGCTCACTGCAGCTGGTGCTGTAATATTCTGTACATATTCAATACACTTAAAATCTGTGCCTGCATCTACCTGGCTGCCCAGCACACTAGCTCTGAAACAGGGTGAGAACTGAAGTGAACAGAAGGTGACCCCATTTCATCCGTCACAGAAACCAGCTCCAAATGTGAGTTTTCTCCACTCACTGGAGCCACTTCTCTTCAGAGTAAGCCAGAGGCAACCTTCATGGCCAGGGCCACCACCACTGACCCTTCAAGGTCCCAGCACTTTCAGAAGCAACATAGCTCCAGCAATTGGTCTCAAACATTTAGCTTTTAGGGAGAAAAACTCTTCATTCCCTCACTGATATCATCATCATTACACAATGCCATCTTACAGCCCAGCACGAGGACCTTGTTTCTGGCCTTGGAGGTACATTCACTTGCTTCAGCATCACTTTACATATCCTAAACCCGAACATGTGCTAATGCAGCAAGCCACCCACAGCTTTGCTGTTCTGCATATGCACAATTACTTGTGCTGAGCCTCCAAATTAGTCTCCCGAGTCTGAATTAATTCACAAGGAAGAGTGCTTGTCACAGCTACCAGGGTGGATACAGAGCTCTTCCAGCATGGACTCATGCCAAGTTCAGTTCAATCCCCAGCTGCAGAGCAATCCATGCTTTCCAAATGCAGGAGGACAAGTTTAGCGGATAACATAGCAAAGCAGAAAATAACTCTATTTCCTGAGAGGTTTGGAAGTTTCTCCATTTATTTTTGTTCCACTGCAGAAATGTCGCTGTCAGTTTCCTGCAGCCCAGATGACTGACCAAACCACTCAGGATCACAGAGCTACCCTGAGGGCAGATCTTGGATTGTCACTGGGTACCAGAAAACCATCATGTCAGGCTGTGTGTGACTTCAGATCTTTGGGTCTTGAATGCAAGTGTTAGATTAACCTCCCACTTCTGTTTTACTGCGGCTATCAAGAAAGGGCCTTCAATACCACTTGACTTGCTTTATAAACATAACTAGTGCTATAAAGCGTATTTTAATTTGACAGTAAGATTAGTAGAGATTTTTCCTAAATACTCTATCACCGAGTTCCTGATTTGAATAGGCATTTCCATATAAATTCTTAAATCAGATGAGTTTTGGTAAGTTCTTATTTGATTTTCTTACCAGGGCCAGGCACACCAACAAGCTGAGCAGCTGTCAAGGCCTTGGCTGCCCCCGCTCAGAGCTGCTTGGGTGCAGCATGGTGGTGAAGGTGCTAAGAAGGTAAGAAACCTCACTCCTTCACTTGGGAAATGGTTTTTGGTGTTTTGTTTTGGTTTTTTGAAGTAAAAGTTTTTGCTAAAAGCCTTTGTCATGAGACAACTATAAAAATAAAGTTCAGGTTCCAAAATTCTTGTAGTCTGTCAAATATTAAAATTGAAGAATACCTGCAACTATTACTTTTTAATGGTACAATATTTAATAAAAATGCTTCAAGGTTGTTGCTATGGAGTACCTAGATCACCTGCAGCTATAGGAATAAGCATCCTGTAATGTATAATGAATGCTGAGGCTCTACTTAGTTTTGCCCACGGCTTGTTTTGCCTTAAAATGTTAGGTTTTGTTTTGGGGTTACTTGTTTCAGTAACACGTGCTTGTACTTTTAAAGGGCTTAACAATAGTCAAGGAAGAATTCTAGTGCTGGTGTTTTACATTTTTATATACTAATTTTTTTTTTTGGCATAGTTGATCTTCAACTCATCCAAGATCAGTTTTAGCATAAAAATCACCATTGTTTATAACTTTATCTTGCCTACCAGTGGTCCTAGCTATAACAGGAAGGTGCCCTTCCCCTGGGACACAGGAGAAATGAAAAGGTTCCCTGCCCACTCCTAGCTGAGATGAAATGCTAACAAGAAGCAGGGAACCCTATACACCATCAAGTCTCTATTTCAAAGGAAGCAGAGCACTTACATTTTTATGAATAGTGGTGAGAGCCAAAGGTATTGGATAAACATACATCATTTCCGTGCAGTTTTATGAATCATTCTGTAGCGTGTATTAATCCCAGATGGTATGGGAACATCACCTCTGAAATGAATGCTGGTGTCTGAACCTTATTTACTTCTCCTGACCAAAACAACCACAGCCCTGTATCATCCACCCTGAAGCTCCCTGTTGTCTCTCATCTCTTGAAGAACAGCTTTCTTCCACCTGACCACTTAAAGTTAGTTCAGATGCTTCAAAAAGTTTAAGAGCTCATCAGTCCCAGGTCTGCTAAACAGATTTTGTCAAGCTTTCAGATATTTGACAATTCTAGATTACTTTCATTGTACATACGAAGAATGAAAGCACAGACAGACAAGTGGTGATCTGTTTTTCAAGGCACTTGGCTGCCCGCACATACACGTAATCACTCAGAACTTCTAGAAAGCACAGAAACAGAGGTGTGGGTACCTTTGAAAGCACCCATTTCCTTGATCATTATCTTTGTGGAAGGTCACCTTGGCCAAGTTTGGTTTGTTTGTTTGTTTTTACAGCAGCACAAGTTACCCTACCTTTGATCATTCCTGGAATGAGTCTCCAGTTCAAGTCCAGCTGCAACTCTTGAATTCCACTTGTCAAAATATTCCAAATCTGGAAATATTCAATAATTTCTACAATTCTTAAAGTTCAGTGTTTACTGAAGAGAGTAAACTTCTACTGAGGCCCACAAGAAAATTGAGTTTAACTGCTTTATTCACTTTTTCCGACCGTGGCAATGTTTGTGTGTGAACTTCAGTGGGCATTTGAGAAACCCAATACATCCAACCACAGCACCATTACCTCAGTCTAAAGCAAACCAGAGCCAGTTAATTCTGGATGACTAACTGCTCTCTGAAATCCCAGAGATCAGTGATGGAATCACTTGTGAGAGTCCATGGGATGAAGACCAAGACGAGCTATAAATAACCATTAACTCCTGAAGTGCAGGATCCTGTTCACCAGTATTTCCTTAGCTATACAGGATCTACCAGCCAACACATCTTTAAACAAGTTTTACATCCAGTAGATAAAACAGAAGTTCATCCCATGGATGATCCCATTGGCATTTTCTCCACATAGCACGTAATGACGAAGTTCAAGTTAGCATTTTTTAGAGCATCATTTCTAAATGATCACATCCGAGTTTGTGAGGTGTTTGCTGACTGCTAGGCATCTCTACAGTGTACTATACTGAGAAACCTGAGAGCTCTTTACACAAACTGATCAGCCTTCACAAAGCTCCAACTCCTGGCATGCAGAAAATTTTCAGACAAAGATTACTTATTTTGTTTTAAATTACTTGCCAATGGTCATGCAATTCATCACTAGTCTAGGTGAGATTAGTGACATGGTTTAATTACCTGCTCAAGCCACAAGACCTCACTGCTCAAACAAAGGGCAAAAAGGGCACAAGAAAACTACCCAAAATCTCTAATTTCTTGTTCATGTCTAAGAAAAGTATACTAAAATCGTTGGATCAGAATAACATGCATTTTAACCAAGTTCATACAAAAAAAAACCTTAGCTTTTTTCCCCATTAGCTAGCAATGTATTGTAGTAAATACATTTTTAATTCCTACAGAAATCAGACTAATTAATCCATTATGAAATAAGAAAATATATTTTTGACATGTCTTTTGCCATTTAATATGATCCTATTCTTATGGGATTCAAGCAACTGTCCCTTAAAGCCCGTCAGGGGCATGTTAATGATAATTCAAACAGAAGCAAGGTCTGAAGAGACTCTCATACAAAAATTCACTTGAATTTTTAGACTTGTAAGAGCCTGAACTTTTAACTGCAAACGTGTATGTAACTATAAGCACCAAAACCATCTAATTGAGTTATTCTTCACTTCTTAGAAAAACTGAAGTGCATAATAATAAATCCTAAAAATCATATTTTTCTCATACTAGGTGAGATCCACATATGTATTCAGGGGTCACACACAGGATCCATAGTCCCTAGACTCAAACTCTATTCCAGGTCCCATCTTGCCTTCTGTAGAGAGCTCTTCCAGATTTGTAAAACAAATCTCAGCCTATTATCTTCCAGGACTTTCAGTCACCCACAAATGACTGGAGGAAAGAAAAAAATCAAACCAGACAAAGAGCAAGAAGAGTCCATAGCATAGTGTAAAAACTAACAGCACAGCAAGCAAGGTAAGAAGAGATATTTACAGGCAGGCTGCACTTAATCAGTTGAAAACATTTAATATATATGAATGTTTTCCAGCTGCATAAACCCCAGTAATTCCTGCTAACTAGTTGTATGTATAATCCTCACAAGAAGCATTTATAAGCCATTCCTTTGGCACAGAATTATTTTAACATTCTTACAGTTCATACCCCATTTACAACCTAGTTTCTGGTCACTGTATGTACTACAAAAGGTTTTTTCCTTTCCTCTGAGTTACAGGAAAAGACTGAAGCTGTTGTGCATGAGCTCTGGATACATTTCAGTTTGGGATATTTCTTTGACAGTAAAAGACAAGATGAGAGCAGAGACAATCCACAGTACTCCAATGAATTAACATCAGATGACTTTGCACAGTGGCTGTGACAAGCAATAATTTGAATCCAAATCATGTAGAAGGCCTAATTCTGTTCAGGCATAAATTGGAGCAACTCCACTGAAGCAAATCCAATTTACTGCAGAGGTAGCAGAGGATGCATGCACTGCAGTTCTGGGCATTGCTGGGTCCCAGCAAAGGACCCCATGAAGGTATGGCACTGCATATAGACACACAGGCTGTTTTCTGCAGAAAATATGGAGCCATGTGGAAAAAATTGACCAACATCTTTATCACTGGAATGGTACTACCGAAGGTGACAAACACCAATCCCAGCTCCCTCCTCCACAGCAGTAGCTCCTCTCTGAGAGGACTGAGAGTTACAGCTGGAACCAAAAATTGCCCTGACACCTCTCAGAGCTCCTGCTTTAGAGTCACTTCTCCAGTGCAGCAAAAAAAGCTGCACCACTTCTCCTCAATATCCTCTGTGCTGCTGCTGCAGATGCACATCCCCCTGCAGTGCATGGCCCCTGTGTCAGCCTTGTGGCATCACAGCCCTGCCACTCCGGTTCCCACCCTTCACCAGCCTGCCCCTTCCTAAGCCAGAACTGATGGCAGGTTTTTGGTCTTTTTGGTCATGTTTACAGCCTCCTGGGACTCAGAGATGGATGCTGGGTGTATCAGCAGCTCCACAAGCACCCCTGGCAGAACATTCCTGCCCTCACAGTCCCACAGCCAAGACGGGGGCAGTTTGCCAGTGAACCACAGCCCCCAGCAGCGCTGCCTCTGTCCCCAGTTTCTGTGCCACCCTTGCTTGTTCCTTCTGGACATGAGGAGCTGAAGACATGTGCATTAACTTACCAAATGCAACAGGATATATTTACATTTTGGCAAAAACTTGAAGGCAGTTGTATTGTCACCTGCGTCTGCTGTGACTACAAAAAAGTAATTGCATGTATAATTTGCATATGCAAATCATTCCCCAGATTTCATTAATCTATTCCTAAAAAAGCTGCCAAGGAAGTAGGAGGTCTGTTTCAGCATGGATTCAAGAGGATAAATTACTTGTTATTTAATAGAGCACTTCTTCCATGTTTATTTGACAGTCTTCCCCTAGCCACTGGTGCACCATTATCAGATTAAATAACATCTAATCAGGCTATCACATTATTGGTCTTTTGTATGAACCAACAAATGCTTAATGGGTTTTATTTTAGAAGCAAAAAGATTCATATTACAGGAGATTAATACTACAAAAAAAAAATCTATCTTAATATATCTCTCAGCAATAAAAGGGATATGAATTAATGGATAGATGACCCAGTTACAAAAATGTGATGGTTTTAAAAAATTCAATATGATGTATTTTTAAACCTCACACTGTTAGGTCTTTGAATATACTTCAACAACGAATCCTTCTGTTATGCAAAAATGTTGTACATCCTGGCACAGAAACATGAATTTGATTTTAATTGAAAGAAATCTTGACACTCTCTCACCTAGGAAGCAGGCTTATATTTCATAATGAAGCTAGCATTCAAAGTCTTGATGGGCAATAGCCTCTGCTGCCTGAGTTTTAATCCTGCAGTAAGCAAAGGCACTCTGGTCACAGCCAAAAAACTAAACTGCTTTTGATCATCATAGCCAATATGCTTTCAGTCCCTGGGCCACGCTGCCAAGAGGCTTGTGCTGTCACCACAGGAAGATCTTAGCAGGAGCAAGGGGATCAGCAGCACCCCCACCTCAGCAGAGCGCGCTGATCACCCCAATGCAGCAGCACCCCCACCTCAGCAGCGCGTGCTGATCACCCCAGTGACAGCCCCTGATGCAGAAAAGTCTTGGAGAGAAGAATGCCATCTGCCTCCAAGTCCTCACCCAATCTACAACTCTATACGCAGTGTCTTTAGTTTCTGAACTGCATATCTAACCAGTTCTATAATCTTTTTAAGAACTGAACTAAGCACAAATTTAGTCTTTAGCTCATCCTGAGAATAAGAAAAATGCCCAGATTTCATCTCCTCTAATGAATAATATTTTCTCTTTTCTCAAGTTCTTCCACTTGCTGACCCAATTATTCCTCCCTTCTCTATCCAGTTCCTACCACTCACCTTCAAAAAAAGCCAGTCATCACTTATTTTCTTCATTCCATCATGAACGACTGCAACATCATCCAGTAAAACTGTGTGGAATAACTCTTCAGAGCAAGGTGTTTCAGACTAGAAGTCCTTAGCTCAAGGTTGGACCTCACAAGATTATAGCGATAATGCTTCTATAAATGAAGTTGAGGTTGTGTCAACTTCATAATTTAACAATGTCTCATTCCAGGATGAAGAAATTTTGTGGAAGTTTGAAAGCAGACTAAGAAAAACTGAAGGTTTTTTTTTAAATAGTTCCCTGTTGTTTGTCTTACCATGCCATCACAGTGACTCAGTATCTCAGAGGCTTGTAAATACTGTCCTACCACATCTCTTTGGTTATTATTCAGCCAGGCCTTTCTAAAATATTTAAGTAATCATTCTCTATCTCTATTAAAACAACAGATGAAATTCCCAACCTTCAGTTTTATGTCAGGATTCTGCAGCAATTTATTAACAGCTTGAACTCTGTTCTCTTGAGGGTTTAACCTGACGGTTGAACCCAATTACATTACAGTCCTTTGTTCATCAAGGGACATATGTAATATGATATTAAATATGAAACAACTCGTGCCTGAATAATGTAGTCTTTGTGATACAAATTAATGGAGTACGGAAGCTCAAATTTCAAGCACACAAACTGTTCTTAGTTCTGATCTTACATCATAAAAAAATCAGGACTAATTCTACTGCTGTCAGCTGACTTAGTAATGTGAAATGAGCATAAATCAGAGCTGAATCATGGGTTGTCTTTCTCTTGTATTATCATCAAGCCATTCTAAAGTCCTAGTCATGCAGCTCACAAACTAGGTTATGACTCCCAGAAACGAGTATACATTTAAATAAGTATCTGCCGCCTCCTCCATCCCATATCAGTCCCATCAACACAACCTAGGGGAACCCCTCCACACAAACAGTTTCCAGACTATAATTTCATGCAGCAAAAATAGTTTTTCAATATAGCATGGAAACCTCCCACACAGAGTGAGAAATCTTATACTTTGCTGTGACAGTTGTACTTGCCATTGTATTTTTAAAACACTCTTTATAAACTAACTTTGACAGGTTAACATATTGCTTCTTCCACTGAGTTGTCCCTTCCTACCCTATTTTTTCCTCCTTACCTCATGATGCAAGCCTTGAACGTTCATTACTGTGCTTCTCCCACAAATTGCTCCTAGTCCTACGCTTCACAGGTAGCATGGCATTCCTGAGCTCATCCACCAAGCTTGGGCACTCCTGCTTCATACCCATGTTCCAGATGCACTTCCACTGCCAAGCTACAGACAAAAAATAACTGACAAGTTAGACCACAACAAGGTTAGCAACCTTGCATGCAGAAAATATCACCTGCTAAAGAGCTGTTACTTGTTTTGAGATAATTTACCTTTTGTTTCTAAGGCTCAGTGTCCAGCTGAAATATCACCGTCAAACAGTTCCATAGTAACACAGGGGAGCAAGTGCATTCATTTTTATGTTAAGCTATAATTACAGTAGTGAAGGAGTGTATTTTGAAACACCCAGCATACTTAATTTAGCAGGCTGTCAGTATATTTTGCACATAATAGGAGGGACAAGATGGATGGAATTGCATCCCCCTGATTGGCAGACCTCAAAAACCCACACCTAAAGCAGGACAGAATCAGCTTATAATCCACAGAGGAAATAAGCACTTCAAAAGCATGAATAACTTCACTGCAGGAGAGATGTTTTAGAGAGATTAATTGTACTTGAGAAGAACACAACAATGTCACTATAGATAGTCACTGACAGTTCAGATACAGGTACCTACACGGTAGGTGTCTAAATATGGAACAAGTAATTCCACACATGGTACTCGAGAGAAACAGGCTGGAGTATCACCTGATGCTTTTAAACACCACTTCCCCTGACCATAAAGTCCTGCTTAAAATCATACTAGTTAATACATTCCTTACATATTAAGTCTAGAGATGGCCATGAAGACCAGATCTTTTGCTTTACCAGTTATCAGTCTACTAGAAGAATTGTATTTTTACCGGCAATTCAGATAAAATGCAGATTAAAGGCCACAATTCTGTTTCTATCCCATTAGGTAGTTGCACTGCCAGCTCTAAAAACTTTGTTTCAAAGACTGGATTTTGAAAAAATTTCATCAGAGAACAGTAACACTTTAGGGTTCAGTTTATTATGTGTAATTTCCAGTGTTAATCTACACAAATATTTTAAATCCCAGGCCTTAAGAAATGCATACCTAGTCCTCCAAGTTCTTTTTTTCTGGATCCGAGTAGAAGCAAAGCACACAGCTGAGGTTTTGAAGGAATTCTAGGAAGTTTTTCATTATTATCTTCCGTATGGTGGGGTTCCCATTTCTTTAACCTTTTTATAAGCTAAGTTTATGGTTTGTATCCTTTAGATACTTAAAGCTTCTCATATTTTCCAAGTACCTTTTGAGCATGATTTTAAAAATCTAGTAAAAAACTCCATGACAGGCCCCATCCTGAGCCTTAGTACAGAGGACTTTGACTGCACTGTTCTAAGTGACACCATGTACCAA
This sequence comes from Nesoenas mayeri, assembly GCF_963082525.1. Taxonomy (NCBI): domain Eukaryota; kingdom Metazoa; phylum Chordata; class Aves; order Columbiformes; family Columbidae; genus Nesoenas; species Nesoenas mayeri. The sequence continues at coordinate 17,490,632 of NC_137554.1, read as the reverse complement.
ACAGTTCCCTTGGCCTGGAAAGAAAAGGGGTTGCTTAGAAATGTTGGTCCCTTCCAGTCAAATCACTAGCACAAACCACACACAAGCAAACCAAACCCAAGGCTATTCTGTTTCTCCTGTTTTCATTCAATTCTAACACTCAGGTGTGTTGTAAGACATTCAACCTTTTTTCACCTTCTACAAAGCACAAGTCCAACAGTGCTTTTTTCCTCACAAAAGATATTTCACCTATGAATATAAGTCAATTTTTTTTTTCCTTTCAACCTGTCATGCAGTCTGAGTTACACCAAGACTAAAACTCCTACTTTAATTATTCTATTGGGCTTTTTGTGTTTAAGCAGTCATGCTTTACTGCAGAGATGGCTACAGTTCAAAGGTATATGCAAAACTCTCTTTGTAGGTTACATATCAATCCATCATATGTTAAAGTAATAATAATTTAAGATTATTGAGAGAAGTATTGGAAGCTCTGCTCCAAGGTCAGGGTGTGTAGGCTTCGGTCAATCCATATGTAAATGCATCTCTGTGGCACATTATGTTTAGAAGCAATTGCACCAAGACGTCAACCAAATGAACGTGAAATTTAGATCTGAAGTTAAAATTTTGCTTTTGTGACAGAGCAAATATTTTACTGGTGCCTTCTTAAAATGACCTTCCCATCTTACTACAGCAAAGCTTGTCAAGCTCCTGCCCTTTCCAGCTCCCAAGCAGAGCGAGTGGTGCTGCTGCAGCCTCTCCTTCCCATCCCTGCCCAGGTCTCGTGCTTCTCACCCACCCATCCAGACCCCATCCCACCAGGTGACAAGGCTGCACTCTGCACTGGAGGTGACCTGCACTTTACACAGGAACAAGTGGACTAGTTAAGAACTTCCAGCTCTCAAAATGCTCACGCATTTTAAGACTTTGAGGAACTGATTTTAGAAATGCTCCATTAAGCCTTTGCCCCATTCTTTCCATAGCAGGAGCCAGAACCTCATAAGCTGTGCAGGCTGTCTCACCTCTGCTGTACCTGACTGTGGGAAGTGCCAGAACCCTAATGGGACAGGGGTCAGCAAGTTCAGGTCCTCAGTCTCCTGAACCACATACACCATTTTTTTTTCTATTGGAATTCTTTTCCCTTGTCAATAAGAACAGTGTAATACAGTAACAAATTCACAATGTAAATGGGAATAATTTTTTTTTCAAAGCATAAATATCTTTAGTTAGCAACACATGAACCAGAGAACATCAGACAAGCCATCATTCTACAAACACGGACAAGTTGCAACATCAAGGAAGATGATGAAATAGTTCATTGACTAACCTGTTTTAGTCACAGCTAATATGTATGACCATAATTACAATGCAGAACAAACCTCACACTTAAGAGTGAAATATTTACCTTTTACAAAAAGGACACTTGCATAACCCAAGATTTCATTGGTGCATACTCTCACATATTTTAGCCATGTGCTGAGTCAGGATTATTACAAGCTCATCTTAGGTACGCTGTCTATTGGACTACCAACAAACATGAGGTAGTTTTGGATATTGGTTTTCAAATGTTCCAGGGATGTTTTGAAAGCAGATTATATATAAACAGAAATAAAAGACATACCTCACTATTTATGAGCAATCTTGCATTATCAAAACAGTAACCACACAACAGTACTTAGCTACTGAACAGTAATCTGTAGGCCAAAAGACAAGTCAATCGTCAAAATTTAATTCTCTGGTAAGTTTTTAGTCACATAAAAGTGGCACTGTCATACAGCTGAAGGGCCGGAATCCAGAAAACAGGATAAGACACATCCGAAGTTCACACATGAAATCTTTGAAGCCCCAGACCAGAAGGTCAGTGCCTCAGCACACTGTTGTGCTGTACCTGACCCTGTTCTTCCTTATACAAGAGTACACTCCAACCCAAAGGCAATGAGGGTGATGCCTTTGAAGGGTTGAAATTGGGCCCTATAAGGGCAATTTTACTAAAGTCACACTGGGTAGTAGGTGCTTTGTTTTTAATTGACTGGGAAAACAGAAATAAACAGCTATTATCTTGTCAACTCTTACCAGTTTTTTCATTGCAGCATAAGAAATGTAGTGACATCCTTATTTAATTGATTTTTTGAGGGGTTTTTTAAATAATAAAGGAAAGTAAAATAGCCACAGATTAGTTATAAGTGCAATATAATGCAACATTGCTGCTTGGTAGCAAACCAAACCAGATCTTAAACCTTTCCTTAGAGTCTAAGGTCTCTGCTAAATGGCTACCAATGAGCACAGGCAGTTGGAAAGGTAGGAAAAATGTCAGGGATAGACTTTGCGCTTCTTGGGAAAAAAAAGCTCTTTTTGTAGTTGAAGATTTTTTTCCTGTTTTGTTATTATACAATACTATTGCTATACAAAGCTACTGGTTATGTTTTTTTTCCACAGACACAGCAAGAGAGCTCATGACGAATACTACCCTGGAGCACTACCCCAAGGAAAAAAAAAGCATCTGTATCAAGCTGGCAGCATTCACATGAAATCCATACTCCGCTGGCAAATATTGATCCCTCTGAGCAAGAATTAAGTGAATTTCACTGATCCAGTCAGGCAGGTGGCTTATCATCCTGTAGGCAACAAGGAAAGGGAGAACAGCTCTCTGGAGACAAGAATCCAGAAAGTAGGCTGAACAGGTTAGAAAGAAAGACCGCTTAGCTATCCAAGCTAAGAGGTAGGGTTTTTTTAAGTTATCTATTTTTTTAATCTGTTCCATAAAGCTCTTGCCAGACATAGATAGAATTAAAGGAAGACACAAATTTCAGAGTGTAGACCTCACAAGCTACATACAAGAGCAAATGGGAAAGCATTAATAGCACTACCGCTGATATAGTAAAGCAATCTGTAGCCCACAAACAGAGCTCTTCACACCAACAGTGGCTCTTGGTCCTTGAAGAGTAAAGTAAAACCTCCAAAGTTCTCCTTTCAGTTTGAGTAAACTGAAATAATTAAATAAATAAAAAACAATTAACTGAACTTAGTCTTTATTAGACTATTCTCAGGTGCAAGCAATAAAAGTCTTAATTAATCTTTATAGTAATCAATTTAGATCATATGAAGATGATTGTGTACTGTGCTCTGCTAAGTCATGACAAACAAGCACTGAACAGAAACCATGTTCAACAGCCTGTCATGCACATACCAATGTTTGGCATAAGGCTCAGTGAAGAGAACTACAAGAAAGGCTTCGTGCTTATTTTCATAGTTTCTAAGGCTTCAGGGTAACACCCCTCTCTAAAAAGAGATACATAAAGAAAAAAAAAAAAATCAATAATTTCATAATCACCACATAAACATCAAATATCTGATAATAATCTCAAGTCAACCATGCTTGATTACTTATTCTTTTAAAGCACAGAAGCATTAGAAGAAAGGTTCCTCAGGAGTGGATGTAGCCCTGAATGGGGGTGGGCTGGCAGGTGTGTCCCCACAAAGGAGGCTCAGCCCCCTCAGGCCTTGGTACAGCTTTGTGCCAACCACAGCCAGCCACGGTTTGTACATAAAAATCAGCCTGTTTCAAACATCATCCAAGCTTTTTTCTTTCCTAGTGCCAGCAGATAGTAGGAGTTTGGATAAGTGCATCAGAGCTACAGTAAGAGGGAGGTAATCTTATAAGGGAGCTCAAACCCATTAAAAGAGCTAATTCTCTACAATCAGTTAGAGCACTCACATGTTCAAAGCAGAAAATTGTCTACAACATTTAAGAAACAAGCACAAACTGTGCTACTCCATCAAAACCTACCAGTGGAGGCAACAGTTGAGAAAACATTCAAGGTTTTTCCTGAGACTGAAGTGCCCACCATAATGATTTTTGTCAGCTTCTTCTCGGTAAATCACCCAGCAGCCATGAGGCAGTTGTAGGTCGCCATTTCACCTGTTGCAGGAGAAGTCAGCTCTTCGTTCAGTTGGTTATTTATTAAAATGAAATACAGTTATGCAACACTTTACTCCCAAATCCTTCCCTTCTGAAAGAAAGCCACCAATATGTATAGTCCACTACTAAAAAAAAAATCCATGAGAAATAAGGAAGACAAATAACCACTAATGCCCTTAACAGAACAAATCTGAATGCGATTCCTTTACGATAGCGTTATTAGCTCCATGGCTTTCTTATGGAAAAAAGTACCTCCTCAGGTATATTCAAGAGATAATCTGCTTTTGAGCTCAGGAGCAAACATAGACCCACTTTCCAAAAATACCTGACAGGGCAAGTGGCCAGCACCTCTTTAGGGCACAAGGGGCCTCTCCTGGGCACAGCATGGAAGGGTCTCACAGCCAGAGCCCACCCCACACCCAGCCAGGGAGCTGTGTGGGCTCGAGACCAGGCAGGCCCTTAGTGACAGAGCAGGTCCAAAGTCAAGTCAGGAGAGCAACCCATCAGCCTTTGGATTGGCAGAACGCACAGCCAGGCAGGGGAACAGCAGCAGTGCTTCCAGGACTACCACACACAGTTAGAACAAAGACCAACAGCCCCAGGCTGAGCTTAAATAGAGCCCTGGTCCCATGGGCAGGGGTGTGGGCACACAGGTGAGGCTACTCAGTGGATTAATGCTGGGCAGTGCCCTCAGGGGCTGGACAACTAGTTCTACTCCTTCCAGCTGTCAAACATACTTTATATTACCTTACTCAGGTTCAGGAGATTTATATACATGTCGTATATGCACACAGAATAAAATCCTTGTGGCACTTTCTCCAGCATGTCCCACTGTTGAAATTAACTAATCCATCTACATTTGCTGGTGTAGGAAAGTCTTCACTATCTTGCTTACTAAGTGCCTTCATTCAAATAATTAGGAATTTCTACCATATAGTAGAGTGGGGTGCTTTGTATCATTGGTTTGGGACAAAAATAACATGGTAGAGATCCCCTTTTTTACAGAAGCTTCCACCAGTACCAGCACCACTTGAACTGTGCTACTGATAAAAATCTATTTTCCAGTGTCCATAGGATGCAACAGAAGAAAAGTAATAGAACTGTGAGTCCAGAGGCATGGATAGGATACTCCCTTCTCCTGCCTCATAGGGATGAAAGGGATCTGTGGACAAACCTGTAGACAATCTCTGTAGGCACCATCAGGGTGACTTCAACCAACGGATTCTAGATGACCTAGATTATGTCTCTAATATATGCACCACTAAATGATCTTCCCAGCTTGCCAGAAATCAGTCCACACAGAATCCCCTTATATCACAAATACAAGTGTATCATTCTTTATTTGCCCATGCTTTACAAGAATACTGGTTTATGCTGACGGCTACTTCAGGTCATGGGTAAAGAGAACAAAAAATTCAATGCTAGTTTGCAGAAGACTGAATTAGCTTATTTTTAAACATACTTTTTTTTAACTAGTTCAAATTATTAGCTTAATTTGTTTTACTCTAGAATAGACTATGAAAACTACAAAGTGCTGTACTTTTTCCTTACTGGAGCTAAAACTATGTTATAACTACAAGTTGTCTACAAGTGCTTCCAAATATTTAATTTGCGTTTTCATTTACAGTCCTTAAAAAAACAGAAGATTATGGTGCTGGTTTCTGTTTTGTTTTTTCTGTGAGACAACATAATCTTCATCCAATTTGCTGAGGAAAGAAACACTCTTCCTAAGCGGAGCCCTTTACATTCCTGTATTCCTTATACAAACAAAACTGCCGAGTCTTTGCAATGCTAATGCTAATCCTTGCAATGGAGTCCCTCTGTATGTGCTAGAGAAAAAGCAATGAATCATAGGGAAAACACAGTCTAAAGCAAACCAGCCCTTTCACATTAAATGCTACCATATACAGCATTTCAATTAGTTGATATTGATACTATAATTTTGTATGTTGGTGATTGCACATGCAATACATAACAGCAAATTACTGCAATCACCAGCTGTTGAATGAGTGCTTCTGATTCATTAGCTACTGTTGGATGTAAAAATTGTATTTTCCTATTAACAGTTAAGTACCATAAATGTACATTAATTTAAATGACAAGGAAGATAAGCTTACATAACACAAGAAAATATAAAACAAGGAAAAAGGTGCAGCAATGGGTAACCACGTGTTTAATGGCAGTCTCCCCATTATGGTCTTTCCTTTTCTTGTTTGCTCGCTGTAAAAATCACAGTGGTTGTTACTGCTAAGGAGAATTTGACACTACAACAGCTCCTCAGACCCCTGAGATCTCCCAGATGCTGATAAGCATTTCTGACTGCTCCTCTTTCCCGGTTTCCTTGACTTCAACATGCATTGTAGGCACTGGACAGTCTATCTGTCATGAAGAGATGTGCAGAAGATTTACATCTATATTCTTAGACAACCTGAGATGATATTCAAGACCCGATCCTCATTTTTGCTTAGATTGCCTTATATCATGATAAAGTAAAGCAGCATTAGCAGGTATCAGGTTCTCAAAATTGTGGAACTGCCTTTTTTTTCTCTGACCAAGAGTGGAGTGGTGAAGTGAGGAGCACCAAGAGAGAAACCAGAGTCAGATAGTAGCAGAGATAATCAATCTTAAACAAAGCTAAGGTATGCATACTGTATGCTCATTGATTACTTCGTCATTACCATACTCAGATGTCCCAGTGGTACCATGCCATGTACTAGTATATGAACCAACACAGCTTCTTTACTGAAAGTAGATATACTCCATTTAGCATTATAATATGCTTTTTAATATATCAGCACATAGAAAGTGAAAAGCAATTTTCCTTTCTGGATTTAAAAATGCATGTCATTGCTAAGCTCACAGCCAACCGTATTATCAAGCATGGACAGCTGAGAATGTAAGAAGGTTCAGCAAAAAACATTTCACAAAAATTTCTTATTCTCTTCAAAGAAAGATTAGTCCTTACCAAAAAGCAGAGTCTATTAAAAGATGCTCGATAAGATACATTATATATTCTCCAAATGTCTGTCGCAGATGGCTTTCTGTCTGTAACTATGATTTGAAAAAATACTGATTTATGTTCCACAGAACACAGGAAAAAATACAGAAGGAAATAAGTGCCACCCACCAGAAATGAACAGGCTCTACTAAGTAAATTGCAAAGCTATAGGCAGAGCTCCTGTTTCTCCAGGTTGAAACTCTCCTAACATCCAGAGAAGAGGGCAGAACGATGTGCAACTTGTCAACATGTCCTTAATCAGAGACGGCTGCCTTGGAAGGGCTGCCGAACAAGGGGAAAGCAACTGGACCATGAGAAAAGTAGGTAAAATGTGCAGTTCTGTGACTCAGAAATTGTATGTACAGAAAGCCCCTAAACAAGCACAAACCACAGCATAACACTGCACAGGTAGTGACCGCAAAACCCGCACCATCAGCACAGAGAAATAACAGCGTCCTGGGCTGCCGCTTCAAAGAATTTACTACACCTTCCCTGAGACTACTTACTGCTTGTAGAAATGCCAGCTTTTTAGGTTATGTACGGAGGTACCAAGTGTATTTCCATGAACATACTCTAATAGAGACTATGCAGAGCACACTCCTCTTCACAGGCAACACTCATCCCTGCAGCTCCAAAATGTGCTGTAAAGGCAGCGCATGCTGCAACAGAACTAAGGGGGCTCAACATTTTTGAAGTCTTAATTCCACACAGTCTCCTGAAAAATTCCTATCATCTTGGAGGACTCAGTAGGCTGCAACAGAAAGTTTACCATCTAATAGTCTCCAGACATACAACAGCTGATACGACCTTTTGTATGGGCCCCTTTTCAATGCCCTAAGCAATATCTCATCATGTGCAGTCTCACAAACCTGACGGAAGACACCTCCACGTAAGAATAAATTTCAGCATCTTTCAGGTGTAATAGAGAGTTCAGATTCTTATTGTGACACTCCATCTTGAACTCAATCACTGACCATGGTTTATTATCCTTGTTATTGAAGCACTGTCCTCCGCGTGATTTTTAGGAAGAAGCAGCAAAGGGCACAGGACATTCTGCCTTCACATGTCTGGGGCCTCCTGTCTGTAAGGAGGAAAGTCAGCACTGATCAGTCGAAGCCTGCTCTGTATCTCAAGAACATAGTCAGCAGTTTTTCTCTGAAATAAGCAATTTGCTCACATCTGCACACATTTCTGGCCAAAGGGACCAGCAAAGACCTCACCTACCAATCCTTTTTTACTCTTTCATAAAGTAGAGGTTTGGTGGTTTGGAATAAATGAATAAAACTGGCTCTTTGCTTTTATAAAAAAAAAAAATGTTTTTTCATTGAAAAATGAGAATATGTCAAACTGCTACTGAAGTTGAATCCTATGAGGATTACGGAACTGGGATCAACATCTGCAAAAATGAGTCTAGTTTTATTGCATTCAGTTAACTGAAATATATAACTCACCCTCCTATAAAATAGGCTACTCAGCTGGGAAACCAACGTACCTTCAGTTTTTGACATTTTAGTATACACAGATCTTCTTAAATCATTATTTGTTGTTATGGTCAGAACTCCTAAACTGCATAATCCACCAACACAATCTGTAAGGACAAAATAAGTAGTTGTCATTCAACACTCCATCGACACTCCCTGTACCAGATGCCTTCTCAATCTTCTCTTCATCATCCAAACTCAGCTGAATTACTTATCCTGAATACCACTTTTTTTCCAAAAAATTCCAATAGTATGGCATATAAGGTATAGATTTTAAGTTAGTCAAGGGTCCATGTCTCTGTGCTGTTAAGAACGAGACGTGTGGGCTGATGGTAGTGCAGGATTTCCAAAGGATTGCTGTAGGGCTGCGATACCATTGAGCCAGGTCACTCCTTCTATTGTGGTACATCAGGATTTACATCAGTGAGGTCACTGTGTACGTACAGCCAAAATCGGTGATGGCACAAGGGAACCTGCGCCATCATTTATAAATGAAGATGTAAATGTCAAGTGAGCTAAGATTATATCATTGGTTTGGCTGCTGATTTCCTTGATTATTTTTCTAGAGGTCAGTGATAAGGAAATAATTTTATGGAATGTGACCTCTGGTGGAAGGAGCATTTATGTGAATTATGAACTAGACTGATGATGCACACATCAAATAAATAAAGACAGTCCTAGGAAAGAAAATAAGTTTCCAGATCAGGCACAATGTTTGCACACATTTTTGGATCCTGCAAAGCATCACACAGAACATTACATGACTTTATAAATAAAATTAAATTATTGAAATCAATTTGATACAGTTAGTCCTAAAGATAATTATTTAGAGCTACTCACTGCTGCTGAACAATATGCTTTTTGTAACTTCATAGGTGGAGCCATTATCTTGCTATCTGTAAAGCTGCCCTACATCTCCCTAGTTTTCAGATCTTTAGAACTGTACCTTTTTTTTTTTTTTTAATTAAGCTCCTATTTTAATATAGCTCATATTTTAATTAAGCTCTTATTTTCCTATTTTTTTTAATTAAGCTTCTATTTTATTTTTTAAGTAGATAAAGCTATGAAATAATATTTTACTGTGTTCACATTAGTAGTTCAAATAACTTAAAGCAACGCTAGTGTCCCCTGCTCTGGAGCAGCAATGTATTTGGCAGGGAGATAGTGTGCTGGCAGCTTTGGGGATTGGGAACATGGCTTTTGCCAAATAAGTGAAAATGTATCCTAATTTGACCAAGTCATAAACTGTAACAGACAACACTTTGCATGCACCCATATATCTTGCTATGCCTGCTGAATACATGCAGTTAAATTCACTGACGATTGCATTTCAGTAGAAATGTTCAGATTCAGGGTAAAGCATGACTTTATCTGCAATTTGTCTTTTGGACTGTTCTGGAGTCTTCCCAGGCTGTCAGGTCTGGAACCGTTGACAAGAGGCCTTTTCCTCAGTGCTGTCTGAAGTCCCTGCTGGCCTTAGAGCTTGTGGGAGAGGAAAGTGTCTGATGTACACACAGAACCAGCAAGGGTTGGACTTCAGTGGGAGAGAACAGAGGGAATACTTCAACTGAGGCAAGGAACTGACACTCAGCATGGAGGAGGAATAAAGGGACATCTGATGAGCAGCTGTGTTGCCTGAGAGCCATCATGTTTGGGAAGGCAAAAAAATAAAGGAGTAAAGAGGTGATCACTACCCTGGAATGGGCAATGGGAGAGGAACCAGAAAGGGAGCTCAGTCACCTTGAGGCCATAACTTGAGAAAAAGGACAAAATCCATGTGGGCAGCTAGAAAAGACTGAGCAAAAAGTTTGGGGACAAGGGCTCGAGTGAAACAGCCCAGCAGCAAGGCTACAACTCCCCCAAGGCTTCTGAGCCTGAGCTTCTCAGTTCATGCTTTGGGCTTTTGGAGATAACCTGGCTGTGGTGAAACTGAGCCAGTGGGCTCGAGACCAGGAAGCCTGGGGCAGAGAAACCAGAAACGCTTTGCCACAGGCATTATGGTTGGGAAAGGGACAGAGAATGAAGGCTTGAGAAAGAGGTCTGAAAGGTAAGAGCAACACAATGTGCAACCTGAGGTTGTGCTGAAAATCAGCATTGGACTCATAGAAGAAATAGATTAAAGAGGTAGGTGTAGGGAAATTCTGTAACTATACAATTTAAAGTGGTATCAAAATACATAGGCAAAAAGACACAAATTATGTTTGCACTGACACTTATTTCTGCCAGACCCCGTCTAGGGAGCCTTTACTAGCGGAGGCTCCAGTAGATGAGTGGCATTCAGCATCCCGAGGGAGCACAAGCTACGCTACATGCTCCCATTGCCAAAAGCACCCGGATACCTACACACGGACACCAGTCCCTCACAAAGAAGCCACAGACAGGTCGGAGATAAGGCTCCGCTACTTTCGCCGCTTCCCTCCGCGGGAGCAACCGGGGCAGCGTGGTCGAGAAGCCCCGGTAGTGGTGTCACCACTGGGGCAGACGCGGGGCCGCGGGTCTCACCGGCGCTTCCCGGCCACGCAGCCCCAGGAGCCCCATGGAGCTCCCGTCGGAGGAGAAGCAGAGATCCCCGGCTGCCTTCAGCCCGCTGACCTCCGTTACGAAACGCATCATTCGCAATAAGTGAGCGCATGGTTTGCATTACGGAAGAAATGACCTGATAATCGCTCGGTAGCGCCGTGCAGATGTGATAAGTGAGTCCGCTCCCCCGGCCCGGCCCGGCCCTGCAACCCCCCCCCCTCTCCGGGGTGTCCGGCAGCGGAGGGGTCGGTAGCCCCGAGATTGCAATAGTGGGGTGCCTTGTAAGGTGAAGGCTGGAGGGATAAAGGTTGCTTTTAATCAAGGAGCTCTGCAAAGCAGTAAGTTATGCCTAAGGCTTTCTGATAACTGCCTGAAATGTTTTACAAGTAAAAGTAAAGGAGATGAAACTTGAAAGGGGAAGAAGAAATCGTGGGGAGAAAAAAAAAAAAAAAAAAAGTCCAGAATCAAAGGAGTGCAAATGTTCGGATGTTCGGTGCTCTCCCGCTCGGCCGGGCTGACGGCCGGGCTGACAGCCGGGCTGCTCCGTCCCGCCGCACCGCAGCCTCCGAGTAATTTAGGCACTGCGATTCGTGTCGTTGAGGGAGCGGGCGGGAAACACTGAAGCTGTAGCAGTGTTACAACGCTAGCTGTGGGTACGCCTCACTCACTTCTGTAACTTGTGCCCATCCATTTATTTGCTAAGTGAGTAACAGAATATAACTTCTTTATAAACGCATTTAATCATGAATCACCAAGCAAGACTGTTTCATGTAAGCAGTTCTAAGAGGATAATATCAAACTCGCTTGCAATTTGAAACCTCAAAGAGCTGAAAACTGCTCAGAGCTGAGGCTGGTGGTCACTGCGCCCAGGCTGGCCGAGCTCTCCGGATCCAGCCCCGGTTCTGCCGTGTGCTCCGGGGTGCCACCGGCACAGAGGTACGTGCTGTGCTCTGCATGCAGACGTGTGAGTATGAAGCCTTGCCTGTCGGCGTAAGCTCTTATGTTGTCTCCGTGACTTTGTAAAACCATTTATGCTGGGCTAGTAAGAGTTGGCAACCCATTTTATGTGTTTTACCGGGACTTTAAATGAGTCAAGGACAGTTTAAGTCCAGCGAAGGTCGTTGGTGGATTTTCTTAAAGTTAAAATAAAATATTGCAGCATTTCCCATTAGCATTATCTCTTGGAAATAACATAAAGAGCATTGCACAGGAGTTATTTAATTGACTGTCGTTTTATAGAAGTTCTGTTCCCTTTGGCAAGTCTGTCATGTCTAGGAAGAGAACCAGCATGCCAGAAAGTCTGTTTCTAGCGAGCTTTCCTTTTTTAAAAGAAACCGAGATGATAGGACCAAGATGGGGTTTGTCTCCAAGGTAGTTCAGTTTTTCAGAACTGTGTTTAAAACTTTAGTAATTATGTTTTGTAGTGGGATAAAGACGTGACAGAAGATGTGGGATTCCGTGGAAGGGTAGGTGATTTTCATGAAGCATTAGGATCTGGTAGCCCTGCTAATGAGAAATAACAGTTGTTATCTTGTACATCCAAGAAACAGGACTCCCGGGGGAGCAAACAGTGGAGGATCTGTTGCTGTCAGTGGAAGCAAGATCAAGGCCACAATAACCCACTCGCCAAGCTCTTGTTGCTCTTCTGGCTAGTTCCTGAATCTTCACGCTGGTATCACATCAGGTGTGGTATATACGAGTATAACTGCGGTGTATTTAACTTAAATATCAGAGTTTAAAGCGGTGAAAAGAGTAGGTGAAAGCCTGTGATAGACAGCTCGAATATGGACGGAGAGGCTCTGGGTCAAATTTTAACTTTTCCTTTCAAAGTCTGTGTTGCTGTTGGAGACTTTTTTGATGAAGGCCCCGTTGGCACTACGCTAAAGAGACTTATCAGGAGGCAAGGCTTTGGGGAAATAAAGTTTCAAATCTTCAGGACATATTTACAGGCGGCACTGAGACAGTGGGATCATCTTGTCCTCCATTCTGCTCCTGGTACTGTCCTGTGCTCCCAGATGAGCTATTTTCGAAGCTCCGGTATGCAGAGCATTTTTGCAGTTACACACAAAATAAAGAAGTTTAAGAACAAAAGATTGTTCTGGACAGTCAAATTGGAATGAGTTGGAAGGATACATTTAGGAAGTGGTTTCTTGGACGCTAATTAGGACCATTTGCTTGGGGTTGCCATTATTTTCCTTTTAGTCTGGAGGGCACAATAGATCAAATGATTTATATATCATTAACAATTCTTGTTAACCATAAGCAGGGTTGGGCTTTTCCATACTGATGACTGAGTAATGCCATAACGACTTGTTTTATTTCTTCTGCAGTGTCCATATGAGCGAGTGACATGAAATACCAGTCCAAAAAGAAGCGCTTCTAATGTATTTCATTCTGCGAGAGCGGCTGCGAAACTGAAGCCCATCAACTCTTTGTGGTTTCCACTGCTGGAATACTGGCATTTGCTGTACCTGATCCTGGTTCCCAGTGAAGGCATTTTAATTGTAATAAAACACAAACTGAACCATATGTGTATGTGTGTTTTAGACGCCACAGTATCGATCCCCCTTTTCCTTTCTTTTGCGCTACAAATAACCGGTTACAATCCCATAATACGATTAATTTCACTTTAAAAGAAACCAAGAAGGTGAGCATACTCGATGGCTAAAATCCCACGGTTTTAGTTTAATATTACTTTTGAATGCACCGAGAATTGTTGGTGATTGCGGTACTCCCGGGCGTTTCGGCTGTTGGGAGGGAGGGGAGGCAGGAGACAGGACGCTGTGTTGCCGTGCTGCGTTGCGGTGCTGTGAGCACCGCTCAAGCCGGGTGTTGCTCCTCACCGGCAGAGGCGGGTGCCCGGGGCGGCGGCAGCGCTCCCGCCGCATACCGGGGAAATCCGCCCTCTGGGATGAGCCCAGCCCCTCCGGCTGCTCCGGGGAATGATCCAACGCCTTTGTACAATGAGCTGCGGGATGCCTGAGCACAAGCGCGGCATCCGGGCCCGGCTCCGGAGCTCTCCCGAAAGGAGCCCGGGGAAGCCGCCGCCGGGCTGGACTGAGCCCGGCGGTTCCGCCGCAGGTCTCCGATCGCGGTCGCCTGACCCCCGGCCCCGGGAGGGGATCCTGCCGCCTTGGGGCAGGGCCCGAGGTAGTTCCCTGACACACGCGTTACCGGATTAAATCCCTGGGACTGAGATGGGGGATGAGAGAAGAAAAGGTTCAACAGAAGTGCTTGGGTTTCTGAATAATTTAAATTCTTTGTATTTGATTGAACATCGGTCTGTTTGGTGTCCGAGTTTGTAAAAGCCTTTGAAAGACAAAAGAATTCTGTTTGCAAACGTAATATGAAGTGTAAAGCTCACTACAGATATTCATGAGCACCCAGGAGGTACTGAGCACTCCGGTACAGTAGAGGCAACCTTGCCAAGAGCTCCTTCGTCTTTGTTTCATTAAGACGAAAGTCCGCCTTTATTTCCTGCTAAAGTTATTGATATCCGGACTATTGTATTTATTGTGTCGCCCGACTTCTCCCATGGATCTTCATTAAGACTGAATGGCACTCAGATACGTCCTATCGTAGCGTCGATGAATTGCTGAGCTCTGAAAATCCTGACCGAAGCCCAAGCCTCTGAGATGGAGCTGGTCCCCTCTCCCCACCCCCGCCGAGCGCTCGGCAAAGGGAGGCTCGCAGGAGGTGGCCTTGGGGACATCCACATAGTACACAGCAGTTCCGAGATGGACCTTCAGTGGGAGGGTGTGGGGTTACCCGGAGGGGTTGCAATAAATGGAAAGGCATTTTTTCATTTGTGTACTTTCAAATGAAGCAGCCAGTTTCATTTAGACTGGAAACTATTGTCAGTTGCTTGGTGTCCCATTTTGATCCTTCCTCAGCTTTGGTTGAACGAAATGTCTTGAAACCTGTTCCAAAAAGATGCTTGTACAAGCTTCCAGATGCTAAGATTTAGATCATTTGAACGTCAGCGCAGCCTTCTGGTAACACAAAACATCCAAATGGATTTCGTTTGTGTATTAACATCCGTCAGATGGGAGAGCAGCACAGTTTAGAGCTAAAGTCTGTTTTCATCGTTTTAGCAACTGGGTCCACATGAACGCCTCGTCTGGCAAGTCAATAGGTTGAAGCTACATTGAACAGGCTGGGTCCAAATATCTGAAATGCGTTGGGACAGCTATGCTAACAAACAGTAATCTAACCTATGAGGCTATTACTGCTGTTGATATAGCTTCGAGCCTGCATGCAAATAGATAGGGAGAGGGGTCGTTGAGGGGAGAGAGGGCAATAAATGCACCCAGTGAGCTATGGCCCCCAAAACTGCGGGCTGAGCCTGGCCTCACGGCGCGGTACCGGCTACGTGAGCGGGAAGTGACCGTCGGTCACTGGCTTTCGCTGAACGGCCACCAGCCACCGCTTCCCCGCCGGCGTGGTGGGGTCCTCCTTTCCCGGCTGTCCTGCTAGGTGGGGAATTTGTGATGCAAGGACCGATTCTGTTGCCGCCACGACAGTAATAATGAAATAAAGCGTAACATTAGTTAGGCGCGACGCAGCAGGTGGCTTATTATAAGCCTTGCATATTCCTCTGCCTCCTGCTTCCATTAGAACTCTGGTTAAAAAAAAAAAATAACATAAAAGAAAAATTTAAAAAAAAAAAAAAATGAGGCACTTCAGAGAGCAGGCGGAAGGGCGGGGATGAACCCACTGTCCGGTCCTTGCAGGCCGGCCCAGGCTCGGCTTCTCCCAGTGCCCAGGGCCCGGGCAAGGCCCCGACACCCTCCCTCGAAGTCGCAGTAATAACAACCGCGGTGATTATGATAATAATAATAATTCCTATTATTGTACCTTGGCGCAGATGGCGGCTGCTATCTTAGGGAGATTAAAAAGAGAGCATGAAGTCTCATGAAGGCACCTCTCTCCCTGCGTGGTCAGTCGCTTCCCAGCGCAGACACAGACTGACGGGTTCAGCTAATCTTGCCCGAGGGCTGCTCCCGGTTTTGCCCGGGATGTCTTTAAACTTCCCGACAGCGAGCGGATTTAATGAAAGCCTTATTTTAAAACTTCTCGCCAGCTCGATCACGGGAGCAAGACGGACTCCCATGGTCCCAGAGCCGGCAAAGCAACCTTTGCGTGCTCAGAGCTCACGGTCACCCGACCCAAACCCACTCCTCCTGCGGGGAGACACCTCCACCAGTAGAAGTACACACACACCCCCACCCCCCTGCCCGACACCTCCCTGGCTGGGTTCTCCAGGTGAGCTGCTGTGAGGTGGGATGCAGTATTTGCAGCACGCTTGCAGTGGCCACGGAACCGAAGCCTCTGCGCCCTCCGAATTCCCCACGCCCTGCCCGCGGGAGGGCGGGCGCGGTGCCGCCGCGGGGCGAAGCCCGGGGCGGGGAGAGCGGCTCCCCCTGCCAGCATGATGTTACCCGGCTGCTTCCGAGCTCCCTCCTCGCCGGCAGCGGTTTGCTGGCAGCGCCGGCGGCGGACACGGCCGAAGCAGAGCGGGAGCCGGCCGCCCTGCCCCGGGGCGCACGGCCGGACCCCCGCCCGCCGGTGCGCACCTCGGCGGGGAGCAGATCAGAGCCCTGCCTGCTCCGCACGCCACCGGGGCTCCGCTCCCTGACAGACTCCAAGGAAGATCATTAGCATCTCTTGCTTTGCTTTTTAATTTTTTATTTTATTTTATTTTAGTAGATTACCAAACTGACCACGTAGACGTAAGGGTCACACGGATCAGGCGAGAAGAACTGAAACTGTCACAGGAATTAGAGAAACAGGCAAAGCCAAACTGAGAAGTCATCTCGTGTTCCTGCTCCAGAAAGAGCTCCCCTGCCACAGGGTCCCTTCAGTAAGTCCCCTCCGCAGCCCGGCCGGGGAGCGGCTCCTGCCTCGCTGCCGGCTCCGTGCATCTCCCCCGAGGAGAGAGACTCTGAGTACGAGAAATGACTCCCGACCCTATATTTTTCTATTGTTTTGAGCCGGTGGATCAATTGTCATCACTACTGTCACCTAAGAAGCAATGATTCCGATTCATCTTGGCATCTGATTTTATTCTAATGGGTTAAATTGGGTTCACTTTTACAATTATCCCAGGTTTGACTGCGTAGTATTGCATGACAACTCTCAGTTTCATCGGGTTTGGCAAAGCGAGGTTGCTCCATGAATCCGTATATCATATCACATCAGATCAGGCTGAAGTTTGCTGTTTAGCGACTCCATTTGAGAGGCTTTTTATGAAAGTGGGAAGGGTCGATGCAATCCATGGCTGGTTCAGTGGGATTTGAAAAAAAAAAATGTGGAGAGATGGCAACAACACTGGATTTGCTGCTCAGCTGTGAATAAGCACAGAACGAAACAAACGACATGATGGGGAAATGCTCAGCTCACGACAATATTTTTAGCAGCTTCTCGGCCCTCGCCTTTTCTTAATTTCCTAATATGTTCTTTGCTTTATTAGTTTTATTTACAACTAGCTCCCTATTAACACCTCACCTGATTACTGAGGAGCTGAGACAGCTGATCAAGAAAACTCAGCAAACCAGCCAAAATTGAGAGGTGGGATTTGTTTTTGCTTTCATTCATTCTTATTTATTTAGTTAGTTAGTTAGTTTTGGAAAATATCGTGAAACAAATAGAAAATAAAAGGCAGGTATAAGTGTATGTTCGTGAGAGGTCAGAGGTTAGAAATTCACGTCAATTCTATATTAGAGGCTATGCAGAGGAAGGGGGGGAGAGAGAGAGAGTGGGGGGGGAAAAAATCTTTCCACCAAGCAGCTTGTTTATTTTAATTAACATAGGGATCCTCTGCTAGGAACAAGGAACAACCTCCATCTACTGGCTGGATCATTGCGTCTCTTCTCCATCCAAAATCCATCCCTCATCACTCATTGAGGAGGGTACAATTTTGGAAGAAGCTTCTAAGGTCTCAAGGTAAGCCCCTGCATGAGTCTTTCCTAGCAATGCAGCTATTTAGACCTCACGGATGTCATTTACGGGGTGTTTCTTCGGAGTGGTTAGGTTTTTTTAAACAACACAGAATGGTCGTTTCCCCAGGTGTATTCGAAAACATTTGGTGCATTTGTGTTTTAATCTAGAAAAATGGCAGCCTGGGAAGACTGAGCCATTCAGCTCAATTAATAATAATAATAATAATAATGGGCCTCTTTTATTTTATTTTATGGAATATCTCCTTTCACCTCTCTGTGAATCTAGCCAGTAAGGGAGTCCTTTTCAAAAGCGGCAAAATTTTTAATGATTTAATAACAACCAGAGTGCAAGTGCGATTAAGCTTAATATCAAACAACTAAGAAGCTAACAATGCTGAAGTCCTTGGCGGTGGCCAGTTTCGTGTTAGACAATAATCTGCCTCTCCTGTTTTCTTCTGGCTGTGTGATTACTTGTTTGTGGTCAGTCACAGTGCTTGGCTACGGAGATGTGTGTCTGGGATTACTATGCAAAGCACCTATTTGTTTATTATTTAAATATCGTCTCCTTAAGCAAATGAATACCTGTCTTAATTTACGTGTTTTCGGATTACCGGGAGGTACAAGCATGTTGGAGGTCCGGGTGTTTTAATTCGATGATGTTTATGCTCAAAGACACCCGGCTCTCGCGTTACCCGCCGCGCAGCCGGGCTGGGGACGAGCGGAGCTGGTGCCCGCGCCCTGGCTCCCGTGCCCCGGGTTCTCCGTCCCTCCAGCACCCTAATCCCGAAGTTGGTCTACGGTGCACCCGAGAGGACTCGAGCCAGGAAAAAGACGGTGATGGTAAAACATGCCATTTCTGATGCAAAAGTGGACTTCTAAACAATGTCGGTCTTTTTTAAAAAATGCAACACATTTAAATGCTGGGAACGACACTAGCTGCATTTGATGGCACCGCCGAGAGATGTGACTCTATTCAGATTTTCCTTTTTTGTGTCTAGATTGCTTGTAGTGGCTGCCGACTTCACAAAGGCATGAGGCTGATCATTAATAGCACTGTACTCCACCACAGGCTCGCAGAGCAGAAAATAGCGTTAGGATTTAAAAATAGACCTGGCTTTAACCACCCGACTCGCAGGCGACAGAATCGTAACCCTGTTGCTGCTATCACTACGCGCTTTAAATTTCTGGAAATGATTAAACGGTGTCTCGAGCAGTTCGGGTACCTGACGGAGCCGGTGTGAGGTGTTGCTGCCCTTGCGCGGCGGGGGGCGGCTGACCCGGCGCCCTTCCCCGGGCAGCGCCCTGCGCCTGTAGCCCGGGACGCCGCCTCCTCTAGGATCCACTAAATCCAAACCATTCCTGCCTAAAGAACTCTCCCATTTCTCCCCTCCCCCACCCATGCTTGAATACCCTCCTCTTTCTTCTAATTATTGTTGGTCAATTATTAATTTGCATATAGACCTTGTCCTAAATCCTCAGAACTAAACACAAGATCGTTCACGCTGTAATAGGCTTTAGACCGTAGCCCGTGGCCAAGAAGAATGAGGGCTCTATAGCAAGGCGGATCCCCGTGACCGCATGCTGAAATCTGTCCAGGGCACATGCTAATTACGGAGGTGGCGATGGCTCCAGCAGGCGCCCGGGAAGCGCCAGGCCGGGCTGCACCGGGGAGCGGCTGCCTCCGGGCGCGCGGCAGCTCGCTGGGGACAGGAGAACGCGTTACCTGTGGAAATCTCAGTAGCGATGGGTTTCCCCGCATCCTCATTAGCTTGGGGAGTCTGGGTATATCCTTACAGAAAAGCAAAACCTGAGAGCGCCTGTCATGTTACTAAAATATTCCCAATATTGCACATCAGATATGCCTCCCAAAATGCTACGGTGACAGAAGATAAAAGCACCCTGCATCTGAAACTGCATTCAGAGGCGAAGTGCTAATACAAATGGATTCATAAGGGATAAACTGCTAGATTTGGATCTCAGATTCCCTGTCGTGTTCTTTGTGAGCTTTTCTCCCCCTTCCCCAAGCAAACCAGCAAAACTACATGGAGACTCTCGCTCTATAATGGCAACCTCTTCCTACCAGCCTGCCTTAGAGCAGCGGGGTTTCAATTTGCAGCGAGGAATCTCAGGAACATTGAAATAGATTTACCTTGATCTCCTACAGGCCTTTTGGAAACGGAGAAGTCACGTTTGATGCTAGCGACAAACTTTTAGTGTCCCTTTAGGTAAGAAGTGGTCTGCCAACATTAGGATGTTAATCAGAAAACGCCTGGGAAATCCCCGGCCTCCTTTACTGGAGCAGCAGCAGCTAGTAGCGTATCCTTAACCGTACCTGATGGAGCAGAAAGAAAGGACCCTCTAATTAATTAAGTGTGCCCAACCGGAGGAGGTTTAGTCACTTCTGAGTTTTGTTACGAGTCTGACCAATTATTCCTAACGGCGCCGTCGAGCTAAGGTAGAGATGGGAAATTCACAAACAATATTTTTGGTGTCTCTCTTGAAACGACGCTTTGTCACTGCACCTGCAGACAGTACTTCGGTGAACCCGACACAGCAAATGTCAGGCAGCGGGAGGAGAGTGGAACGATGCCCGCACCCGGAGCACCCGAGGCGGGGACGCAGCCTGCTGGGGACGCGGTGTCCTCACTTTAGCTGCTCTAAAGGAGCTGGGCCCAGCACTCCCTTGGGGGCTCCCCCCAGACTCTTCCTCTCCCCGCTCGCAGCGGACGCGATGAGTTTGACTGTCCTCAGCCCGGCAGGGACACGGTCACAGTGGGACGGCGGCGGCGCGTTTGACTGGGTTCTCAGGGAGGGCCCGAGCCGCGCGGGGCGGGGGGATTCAGCGGGTGTCTCTGCCTGTGGGGGTGTCTTTGGCAACACGGGCGCCGTGGGAAACACATACGATTTCTAAGAGAGCAGACGGAACACGGAACTGGGGCAGGGTGAGTTACCCCTGACAAAATAGCTGGACAGGAATAAAGGAACATTTCCCTCAGAGGAAAACAAGAACAAAACCAAAACAAACAAACAAAACCAACAACAACCAAACAAACAAAACACCCAAAAACCCAAACCCTGAATGTGCCAGTACAGTGGAAAGATGATCTTGCAACTATTAGAAAGAAATTCGTTTCTAGGTGAAATTTTTTTCACCTCTGTCGACAGCAACCACCGCAATCACCCACGCCAGGCAGGCGCACGCCTGTGGCAGCCCGTGGGCGCAGGGTGTGCGGGGAGCAAACCCTCCTGCGGAGGGCTCGCCCACCCGCCCCGGAACGCGGCCGCCTCCTCGCTTGCCGTTTCGCTCCCCAGGCGGCTTCGCAGCGCTCGGCAAAGCTGCGGTCCCCGCGTCAAGGCTGCCCGGCTGGCCCGGGCCGCGCTGCCGCTCCCCGGCGGGACGTGGGTTGAGAGGGAAGCGGCTTCGCGAGTGTCCGGGAGCAGTCGGGGCACCACGGAGCGACGGCGGGAAGGAGCAAACAGCTCCCGTATCCCGGATTGAGTCACCTTGTTTATTTTTTCCTGATGGGTTGTTGTGCTAATTGACTTGTTTTCTCCAAGGAAAGCCTATCTCCCTCCTCCTTCCTCAGACACAGTTTTTTCTTCTTCTTCTCTCTCTCTCTCTTTTTTTTTCTTTCCCAGAGCGGGAGTGCTCTACGAGAGATTACGGTTTGCGATGAGACGTACCCGGTTTAAGGGAGATTCCCTTACGCCTTTGAGTCTCTTCGGTTTTATAGCTATTACTCTCTTATTAAAACACATACACACATACAACATATTGATTTCCATCCAAAAGGGCTAATTACATTACTTACAGTAAATAGCAGCCCTGCTGTCCAGGGTCTAGTGTGCCAACAGAGAAAAAAAATCCCGGCTTATTTCACTTGATTGACTTCATCTTTGTGTGAAATTGTGTTTTATGAGCTGTATTCTGGCACTCATAGGAATGTAGCAACATTCAATCTGCAAATAACATTAATTTTAGCTACTTAGGGGGAAAGAGAAGGGAGGAAACTGGCTGCCTGAATCTTGGGTTACATGGAAGAGGTGACTCGAGGAGCCCCTGAGGATGTCTCTGGGATGCTTTGGAAAGGAAGTGGGGGCTGGGGTACTTCTTTCACTAGTCGCGCTCGGGTTTGGTGTGGAGCGTCCCCCAGGGAGCAGGGAGTGCAGAACTGCCGCCAGGAAGATCCTTCAGTGGGGATTGAGGTGTCAGGAAACAGCCGGCAGCTGTTCCAGGGAAAGGCAAGGAAGAGTGGTGTGAAAAGTAAGTAGGAAAAAGGGAAAAGGAGGGGAGTCGGAGCAGAGAGGGAGAGATTGGCCGGGAAGGAATGCATCGCCCAGCACACAAAGATCGCTCGCAGCCCGCAGCCGGGGAGCAGGCGAGGGGAGAGAGCCCCGCAGGGGCGTCCCCGGACCGCTCCGCGTCTGCCCTCCCCGTCGGCGGCCGGGGCTGGCCCAGCCGGCTGCCCGCGGAGGGCCCGGGCGGGGGTCCCGCGGGGCTGGTTCTCCCCGGCGGCACCAGGGCGGGTACAGCCCCAGTAAGCGCTAGATCCGCCCGGGACCTGGGCGGGGGACGCCGTGCCCTCCTGCCTCCGAAGGGCCCGCCCGCCGTCCCTTCTAATCCCTCCACGGCCGCCCGGCCCCCGGGCGCGGGGCCGCTTCGTCTGGCCGCTTCGTCCCGCCTCGGCTGCCCCACAACGGCGCTTCTCTTCCCTCCACCCTTCCCGCGGCGGAGCGGGGAGCAGCGGTGCCAGCCCGAGGGGCTGCGGAACGAAGCTGCCCGCGGCGCGGCCCCGAGGGGAGTGGGGCCCCCGGGCCACCCTGCCCCTCGCCAGGCGCCGTCGCCGCCAACTCCCGGGACTCCGTGTTTGGGGGAGGTAATAAACCCCACCCCACATCCTCGACCGTAATGTTTGTCACTGCTTGCCCATCACTAGAGGTTGAGAGGAGTATGACAGGTCTTTGTTGTCTGAATAAAAATCAGTGGCAGCTCAAGGGAGAGGACTCCTCCTACTAAATTATCAAAAATGGGCTGGCTTTAGTCTCTTAACAAATTGGACAGAGCTCCAGAAAGCAGCAGTCCCAAATCCAACCTACAGGCACTGGGAACTTTAAAGCAACCAGGGACTGCTGAAAATAGCGCTTCTTTTTGCTTTCTTTGTATTCAAAACTATATCCTTTCCCGAACGATTCTACTGCCCCAGGTCCAAGTCTCTCCAGTCAGGAGCCCCAGCTCTCCAGAACAGTAACAGATCCTTTAGCTCGCTTTTATTATTTTATTTTTTAAATTAATTATTACTATATTTTCTCCCCCTTGTTTGTTTTCTGCACATCTTCAGGAAGCCCTCGGTGCTTGTGCAAAGAGAAGCTCCTATTGCAACCTCCCTCCCTGCGCTGTGCGCCTCGGTGTAAACATTTTGGATGATCTAAAGACTCTGGGGTCTGTATATGGAAATAGTGGGGTGCAGAGCAGAAGAAAATACTTGTCCTTTCCGTCCCCCAGCCATGCTTTTCCACGGGATCTCCGGAGGCCATATCCAAGGAATCATGGAGGAGATGGAGAGGCGATCCAAGACCGAGTCCCGCCTGGCCAAAGGGGGACAGATGAACGGCCGAGAAACGGTAAGAGAGGAGCTGGCACTCTTTGAAAGGGAATCCCTGCAAGCATGGACCCGCAGCGGACAGACCCTGGCTTTGGGGAGGAGAAAGACGCTTCTTGCCCCTGTCCCTTCCCTGCCACCCCTTGCTTGTAGAAACCCTTCCGAGGCTCCCTGTAAAGCCACCCGTAAGGCTAGGTGCTCTGCTGGTCAGGCTCAGATATACATTTGTTTAATCCATGTCGTTGCGTGTGCTCTCTGGAGTGACGGGGGAAAATATTTTAAATGGTAACAGGGCCAGTTTTTCAGTCCTCACAGCAAAGCAGCCCTTTGCCCCTGCTTGGCTCTCTGCGGCCGTTCTGCCCCGTCAGAGCAGGGCTGCAGCTGAAGTTTCTGAGGTGTAATTTACTTTTTTGCACTCCTGGCACCTCCTAAATTAAACCGCAAACCGCGACCGCTTACTTTTCGTAACCATTTTTGGTCTGAAGTGTGAGAATGATACAAAGAGGCACCGCTCTCTGTTAATGTTATGCCCGCCGACTACTTGGCTTAGCAGTAGTACCTCTTTTTTTCTTAGTCAAAGGACCAAAATCTTCGTAAATGTGCTAACGGATGGCGGAGAAACCGAGTGTCACGCTGTGTTTTGTGCGAAGCGAGATCTCCCTTTCTCCAACTTCTAGGGCTTCCGCCGATTGCGCACAAGGCTTTGCACACAAAATAACGGCCTGGAAAACTGCTTTAAGGCTTTGAGCCATAGGGTCCTTCCCCCCTTCTCTTAAATAAACTCACGCTTTGTTATATGAGGATTTGCAATGTAAATTCAACTCGCCTTTTCAACTTCTGCAAAAAAGGGGGCGAGAAACACAACTTCAGATTGGAAAGTGAATGCGGAGCTGCCACTTTAAAACAGTTACGACTTTAGGACAAAACGTTCGGGATTTTTTCCCCCCGGTTAGTTTATCGGCAAACGCTGCCCCAAGTTTCAAGGCAGAGCTTTTGTCTCCGCCGTCTCTCCATCTCCCTTTGTCCCGAGCGACACTCCTCGTGGGGAGAAGATTAATGGGAACTTGCAGAAGTTTGCTGCTGAAAAGATGCGAGTTTTAGCTGAAACTAGCCTGTGCCACCTTTCTGTCCACAGCCCTGGCAAGGGTGGTGACCGTTCGTGTTCGCTGCTCTTTACACCATTCACCTGTCTCCTTTCTCTTACTTCTGTTTTAAATGGCCTGGTTTTCTTTAGAGATGGGGTTTGGGCTGTTTTAAGCACGGGTGAAAATTCACCGGAAAATCGGTGCAAGCCTGCGCTCTCTGTCATAAACTTTTGGTGCAGCAAAAAGGTATTTTCCCACTTCAAAATGCCTTTCTTGTGGAGTGCTCTAAGATTAAAACGCCAAAGTAACGGGGAAGCTCCAGACTTCAGCTTCGGGACCTCAGAAAAGAATGGGCTCCGCTTTACTCACTGCGGCCTAATCAGTTGCATTCACCTATTTAAATAACATTAGATCGTTAGGAGAGCTTTAATGGGCTAAACACGAAAGCTGAATGGCGGTAAATACTTTCCTAGCGGGGATGGTCCCCGTTGCCCCTCAAACTTCCCGCCGGGAGCAGAAGTTTGGTCCCAGGGAGCCGTCTCTTTGTGCAAGCTCCGGGCCCTGCGCAGTCCTCCGTCCCCAGCCCGGCCTGCCTGCCTGCCTGTCTTTCTCTCCCTCTCTCATCCCCTTGTGGTGTGGTTGTTTTGCAGAACATGCCCCCAATGAGCCCCGAGAAGCCTGCTTTGTGTGCTGGTTGTGGAGGGAAGATCTCAGACAGATATTACCTGCTGGCAGTTGACAAACAATGGCACCTCAGGTGTCTTAAATGCTGTGAATGTAAACTGGCTTTGGAGTCAGAACTCACCTGCTTTGCCAAGGACGGCAGTATTTACTGCAAGGAGGATTACTACAGGTACAGCAATCTGTCCCTATGGGTTCAAAAGCACACCCCCTTACAAGGCATTATGAACCGAAACGGTCTATTCTCCACATGGGCTTTCAAAGGTAGTTTTTTGCAGTCAGAGATTCCTTAATCCTGTAAACGTGTCCCCTCCGAAAAGCCTCGCACGTTTAAAAACCGAGGGGATGGACAAGGGGACACGCCGATTGAATATGTGTGGTGGAACACAAACAGGCGCAGGAGAAGACCTCGTGTCTCCCGCTGCTCTGCGGTTTCCCTCCGTAAATACCAGCGTTAAGACCTGACAAAGTTTCCCTCTGCCCGTAGCTTGCCGGTGTTTCCGCGGGCCGGGCCCCGGGGCTGGCGCGGCGGGAGGGGCGGGAGCCGCGGCGGACCCCACTGCCCCTGCCCAGCCCCGCGGATGGTGCCAGGCGGCCGGGCCCGGGCACTCGGTCCGTGCGTATCGGCTTTCCCGGCGTTCAGCTCCCCG
Organism: Nesoenas mayeri; assembly: GCF_963082525.1. Taxonomy (NCBI): domain Eukaryota; kingdom Metazoa; phylum Chordata; class Aves; order Columbiformes; family Columbidae; genus Nesoenas; species Nesoenas mayeri. The sequence goes on along the minus strand of NC_137554.1, from coordinate 17,464,781 downwards.
CGGCCCTTCTCGCCTGTACACGAATGTCCAGAGAGCGAGGACTGATTGCCCCCCAGTCCGCAGTTCTTTATGCTCAGGAGCAGCGGGAGGGCTTTTGCAGAAGACCTAAGCGAACAGGTCAGCCTGGCAGACAGTGAAAGGCGTTCATCGCGGGGCCGCGGTGCTGGATCCCCGGTGGTGTTCCCGACAAGCCGGAGCACCGACGCTCGGCGGGCCGGGGGCCACCGCCGGCAAGAAGGGCCGTCCTGGGGCCGGGAAGGGCAGGAGAGGAGGTGGAGGAGGTGGGCGGCACTGGGGTAAGGTCTGCCTTTACTTTTCTAGTTGATGCCCACTTTCCTGTTTCCTTCAGAAGGTTCTCCGTGCAGAGATGTGCCCGCTGCCACCTTGGGATCTCAGCCTCTGAAATGGTCATGAGAGCCAGGGAGTCGGTTTATCACCTGAGCTGCTTCACCTGCACCACCTGCAACAAGACTCTGACCACGGGCGATCACTTTGGCATGAAGGACAACCTGGTGTACTGCAGGGCCCACTTCGAGTCCCTTTTGCAAGGAGAATATCCCCCTCAGCTGAGCTACACCGAGCTGGCTGCCAAGAGCGGAGGGCTGGCACTGCCTTACTTCAACGGCACTGGCACTGTGCAGAAGGGGAGGCCTAGGAAAAGAAAAAGCCCTGCCTTGGGAGTGGACATCGTCAACTACAACTCAGGTGGGAAACACACGCTGAACCTCCCTCCTGCTCCTCCGAAAAGAGCGTTCTCGGGCTGCCCCTCAGCTAGGCAGTGCATAGCTCAGCCAGGCCAAATCTTGCTTAACCATTGGAAAATCAAACAAACAGCGCTCTGAGGGCTGGAGCGTTTGCAGGAAAGCTAACAGCAGCCTTCCTCAAAGGCTGTCTTTGCCTATTAATGTCAAACACCCAAACTTAGTCACTTCCCAGGATAAAGACCAAAAAAAAAACAACCACCACCCAACTCCAAAACCATAGTGTTCTTTCTCCATAGTAATCTCAGAGATACTATTATCATTATTTGTATTTTATTAGCAAAAGCAATTCACCAGTTAGACTTCAAATTAGAAGTACCCAAACAGATCAGGAAAAAAAGAAAAGAATAAAAGTTATAGTATATGGCTCCTACAATGCTAATGCAGTATCCACATAACTCGATATAGTTGTTTAATTTGTAGTAATTAATACTTCAGGCTAAATAATCCTGGTTTACTGGCACATAAACGATCAAACTGTACAAGAGGTCAACGAATAAATGTTGTTCTCTGTAATTAAACCCTATCAAATGTAATTCAGGATAATGGTTTCTGCTCTCTCAACAGCAGGAAAGGAACAAGTGTTATCCTCTATTAAATTTCTTCCCCTAAGTCCAGTCACTTAAGTACCCAAAGCATGCCTAAAAATACAGTGTTAGGGGCCAGAGGTAAGGGACGTTCAGGTACGATCAAGCAGTTAAAGTGGCATTTCATTAGAAAGAAGGCGAAAGCAGTAGGGCTAAACCCGAATTAAAAGTTACCGACTCTAAAAGTTATTTTAGCGAAACTTTAGCTTGCCCCGGACGGCCAGGAGGAAAGAAGGGTGTGGGAGGCAGGAGCGGTGCAAGGTGTTTCCCCGTGAAGCGGGGAGCCGTTCCGGCCCGGCAGGCAGCAGGGGGCTCCGGGCGGAGCTGCCAGTGCTGGTCGCGTCGGGGAGCCGGGAGAGGGGTCAGGGCCTCTCCCGCAGGTCGATGGAAGTGCACCGATTTCGGCCCGGAACTCTCTTTCCCCCAGCCCAAGTTCAACCCCCCGACATCGCGATTCACAAGCGATCCTCCCCCGCCCCCGCAAACCCCTTCATCCCCCCCGGCACCTCCTCCAGGGCTGCTTGGGAAACGGGCTCTCGCTGGGAACCGGGGAGCTATGCGAGGCTATTTCATCTCCTCTGATGCGTAGACCTTGGAGCCAGGGTAATCACTGCGCTAATTGTTCCTTGTTAATTGAAGATGACATTGGAATCCCTGGCTACGGAACGGTTTCCAATCAATCCTGAAAGCTGCTAAAGAAAAGGGAACCTGTAGCGCAGCCAGGATTCTTTCAGTCCCGCTTCCAAGGGTGGATTTCCCGTACGCCCGCCTTTCGGTGTCTCTGATCCGCACACCAACACCCCAGGTCCCCAGATCCCTAAATGTAACCATTTCTAGGGACAATTTACCGTTAGAGTTAGGACCCGAAATAAGGGAGAGATGAAAACTTGTGGATATGACAAAACATCCCTGAAACTTCGGGTCAGGACTCAAGAGAGACATTATTCTCGAACTCAATAATAGTTTTTGTGTGTTAGTCTTAAAACTAATTCTTCACAACAAAGGGACATATAAGAGGTATCGCTGACTCCAAACGAGATTAAAAGGCACCACTCATTGTAAAAATACGTCTCACTTCGCTGAGATCTCATAGAATTTCCCCGGGCAACGGAGAGGGAAGGGAAAAAAAAAAAACCAAAACAAAAGGAAAAAAAGCGCGCGCCTCTCTAATCTGTTGTTTTGGATTCAGTGTAGATGGTTGAGAAATTTGTTCTGTTAGGGCTGTTCTGTTAGGGGTGATTTTTTAAAAAGTATTATCTAGCAATGACCGGGGTTGACACATGGTCTCGAGAAAATACAGTTTACAGCCAAACTGTGCATCCGGTGCGAACGACTCCAGCCCGTTGGCCCACTGCGCTCAAGATCCAGGGGGAGGAAAATGAATCTCTAAGAGTTACGAAATGAGTTGCAATAGATGAAATCGCTACTCGAAAGAAAAAAAAAATCTCTATATAATTGGCAGCTACTTTCCTACACCCATTTTTCGCTCCTTGCCCTGTGATTCAGTAATTGGTCTTGCACGTAATCATTTACAAAGGGCAACCAGTCCACAGAAAATTAAATGTAGGATACGTGACTGCCGCCTTCAGAGGGAGAAGAGAGACGCGGGTAGGAGCCCATAACTCACCCCCCAGTCGGGACCTTTCTCCGGGGCATTCGCTGCCGTCTTGCACGGCGGGCCCGCCGGCAGCCCGCCGCAACCTGCCCGGCACCGCGCTCGGGCCTGCGGAGCGGCGGGGATGCCCGGAGCGGCGCGGTTCTCTCCCCCCGGCCCGGGCTCCCCGGGGCCTCCCCGGCTGGAGCAGGAGCCCCGAGGGGCAGCCCTGACCCGTCCATCGCTAAAGCACACCCGAGCCGGGGCACAGCACTCCGCCTCTAAGCAGGCGGCTTCCAAGTTGTATCAAAAGTTTATTCCTGCCACTCAATGTTTGACGAGGACCACAAACCCCAGTAAACCAAAGCGATATTCCACCAAAACACGGATGATCTAGGGTGTGCCCATCGATATGGTAAGCCATTATGGAAAACGAATCAGACTTGTAACAATAAACCAGTGCAATAACTCTGATTGAGGCTAAAAACTTCACCAAGCTAAGCATAAAAATATGCATATTCGCAAGCGATCTGGCAGTACCTGGCTCAGATTTGAGTGCACATTTTGTATTAAGGGTGCTGAGTACAGGGACAGAATGGAAAATCAGATTCTGCTGCTGGATCTCTAACAACTTTTCTATTCTGTGTTTTGTTTAGTAGTTTAATTTCTGTTTCTCAGCTTCCCAGTTGTAAAGTGGAAACACAACAATAAATAACTCAAAATGTTATGAGGTAAAAGCCATTCATACTTGTGAGCTGTCTGGAATCAATGTGAAAAATGGAAGAAACTATTCAAAAGTACTTAGAACATTCAAGGCTTTCTCTATATTACCTCTTATATCATAGAATTAATATGTATTTTGAGGGAAACTGTGTTGACTTACAGCCCACAGGATATAGAAATGAGATGGTGAAGAAGATTTCCCTAGGAAAATATTTTACACAGCTGTTGGTCAAAGTGCTGTTTACTTTATTTCATTATATATATATGTATGTGTGTAAAAAACCATGAAGAGTTTACTTGAAGAATTCTTGGCAATAAAAAGCAAACCGTTCTAGCTCTTTCCAAAGCAAAATTAAACAACCCCGCAATTCAACTGCAAAGAAATGAACAATCCCTCACCCGATTTTTTGCTTCCCCTTAGTTCTCCAGGCGATAGTGTAAAAACTCTGATCTATGATGTGGCTGAACCACATGATGCGGTGTTACCTACGTAAAACAGAGAGTGAGCTAATAAATGTATAAGATAGGATTGTCTGAGGATGCTTGCGGCTCTCTTCCTATTTTCTCTTGAAAATGAAAGCCCAAATAAAGTAGATCACAGACAAAAAAGTAGATCACTGAAACAAAGGCAATAAGCAGGACAGAGGAGCCCAAGGAAGTTAATGTTGCTGCTGTAAACCTGAGCAACCCAAGGAAAACAACAGAAACAAACAGCTTGCAACTGTCTGAAGTAAAACCTGAGGACTGAATTCTGGTACTCTGATTTATGTCAGCTGATGAGTTATAGCGCATGCAGTTTGACTGAAGGCACTGTGATTGCTTGTGAAAACAAGTAGTAAACACAATCCAAATCTGGTCTGAAATTGTTTTTAAGGCAACTTTCAACTCCTGGTATTTTCAGAAGTGTCAGCTTACTTTGTTTGAAAGTGCAGATATACTTCTTACCAAGACTAGAAGCAAATCCAGCTATAATTAAATATTCACCTGATTTTCTGTCAAAGCATTCTCTTACCAGCATCTGTTCATGTTGACTTGTCTTATAATTCAAACAAGAAAACACCTTCAAGTAGCTTTTTATTTTCTCCCAGTTTTTAGTTGCTTTCTTTGCCTCGCCTCTGTTTTTAGCACTGTCAACATCAGTCTCTCTGTATTGTGTGCTTTCCCTTTTTCTCCTCCTCTCTCTCTCTTTCTTCTTCTTTTTCTTTTTTTTTTTTTTGTTTAATTTAGAAATGGGGATCAACTAGGCCTAGCAAATAATCCAATAACTATTGGAAGGCAGTTCAAAAATTCACATGAGCAACTACTTGGTCTAGTTTACAGACATTCTGAAACATTTTTAATTAAATTAGCTGTTCTTTAATTAATATTCCCTGCTATGATGACACCATTAATTTTCTCCCATGTGACTGAGCCATCTTTATAAAACAGGATTCTTTAAACCGGTAACTATTGTATTTTAAGCCAGAAAAAAAAAAAAAAGATGTCTTTCTTACTTTTTTTTTTCCCCCCAATACTGTCATTCGTTTTCCCAATATGAAGTAATGATGCCACAGTTCCAGAACAGCTGCAACTCTTGTGTACAATTCACACCCATTAAAGTGTAATCTGGAACAAATTCATCTTTCATAGACATTTTCAAAATCCTGCATCAGGGAAAGCCAGGAAACTCCTTTAAAGTTTTCAGCCACTAGCTGGTTGTTTATAGAAACTCCCTGAATCAGTACCAACTAAGAGCTACTGCAGATTTGGATTGAGATTGAGGGAATGAATTAAGCCTTGACGTAATTGCTTTCTAGACACGTTTTACAGATGGAAGTCTTTGAGCACTTCATATAAACTCCCAGGCAAAGTCCAAAAGCATTTATTTTATCAGCAAAAAACTCCAGGTTTTACACTTTCTTGATGAACTGTCATAACAAACTTTCCTGCTGTACATCTCTTTTTATAGGTGCTTGTGATTTGGGAGGAAAGCTCAGAAATATTAAAAATGCTGGTTTGACCTTTATTCTTCTCTCAAGCTAGGAGTGTTTCAATGAGTGAGATTTCAAAATCTGAATGAGATTTTAAATGACTCTTTGAACGCCCAAAGCAAAACCACCACCAGAGGGAAAAGGCTTGTTTGAAAATAAATGCCAAAGGAGAGAGAAGTTTCTAAGTCTGCCCTAAGTAGGTACAGGCCTGGGAGATGTAGCATGTTTTAAGAATAGGAAAAGGTCATCTTCTGGATCTTTTTTGTCTGCTTTAATAACCACATCTGTACTTATCCTTGCACCAGTTTAGCCCTTCCTTCCTTCCTTGCTTGTTTCTTTCGTTGCAAACAGTATGTGACTCAAGATTGTTTCTTTGATTCATTTATCCTACATGATGTGGACACTGACTCCTTGTTTCGTTTTGTTTATTGAACAGGCTGTAATGAGAATGAGGCAGATCACCTGGACAGAGACCAGCAGCCTTACCCCCCATCCCAGAAGACAAAGCGCATGCGCACCTCCTTCAAACACCACCAGCTTCGTACCATGAAGTCCTACTTTGCTATCAACCACAACCCAGATGCCAAGGACCTCAAGCAGCTTGCCCAGAAAACAGGCCTGACCAAGAGAGTTCTGCAGGTAAGAAGCCACATCACAGACTTCACAGAATTTTCCTCTACCCCTGCCAGTCAATAGCATTTCCCTTATGTGTAATGATAACGATATATGTAGAAATACTTTTCTGGGTGTGTCCCTAGTGGGTGTGCAGAGGGGTACGGTATGACATGGCAGGAGTGCTGAATGCATGCCCTACCACCCCAAGGCAGCCAAATCCTAAAATGTGATTTGCAATTAGTTGCATCCTCAACATGAGGAATCTGTCTTCAGAGTCTATCAACCCACCAGATATCCTGGGATCTGTAGTCTCTCTGTAATGACCTTATTAAGGGTAGACATAGCAAATCTACTCATTTTGTCCACGCTGGGTGAAGCCTTTGGGCTCCCCTGGAGTAGTTAATGTGGCCCCTCAGTGAGTAGATCCTCTGATATGCAGGAAGCAAGTTTTGAACAATATGATCCCCAGGACCAGCTGGCTCCCTCTCTCAATGCCCGTTGGACTACTGTTACCAGTAAGGACCTACATAGTAAGAAGTTCCTCCCCTGTGAAAATACATTCAAAAAGTCAGTATACAGTGTATGCTAGCTCAGCGAAGTTAAAGCAAGGTGTGTATTATATGTAGAGTGCCAAAGAAGGGCAGCGATTGAGGTAGAAGGACAATCCATTAGCAGCCATTCCTTGTCCATGTTACATGTCACCTAAAACATTTTTAGTGAACCTTACAGAACAGAAAGACTAGGTGACCCATATCAACAATCCTTATGATAGGGATGGTGTAATTACCCCTCCTTCCTCTTCAGTCTTCTAAAATTGTCAAGACAATCTTCCAGCCTTGGCAAAAATCTGCTCATTCGTCTTTTGCCTCAACATTTATTACGTGTCTTGACCCCAAATCTACCCAGCTCCTGAGTACGTTACATGGCCACCAAGAAAGTTGCTTTCCTTGGGTGAATGAGCGAGCAGATTTTTCTTACGGCTGCTCTCTGAGGTCTGTGCACTAGGCTGCAACATTCCCGTAAGCGCCTGTAGCACTGGGCTTTGTATGCAGGGTCCCGCGTGTGAAAGAGTCAGTACAACCAGTAGCAAGTGAAGCTGTAGAGTGACTTAGTTGATTTACCACACAAAAACAAATATAAAAAAATGACTTAAAAGCAAGAACAAAGACAAAAATAAGCAAAACAAAACAAGCATCGGTAAAGAAATCAATTGGGATTGGTTTGCAGGTTTGGTTTCAAAACGCAAGAGCCAAATTCAGAAGGAACCTTTTGCGGCAGGAGAATGGGGGTGTCGATAAAGCTGATGGCACCTCACTTCCGGCACCGCCCTCCGCAGACAGCGGCGCACTCACTCCACCCGGCACTGCGACCACTTTAACAGACCTGACCAATCCCACTATCACTGTAGTGACATCAGTGACCTCTAACTTGGACAGCCACGAATCTGGGAGCCCCTCACAAACTACCTTAACGAACCTTTTCTAACATTTCATGATTTTTTTTTTTTTTTAATTCTTACTCTTCTTCTTTATTATTATTATTATAATTATTTTTATTATTTTCAAGCCTTTTTTTTTTTTTAAACAAATAACAAACCCACAGAATATTTGGGAAAATAAACAGCTTGATGTGTAGCATCTGCAGCCACTTGGCAAATGAGTTTGAAGTAATATGTTGCTATGATAAATGAACACTTATTGTTGTTAAATTGTACTCAAATTTTTTAAATTAATCAACTGAAGAGAAGGTTACGAATCATTCTAATAAGTGCCTCTTTAAATTGTATGTTACTTATTTCCAGAACCTTGAAAAAAAGATTGCTACCACAAAAAAAAAAATTATTTTCCCTCCTTGATAACCAGATAAAAATCCGTTTAATTATAGTCAAAAGAATGCTGCTTCAGGATTGTATGTTCACTTACAGCATTTACGAACCCTAATTTTAACTTTATAATGCATCTAAAAATTTTGTACAATTTATTTTTTATATGTTGAAAAATAAACACGAAATGAATTAAACCAATCATTGAAACAGTCAGAGTGCAAGTGCCAGTGCTTTTTTCAAATGCATTAGTCACAATCCTGATCCTCTCTGGGCCTGGGGGAGTCTCGCTGGGAACTGAACGCTCCTCTGCCTGTTCTCCCCTAGCTGGGATGTCCCTGGCCACCGTCCCTGGCCACCGTCCCTGGCCACCGCTGGCAGCTGGGCTTGGCTGGGGGTGCGGGGAGAGGCCAAGTGGTGAGCGTGTGCCTGGCTGAGGGTGGCAGGATCAGGCTCTTGGGCTCCAAATTTGTGCCCTGTACATTAAGGAGGCAAAATCCAGAGAACATCTTCCAGAATGAGCTCAATCCTGTAAGGATATTAAACTACTAACAACAGAATAACAACTGAAGTGAGGAGTCCAGCTGATCTGAAATATCACATAGGGAGGGCTTTTCATTTTTGTCTCTCACGTAGTTCTGATGTGGAATTAAAAAAGTGTGGCTGGCTACATGGTTTTGACGCCTTACCATTAAAGCAAACAGAGGTTGTCCAGCTGCTTTAGTGAGCACGAAAATGATTTCCAAGAAGATGCATTTGTACTGTTAAAATGAGTTTTGGATATATTTTTTTTTTTCCCCAGGGAAAATGGAAATAAGCAAAATATAATTTATTAAGATGTTTAAAGAAAATTATTTCAGTACAATTTATTCATTACTATTCTGAATTTACTTTAGATGTTTCCTGAGATTGTATCAGACACTTTGTTTAACATATGAACCTAAAATCTTTAGCTCATTAATATCGTTAACAAATACTTTAATTTTTTAAACTTTGTATAAAGAAAAAAAAGTCAGCAAAAATTCTTACAAAAATGGGAATTGGCAGTGAACAATTTTAAAGCAGATAAACTCAGAAGCCTTGTGGATGCTGATCTGAATGCATTTCTTAGTTTACAATAGTGATCTTTCTCTTTTTAATTTTATTTAAGCTAAAAGTCTGAATGGTCTGGGCAGTGGTGAATGTTCATTTGTATCCTTTTATTGTAGTTGAACACCAATTAGATTGTGGAGAGTCTCAGAAACAAAACCGAATAAAAACCAGTCAAGATCTATGTCTTGCTTTTAGTGGATTGTTAAGAATAACTTTGCACATATATCCCACTTTTTAGACACCATCAAATCTCATTTTTGGTGGTCAAAGTGGCTGTTTAATATATTTTAAAGGTGTCCTTTTTGGCTGTATAAATGTGTGGTTACATATTGACAGTTCACTGCCCACATTAAAGTGCATTATTGTAATTTTTGCTCAGGGTTTTTTGAAAATTAGCACAGAAAAGTAGCTTATTTTTAAAAATAAGATGATGGAAGAGATGTTAACACTGTAATAGAAGAAAGGTGTGTTTGCCATTATATATTTAGCAAGTATGGTTATCATCTTCTACGGATATTAAATCTTGACTTTTCCTATTTCTATTACCTTATGGGCATTTACCACTAACCAGACCAAACGACCTTGGTAAGGCTGAGATCTTTATTAATACACTTTTACAGGTAAAAATATTGATACTTATAAATTTTGTTCTTTGACAGAACAATATATGGTACTAGAGATCTACTTTATTAAGTAGACTAATTAAAACTCAGTTCTACTATGTGCCTTATGATATACCTTGGGAGTAAGTTTGTGAAAAATCAGGATATATGTGTTGTTTGTTAAATTAACTGTTTTAAGCCCTTTTGACACCTCACTAGTTTTGTACTGTTTTACCTCTTATTTCTGAAACTCTTTTTATGGTGTATCCTGTTAGAGGGGACAAACATGTCATAGAAAGCAGTTGTGCACTCTTTCAGATATAGTTGATAAATCCAATAATCTTATATATTGAGCTTCGTGTTTATAGTACAGTAAGTGGTCTAGCAAAATTGTCCATGTTTCTTTGTTTATTGATAAATGCATTGTATAGAAACTATTCCCCCTAAATATTTATGGACCAAACAGTTGTGATATATCCTATTAAATTTGTGTGAATAAACCATTTTGAATCTAAGGAGTTTTATTTCCCACCAGTTTTTTTTAATTATTATTATTTTTTATGTTTGTTTTTTTATTATTTTTTTTTAATTTAAAGTCTATATGTGCCAGTGCATCTCTTTGCTTTTACACTACCTGTGAACAATTGGTATTAAACATGGAAACACGGCCTTTTAAATATTTAAAAATACGGTTCCTTCTTAGGTTTTCAGTTTCTTCATATTCAATGTATATGCTACTGCAGGTGCAATTTAGATTTTAGTGTTTTAACCCCCTTTTTTGAACATGCAAAGTAATGCCCCACTGATTTGATACTGAAACCCTGTCTTAGACTTCTAAAAAAGCCAGAAAACTAGCAGCTAAAGTAATTGCATGACAAATATAACCTAAATAATATGATGAAATGAATCAAGATTTAATGCTAGGTATATTGAACACAAAATAGAATTGCAGACCCCGAAAAGCCAGGTTGCTCTGTAGTTTAATAAATTGTCACTATGATTTCTTTCAGGGAGAACAAATCATGGGGCATTACAGCCAAACATCCCGACGTTTGAAAATTCCCTAAAGTATTAAAAGAAGGGGAAAAGTTTGATCGGAAATCCACTGCAGTGAAGACAAAGACAATATTAGGTTATGATAATCATACATTTAAAAATCTATTGAGCCAAAAAAAAAAAAAAAAGACTTGATGTCATTTCCTGAATGTTAACAAAACATATGTTATTTTATGGTGTCTACTTAACAAAACTGAAGGCTTCAACAAATTGTGTGGTATTAAAAACAAATTTAGAGAAACTATGTATAAAACCAGAGCAACCTGGCAGCAATTTACCCAGCCCGTATTAGAAGAAAATTTTTCTTTAAAAAAATCACATTTGTCAAGCACAAGTATTTGTAAAATAAAATCTGAATGCATTCATTCCGCTTGCTTGCTAATGTGTGCTAGTCATATCTGTTAAATGGATTTTTGTAAATTCAAAGAGAACTTTTGACTCATTTGAGATCATAGGAATCAAAACCCAGTAACTTTAGTACTATTGTTTCTGATTTTTTTTTAAATGAGACAAATCTGCATGCACTTTTCCATCTGTCACACTAGTGTACATTTCTGTATGATGAATTTCTCTTTGATGTTTCTTGTATAATAGCTTTCATTAATAAACATTTTATTTGATGCAAACATAGTTAACTTTATGTAAACACATAGCTAATTGTTCAAACTAATTTAAACTTTTCTTTTGAAAAGAAGCAGTACAGTGCAGTTCCAATATGTTATATATATCTAAAATCACAATGAATGAGGTAGCAATACTGTTGCACAGTGTAAAATTATTTCCTTTGGTGTTAACTCTTTAATTTTTTAACTTCTTGTATAAAATTGACCTGTTTAAAACAAAATCCCATCAGCATCAACAATAAAACAATGCCCAAATTCTTCATCACTGAAGGGAAACATAAGCAGTACAGTATGCAAAATCCTCAATGACTTTTAGAGTACAAAGAAATAATTTGTGGATCCCTGAGCTGTTTACATGGTCACTATGCAATGAGCAAGTATGTTACTAAAAGTTGGTCCTAGGATTCCCAGTCCAAATCACAGATGATTTTTACAAGCCAACAAACAAGTGTAACAATAACCAATTCTTAGTAATGTGGTTTTGTAACTGTTAAGCAACTATTTGAAGAAAGATTTTTTTAAAAATATATTCCTATTTAGCTGTATAGCCAAAGCGTATGTTAAACAAATTAACATATAAAAGACTTGCCAGAAAATCTTTCATTAAGATGACATTTTTATTATATACTAATGAACCCTATGTAAACGATGTAACTTTTATGAATGATGGACATTAAATATTTCACTTACGTGTATCCTCAGCATTTTGCATGTTTTCTTAAACTTTTCCAGTTTCCGAATTCTAAAAAGAAAACCATACGATTATTAACAACACAACACAAAGTTATGTACAGATTACTGCAGCGACCTCTGGAAACCAGTAACTAAGAGTGTTCTAATGGCAATAAAAAAGTATCATTTATTGAGGGCAATTATGGGAAGCATTGTTTAAACAACAATTTTATAGTATGTTGTAAAGTTCTATTGAGAAAGGTTAGCATCGTGACTTAATTCAAATCAGCTTGATCAGAAATCTAAGTAAATTGTGAAATTCTTAAGCTGAGCCTTATGTGTATTTATTACTGCAGAAAGTAAGTAAATGTAGGAAAGCAACTATTTGTCTCACAGCCATAATGTGGTTTCTGCCTGTTGTCCATAGGAACATATTATAAGCGTTAATTATTCAAATCAGTAAGGAACTTGGTGCTGTTTAGGGCCAAGAAAAAAAAAAATGTTCTATAGTTTTTCTTTTGTAAATAACTGTGTTCTTTAATAAGCTGAATGCCTTCTCCCCTGGCTTAATACTTACAGACATATTTCTCATCTAAATTATTGTCTGTGCGCGCTTCTTTTTTGACCTGATTAAATTAGAAAAAGAAATTAAATACTCCTAGTGAAATGCTAGCTTGACTGAAGTCAAAGGCAAAATCATTACTGATTGAAGTAAAACCAGGACAATTTTATTTCTCTGTGTCTAACTAGAGAAATTAAGGTTTGCTGCTTTTTTTTTTTTTTTTTTTTTAACAACACTCTTCTTTCTTTGGAGATGATTCTGCACATAGTGCTCTGATTGACCTGACTAGCTGTATTAGCCAATCCAAATATTTTGAAAGATAAAGAACTATTTCCTGCATTAAGAAAGTAAATATGTTGAAAGGGCAGTATTATATGTGAAAGAAGATGAAGGAATAATTTCAGACAAGACTTGAGAGACTGCAAGACAAATTCAGGTTTTCAGGATTGTCCCAAGTGAGAAATATGTTGGAGGTCTTTCTAGTGGATACACATTCATGTCTAGATGCGGCATTTCTTTGCACTTGTACACTTGAAAATGAAGGCAAATTGTACGGCCCTAGAACATCTCACCCAGAATTACATACCAGAGAAATGGCTTGCAGGACTAGGTCAAATGACAGAAGGCTGACACTGCAGCCCACTGAAACTGGTGAACATTCTCTCTCCAATTCAGTGGGCTTTGAGCCAGGACCTGAATGAACACGGAGATTAAATTACTCTCTTGTCTCTAAAGTAACCATAACCTTCAGAATGAGACAGGATATATAGGACAGCCAAGCCGCTCTGTGCTTTGGCCTTCATTCTTCAGAGCTGCTAATCCAAGCACCTGGCACATGCATTAAATTGACTTAAAAATATTTCTTCCTCCTTCACCCAAATACAGGACATAAATTATACTACTGGAATTTCCAGAAGCTCTAACACTATAGTAGACTTTATTCAGTTATTCTGCAATGTTGAACAATTCTTCTGCACTTCTCACTTGACACAGACTTATCTCGACACATACCTATATACAGATCCTTGTCTTGCCTTCAGATAACCAGTACTTTCATATTTATTTAAGTCACTCAAGCCTATACGAAGCAACTCTCCATGCTAACAATTTCTAGCAAAGGCAGTTGTAATAATTTTTGTTTTAATACTCCTCTACAGTAAAATATTTTTCAGAAGTAGTTTTTATGTTATGAGTTTGTACTTTGTATGTTTTTTTTTTCTTTGGTAGCTTTGGACCAAAAAACATAGTGCCTGAAACATTTAAGTGTACAGATTATTTTGCCAGCTTTCCCTGTAATATCTAGAAAAACAAATTTACTGCAATCACTGAATTCATGGCTTGCATGTTACTGTTACAGTATTCCCCTCTATAAATTGATTTACCAATAACAAATGATATCAAATACATTAAATTCCAATTTAAACTAATATGATTCATATTAGAAATAACAGTTTTTCAGCTGCACTCATTTCTGGCTCAAGTGTGCTTCTGTTTTTGGAAATGGGATTGTGAGCAAGCATCCTTCGAAATTTCTGGCATTTGCTACTGCTAGGAACAGAGGGCTAGACTGAAGGTCTCATATAGCTTGACAAAAATCAGTATTATTTTCCAGTTTTTCCTCTTTTCAAATTGGACTTTAACAGAGGATAAAAATACTGTCAATAATTATTTCACTGCTAGAAAATAAAAGTCAGACTTGCTTCCCTTTTTCACTTCAATGTAGATTTCTGAATCTGAACAGATGCACAATGTTTTGAATCTGTGAGACTGCTGCATATAGCAAACAAGTAACAAGGGAAAGAACAAGCTAAGAAACGGTTACCCAGCTGCAAGTATACACAGCCACTTGGAGAGATGTGGTAACTATCTATTTATCAACTTATGAATCCTTATTTCACTATTTTTCTTGAGGAATTTGGACTTACCTGAGACTTAATGATCAAGTAACTTGCTGTTGTCACATGCATCTTGATCCCACTACTGAAATGTAATAGAGAACAATCTGTAACAAAATTTTTTTGGGAACAATTAGCAAAATAACAAAATGTTGTCCAATATCCTAAAATTAGTGAAATAAAAATGCAACATCAGGAAAGCTGAAAGCACTGATTACTATTCTATCTTGAAACATAAACATATACAGGCTTATGATTGCTGTTTAATTAATAGAGGATAATTAACTGTACCAAACAAATAGATATCACATCACAACAAGGAGTCATGCATGTAATGTTAGTAGAGACAGTTAAGATAAGTTTAGAAAGCAACCAGCTTGGCAGCTTAGAGGTAAGTATTTTTCATCTGCAAAGATACTTGCATAATTACTGCTTGGGTTGCAGCCACAAGTGTTAGACAATACCTCTCATTTTCTTTTCTGGCTGTCCAGCAGAGTATTTTTTGACTTTATAAGAAAATGTGGGCTACAGAAAAGGAAGTCAAATGGACACTGTAAAGTATATGAATGGGACTGTGTGCCTTTTATGTACCTGCTAGCACATTTGATATAAAATGCTACTGTAGTAAGGCTCTAAATTTCAGACTTAAAGAAGCTACTGCCTTTTTTTTTTCTTTTTAAGGTGCCTTGTTTCTTGTGTACAAGGCTACACTGACAAACTGTAACTACATTAGCTGAAGTAACTTCCTGCCTCATTGTATCAAAACTTTTCTTAATAATCAAACCCTTGGACAGATACGTTTTTTGTGAATCTGGATGGAGCCAATTAAGAAGTCAGAGCTGCCACTGTTTGTTACGAACTATTAGAAATAGATTATCTGCCCAGGAGTGCTTTCTACATTCAGCAATGTCCTGAGTGAATCCAATTCTGCTATTTAACCTGTATCAGAGCACTAACATGACACTAAATACACAGTAACCAGTGGTTCAAAATACTAATTTTAAACCACAGCTTTTGTTGTGACAGACCCAAACTGAGCAGCTCTCCACATCAGAATTTCCCACTAAAACAGTAGCATTAGATGACTATACGACTTGGAGTGCTCAGATCTTTTACAAATAACATCCAGATCCTAAGATCTTTTTGCCCCATTGTATTATAACAGCAAAAGATGAAAACTGGAGAACTCAGAAGTATGGTTGTGTCCTGAACCTATTAAAACTGTCTATTTTCAACATATTTCCAGAATGGACTGTTGAATTCTGGTGAAATCTGGAGCTTTTTGATTAAATTTCTTTGATTTCCTCATTTGGATCTGTCTGAAACAGAAAAATAGTCTTTTAATGGGCTATTAGACATTTGGTCTTTAGCAAAACTACAAAAATAAGTAATGCATAACATCAGTGAAAAAACAATTGTACAGAACTCAGATTCAGTTCAGAACAGTTCTAAAAATGTCCAAAGGGTTTTGTTGTGGTTGTTGTTTATTTGTTTCTTTTTAGAAGAGAAAAATAACAGGGAAGACCATGTTTTGGAAACATTTTTTCCAATGACTAATTTCCAAAGGCCTTTCTCTTCAGCTTCTGAAGAATTTTGCTATTAAATAACATTTCATTACAAAAAACCTCTCACTTCAAGCAGGCTGCATCGTCCAGTTTCTTTTACTGCTTTCTTTCAGTATCTTTGAACATTTGTTTTTCCTCTGTATCATTTTTGCCAGTGCAAAGCTGATCCGTGCAGGATTGCAGTGTCTTATCAGCACAGCACGCATTTGTTTATGACATCCTTCACCGGGTATAAATCCAAGTGCTGCACACACCTTACTCCCAACTGCTTTCCTCAAGCAACTTCTATACTTTTTATTAATTCCTGGGCCTTCACTGTTGACATGGCACCAGCCAACAGGCCTGTAGGGCCAAGAGCACTAACAGGTCCTGACCAGCCCCACCTGGGTCCTCACCACCCAGGGCACCATTTAAGCTCAGCCCTGAGGCCCCACTTCCCCCTGGGCTGTGCTGACCCTCAGCCTGGCCATGGCACCACATGGCTGCTGCATCGCCCAGCTCTGTCCTCCAAGTTGTCCATGGTGGCCTTTTGGTAAGACAAGCATTACTTATGATTTTTGTCATTTTTTTTCCTTTGTGGCTCTATTTTGCAGCTGGGGTTCCTCTACCTTTCCTCTCAGGACAGAGCTAAGGACACCTGTTAAAGTTGCTTGGAAAGTAAACAGGATTTTGGCCCTCAAGGTCACCCTTTGTGCCATCCCCAGCATGGTGCTGGGTTGGTCACAGGTTGTACTCTGGCTTCAGAGCTGTCAGGTAAAAAGAAAACCACAATTCTGTGCGCTGAGCCTGCCTGATGCTGCAGGAACTCCATGGGGCTGTTGGCCTCGTGCTGTCCCATGCAACATGCTATAATACAAATGGGCAGCAGAACCCTGATAAGAAAAGCTCATTTAAGCTCCTCTTTCTACTTCCAACTTTCGTTCATATGCTATTATCCTGGTTGTGGAAACATTTATGCATGTTTTTAACTTCCTTATCCTGTGTGATACTGCTGAAGTATTTAAATGGAATTATTTGCAGTACTGAACTTAACTGGAGGCATAAACCAATAAAAATCAGAGTTTAAGGAGTGATTTATACCAATTCTCCTTCTAAAAGACTTTAAAATTTTTTAGGTGTGTTAGTAGAATACTAGTGAAATAGCTGCTAAATTTTGTCTTTTTTCTTGTCAATTGCTTATGTTTGCTTAGGAATTAACATTAGAATGAATGGAAGCAGTTGCATTAATGGTCAAGAGTACAAATGGTCAAAGGATGAAACTATCAACTGAATATTTTGCAAATATGTCACTGCCATATATGAAGTACATTCTGCACATATGGTACTATTTTTCTGACTGGCATGGAATGAAAAGGCCTACTTTCAGTGTTTCAGGTTATAACAGATGTTATTTCATCTATGCTTCCAAATTATGATACTTAATATTCAGAACAACTTGAAAGTAGCTATATGAGAGACAGATAGCAATAATGCATGCCCAGATTTTGGGGTTTGCTGTCAATGTACAAATAAAAAGCACTGGGGTTTTTAGTTTGAACCATAAAGAAGATAAGTCAGAACCAGCCTGGGCAGTGTTTAGAAAGCTGTGGGAAAAAAAAGTTGTTTCCAACTCAAGCCAGAATTTCTAGGTTTTTTTTTTTTTTTTTTAATTCTGGTTTCCTTTCTCACAGGTGAATGTGGTTTCATGCTCTTTCCCTTTAGGTAAAACATTCAAGCTGCCCAAAGCTTGAAGAGTAAGGGGAAGCAGAGTCCAACAATGCTCTCACAACTGCGCTAGCAGCATTTAAAACCCAGTTCCAGCCTCTGCACGCAGTTCCACATGGTCACCTCAGTAGGATAATAGTTTGCTCAGAGCATAAATCCCCTTGTGTGGTGACTGTCAATTGACTCCAACTGTAAAATGCAGCGAGAGCAAACGCGGTGGTGGGAACACATGCCGGTATCCGCATCGCTGCTCCCCGGCTCGGCACGGATGCTGACATGTGTCAGAACGGAGGCTGCCATCTCCTCTCTGCCTAATAGGGGAGTATGTCCTGGGGTGGTTCTTTGCCTGTAGTGCTAATAGCAATCCTGTTCAGAGAGGTTTCTTTTCAGATCCTTCAGAAAGCTCTTGTTATTCTCCCCCTCTCCTAACACTGTTTAGATAACTGACCAGTTACTAATGACAGCAGGCAGAATACTCGTACAGGCATATAAGATGTCTTTTTGTAATATTTTGTTTGCACTGTGCCATGTACAGATGAAATTCAGAATGTGTGGTTTGAATTCTCCGCAGACTTAGTCTGACCCTAATCCAAGGTTAACTTTGATTATTATTTAATATAAAAATGGAAAATAGCAATTGGAGACTGAATAGGTAAATATCTGTCTTCCCCGAAAGGAATTGCTGCACACTGTACACTGAAATGCTAACAGTGGTATGTAACGAATGGGTTCATGGGCTCAGCTCCTTGGCAGATAGTGGTGATCAATGTGCAAATTCTGTTGTGGTGAATGCCAGCCAGCTGCGACCTTGCACGTACCAGTGCCACTGCTTTAATCAAGTTAGGCACTTGAACAGCTTCCAAGACAAGCAAGACCTATAGACTTCAAAATGCAGAGTCTCTGTGACCCTGATTTGTGTGCCCTGATTTTGCACTACATCTTGTTTAAAAGGAAATGGGATCACAGGTGAGTGTTCACCACTGCACACATGGAGCAAATGATTGGGATGAGTCAACGTTATTTGCAGCAACCATCAAGTTCAGCAGCCTGTCAAAGGGAGATCAACAAGTGTTAACCTGCTGTCTGGGTGTTGAGCAAGGAGTCGTGGCCGAATTCCCACTGATCCTGGGGAACCCTTCCTGCATGTCGGCATTTCTGTGCTACTCCTGCAGTACATGTATTATTAATTTGGCATTAGTGAAAGTAAAAACAGTATACAGCACTGTGAAATAGGAATCCAAAGTCTTCAAAATGCTTAGTATGGTAACAAATGTAACAGAGATGTAAAATCATTATTTGACTACTATATGGTTTGTTTTGTGTGCATTATTGTTGCACTATCATTTTCTGACTTATTTACATGACTGGAATACTCACTATGTAGACTCTGCGCTAAATAAGGGTGGTAGGGAGGTACACAGGTATGATGTGTACTCTAACCACCTATCTAATAGCATCTTCTTTCCTCACAGACTTCGTGTTGCAGCTCTGAATCTTGAAACACTTTATTTTTTTTCCTTCTACCTTTGCCTGTAACTGTATCACTGCAGTGAAGTTTTGCCCAAATTCACACTGGAATTATGAACGGGATCAAAGTCTGTAGTGTAATTAAACCCATCCCACTCAAAATAATTCAATCTCTTTTCTGAAAGCTACTTCGTATATATACAAAATGAGTTTGCTTATATGTACTAATGTCATCTGTTTCCCATTATCTCTGCTTTGAGACCTATATATGAGGAAACATTAAGTAAAACATTTTTATTAGACACTTTAAAACTACATGAGAAAATTGAGAAAGTATTCAACAAGTAGGGCAGTAGGTTAAGTGAACTAGCTGTACCCAAGGCAGTACTTGCACCTTAGATCATATGGTGTGACAGCAAGGCTGCACAATTTCAGATTTCTCCAACAATGACTGCATCCAGCTGTGTGGTAATAAGTTAAGCTTTGACTTGTAGCCAAAGAAGACAGATTCATTCTGGAGCCTAAACCTTGGGCCCAGTGCCTGTGAGCTATTCTGTCTGAAGATTTGCTTTCTCCAGAAGTCTTTCTGAACACACTGTTGATCTTGCTATCTGCAAAATGACTGTACAAATGTGTGCTAGTATTCTTGCAAAAATGCTGCTGCATGTTTGCAGTTAAAATAGTAGTGTTGGCATGGTGTGCCGCATGGACTGCTAAACCCATTTTTCAGCCCCATTCCACAATTTGGGCTTTCTGGATTTACTGAATCATAATGTTCCTCACATTCTTATGTAGTTTCTCAATGTTGTGGGTCTTTGGAGCAGCCATAAAGGCTTCATGGTTCTTATGGATGCTTCACAGTCCTATAAATATGGTTAGATGCAAATTTTTCTGTGTTCTACTATGAGGATTTCTCATTTAAAATGCTAGTAGAGTTTTTGGATGTAGCAAAATTACCATGGCTTTCTTTACTCTAATGTAGTAGTCTTTTTCTATACTCTAATTTTCAGAAATATTTATCTTGTATTGGTACGGGAAAAAAGTCCAATTTGCCCAAGCCAGGCCAAATTGCAGGAAGCCAAAGTGTAAGAAAATGAAACATCATAGTGGGGAATGTGGGCAAGTAGAATGTGACACCGTAATCTGTACTTATCATTGATCAGTTGAATAATCAAAGCTTCAAGTGACATGGTAGAACTTTATCTGATTATCAGCAACAACATATTTACAAGTAAGAATTATGATAAAAAAGAAAATTAAGACTAGTATAACTGTTTTAACAAATACACTAGCACTCTGGCAAGTAAGCTATTGCTCCTTGTGGTTTTGTACTTTATACTTCCTCCTCTAAAATACAGCCAAATGCCTTTTGTAATAAAACAAATAGTGTTTGAAACTAATTTCTTGCTGATTAGTATCTCTAGAGTTCTCTGTTCAGTCAGTGGCTACCTATGAGTAAACACCGTCAATACCATTTGTTTTCTTTACAAAGAGTAAAGCTTTCTCTCTTCTGTTTTGGTCCAGCTGTGCATGTAAAATAGCAATAACAAAATTATCACCAACTTAAAGCATTCAGGGTTTAATTAATCCTGTTTCAAAGGGTCTAATCCTGTAAAGTACCAGATAAATTTCTGGGGGAGCCAAAGCTACTCAATACTTTTTCGTTTTTTTTTTTTTTTTTTTTTTTTTTTAGAAGCAGGATAGGATATATATTAAATTTTCATCTAATATCTGTCCAGCATTTTATTTTCATAAAAACTTTGCTTTATTATTTTAAGTCTTTCTTTGGAATCAAAATAAGGTGGTGGCTGCCTTCTGTTTTAAATGAAAATTTAATAGGGAATTTGAATTTAAAGGAAAATAGAGCTTCCATCTCTGTTAGTCTTCAGGCCATAGCATAATACTACGACTAACTGTGGTGGCATAGGAAGGCTTTAATAGCAGTCATTTCTTGTAACTGAAGGAGTACATCTGAGCACACAACTACTCTTCATTAGCACCTTTATAATAATTTCAGTGCCTGCAGGTCAGCATATTTTACATTGCCTCATTAGAAGTGATGGACCCATCTTGAAGACAATGATCTGCAGCTGTACAAAAATTAAAATAATAAAAAAAAATCAGTTATTTATCAGCTTGCTGTAAATAGGCAACACAGCACAGTTGACTTGGAGGAAAAAAAACCCTTACCATTTCTTCACGTGTAAGAAATAAGGCCTCTCTGCCACTAGAGGGTGAGACAACTACAAACCAAATACTGAAGTCTTAGTCATTCCTACTGTAAATTAACATGCAGACAGGACCTTGGTGATTCATATTTAGGAGAAAAAGATGCATATCATGGCGAGAATAGGTCCTTGTATGCTTAAAGCAAGAGCTGCAAACAAACATGGGAACAATCTGTGATAATAAGCAACAGTGGAACAAAACCCACTAGCTAGGCAATAGATTCTGGGGCCTTGGGAGCCACAGTTACAAAAATTAAGTTCTGATCTTGAACCAAGCACTGAATCAAACTGTTCTGCTTCAAGAAAGAACTACTTCTGGCCTAAAACATCACCCTGAAAAAAAAGGTCCAGCTTCCTGCTTGCCTTTGATCTATACAACCTATACTGAAGATTCTCTTAGTTGCTTTCTTTTAGTTCTTTGACTTTTCTAGGATTTCTTTCCTTTTATTACAAGATGGCCTGATGCAATTGCCCTGACATACATTTCAAAACCATAAATTTATTGTTTTGTCTGGTTATGTGTCTTGCCCTGGCAGAAAGCACTGATTCCTACTAACGTGTCAAATGTTTCTTGACTAAATGTTTTACAAATATGTCATGTTTTGATGCTTGCAGACTCTCTTAGAAGATCCTTTTCTCTGAAGACTTCCCTAACTCACAAAGAAAATACGCCATTCACATTTCAATTCATAAAAGCTACTCTTAAATCAAAGATTTAACAAATCAATATGCTATTTCTTTAGGAACAATCTTCTCTGATTTAAAACAAAATACAAGTCCCACAGGGTAGTGTAACATCAAGAAATTTTCTTTTGTTCTTACAAAGGTCTCTGAAGAGTTCTGTCTTTAAATATGTTTTTACAGTGCTGGCTGCCTTGTTACTCTGTTGTTGCTTCAACAATCTGAAGGTCCAAATACAAGTTCCCTTTTTTCCTGAAGAAAGGTTTTGATACCAAGTTTGTAAAAAATACTACAAAGGGCATGTCTGAGGTCAGGAGAAACAAAATTGTGTCACTAAGTGGTAGTAAAAGAAAAGGCAAAAGAGAAGGAAATGTTAAGTATTATAGAAGAAAATATGAAGCATCATAGGCAGTTCTAAAATACTGCCTAGGGGACCTTAGTAATTTATTCAATTATCTTAAATGAAAGAGGACAACTGTGGCAAGAACTAGAGTGAAATGTTGAGATTCTAGTCTAGTTAGAAAGGGGCAGCATAGCTCTTTGTTCAGGGAATTACAATTTCGTGCTACAGAATAATCAGAATTCTGTTGGAAGTTTTTGTGTTTATCAACAGCATTTAAATTTTAGGGAAATTAACTGTTGAGTTTGAAGTTACATGTAGGATTTTGCATTTTCTGGCCTGAAGACTTTTCACCCTCAGGCTTAGCTGCATGCCCAGATTTTGTTGGCTGAATACTTAAAGCATAAAACCACTCCTTATTGAACCATGTTGAAATAAATAGAGTTTAAGAACATATTAAGCTAAATGTTAAATAGAAACTCACTCTGCTGTTTATGTTGGTTTACTTATGGTTCTTGTATAATATTTGCATAACTTCAGAGAAGCTATAGAATGATTTTCTCTTCTTTTTTTTTTTTTTTTTAAGACGTATTATTGGAGCAATAAATGCTTGCTGTTTATTTTTTGAGGATTTTAGTTGAAAGGAAACAAATGATGACATTCTCTTGTGCTAACATTAAAAATCTCTGGCCCCTTTCTATGAGTTCTTTTCTTTTAGTGTCCTAAATACCATAGAAGTAATAGAGCGTTTACAGTTGGAGGCAATGATTGCTTCCTTCATTTCAGAAGAAGAGATTTTGAACTCTGTCAGATAATTTTAACCCCCAAACCTACCCAAAAGCTTGACGAGGAAGTACAAATGAAATCACACAGAACGTTCAGAATATTGTTTTGCTACTATGAATATCATATGAAAAGTATGAAGTGCAAAAATAATTTTTATTACAACATTAGCACATTTAGCACAGTTCCTTATTCTACGTAGTCTTAAGTATCTTTCTGCTTAGAGATTTCTACAGGATTTGCAGCTATCCAAATGTCTATATTTGCAATAATACATCCCAAACCATTTTTTTCCAGGACAATACAACATAGCTGTTATAGTTGGGGAAACTGGAAATTTGTCCAGCTTTTATCTCCTGCTGTTAAGCAGCAATACTAAATGTTAGCTGCCTACTAGTTTCTAAGTCTCAGACCTAGACCCAATGCCAAATTAAATGACTAATCTTACTATTAAATTCAATTCCACTCACCATCAGTCTCCAGCTGCTGTTAGTAGAAAGTCCCTTTCAGCTGAGACGCAAGAGCTATGGTTTGATTCTAAGGGCAAAACATCAGGTAAAAATCCTGGACCTTGTTTCAGTTTCTAAGGCATTGCTGCAATCTCTCCCTAGAATCAAAGTGCCAGAGGCTGAAAACCACATCTGTATGACACCTGAAAATGGTGTGAGGAGAGGGCTGGTGCTGGGTGACTTGATTAATAGGAAGACAGTAGTAAAATTCTTGGAAACCTCTAAGTTAGCTGAAAGACCTATGCAAGAGAGAATCCAGGCATGGCTTGTTCACGTTCCATGGTGTAATCTGGGTATTTGTGCTCCACCATTGTGCTGCTCACATGTGCCTGCTCATACCTGAACAGCCTTATTCCATTGCTGTCACACAGCTCGTGTCACCCAGGGAAGCCATGGAGGGGCTCTGACAAAGGGAATGATCTCCCCAAGCCCAGACCTGGCTCTGGGAACACTCACCTTTTCACCATAGTGTGCTTGGTGGAATTATAAGCTTCTGCATTTTCTCCAGCTTTCTTCAGACTAGAACCTAAATTAAAGCTGTTTATAAGTTTCATTGCAGCACTTTTGCAGGCTAGCTAAGAGAGAAAACAACCATTTAAGCACCATTATCCTTTCACTCAATGCTGTTCCCTATGCAGAGCAGTTCCTCAGGCTCTCTTGCAACAAGAGCTCTTGTTGCTTTGGTGCTATTTCACTGCTCTGGGATTTGGGGAAATTTTCTTACCCTGTCTGAGCTCCTTCTCTTCTCTTTGTAGGACTTGGCCATCAGCTTTAGCTGATCTGACATTCCTTCCCCTGGAAACAGGAATGGGAATGGCAGGTGGCAGCACAGTGACCATCAATTGTTTATTTCAAATGTGGCTGTCAGATAAAAGCTGAAAATGTTATTTTGCAAACAGCACCTCCAGACAGGCTCCTACGGGACTGAGCAAACAAACAGAAAGAACCCCCCACAATCTACTTCCTAAGACCTTGAAACTAAGGATGATTTTATTTTACTTGTATGTTTTGGAGTTTGACAGTATTTTTAGGCCTGAAGAATTTGGTGATAAACATTTAAATTCATCATTCTAACAGTTTTCAACTTTCAAAGTAAATTATTTGTTTTAAAGGTTGAACTTGTCACATGATAATAGCATCTAACCAGCAGCTATGAAATGTCTAAGGAATCAGGGGAGATAGAGAAATCTCAGCAAGCAAAAGATAATGGCTGGGACAGCAGAGCACAACCAGTGAAAACAGACAAGATCAGGGGAGGAACTCCAAAACCTTAGTTTTCACTTCATTGTATATTTTTGGATCATGTCATAACGTCACAAAGATCATGTCTGCCATATAAACTCAATCTGAAAAGGTATTTTAGTCAGACTTTGACTTGTGGAAGTGCCAGAAGGAAAGAGATGCTTAGACAATGGACCGAATTCTGACCATGGTTGCACATGATGAATTGGTAACAGGAAATTTAAGATCTATTTTTACCCATTTGTTTTTTTGTGGTGTGACACTAAAGCCCAACACACTTTTAAAATTTTTTCCCAGCCAGATTCAGCTCCAGGCAGATGAAAGGTTTAAATAAGATAGTTTAGGAGGAGGAAAGCTTCTGGATAGAAAACCTCCTACTGTGAATCTCCCACCATTTTTGTGGGAAAAGCATTATTTTTAAATTTAAATAAATCTGTCAACTATTGACAATGAAATTTCAAGACAAATACATGTAATGTTCAAAATGCATCCCCTTTAGATTGTACACTATAGACAAAACACAACTGCTTTGTACATATTTTGAAATATTCATGTAAGGAGCTGGTTTTATAATGTGCTGTACCTTGGAGAACCATCTGCTGTGCAAGCTGAACTCAAGCTTTAAAAACATTACTGCTGCAAACTTTCAAGTTTTATTTCTACTTTTTCCTCACTTTGCGGGGGGAAATCCTAAAATTCTTCATTATGTTGTTAGACACTGCAGTGTAAGTAGAAAGTGTGTTCCTATAGTACAGACTAAAAGATCAAGTTGTACTAGCTTTGACACATGATGTATGTTTAATGTCTGAGGTCTATTGTTACAGAATATACAGAATACTAAGGTCTCTGCACCAATATTATTGAAGTTCATAATAACATGTAGCATCACAATGTTAATATAACTAGTGAAACTATATATTAAAGACTGTGTACCCTATCATATACTCTATATAACCCATTCAATTCAAAATAATAACTGAATTATTTAAGTATTTCTCAGGCTTTGCTGGAAACAGACTATACCTCATTAGGACACAGTGGATGAAATTTTGTTTACTAATGATATATTGTTGGTGCATTTGGATAACTCTTGTACTCTCATTGCATATGAATGAAGATATAAAACCTTTAGGAATATGGATAAACAGGCTGAAAATACCACATACATAGGCGTAGTAGAAACATTGAGGGGACATAAAGATTAGAATGAAGCCCTATCTACAGGTGAAGCAGTATTGATCAACTTAACAATAACAATTTTTGTCCGTATATTGAGATAATCCTGTGAAATGTTCCATATAAGCACTATCTAGGCTCAGATCTAGGCTCAGAAATTAGGCTCAGATCTCATAAAGAAAACTGAATTCTACTAACAACTTTATTGGCTATTTACTTATAAATGCCTTCATACTAACCTAAGGTTCACTTGCTAATAAATGGGAGAAATGTAAATGCAGTAACCTGTGCTGGTGCCAGGGGCTTGGAAAAGTAACCATGGATCCAAAGGTGCTTCCTGAAGCCTGTTACTGGGAGCTGAACCTTCCCAGTTAGACATGCAGTGTCCATTTCTTGCCTATGCATTTAGCTATAGGCTTTTCAATGTCCTCTATGGCTTAATCCTAAAGAACTACAAAACAAGAATATTCCTTACACTGCATATTTATTTTAAGAAAAGTAGTACCTGAAAGTAACACAGCAGTTCCACGCTCTAATCTCTCCACGGGCACTTCTTAACAGGTAGCTTGAGCTTGCAATTAATTTAACAAGGAGCAGAAGCAGTGAATGCTGTTTTCCTGTAAATCTGGCTTGTGACCTGCAATGAAGTACGAATGCTGGTCCAAACTTCCGGAGCATTTATTTCCTGTGTGGATTGCTCTGGATTGCAGCTGATGAGCTGCTCCTGTCTTTCCCACCAAAAGTCCTTCTACTCATCAAGCTATTTTTACAGCATTGACATACTATTAGCAAGATTAAAGACTCTACTTTTCTGCTGGTCAGTGGATGCCAAAGTTACTAGGAGAGGGCAGGCAGATGACATAAATCTTGCTTCCTTAGAGAACTTGTCCCAGACATTAGAATTCTATTAATCCTTTGTGATTCCTGATGGGTTTTGTAACAACAAACTCTGTCAGGTTCTTTATTCTCTATTACCCACTCAGCAAAGAAAAAAACCATTATTTTGTTTACTATTACTATTTAGTAAACACTCCAAGCCCTGTGGGGAAATCAAGAGATGCAATCCCAGCCCCAGGGACTTTCTGTGCTCAGGTACTGAACGTTGGTGTTCTCTGTTTGGTACCAGCCAGATGGATGGCAAGGACCGTATCTGACTCCAGCTGTTCTATAGGAGATGGTACTAGATTTTTCTGCAATTTAGCCCTTGGAATTGCCAAACAGCTAAGGCCAGCTCTTGCCTTTATGTGATGATAAAATGATCTATTTTTCCATATGAAGCAATGACCTGTACATGTCTCGTGCAGGGAAGACAGCAAGGCCCAGGATAATAAGGAGTGGGAGGGAGGGAAGGAGAAGGAAAGAAGGATGGGCAGCAGAACTCTGCTGTCTGTGGCGTGACAAACAGAGAAAAGGGCAAAACCTACATACAGTACTTAAGTCTGTCACTGGAGAAGTAAACTAAGCTTGAGCAGGGTGATGCCAGAAAGCAACTCTGAAGAAAATTTATTTTTTGAATACCCTAATGTATAACCGATTTGATCATTTAAATGAGATGTCTGTTGCACGATATTCAGAAGGAAAGATTTTTCCAAGTCTTTGAAGTGTTCTGTGCAAATCTTGGCAAAAGTCTTACCTGTGCAAAAGTATTATATGAACCCCTTTCCACAGTTTAGAAAAACTTTTGGATATATGTGGTCAAGCTTCTTGAAAAAGGATACCTGCACATAGAGTGATTTGGTGCACAGAACTGCTTATGTGTAGACAAGCTGCAAAACGCAATGTTTCTTTGTGCTGCATGGAGATTGAGAATTACAAATAAAACCTATTAGCAGATCATGAGATCTAGGATCAGTATATTCTTTTCCACATCTACTAACAGTTGGGAAAAGCTGTACATAACGATAAAATAGTAACTCAGTTGACTTCATGTTCATATATGATTCATTCCATTTGGTAACACTCTTCTACCAAATATAGGCATAGCTGAGTTCTGTATTTTGGGTGAGATGTGAACTGAGACAAATTTTCATTTAAGTAACATTGAATGTTTTGAAGGAGTCAACATCTGGCAATTAATGGTGACAAAAACTGAAGGTTTTTTTTAGAGCAGAATAGTTTCATAATAATGAAAATGGAGATAAGATTTCTTGGCGGGGGGAGGGGGAAGTAACTTTCAGGCTTCTGAATGGTTAGAGAAAGAAAAGTATCATGAAGATATTTGTAGGTTTCCCTTGTATCAAATCTTTCAAATAAATGAAGAAGCACAAAAGATGCAATTTAGAGTATAAGAAGTGAAATATCTCAGAATAATAGAGTATTAGTGGCAGCTTTCTGCTGTGGCATACTGATGTCAAAGTGAAAGAATGAGGTATCATACCACATTTCAGGAAAGAATGAAGGATAAAGCAAAGGAGTGGCAGTTGGAAATGGCCAATTTAAAAAATAAAGGTAAGAAGGAGCAAACTGATACAGCATAAAAATGTATGAAA
The DNA here is from genome assembly GCF_963082525.1 of Nesoenas mayeri. NCBI lineage: Eukaryota > Metazoa > Chordata > Aves > Columbiformes > Columbidae > Nesoenas > Nesoenas mayeri. The sequence continues at coordinate 17,436,023 of NC_137554.1, read as the reverse complement.
AACAAGAAAAGAAATCCTGAGGTAGTTTTAGTGCATCTGCCATTTAATAACTAGAAATAATAAGTTTGGTTAGGACTACTTTCCTGTGTTAGGTGTCCTGGAATCCTTTTTTGGGAGGTGTAGACAGAGGTCATGGAAGTCATAACTGAATGGAACAAAATGGGAAGGAATAGTAGTAGAGCAATCACCACTTTTAACTGCTGTGAAGTGTGCCCTGAATCTGTCAGCAGGATTTCTGGTTTTGTTTTTCGGAAGAAAAAGTGTAGTAAAACAGATCAAACCTAACATTTTTTGTCTGGTTCCCCATCACTCACTAGAGGAAATGACAAACTCATTTGATGTGATTTTTATGGCTATCCCTTTCCCCTTTCCTTCATTGCTGTTTTATTCATTAATTGCAATTCTCAGGTTTTGTTCCAAGCTTCTTAAACTGAATTATCACCTTTTCTTTCCAATATTCTCTCCTAGTTGCCTATAGTTAGCACCAGCTTTTTTTAAGAGTAGATTTCATAACATTTTGATCTGCTTTAATACTTCACTAACTGTACTTTATAACACAACTGTAATTATTTTTCCTTCAGAAGAAATTAAATTTTGTTTTCAAGGTCCCGAAAATGTTTAATTTAAATGGCCTAAACATTCATTGAACTCTATTTACAGACCATCTTTCAAAAAATCAGTTAACTGTAGTTAGACCTAAGGTATTTTCAAGTTTCAAAATGAGATTTATAGCGGTTTATACAGGCGGAGTGGCTCGTACAAGGTTGCAAATAGAAATTTGAAAGAAGGGGAACATTTAAATTAAGAGTCCCAGTTAAAAAAATTCTAAACAATTTTGCAATTTAGAGCAGTAAAAAAAAATAATCTATGAAGATATTAGGGCAATAGGTGCAAGAGCGTGAAATGCTTTTTTAGGAGTCACATCCTCTAGTGGGTTCAAACAGCTGGTGTGTGCCCATCCCTGGTCAGCCTGGCTCTGCTCCTCGCTTCCTGGCTGCATCATGATGTGCAAGTTCAGTGTAACTGAGAGGGAATGTGGCTTCATTAAAGATGCTATTTCACAGCAACAGCACTAGAAATTTATTTCCTTTGTTAAGGTAAAAATCCATTTTCACTTACATGATCCAGGCACTACAGTTGCTCAGGTTTCACTCCTCCATTGTGTTTCAGGCCTTAACAATGTCAGACTAAATGTTCCCAGCATTTTGGAGCAAGTTCCCTCCCTTCCCCTCTCCCTCCCATCCTCTCCCTTTTCCTTCCCAATTCTCCCCCCCCCCACCCCTTGCTGATCACTGACTTCTGATTTGGCTTTTTTAGACTGAAAAAACCCAAACAAACCCATTTACAGTGGTACCAGATAGATTAAATATCTTCAATAAATCACGTGAATGTGATCACTATACCACCATCATTCCTACCATATTTACACGGGGCTTACAGTGAACTCCCAATAGAGGAATTAATGAACAGAAACTTTTATTTTTAAGATTTAGCTATTAGAGTATGAATGATGCCTAGTTTTAGGACTAAAATTTGGTTTAGAAGATTTGTGTTCATGTTTCAACATAATATTGTCATGATTAAGCCATATCATAGATTGAACACTAGACTTTGAACTTGGCAGAGCACAATTAAATCCTTACATCAACACTTGTCAATCATAGTATACATTTTTTTAAGAAAAATACTGCTGCAATCCATGGAAGACAGAGGAGCATTTGTTCAAAGACAAACTATTAATATACCAGCAATTCCAGAAAATAGCTTTTGAAATAAAATTATACCCAAAGGGAATAGACACATTCATTGGTACCTTATACTTTGTAAAGCCACATGAGTTAACTGTCAGAGAATAGCTGCATTACCTGTCATGGCTTAGTGCTTAATTATTATATCTATTTGATATGAGTTGGAATTATACACAAACACTATTGAATCTTAACTGCACTTAAACTTGTGAGACAAAATTATATCTTTAGATTATAATGTCAAGAATCCAGTTAAATATGACACAGGCAAAGTAAGAATCATTTTGAAGAATGAATGCACTGAGATTCCCCACTCAAGCCTTTGAGAGCTGCCAGGCACACTTGTACCGCCGTGTACCATCCCTTACTTTGTTAGGGCTCTGTCTTGGTATCATGTCATATTGGCATTTGTTTGGGCTGAATATACATTTCCTTGCATAGCCATAAGTTTGAGGCTGATTTCATGCTCAGATGTACCCTAATGTATTTTCTGATCATTCAGTGTTGTAAAACCAAATGAACTGCTCCAAGTGAGAGACAGGAACTTGATGCAGTGTTGTTGTCTCTCTGATAAGAGTATAGCAAGACTACCTGGATACTAGTTCGTGACTGAGTTAGTGTGGCATGTTTTTAGTACTAGAGATGCTTAGATTTGGTTTCCTGTTTGCTCTTTCCGACGCTGCTGGATTTTGATCTTAATATTCCCTCAGAGTACATCTTTGTTTCTGGTGTATTCCCTAAAAATTAGGGGCTTAGTACATCATTTACTAATTTAATTTTTTTGCCTTAAGTCATGCAGTGTGGTGTCATTCAGGTTGTGAATAAAAATAAAGGCAACTTGTTTCCTGAATCTACTTTTCTGTGAAAAATAATAAAATAAAGGCAAGCAAAGAAGGCAAAGCAAATTGTCCCGAAGGAAACATTTGAAAACTAATTTTTCAGGACATTGGTACTAACTGCCAGAATAGAAAATAAAGAGTACTTTCTGAAGTCTTTTAAAAAGAATTGCCTGGAAGATTTTTGGAAGTGAAAATTAAACTTGGCAGAAGATATGTAAAGCTCAGCTACCTGCTAAAACTTGTCAACTCTTAATTTTACATCTGTTGTTGATCACACTGCAGGACTTGATAATATGTTTATAATCATGTCACTGCAATGGAAGAAGCAGTATTAAATTGTCATGTCTAGTCAAGCAGGGGGCTTGGTCTTTCATGTATATTTGATGACAAACAGTCCTGGTGATGCATGGCTGGTGTTGTGCAGTAGTGCCTGTACAGGAAGGACTTGTGTTTAGTTTTGTCATTCTTTGCTGCCTCTGGCATAAGCATCCGTGATCTCTCAAGATACTTTAAACAAAATAGAATTACAATTATACAGACTTTTAAGAAAAGAGTAGTTTCATCTGTAATCCTGGTTTTGTCTTAAGGGTTGTCATTTTGTTTTTGTTTAGCAACTGAATAAGAGAAGCCCTGTTAAGTATCCGGTACTGGCAAATAATTACTCAATGTTCAGGTTAAGTAAAGATTCTGTGCATTATAACATTAATTAGCAAATATATTTCAAGTAGCATACAATCTATGTTGCTATCCTGAGGTTCCTTCATTTTGCATGGTAAAAATGACTCAATTTCATTTAAAATGTATTTTTGCATTTCATTTTTAACTACTGGTCCTATTGCCATTAGTATAGTAAGTGCTACCATACTGCAGTAACAAAACCTGAAAAGATTCTGAAATTCAAGATGAAACTTTAATAAAAAGCTTTGAGTATTTGTTATTGTTTTTCACCTTGAAGGAAAACAAATGTATATACACATTTTGGTTGTGGCCATTGCCAGTTGTCCTTACTGAGCTATGCATATTCACACATCGGTTCAACTCATGCTCATGTCATTAGATCCCCAAAGATCTGCCTTGATTCTGTCTCCAGGCTTTCACTCCTAGCAGCAGGTTTGGAGTTAGAAAACTTTATTCTATGAAGATTTTTCTGCTGTATATGTTACATCTGTAAATATCCTTTAAAACCATTTTTTTGTTGAAGAAGTATCAGTCATTTCTGTACGTGTATTTTTGAATGCCTTGATACATTATTTCTGAGTTCTTTTCTGTTATTTACTGAAGGGGGTTTTATCCATTTAAAAACAAGAACCACCTGATTAGGAAAATACATAGCTGAGCAGCTGAGCAGTTGAATTAACACAGCTAGTTATTCTTTTGGAGAGTCATCAGAAATGCTCCTGAGACTCCCAAGGTTTTGTTTCTTAGCTTGCTAGCAAATTTTCAATCTCAAGAAGGCATGTGGAGTTCTCATTAGTTTTTAAATTGACAATGTTTGTATAGAAATTGCTTTTGGAAAGTGAGATCTGCACAATTAAGAGTGGTGGTAGTTTCCTTTGGCTCCAACTGATGACAATCCTTGAGTTAGAGCTGCAGCTTTGCTAAAATATTTGAATGATAATTGTCCTGAATTCACTGTCCCAGGAATAACCTATATATGCAAGTAAAGTGAAGCCACCTTTGCAAACTGCTCGGCACTGATAACACAGCTGAGCAAGCTCCCAAAGCCTGAGCATCATCTGCAAATTTCTGATTTGCCATTTTCTTCCCCAGAGGAGCTTCGAGGAAAAGGCAACCACATATTACTGTATATGGGCAGCAAGATACAGAACTTACCTTTCTGATAATGCCATTTATACAGACTTTCACCCCTTCTGCAGGCTACTCCTGTCCTAGGGCTCCAGGGAAATGTCTCAGATTTGCTTTTCTCCAACTGTCACCGTCCTAGTGGCTTTGTGCTTATCTCTGAGTTAAATGCAGCTTTTCTCCCCTTTTATCTTCCCATCCTTTGCCTTGGATTCTCTGACACCTAACCTGAGAGCTCTGGTTTCACAGTCTTCTGGGAAGCCCCTTCCATTTCTCTCCTTTACTGAGAAATGATTCAGCAGCTGTATTTGCGAGTTCTGAGGATGTGCTTTGGAAGGACCTCGGTTTCCTCCCAGAACATTTCCCCTTGGCAGCAGCAGGCCTGAGCTTCTCTGCCCCTCTCCTGCCAGCCCAGAGAGGCTCCAGCTGCCCGCAGACCTGGCTGTGGGGAAGGGAAACTTCTGTTTCATGTGGTGCAGGCCAGGCTGAGCCAATTGTTGGAGTCTTGACAGCACGTGTGTTTCAAAGTGAGTGTGAATATTTCACAGTAAAATATGGAAAGCGTACTTTGTGGTCTTTTAAAAATATTTCTGGCACAGCAGAATGAGTAAGATGGGAGACAGGCTTTTTTATGGGATTACTTGGTGCTAGTGCAGCATTTTCTCCTTGCCAAGTTTTTGGTTAAGTTGGAAAGTGTATTTCCTTGATTATGACGAGGCAAGACACTCTTTAAATAGAAAATAATTTTTATCACCATCTGCAGAGCAATCTGATCAATTAAATGAGGAGTTACAAAAAACTTCTGTTGGCCCTTTTTGAATGAGTGGGTTCATATAGACTTTATAAATCCAGAACCGGATTTTTAAATATACCTCCCTAAAAATTTATCACAAAATTGTTATACAGTGAAAATCTTGGTCAGATTATATATTCCTTTTTGATGCTTTGTCCTAATTTGAGATATACATATACATGCAAAGTATTTAAATAAGATTTTAAAAACACCAATGGGAATTCATGTTTACAGGAGTCTGCATCTCCCAGTCTTCTGTCTCATGTCAATGATGGTAAATGGCAGTATTACGTATCAACATATAGTAGTCCATTTTGGCCATGTAGTCTATATTGTTTGAACTTTTGTAATGACTACGCAGTAACCAAAGATATGAATCTGAAATCCAAAGTTTACTGACCTAAATCGTGCTATCAGAAGTGATGGGAAGAGCGTAGCAAAGTCTTGGAAAACAAGACTTGTAGAGGCGATGCCCCTGCCAGCACCTGCAGTGCGGTTCGGCTCGATCTGCTCGGCTGCTCTGCTGCGGGATGCTGGGCAAACGAGTCAGCCTGTGCACAGCTCGGGTACTTGCCCATAAAACAGGACAGGAGACTTCAGTTTTCTCTTCTGTTTAGTCTGTTCGCATACAAGAAAACGCCTTTTCTAATGCACATGGTACCTAGCACAATGAAGTAATGGTCTCTTTTCTAGACATATTATAACACGAATACAACAGAATTATTCTGCTGTGTTGCTATGAGATTTAAACCCCATATATCTGTACTAGTCATTCATTTTGAACAGTTTGAGACACTTCAGGTGTTGGCACTCATATACCAGCAATCAAATATAGCAAAAATCACACTTTATCACCAGAAATCCTGTGTCTTACTGGGGCTTAACAAGTAACCTCATGAATTAAAACAAGAGCTTGTGTATGCCAGCAGTTACAAACATCTGTTTAAACATGTTAGGGATTATTAGGGCAATACCTCAACTTTGTTAACTTGAAGTGTAAGCCAGGTTTACAGTCCAAAGCAAGCATGAGAACTGTGATGTAGCAAAAAGAAGGGAAAAACCTTGTTCTTGCAGAACAAAGATTAATTGGACATATACAATAAGTATGCACAAGGCTTTAAACTTTCATTCAAATCTATTCCAGCCACAAAAACACAGCTGTTCAAGCTAACAAAGCATTATAGGTCTAGACCTGCAAATGAGCACATGAATGGTATTAGAAATTAAAACCTGCAGTAAAAGTCTTAGGGCAGAGTTTGCCACATCTGTGCACAGTCAGATCCTATTGAATATCATGCCAAGTTCAGAGTTGGACTTTGGCATTCATTGTACCTGCACTCCAAAACTATGTGATTGAACAACTATCAGCCTTGGGTTGTCCAGCTTCTGATGTAGTGCTGTGGGATTAGGGAAGCTGAGAGACAACCAGTGAGAATGACTGGTTTCTTATGCAGAAAGATACCCGTAAGTGTTCTTTCCTTCTTTTTAGAAAAGATGAGGACAACATACCCATTCTATCATAGGTCTTCTCCAGTACCCTTTTATGCCTTAACCATAATTGGAATACCTTTGCCAAAGCTTCTACTTCATCCAGGCAAAATCTCATGGCTGGTGGTGTTATCCTTCTGAAAGTAGTAGATATCTTTCTTTTGAATCTTGTTCTGCCTGGCCTGATTGATTTTGTGCTTTCTAGGCTCTTTCCATTAATCAGGGAATCTGTTCTTCAAGAATTGCTGCTGTGCAGATGGCATGCAGATCCACCTTCTCACTCTTTCATCACATACTCATTTCCCTCCATCCAAACTGAAGCTTTAGCTATTCTGACATGATCTTATAGTGGTTTGGATTTTAGTTCATGTATACGATGGCTAAAACAAAGCCCTTAGTGTTTTCATCATGTTGTTCCTCCTTTTTCATCACTGTGAACAAAATTAACCTTTGTCATTTATGCAGGAATTATTTTATCAGCATTTCTTTGTGATGCCCATATCTAAGTGATAGTCAAATCTTGCATATTTTTTTCATAACCGAGATTTCTCTTTATCTATGCACAGCTGCAACTTTAAATTACTTGTGTCAATATCCCTTTCATTTCTGTCTTGTTTATGTTTACTCAATGTGCTGTTAAATGTTTTTCATTCTCATTTTGTTCTCATGGCTCAATTCTTTAAATCCATCTAACTCCACTTTTTTTTTTTCTTTTCCCCCTAACACCATATGCAAACTACTTCCATAAATTTCAAGTTCCATCACTGATCAGTCTTTGGGTAGTTCTCAGTTTCAAATAAGATCATGAAATTACTTTCTATGAAAAAGCAGCCTGTCTGTTACAGACTAATATTGCATATAAATAAATATATGTACTACAGTTTTTTAGCAGATTGTTATTTGGAGTCCTGTTTTGGGGAACCTGAGTGTTTTGCTGCACTGCGGTCTTCAAACAGGGTGAGTAGAATAATGTGAAGAATAAATGAGACAATAAAAAATAGGTGTGAGAATGGAGTATTAGATTACCTTGCAGTGAAAAACTGTTTGAATTTAAAAAATTGAAGAGAAATAGTACAAGCAAGTATTTCACACTTCTTACTGTGTGTATATTGTGATGATAGGAGCACAACAACCAGACACGTAGAAATACTAGAAATCTACCATTTACATCCTGAAGTGCCAGGGGAAAGAAAAAAGACAAATCACTGCTGTAGAAATATGCTTAAACACTTTGCCAACAGACAAATTGTGCTGCAGAGCTCTTAAAGGATTCAGTGCATCCTCTGGTTTGAGAAAATTATATTTTACCTTATTCCTGTGTGATAGTATATCTTCAATTTCTTAAATACATCATTTTTCTTCTTAGGAAAAAGAATTAAAATTTCTTATGTGCTGGAAGAATGAAGAGCTTACAGAATTGTCTATTTTCTATATACATTGATTGAGAAGATGAGTATTTGAAAGGACCAGTACCAAGAAGACTCTCAGCAGTGATTGCCAGTTCAAAACTGAAATCAGTGAATATAGGAGCTGTACTGGACTGTAATTCTTCATTGTGGATTTCTATTTATACCTTTTTGCTATATAGTGTTTTGGAAGAATGTAAGGCAGTTCAAGAAAACTCTATCTATCAACAGCAATTTGGTGGAAGCTGTCAAAGGATCTAAATCTTATCTGACCTGCTTTGCAACTCAGTCTGTGTAGTCCTTGCTGCACTCATGAATGGGCTCATTTGTCACAAAAGACTACTTTGCCTTCCTTCTTATTGTTGAAATATGAATATTTACATTTGAAACCAAACCCAGACTTATTCTGATGTTATATTACAAATGGCATTGCAAAAAGGACGTTCTCATCTCCTAAAAGAGCGGTTCCAACTTGACGGTTTTTCTAGCTGGAATCAGTATCATGAATACACGACAACTGTGACAGAATGTGACCAATTTTCCTCAGAAAGACTGGCACATCTGAACAGTTGCTCAAACATGACAACAATAAAAATCCAGATAAAACTTTGTTTTCAATTCTTGAAATGTTCAGTAGTGGTGGTGGTGGTGTTTTTTTCCCAAATATGAGCCCCTAAACAACTAAATCTCACCAAATTGGATGTAACCAATTAATTTTTTAAATAAAAATGAATAACCCATTAGCAGTGGGTGATTAGCTTCCCTAATCTTCAGAATAAAATTAAAACAGTAAGCTTGGTCAGATGAAATAAAATATCAAGAAATTTGTTTGAAAACAGGTCTGTTCTCCAGTGCAAATCTCATTTACCTTCAAGAACTCAGATACTAAAAATAGCATTGAGTCTTGCAAATTGGAAAAGCAGTTATTCTAATACAACCTTCAGAAAACTGAAAGTGTGGTTACTATCTACATAATAGTAGAATTGGGCCAGAAAATACAGAAAACAACTATCTAAATTGTATTTCAGTGTCAGGAAAACGATGTGTTGTCATTTGCTGAATTTACTAGTGGGATGCTGAGGACCCTTCTCTGCCTACACCATTCCTGAACAATCCTTGCTCAAACCTCCCCTTAGCTGTGATATCTACAATAAATTTGCCAGTTATTAGTTTGCTGATGCAGTGATATGGCATGCGATCTTGTGGATCAATAATCTGTACATTTTCTTCCAAGCACCTGTATTTTCCTTTTAGGATTTTTTTTTTAATTTGCAGCAAGGGCCACTTTGGGTCTGCACAGTCCCTTGCACAGTGGTCCACAGCAAGTACTTGTAGTTGCTATGGTAACATAATAGCTGTTAGAGAATATTGCAGTCTAAAAAGCAAGATGTAGAAAATGTCATAATAACATAGTGTAGGTTTCCTTTTGTAGCGAGCACTCTTGCATTTTGCTTCTAGTAGCCACCAGGCTGCTTCCGTAGTAATCATGACTTTACCCTTGGGTTTCAAATAGGATGGCACAGGTTGGTGCTGACTGCATGAATTAACAGTGAATTGATGAAAAATATGGAAAGCAAGACTTTTCTGTGAAGTGTGGATCATGGTATTGAACCTGTTGAAATGGTCAGCAGTGGCTGTCAAATGAAATGGAGCAACAGGTTGTTAATTCTCCTATTAAATAAAGTGGTAAAAGGAGAGACTTGCAGGAAAGGGACCAGAGCAAGAAAGGAATAAAAGCAGGAAATTCCTCTTTGTATCAACAAATATGCATTTTTTTTGGTTGCTTTTATCGTCCATGGAGCTCTTCCCCTCTGCTCCCCCGCAGATCAATTGCGTATTTCACACTTTGCTGTGTCCCGCTCAGGAAGTCATCCGCAATGTTTGCAAATGCGTTTCATATGTTGTCACCTACCTGCACAATTTCTGCCCTTGTAAACTACTAAGAATATTTTAAGGGTCAGTCTCAGAATAGAGGCAGGCTACTGACATGTATTCCCACATACTATGGTGCTGGGAGGAAGACACTTCATAGAGAAGACTTTAAAATGGATATAATTAGGAAGATGCAGAGGAAAACATGGTACATATTTACATTGCAACTCCAACAACAGAGAAAAATTGAAAACAAAACAGAAAGCATGTTATCAATATGTTGCCCTAAAATATATCTTTAAGTTGAAATATTGCACGCTTTCGCAGTAAGAGCAGACTATGTCGCTTTTAAACAAAGCTCATATTTGTCATACCTCAATTGTTCACAGTACTGGATTCAAAGCAATTCCAAACTATTAGAATGTTTTCCAAACCTGCAACCTGCTTTCCTTTTTTCCTAACGTTTCCCCTTTTTCTCTTTCCTTCTTCTTCCAAACACCTCACATTGTCTGGGTTCCAATGTGTGATATTAATCTGTTTGAAGTGTGCCTAGTCAGAGGATAAGGGAAAAACGTTATTCCTATTTTTCATATATTTCTGTTATGATTAAAAAATTACTTTTCTCTCTGTGAAAGGCTTGGGATTTAATCAAATATTTGGATAAATAAATATACACTCCTAGTGAAAGATTGTTGCTTTGTTTTAAAATAATAATTTAAAAGATGTTTTATAGCTATAACTTGTTTGTGTTATAGCACCTAGAAAATGAAGCAGGGCCCTCACTGTACTGAACAGTTTAGAACTGCATAAAACTAAAACTTGGAAGGCTTAAAACTTGAGAGTTTTACTGTTGTCTGGAACACACTGAGGATTTCACCTGTGACAAAAAACATCCCCTGCCCCACAAAGACCTTGCACTCTAAATGAGCAAGACAGGGTCGCAAGGGGAGAAGAGAAGGCAAAATGATTCATGGTCATGAAGCAGATGGGCCCAGAGCAGGGAATGTCTCCTTCTGTCTCCTGTCCCAGGGCTGTGCCTTTTCCTTTTCATTACAGAATTCTAAGAATTACGATCTTGGCAACAAACAAATACATTGTAGGAGATTCTTCCCTTGAAGTTATTTTCATGTAAAAAGTGCAAATACAAGAGAACACAAATGAAACAGGAAAAACTGGGCAAAATTAATCTTTGGCATCTCTGTGCTAGCTTCAGTCTGGGCTAGACTACATTTTAGCCTCTTCAGTCACTTTGGAAATACCCAGTTATCATACGAGGGGACTGTTACAGTAAGACTATTACACCAAGGTTTTTCAGGTAGACTGGAGTGCTGACAAGGATGTAAGAGTGGATTTTGCGGGAAGCAAAAGTCAAAATTGCTCAACATTTCAAAAGGTTTTCTAGATGTAACATCCTAAATGGTAGTTTTGAGGAAGGTAAACTTGGGGTGCAGATTTCAGGATTTTTTTCCATGAAAGTTTAAAACTCAGGAACCAATATTAAGAATGCTGGTTTCATTTGTACCTCTTTTTGGTGGCATGAGCCTTTTTCCCTAAGTTTCTGCCTTATTGCTAATTTATGTCCTATCATTTTGATATATAATTACTTCTAATTTTAGAAACATTTGAGCAATACACTCCTGATGTCCTCTGGCTATTCCCACTTCTCCCTCCCACCTTCCAGGAGATGAAGTTTAGCCACATACTTGCAACTACTTGCAGATTTCTATCAGCAGTAGCTTGAGCTCAGATGGGTGGGATATTTCTTCTTGGGACAACAGGGATTCTGAACTCTTCAGAAATCTTGCAAATTAGTCCATTAACTGTGCACTTTTCTGCAGAATTTGTGCTGGGACAGTCAGTAAAGCTATTTTACCTGGCAACACTGCTTTGTGTTGGCCCTTCAAGTGTCTGTGCCTGCTCTTAGCAAAGTAGTTTCACTTCAGATTTTTCTGTTTCTTTGAGAGATGCTACTTTAATTACCTATTTACTATAGGGTAAGAGGATGCTTGTGGAAAAGTACTGTATCTCAACTGACACAATAATGGCTAAACTGTGGACATCTGATTCTGGGTCTCTTTAATACTCCTTAAAACAACATTTTCTTGATCTGGTCTTATTAACCCCTAATCTTTGCATGCTTTCAGCTGAACTTTTGGACTAACTGAAATACTTTCAATTTCTTTAAAAGCACACCTTGACTTGCTAAAGTCTCTTGACTCCTCTGTAGAACTGCAAATTCTTTGCTGTAGACCATGGAATGTAATTTTATGTTTGTATCCATGTAAGTCTCCAAAGTATCTAGGATGTGGTGCAGCTCAATAAAAGAAGTAAAATATAGTGGGATGCTGGAGCTATATAAACATCATACCTGAGGAATATGGCAGAGAAGTACTCTTACACAGAATACATTATTTGGAGGCAAAAATTAATTTATCTGAAATGAAACTCAACAGCTTGATTGACAATCATTCCTGCTTTTAGGAACTAGAGCTGTGGTGTGGCACCTTGCTAATTTAAGCCACTCTCCAATTTCACTGCATGTAATCAAACTGCTTCCATAGCAATATAACTTATTTCTTTCAATACTATGTTTTTGCTTTCACTACAGTGCTTATGACACCATATGGATAAATGATAGCCAAACCCAGTATGTTGGTTTAACTACGAGTGAGATGAATTTCAACTTGCATTTTAGAACAATTTAATGTATGTGAAAATTAGTGCAAAATTGTGATTATTTGAGACAGTGACATTAATTTCAATATGCAAGCAGTTGAATTGTAGATGTCCAAACAAAACCATGTTCAGATCCCTTTTGATGTGATATAAATGCAATATTTTAAATAAGCAAAACTGTAAATTATTTCTTGACACAGAATAATGTGTCTCTATACTTGAGTGACCTATGCATGGTTTAATCCACTCTAGGTAGTCTGGAATAACATCTTGTAGACAAGCGTGCAGCTCTAAGAAAGCATAAGTATGCAATTTTCCTAAAATTTAGCTTGAGCTATTTAATGTTTGATATGCAAAATGAGAAGAGGAAACGAAGACTAAATAGAGTGAAATTTAGTCCTGCTCAGAGTCAGTAAGAAGATATGAATCTTGCATAAATACTCAAAAAGTGATCAACTGAAATGTCAGATATAATTACACTTTTGTACAAACTTTCATGCAAGATTTAATTACTGTATTTTGTGTATGTTCTTGTACTGTGCTGAAAATGTGTAGGCTATTTTATCGATTGGCTTGATCTAGAGGAATTATATAAACAAGTTACTTTATTTTTTTTAAAAGCCTTACTGGTAGTGTTACAGTTTGCTTCACATTTCTTAACTCTTCTACACGCCTGAAATACACTTTGATTTAACAATGACATATTAGAAACTGAAGCATGTGAAACATACTGGTGTTTTGCAAAAATAATTCTCCTGAAAGTCACTCCGTGCTCGTGCTGTCGTCAGTGCTAGGAAATTATACTTTCTTCTTTGTCTATGCAAATTCTGCAGTGAGGTTTTATTTTCTTTCTTCTGTGCATTTTGCACTCATTTTCATATGTCTGTCATTAGAGCATTAAAAAATCATAAAAAAGCTTGGTGTTATAAAAGTCCTGACAGCACATTTTCAGCTTACTTTATTTTTTCCTTGTTCAAATCACAATCAATGTTTGGAAACATCAAAGTCTGTAGAAGGTGGCTCTTTTTTTATCTAGACCTTTTATTTAGCTTGTTTCTAACAACTACTTGAGAGCAAACTCCCTTCCCTCTCCTTTTCCCACTGCAAACCCAGAAGATATGTCATGTTCCCTCTTACAGTTTGCAAAGAAAAACAAACAACTGGGTTATTGTAGCCAAGGTGTCTCCCAACTGTAAAAATTCCAGGTTTGGAAGACACCTCCCAGGTCCCTGCTCAGGCACCACAGCGTGCAATTATGTTTATGTAATGATGATTGAGCTCCACATTAAAAGTAATTGGGTTTTTTGCCTCATTGTTGGGAAGCTGTCAGGCTTTCAAGTTCCTTGGTGTTTCTAGCTCCGCCAAGCTGCTGTGGGCCGTCACGTCTGCCGGTCGGCACAGCACACAGGTCATGCTGCACCAGCCGCTCCTCCGGCTTTACAGCCAGGACACAACTGAAATGTTCCTGTGGCATAGGTGCAGTGGTTCTGGAAATATCTGTGCACAGGTGTGTGCATAGATCAGTCTCTCTTCTAGAAAATGAGTGAAAAGCTTATTCAGATGACAAATAGAATTTGCACTGAGTATCTGATTTGATAAGGGTATAATGAAATTAAGAATTTAAATTCCTTTGTTGTCTTGCCTATTCTTAGGCAACCCCATCCCACTAAACAGTTGAGCAGAGAAGACACAAACCTTGCTCCTGCCTCTCCTGCCGCTTGTATGCAGCAACATGTCTTCTGTATGGTTAATCAATTACTGTTCTTGTTGGGAAAATGTCCAGAAAGGAAACGAGTCCGTGGAAGTCCTCTGCTCATGTGTGCAACCTTTTACTATCAGCCACTGCAGAATACAGTAAGAAATTATGTGACTGAGAGAAGCGACCCAGCGTGGCCTTGGGAATGTAAGCAGGGCTCGCTTCTAACACCTGGACAAGACGCTTTTTAGGATGCTGTTCTCTAACCCCATAAGTCTTTCTAATTTGATGTTATTTGATGTGAATTGTGTGTAAGTAATGTTAATTATGCAATAGGTTTTGAAGAATATGTTTTGCTGGTGCAGTGGAAATGTCAGTCCCATTAACAATCATTATTACCTGTCAGACAGTAGAAGAAGCTTTGAATGCATGCTGATTTTTTTTCTTGTATCTGTGCAGTTGCATACCAATGTTTCACAAACGTTTTGTTTATTTGTATCCTGATCACTAAACCAATCTTTTTCTCCCAGTTTTCTCTGCTTGGACTGAGTCCAGAAAAGAGAGAATGAGGCTCTAACTTCAGGCCTTCTGAGTCAGCTTGTACTGAATGAGTTTTTGAGACAAAGGTTTCAGTTTTTAGAAAGTGATTCATATGCTGAAGTATTTCCAAACCTTGCTCCCAGTGGTCTCTGGAATTTATTAGGGCAAGGGTTCAAGAGGACTGCAGTGGGGGTTTGGAGGCAGCAGTCCAAAAGGAAGAAACTTGTTCTGTTTTGCTTTGTTATGTAGGCTAAACTAGCTGATTCTGATCGTGATCAAAACAAGGGGAGTTTTTCCATACTTCTGTGTGTCTGTCTTTTTTTTTTTTTTTTTTAGCTGAAGATAAAAGTCACAGTACTCTGATAAAATAATACTCATCTAATAATGTTAGTGTCTTCTCTTTTAATCTGGTTAAATGTGAATGAATCTTCCTTGAAAATGGATGGCAAAAAGTTGCTTGAAATATTCCACCTGAGCTTGTATTAGTTTTCTAAAATGTTATTGTTAAAATCTTTAAATATACAGCTCCCAATGTGTCCTGTCATTGCCTTAGATGCCTTTGCATTATGTTGCATTTTGTTGGGTCGCTGTCATTCTGTAGTCAAGAAGCAGATGGATGTCCTTCTCAGATTTTTCCAAGAACAAAGTTCAAGCTCCTATCAGAAGATTTTTTTTTATTACCAAGGTTTATCACCCTGCATTCAACACTACTGAGGTTTATCTTCTTTTTATGTTATCTGTAAAATTTCAACAGAACAAAAAGTTACAATGTATGTTCTTGTGAGGAATACCAGCAGCAAATGGAAGTTTGCACAAAAAAGAAACATAGAAGAGCATAAGAGGGAGCTAAATCTACTTTCTGTATCCCACACTTCTACGAAACTATATTGTTTTATTAAAGGCTCTGTACACTGTCCTTTTCGCTGACAATCAGAACCTAGTCAGGATTATCAAACTTTCAGTCCAAAATCATGTCATCTTCCATTCTATTCTTGCAGGTGACTTAAAGCTGAACATAAGGATGGTTCCTTCACACTTTTAATGTTGCTGTTGAGTTACCTACATACCTTAACTTTTGCAAAATGTAGTAGGGGGAAACTGAGTGTCTTCTGTTTAGTTGATTAGTTAAATTAAAAAAATCCTACCTGTATGTTTCTCTACATGCTGCCTGTATTCAGTAGGAATAAGGAGGCAGATTTTCATAATGCGGTATGGTCAGAGTTAGAAATGAATGATACAGAAAGGCATAGGTATAGAAAATGTTAAAACAGCAATACTGCTAATCCCAAGTCATGTTTTCATCAGAAAAAAACCAACCAAACAAGTGATTTTTTTCCTGAATTTATGGCTACTTGTTCTCACACGAAATATTGACAATAGGGAAGTATTTTCTGGGCATATTAATGTATCTTATTTGATTTCTTTGGAGTTCTGTTCTTTGATGCTTATTCTAGGAAGGATCGGTCCATATATTTTAAGTCACATTTTAGTAATTTAATAGGCTATAATAATTATCTGTGACCTTTTTTTTTTGGGGGGGTGGGTTTGAGGGGGGCAGAATACTTAATTGTCAGACTTTAGCAAATCAGATGGAATAAGGAATTAAAGAATAACGGCATTCTTTGAAAACTGGTGACATTAGTGAAGAGCAGTGAGAGAGTTCCTGTACAGGTTGCCTTCACCAGCTTGTGTATAATTGAAATTATTTTTTGCTGGGTAAAAAAAGTGCCAAGTGATGGGCAACAGGAGTAGGAAAATCATTGTTGGTTTGCTCTGATTTAATCTGAATAGGATATTCTGGAGCAAAGTTTCCATTCATACATATTTCCTTATTATTTTTTTTAGGGAGAGCAGTCCAGGAAGTCTCCAAATTCAATTACATCTGTAGTATTTTGCCAGATGAAGCAGTAGCTTGTGTATCAGTAACAAAACTGTATATTACATTTTTCACTCATAAAGGAAACTCCACCAGAGACTCCTGTTTTCCATTGCATAAGGCATGATTAAAAGAACAAATCAGAGATGGGGGAGATTGGTTTGGTAAAAGAAATGTAAGGCACTAGGGATGGGTCTTGAATACATTTGTCCATCCACAGGGGGAAGTTTATAGAACAAAGAGTGGTGTATTTCTAGATATTTAATAGGAACATTTAATAATAGTATACATGTTCATAATTTCATGAGCGTGTTCTAAAAATAAATATCTGATTTTTAAGAATTTTGTGTGTGTAGGTTTATCTAATATCACTGTGGATGTAGCAGCATTATGCTACATTAAACCTATTATTAGTAAACGATAAGAGCAACTTAACTTGCAGGTTCAGCTTGCAGGTAGTAAAATAGCATCGAGTTTCAATGTTATCATTAAACCCCACTGTATCAGATTACCAAAATTGTGTATTAACTGTATGTATGAATTACACGTACCTGACTGCTGTTTTCATAATGCACTTGGTTATATTGTCACCTTGCTGCAGGTATTTCAATAACACGGCGAAAGATATGGTACAATGTTCAGTTTTAAAACAGGGCATTGAGTTGCTTTCAGATCTTACAGCAACAATTATGTACCTGTACTTAACAGAAGTCCTCGCACGACCACTTGCTCTGTGAACTCTGAAAATTAGGTATGTAACAGTATGTAACCACATAATCAGCTATACAGGAGGTTACAAAAACAACATAAATGTACGCTCTAAAAAAATTGAAGGCATTAACCTTAAAATATCTCAAAAATTATAGATTCAGAGAATTAAATAGCTCACAAGAAGCCTTGACCTAAGCACGAGTATTTTTGATTACACTGGATATAAGATACTTACAGAAGAGGGATTAATACAGTTTCTCAGTGAGACTACCCAAAAAAGGTGAAATTACTCCCACATATGAGCCTTGAGAGGCTCTGAAGTTTAAAGCAGATGAGGAGATATTTAGAATTCAGTGTTTAAGATGTGAAATGGGGAACAAAGATTTGTTTAAAAGTCTAAAAGATTTGTTTTCTAAACAATAAAACACAGCCTTATGCAGTTGATGCTCTGTTTTTTCAAGAGGTCAGAATTACAATAGAATTGCATAAGCTTCAGATCGGAAACATGACTGATGGAAGATGTCTGCTAAATGTCAAGTAAACAGCGTTTGTTCTATGGCTAGAATGTTATTATTTCAGATAATTGCAGAAGAATAAGTAATTAGAACAGAAAGCATGACGTTAGGTGGAAATTATGTCTTTGAAGGGAAATTCTGGTCATAGAGAAATAAATGAAAATTTCCATTAGCTTTAATGAGCCAAGATCTCATTTCTGAAATTTAAAGTTTTGTTTTCAATATTGCTTGACCTGATACAACGCCTCTACTGTATTTATTTCTGATATGCTAATTACAGTAATTATATATACACACACAGAGATGTGTACATATTATGAACCAGAACCTTGTATTGTTCTGGAAGGTATGTAAACCATGTGCCCAAATTAAATGTGTGAATAGTGTAGTACCATATAGATCAGATCCTTGATGCCAGGTATGCTCCTACACACCCATATGTTGGAGCTCCTCCGTGGGCAGAATCAGGTATGTGCAATCGATATTGTTCTCTTTACAGTAAATCTAGATTTACTTTGACAGAGGTTCTGCAACAGAGAGATGTTCAGAGCTCCACTGTAATTCCAAGAGTGCAGCGCTTTTCATTATGTTCATTCAAGAATGTAAGTATATTCATAAAAAAGGTCAAAAAAAGGTTTACTGTTGAATCTGAGTCTGTCACTGCTTTCTAGTAACTCATCAAAAAGTTACGCACAGCAAAACTGTGTAGCTTGCCTTTGATGTTTTGTCTGATAAAAACTGTTGTGAACGTGTCTTGAAAGTGACCATCAAATAATGCCCTTACATTGGCCTTTTAATTAACTATTAATAATAAGACTTCACCATTTTACAGTTAAACAATTCAGTGCCTGCAGTACTAGGCTGCTGGCCAGTGTGTACAGTGTGTTCAGACAAGCAACCTCTACCCAAAAGTTTGAAGGGAATGACAGAAACCTTTTAAAGTTCCCATTCAATAGTATATGCACTATGAAAAAAAAAAGTAGGTAGAGAAGGAAGATATGCACATTTTTAAGTCAGGCATTGCTGTTAAACACTTTTTTTTTTTTTTGTACATTTGGTGACAAACCAGAACCTGTTGAATACAAGAACTGTTTTTTCCTTAATGCTACATCCTTGAATAAGACTCTGCATTCCCTTCATCAGAATGACTGAGAAAAGGCAACATTTTTGCTGGAGCTAATCTGTGGGCATGGTGCAGTGGGGTTAATTTATATTTCACAAAACAAAAGGAGTTATAATAACTATGGAAATGACAAAGGAAGCTTCTTGCTTCTGTGTCTCAGTGGCTGTGCAGTGCTCTCCTTCATGCCCTGCTTTATAATGACAGTCAAGCAAACAGCCACAAGCAACCAAATAAAAACCATTTTTCTACTTTTCCTAAGGAAAAAAGGAGTGTAGTTTCCCCAGGCTGTTAAGAACTGGAAGGCACCAAAATAGAGGGATTAATTCCATGCTCCAAGGCTGGTGGTATATGGAGAACTTTGCAACAAGTTATGTAAGTTAGAGCTCCGCAAGACAAAAGTTGATATCAGATTCATTGTAAATGAATAATTTTAAATATTTCCTTGCCTTTCCTACAACGCTTGTGTCTTCCCAAATAAATAATGAGCTTTGGAAGGTATTCGTCTCCTCAAGAGAGAGAAAAGTTTCTGTAAACTTGACTTTAATAAGTATTGCTGCAGGCAATGAAACCTATACAAACAAACAAAGCCCAGGAGATAGGTTGCCTTCTGGCAGACTATTAGAAAACATCTTTTTAGCGACTTGTTACATTCTTCAGAATAATCACTACTATTTTAAATGGGAATATTTAATGTTTGAAGTAATATTTTAAAAAGCTTTGGGATCAGAACAGACCCAAGTTAAATCTTACTGCTAGTCCTGCTGGATATGGATGCAGCAAGGCTCAAATCTACCACAACATAATCAGCCACAGCTTGGGTTTTACTCTGTCTGAGCTTGAAATGAGCTTGATTTTTGTTTTGTTTTGTTTGTTTGTTTATTTTTGGCAGGTGGTGGGAAGGCGTGGGTGTGGGAGGGGATCGATTCCATGAACTATTAGCACAACTTTGGTTCTAAAGGTCTGGGAGACTGCAGAGCTTTTCTCTGCTCCAGACTAGTTCATTTGATGAGCCCTTATCAAAGGCCCAGCAAGAGGATACAGAAACAAGTCCTCCAAACTCTGTGGAAAACAAATGGTGCTTTATCGCAGCCTTTTCCTACAATGTTAACTTGAAAAGACAACTGAATGCAACTTTTCTGTTAGGAAAATCTGATTAGAATGGTACAAATCCTACCTCTAAAAAGAAGAGCTCTAAATATAATACATATATATAAAATACATAGGTAATATTATGTATTATATGCAAATTCCTATTTTATGAGTGGAATATTCCTAATACACCTGAGAGAAAATACAGACATCAGAAAAGGGTTGTCTTGGTGAAGCAGAGGTGTTAGGCTACACATGCTTGTCCTGCTCACTGACTGTCCACTGGCAATGCGTAGTGGTGTAGGCAAATTGTCATTTTCATACTACGAGAAGGAACTTGTAGATCTAGCTTCTTTCTTTAAAAAATGCTAAAATAAGCTTGGAACAGTAATTTGAAATATTATGTTCTGAACACCATGACTTGTAGATTTCAAAAATTTTATTATTCTCATAAACCCTCTAAATTTGTGAGGTGGACATCTGATCTCTAAAAATATACTCCTTCCCCCCACCCCAAACAATTATGCACTTGCTACTGAACAGCTGTCTGCTTCTGACATTCAACAGAGTGAGGAATGTGCATCTGACATGTAACAAAGAGGATCTACAGGCAAAATCATGGTTTGCTCATGCAAATTGAAAAAAACCAGATTAAGGCATGAAATCTAACACTACCTGTTTACAATCACATTAAGAAATTACTTGGCAAACTGTTAACTTCAGCCATTAAAATATGAGAGGAATATGTTCTCTCAATATGAGTGAAATATGTAACTATTATATATAACATCGGTTTGCCAGAACTTTCTCATATATTCAATGGCAATGCCTTTCAGAATAATAATAGAGGAGTGTCGTACCATGAAATATAGCAAGTGGCAGCTTTATTTTAACGAGTAGTTTCTGTTTTCTTTAGATGAATTACTGCAAATACTTTGCTACACCTGTTGTTAATCGTAGTGATTTAAAAAGTTTCACACTTTGATCCTGTACTCTTGGGACAAGGAGTACAGTAACTTCAGGACTGAGTTCTAGATGTCTTTTGTAACTCTGTTTTGACATGAGTTATAGGGGGAAATTTTCAGAAATTCAATAGGAGTTTTTGAGATGAAGTCCTGAAATCTTGTTTGGGGGGAAGTTTCTATGACAATGCTCACCTGTGTGGCTTTAAGAACTGTGTGCCACAGATTAGATATCCCTACAAAGTAAAAGCAAGAGATTGCAGTGCAATTATAAATAACATCTTGGACATGACACAAGCATCGTGTATTTATTTTAGATGCAGCAAAGAATCCAAATGAGTTTCTTCTAACAACTGGTATTTTAAAGTATTAAGTTTTCTCTCTAGATGAAGTTTTCCCATTATGTCTCATTATTTCAGTCAGCATTTATGCTTTTATGCCTCTTTTTTTTTGAGATATGAGATATTCTACCAAAAATAAATAATTAAACCACAGATGAACTGTCAAAAGGGAACATTCATATTTTAACGCAACATTAACATTTTGGTAATTAACATGGCAGTTAATGCTTTTAGCAGATGTAACAACATTAGACTTGTAAATTTTAATTAAAGTTAATGGTTCACGATAGCTGTAGGGATCAGGCATCCTCTCTGGATACGGAAAACATGTCTAATGTGATTAGAAATACTAATTGAAGAAAAAAGGACTGCAATAGTAATGACTGTACTTCTTTATCCTACTAAATTATTACAAACCTGCAGCAACTTTAAAAAATATATTTGCAGGAGGAAGTTTGAAGAGTTAAATGCTCCCCTTGAAGAAATTAAAAGGGGTCAAAAGAACATTGCAGATATTTTCTATGTGTTAGAAGAAGGAGAATCATTAATTGAAAGCCACTGCTCCTTCCTTATCCTCCTGAGACCATATTCCCAAGAAATACTATAAAGTTATTTGGTTACATTTCACATCCCTTTTGAATTTAATTAGGAACTAAAGTGTTGGGTTTAATTCCCTCAGAGGCTTTGAATTCCCATAGCAGGCAGAGAAACAGGACTGGCACTGGGAACTATGACTCAAGTGGACGTTTCTCAGTTTTAGTGCAAGTTAAGAGATTGGCGGTGAGTCCTTTTCATGGCTTGCTGATACACAAAACATTTTAATAAGCACAGGGAAAGGATTAGTTTTACTAAGGGTAATTACAAGCTGCTAGCCACCTATAAAATGCACTCCCATTTTATTGTAAAATGCCAATAATATTTATTTCACTTGTTTTGTGGAATTTTTTTTCTCTAAAGCTGGCTCCAAAGTCTGCTGAAGTCAGTAGAAAAATTCTGCAGTGCTTATTCTAGCAAAATTGCCACTGAAAATCATGTTCTTTCTACTGGGAGTTAGAGCTAATAAAGATTAAACACTAGAAATTAAGTTTGCTGTTTTTGACTGACAATAGTTATTTTTACTATAAACGCAGTTATTCCCCGCTAGTGCCATTAGCTCTCTTTCTGTCAACATCCTTCCAACATCATCATAAATTACTATTCATTTGCATTGCAGCATGGGCATAGGCTCCATTCTACCAGGCAAAGTGCAAAGACATGGTGAGAGACAATTCTTGTTTGGAAGAGTTGTGCTCTAACCAGTTGTGACACAAGCTCGGAGGAAGGATGCTGGGAGAACAAGTGCTGGTTGAGCTGCATTTTATTTCTAGCTGAAAGGCTGGAACAAGAGATTAGGAAATTTGGTCAAGCTTATGTGGAAAGACTGAATAAAGTTATTGAAATAAAATTTATTGAGTAACACTGGATTCAGAAAATTTGCAAAGACTTATATTAGTTTCTGGGCAACATATGTACCTTTTTGTCTTGTATCGGGACTAAATGTAACCACTAAACTGTTTAAGTAATCATGAACTTCAGGCTGCCTTTCTAAAAAGGTGTAAATTTTTTTTTATTCAGGTGAGAAGGTCTGAACTGTGCATTTTTGAATACCTGTCCAGTTGTATCACCTGGTATGACACAGTGGATAACAGTATATATTGGAATATGCATCTCCATGAGGTCTGTGGCTTCATGATTTACCTGTGTGCTAAATCACTTTCCATTAGAAAATCCCAAAATATTGTAGACTTTCTTCTAAATTTTACCTGTGTTGCTACGTAAAAATAATAATTTGCTTCTATGGATTCCTCAGGGTTCAACACTGAGAGTACAAAAGTGTGGATGTCTAACCTAGCCAAGAATTTATTCAGGTGGGAGGGGGAATTAAAAATTATGGTTAAGGTTTCAGTAAATCTTTAGAGACTACTTCTTCATTTCAGAGACACAACTGAAGTTAATACGATTCTGCATATGGATCCATAAATATGGATATTTATTTTATTTGACTTAAAATGTAACAGCTGTGGATTTTCTTTAATAATTTACTGCATTTTTTGTTCTGTAGTTTTATGGTAATAATGACTCAAGCATAACACAATTTCTGGCAGCTATGAATTGCTGAAGGAAAGGACAAATTGATTGAATTGTCTCTGTTTTTTTGGTTAGAATTCCCAGGTCCAACAGCTAAGGCCCAGGCCTGTGTAAATCAGCATGACTCCACTGATGTTGCAGCAGCTACACTGACTTACACCGAGAATCTGGACCGCAGTGACACCAAATACAGAGTTTATAGGTTTTATTGGCAAGTAAATGTTTATAGACTTGAAGGCAGTTTCTAATCCTGTGTCATATTGTAAACACGACTGCCTTGGACAATTAGACAGACAATTATTCAGAAGCTGAAAGGCTTACTTGCTTCTCTAAGAGTTTCTTTTATAGAAATATGTTTCTGTTCTTCAGTGAAAGAACCTCATGCACTGAAGAGTCATTGCCAGACACAAATTAGATGATTTCTACCATCGGAAAAATGTACTAGTAGTGAGATTCTGGCATTCAGAACAGGGCAACCAATAAACTTACAAGGTGGAAAATTAAAATAATATATAAAGAGAATACTTTCCAGTCACTGATCAGAGGTTGTCACAGAGTTACTGAGAACAAGAAATTTGTAATGTTCAAAATTAATTGGACCTTCAGATAAACATAGATGATGTCTTAGCAAAGAAATAGGAAAAAAAAAATAAATTTGAGTGGTAGCTTGATGTATGAGGGTTTATGAAAGATATATGCTAAATGGGAACTACTGAAGTAAGATATAACCCAGACAAGTATGCCTGTTGCTGGGTTCTTGAACAGAATCATTGCTATTGTGTGTAACTTGAGCATGGTACGAATATCTCTAAACAGAATTTGAACTTGCTGCCTGGGATGTCTATTACCAAAGTTTCTAAAATGAGGGAGAGTAGCCCTGCCCTCAGGGAACATGGGGAATGTGAGGGGACACAATGAGACATGTGGGTGGAACAGGGTGTTAAAAAACCGGAAGCCTGCTCATCTGGCTGCAATGGAATGGGAGTCTGGATGGCCAGAATCAGCTGTCCCGTACTGAGATCAGCCCATTGTCAGTCACTTTGCAACAAACTTTGTTCTTTATTACTGGTGCCCAAGCGAGGTTGGGCTTACTGTGATAGCTACATACCAATATTTTCTTCCTTCAGTTTAACAACGATATATGTATTATGATACTACATGGATATAACATTGCAATAGAGCAAAGGAAAATTTTGAAAAAGAGAAACGTATTTTACTGTGATTATGTATGTTACACCAAATTTTAGGAAAAGGTGTTGCACAGAGGACTTTTTTTCATCATAATTTTAAAGGACAAAATTAAGAGGCTAGTTTTGCCATCAGGCATCGCCTTGCCAACCAAAACATCCAGGTTTAGAAACAGATCCATGGTTTCAGGCCCCTAATCCCATGACAGAAGTGCCAGGGTCAGTGCTGTGGCAGGTGCGACTGCCCACCCTGCGGGGTTCCTGCCACCGCCCCGAGGCGCCACTTCGCCCCTAGTGCCAAATCCTGAATGCAGCCCCACAAGTCACAAAAGTTCTAAGTCATAATTATTAACTATAATAATTTCTACCCAAACAGCGCCTTTCAGGCTTCCTGCCAGGCCTGGGTATGCTCACTTTGCTCACCAGTGCCTCCTACTGAAAATTCCCTTTTAATCTTTGTTGTTTGACTCTCCTATATCTGTGCATTATTTTGTGTATTTTCAGTGGTCTTCATCTGGAGGAATCTCTTTTAGATTTTTATTTTGGCAGTTTTCAATCTGGAAGTAGACTATAATTTTCAGTTCATTCTCACTTTTGGTGTCATAAATCATAAATGTCGTAAGTTTCCTGCACGTGACAAAAAAATTACAGAGGAATCAGAAACAGTACATAGTATTATTAACATTTTGGGGACGCTAAATGAAAGGAGAACTGAAATCTTTCTGTTTCAAAACATTGAATTAAAGATCTAGAACAATCAGCTTTTTGAATAATTGTTGTTGGTGTAAAATAGACACAGCTACTTGTTCACTGACAACATTGTATTGATTACTTCTTAGTGAAATTTTGCCACGGTTTTAGGTCCTTTGAGCTTGATATTCCCACACTTTTGTATGTAGCTGTACCTTCCTGCCCAGCACTATTGCTAAGGGTTTAGGGTTCTCTGCTGTCACTTGAAACTGAGCCGTCTGCCTTTGGGTTTAGAAGCCCTGTTTTAGATATACAACTGCACAGTCAGTCTCCTCAATATTTAAAAATGTCAGTGTTTATATGAAAAAGAATATCTCCACTTTCAGTAGAACAGTTAATCTCTGTAAGAAGTGAACAAAATCACCTCTGGAAAAATGTATGAAACAATCCCATTCCTCAGTATTTGTTGTCTCAAAACTAAAAAGATTTGAAGCTGGTGGTCATACCCGTAACTTTTTGGTTTATCATTTAAATGGCTATTTATGTTCTTTTCTGTAAAAGTTTTGAATCTACTCATACTTTTCACCTGCACATTTTAAGTAGTTATCATATAGAAAAGTGCTTGCATATCTTTCATTCAAAACTTCTACCTGCTAATTTCATCTTATGGTACCTGATTCTTTCACTATGGGACATAAGGAGTAATTATTCTTTTATCAATATTAACCAATAAAGCAATATCAATCATAACTATCTTCTTTATGCCTTTCATAAGTTGACATATCCATTTTCCATCTCCCTTCAGTCATTTCATTTAGTCATTTATGTTTAAGCTGAAGTTTTCAATATATTTTAGTTTTTGCTTATAGAAATTTTTGCTTACATTCATTTTCCTTTTCATCCCTCCTGTTTTCCAGGTCTAGGTATTTTTTGGTTGGTTGGTTTTTTTTTTTCCCAAATTATTAACCTATATGATTTTATACCACTGGTAAACTTGGTCATCTTATTATATCTTTTCTGTGTTATTTATAAAGAGTATGTAAACAGCAGTGGACCCAGCACACCCCTGTGAGATTCTACGAGAAACCTCCCTCCATTGTGGTCATTGATTATTTATTTCTACCATTTTTGCTTTCTGAAATCAGTTATTAGCTAAGTACTGTCCTCTTTCCTCTTATTGCAAAATGGCTTAATTTCTTTAAGAAGTGTTAGTGAAGAATTGTCAAGAAGTGTTTTGAAATACAGGAACCCTATATTATCCAAGCTCACTGTTTCCACATACCTTTCCAAAAGCTCTCATGGGTTTGTGTAGCATAAAGGGCTCCCTGTATCTCTCATAGTATCTACATAAGCAAACAGTGTTTCTATCCTTATCTTTGTTGAATCTTTCTGTCTTGAAATCATGATCATTTATTGGCCCTGCAGAGCCTACAACAGCAGGCTTCTTGCTTCTGATGTGTTTGGAAGAGGTTTTCCAATAAAGTTTTATGCCATTACCAACATTTTCCTTCAAATGTTTTTGGTCTGTCTTTTACAATTTTACATTTAGCTTGCCAGTATTTTTCCTGTTTTCTGTTTTCTTCATCTGAACACAATATTTTTAGGAGTGCCTGTTTGATTTTAGTGCTATTCTTTATTCTCATGTAGAACTTTGCTACTCTTTCGGAGATCCTCTTACTGGCTTTGACGGACGATAGATACTTCCTCAGAAATTCTAATACAGGTCACTCTCCCCTTTGGCTATTCCTTTTAATTCACTTTTAACAAATTTCCTTGATTTTATGTAGTTGTCTTTTCAACATTCACTGTTGCTATGGCAAATGTATTTGGACTTTTCACTTCTACAAGGGTGTTGCATTTAAATATATTATGATCAAAATTCTGAAACAGGTCTTTGATACATAAATTCTGAAGAAGGTCTGGTGCCCTGCTTGGTCCCGATCAGGAGTTCTCCAAGCTCCTCTGATGAATCACTCCATTTAATGATTTACGTTGTCTAAAAGCTTAAGTTCTGCATAAAGCCCTATCATAATATTTATCCAGTGCAGCTATAACATATCTCTCTCATTACTCCTGCCTTCTCAGCCTTTCTGACTTCCCTCCCATGTCACAGGCGACTATCCTGGCCTTTTCACTGTTAGCAACAAAGAACCAGCATTGAGGGAAACTTGAAGCCTGAGTTCTCAGGCTTCAAGGACTTAGAGCAGAGCAGTTGCTCCTTTTGATTAATTTCCTGTAGTTTGTTGAAGAACCTAAAGAATTGTTAACCAGTGAGCTGCTCTGTTATGCTCCTGTGTCTGTGACCCCAGACAGCTCTTCCCATGCTCCACTGTCCTAGTGAGCTCTTCTGCCTGAAAGTTTTAAAGTTTAGAAATCAATATTTTTCCTGAGTCTTAAGTTTATTCTGTTAATGAACATCTCAAGAATCTAGATGTACAGAGGCCTGGATGCCTGTGGAAAGCAAGTTAAGAATCAACTGGGGAGCTGGTCTAAACATCTGCGTTACTGGTTGACTTTGATGTTGTCATCTAACAGTCTCCAACTGCTTTTAACTCCAGTAGTTGAATCCTGGCAAAGGACACTGTTTTCTAGTTCAATGAAAATCCAAGCATAACACTGCCATCCCAAACAATATACTTTGTCATAATTTGGTATTTTTCATGTCCTTGAACCCTGGCCATATTTATAGGTTACAAATATTAACAGATTTCAATGACCAGAAAAAGACTGGTAGAGCTTTCCTAATTTAATATTCCTATGTACATAGATTTATAATAGCAAGGCTAGTGAAGTGCACCATCTGCCCCTAACCTGATTGATTCCAGGAGTAGAGCATTTGTTGGCAACACCTTCAGGAGTTGATAAGCCTTGGGGAACAAGCCATATTCTCCCTCCCAGATCCATAATTCCAGCATGTCTTTGTGCATTTTCTGTAATCTTTTGCTAGCTGGTTAGGCAGTGTCCCCTCCAGCCTCCAAGAGATGCATTTGCCAGAGATAAGCTTGCTCCTTAACAGTCCCCAAGGCTACTGGATCTTCTGGAGCATCTTCTGCCTTTTTGATTTGGTCTGATATAAAGACTCCATTACAGGGAATACTAGGTGAATTTATGGAATGAAAATGTGCAATGAAAAGCAAAGAAAACATCCTTCTGTAAATAAACATTTGTATAGCACAAGTCTGAAGACAATCTTCCGTGGTATGTCACTTTGTAAATCTAAACTTAATGTGCGCACTGTAGTTACATTAATATAAAGGGCTTTCTGCTCGATCACGATAAAGGACTAATTAACTGGAGCAGCCTCTTTATTTTTAGGTTTTCTGATTCTCAAGCACCAAAAAGGAAATGGAAACAACCATCCTCTAACAAGGGTAAGGTTGTAATATAAGAAAGAGAAGATGCTGCAGCAATTGATCATGTCAGTCTAAAGTTGCCATTGGATTCAGGCAGCTAAACAGAGAAGTCAAAATATTATGGAAATGTAAAGTGAAATAACAGCATGGAGGAAATCCAGGAAAAAGAATGCAGTGACTATAAAAATAGGATAAAAGACAAAAAAGCCAAATACAGCCAGATTAAGGAAAGGAAGACAGTGAGAAACATATTGGAAAAAAAGGCAAGTAAGCTCTGGGTTATTCTTTTTTAAAGCACGAATGCAGAGAAAGCTTCAAATGCTACCTCTGTCTCCCTCGGTAATCATGAACTGCTCATTTTCCACCTGAGAGAATCTAGAAAAGAACAATAGCTGGATATCATAGTAGTAACTGCCTTTACTTGGAAAAAAAATGATACCTAATAAAACTTGGTATTTTATAGTCAGCTGCTCACCAGATATCAATCCCTCCTTTTTCCATCAGATGTTTTACAAATACACGACTGTCTTGCACAACTAAATTTCTGGTTGAGACTGAAGGGACTTTTGGAGATGGAAAACATTCAGTGGTATTGCTGACTGTAATTCTTCTGAGTAACATCTTAACATTATATGCCAGATCTATGAAGTTTTCACTCTTTGGTACGCAGGAAAACCTGAAGTATTGAACTTGTAACAAGAAAGCAACACAGGGAATTCTTGTTCAAGAAACTGCTTTTGCAAGACAGTTTATCCATGCAAAAAAAAATCTTATTATTCCCATTTATTGTTTTGGACTACACTTTTTAAATAAATACAAAATGCACTCGGAAGTGGAAACTTACAGGGTATGTCTGATTCCACAGGCAGAGTGCTCACCTTATCACCGTATTTGGCTAGTGAAATTAATTAACTCTATGTTAATAAAGAGGAAATGTGTAGAATGATTAATAAATATATTAACATCAGAGAAATGAGAGCCAGCAAAAAAAAGAGTTTCCTTCCAAACTTCACTAGACTTTGTATCACTGAATACACTGAAGGCTTCTCAAAGCTGAAATGTTTTCCTCAAAAGCAGACGGTACAATTTTGTACAGAGGGAGGTGAATACACTTTTCCCGGACACACTGGCTCATTTCCTATTTATTCTGCAAGAGACATAAACCAAATATAACTTTACCTGTTACAAGGAAAAAACAAAACAAAACAACAACAAAACAGCCCTCATGAGAACTGAAATGAGACTTTGCTTTGGAAAAAATAAAGTATGTCTGATTCTAGGTAGTTTCTAATTGTGGTATTCTCACTGGAATGCCAGAGATCTGTCTTTTATGGAGGGTTTCCACACCTGAAGAAGAAACCATTTGATCACAATAATCCATAACCTTACTGGGGAAATTGAGACCAGCTTTCATAGTTTTTGCCTATTGCTGGTTAAGATCTCTGTTCTATGAAGTTAACTGCTTTTCCTTATCCTGAAGCAGGCTAAACTGTCAGGAACCTGAAAAATAGTAGTATTCTGGAATTTAGTATTTTTAATCTACTTAAACCCAGTGCTGTCGCAAAAAGTAAAAGCTGATGGGACAGGACTCAGTAAGAGTCTAGTCTTTTTTGTTCCTGTCACTTTTATTTCTTCAAGTAGAGCAAAAAGGAGTTTGAGTAATTTTCAGCTAATATACTCAGTCGATACTTAATGTCTTGTCGACTGCATATCACAATTTATATACACAATGGAAAGCGTGTTGTTTGACACGCAGTTTTCCAGAGCAGTCTGGGCCAAAGTCTTAGACCCATGCTGTTCGCTGAACTGCAGAAGAACTGGTCCCTGGTTTCCAGAGGCCTGAGTTGTTACTTCTCCTGCTCCCGCGCACCCCCGGTTTTGCCAGGGGAGCGCTTCGCTTTCCGTAATTGCCGCATTACTGCAGTGCCAGCGCAGACGAAGGCTCCACTGTGGTTGGCAGTGCAAACATACATCAGATGATGTCTCAAAACATCTACAAGCCATGTCAATTTCACACGGGCTGCAAACTTCCCCCGCCCGCTGCCCCTCCGCGCTGGTTCCCAACCGAGCCCCGGCTGCTCCGGGCGGCCCGGTCACAGCGCGGCGGGGTCCCGGCTGCCCAGCGCTGCGCGGAAGCTTCCTGCTGCCCGGTAGGCAGCACCGGGGAGCGGAGCCGCCGGCGGACCCCTCGTCTCCGGCCGGGAGAGGAGCAGCGGTGCGAGGCGGAGCCCGGCGGCCGCCCCGCCTCTCTCCTCGGGGATGCCGGGATGTTTACAGGCCCGGCCGGAGCCGCAGGGGGCGGAGAGGAGGTCGGGGCCGCTGCGGGTGCCCGAGCCGCCCGCCAGGAGCCCCGCTAGGCACTCGCGGCCAGGTCCGGCCCGGGCCTGAGAAGCCGGAGAGCAGAGGAGGCCGGTTCCGGGCCCCCGCGCCAGGAGCGGCAAAGCCAGGCTTCCCGGTGAGCGGGGACGCGGCGAAGCCGCCGCACGGGCGGCGTGGGAGCGGGGCCGCGGCGGGGGTCCCAGCGGGCGCGCCCGCTCTCCGGGAGGCGCTCCCAGCGCTGCGCGGGCGGCTGCCGGGGGTCCCGCTTCCTGCCATTGGTCGCCGGGGCTCTCGCTCGCGGTGCTATTGGCCGCGGCAGCTGCCGCTCCTCCCGGCGCAGGGGGCGGGAGCGCGGCGGGTCCGCGAGCGGAGAAACTTTCTGCGCCGCGCGAGGGGGCGGGCTGGCCGCGCGCCGGCTCGCGCGGGGGTCTCGCACCTGCCCCCGCCCCGCGGCACGAGGCGCAGGCGGGCGCTGCGGTGGCTCTGGGGAGCGGCCCCTGGCCCAGCGCCGCGTTCAACCGCGAGCGGAGCCCGTTCCGCCGTGTTTCCCGTCGTTTCCAGCTGGCTTCCTCCAGGCTCCGCTGCCCGCCTCGCACCTGGGAGGTCGGTGTCGCTCGGATGCTCCCCGGGGGAGGCAGCCCCGTCTGGGCGGTGTCGCTGCGCACTGAGTAAAACCAGCGGCGTCACCGGGAACCCCGGGCAGCGTGTCCGGAGAGCCCCGGCCCGGGCGGGAGCAACCGCGGCCCCGGCCCTGCAGCGCCCGGCCGTCAGGGCCCCGGTGGCGGGTGCCGGCATTCCCTCCTCCCGTTCTTCCAGCCTCCCGGGGCTCCGGGTTCGCCGCCGCTCCCGGCCGGTGCGGCTGAGGCCTAGCGGGAGTGCGGCAGGGAGACATCCTCCCGCTGCCGGGTTTGCTGCTTCTTCCCCTTCCTGGCCGTGCTTCTCCGAGTATCATCTGATCTCGGCTACACTGGTACTGGCCCTCAGTTCCAGTTTGTGCCCGTGCGAACTGTAGCTGCTTGGATTTAGGATTCGGAAGTTCAGAATATTGTTGTTTGGGTAGGATATGATTTGCTTTGTTCCGCATTTTGTGAGGAACGTTGCTGCTTGAATGCTAAAACTACTTGGGATGTTAAACCTACTTCTGATAAAAGATGCTGAGCTGTGTGTGCATTAAATCACACAAAGATTTGATGCTAGATTTTATATAAAACCTGTTTCTTATTTTTTTTCTGCTTCTTGCACCAACTGAACGTTAAACTTTTGTCACCATTGAGGTGATAGCACTGTTTTCAAGGATTGCAATGGCAGCCTCGCTTCTCAGAAAAGGTCACAATGCATAGTAATTTTACTGAATGTGCTGGATATATTTCCTGTAAAAAGTTTTATCACAAGCTTGAGATGCAGAAATTAACAGTGAATGTTACATTAATCTGTAAGGTAGATACTTTGGATAATTAGATGTCAAGTGGGTATTTGCAGCTCCACTACATCAAGAAGAATGAAGTATAAAAATATTTTACTTTCAAGGCTAACTGGGAGACAGTTCAGTGTTGCAGTGCTGTGGAAATGTCTGTATTTGAAATTTTGGACTCAGGCTATCTTGAGAGAGAGAAAATGAAGTAGAAAGCAGTTATTAGCTCATGGGCCATGAAAACCTTAGGCAGAGGAAGGAAAAACTGTTTTGGCTTGTGGAAAGAGAGAAACTTACAAGCAACATCCAGCAGCTTTGAAGTAAGAACTTAAAGACCTTCAGGTGTGTGTATGTTTGTTTCGGGTTTTTTCTTTTCTTTTTAATACTGGAGGAAAGACTATGTGAAGAACACCTGCTTGTTAATTTCAAAACATGAAGACGTTATATTTATAAATATCTGATGTTTGGGTAATTGACTTCTTAAAGCACACTTAGAGATTTTCACAGTGAGGGTAGAGATATTGCCTCTATCATAGATATCTTGTATTCAACATACCAGTTAGTCATTGGAGTGAAAAAAAAATGAGAACAAATCAAGGAATTCTAGCTAAATAATAATAATTTTTTGGTTGACTTATCACACTATCTTCCAAGGTCTACAAGAATTAGACAAGTAGAATCTCATCCCCACCATAGAAACTTGTTTTCAAAGAAGAAGAAAAAAAAAATTTAACATTTTAGAGTTCATCTGAAGGCCTGTGAGTGCATGAGAAACTCAAATGACAAACAAGAAGTCAGTTGCTCGTTTTACTGTGTCCTGTGGTATCTTCTGAATTGTAAGACAGAACCATATAGCCCACCCATACCTTCCTATATTGTTCAGCAGAGTTGAGCTCAGTTGCACAAAACACAGCCAGTCCATTGTCTCACCAAATTGTCTCTGTGCACAAATACAATTTGTTCATGCATGCAAAAAAACCCCCATGTTTAATAAACTTCATACAATATCCTGCATTTACACTAGCCCTATGTTCAGTTGTATCACCATTGATGCCTTGTTGCCTTCTGGGGTTTGACGTTGTTCCAAACATCTGTGCTGCATGGATGAGTTCACGTTACCTTGGAAAGTGTCCTGGGAAAAGTCCAACTGCAATAACTTCTTCTCTACCTCCAAGGAATTTTTTTTTTTTATTATCTGGGGCTTATAGCAAAATCCTTCCTGATTCCTGAGGAGCAGTGCTTAGGAATGATGTGGAGTGGAGGGGATTATCTTGTGCAGGTTAATACTATGGATAGTCCTAACTGACTAATTTCCAAAATATTTGTTCGGTTTAGTGATGTTCCATGTGCTTTGCAATAGAGATGAAAATAACCGACCAAAATACCAAAGTGGTGATAAAAGCAGTCTTTGGAGCACTGGTTTGCTCTGTTTGTCACTCTTTGACCCCCTGGCTGCGTGGGAAGGAACTCAGCCCTAGCGTGAAATACCACATCACTACCTGTTTTCTTTTTAGTAAGTATTAAAAGGATTCTTCCCACCAGGTTAGTTTAAAAAGCTGAAGAGAAGCAATGCTATTAAAATGAGTTGCTTTGCTGATGAGGATAATCCTGTGCATTTGTCTCTGGCATGTGAAACATAGCTGTGACTCAGTCATGATTTTTGTAGCTAGAAAATACGCAGTATATTTCAAGTGCCATTTTTTCCCTGTTGGTCAAACAGAACACATGCTTAGGTAAGGCAATTAGTTATACATTTTTAAAGTAGGCATTACAAAGAAGAATTTGTAAAAAATTACTATGAACAACCATCTTAAAACTGGTTGCACATAATTAATCTTGTGATATTAATGACTTCTTGCTGTTGATTATGGGTGACAAAGTAAATAGACTATTTGCATCATCTGGCATTCATGAGTTTGTATTCAGCCTCTTTGCTTTAATCTGCTTGGAATGATTAATAATGAAGTTATTGCTCTCTGTTTGACCAGATTAATTGCTTTAAAATATCATAAAAGTAATGTAAAGCTTGCAGATTAGATCCTTGATGAAATCTTTGGGAGAGGTTTGAGTTAGGTGCTGCAAAGTGTTGATGAACCAGTCTTCAGTTCATTTTAATCTTCCGTTGTCATTGTATAAAGTTTGCATAATTATTGATTCCTTGAAAGCTGTAATGCAAAAATATCACAGGTGAACTTAAAATTAATTCTAAAATAAGTAAAAACTTGTGGGAAAATGTGTAGCATTCTGACCTGTAGAGGCCTTTCTTCTGTACCATTTTCATCCTCATCTGAGAGCAGATCCAAAAAAGGAGTTGTCTTTGCAGCAGTGAACTTCTAGTACTTGCCCTGACTGAAATTTGGAACTGTGTGTTAGGTCCGTGAGCTGCTTGTGAAGTTCATGGAGATAAGTAGGACTCCAGAAGAGGAGCAGCAAACAGCTTGCAAGCCGAGGACTAGATATACAACTGCTCATTGAGAATACTCCAAAGCCAGGAGTGGATATTGCATATTTCAGCCAGTGGCGGTTTAATGTAAAACATAGAAAGAGCTGTGAACTTGAGTGTTGGCCAGCTTCTGGAGTGAGTGTGCTGGCTGCTTTGCTCCTGGACCCATGGATCCTGGATTACTTGCCACTGTCATGTGTGGTTTCAGGATTCAGAGGTAGCGTTAGAGAATCGTAGAAAGCCTGTTAAATATGACTGGCATTTCTTTTCTGATTCTGCATAGTGCTTCATTAATTTTGGCATCTTTGGGGTAGCATAGATTTTAAAATATATACTACAGATTTATTTTTTTTTTCAGCTTGCAAATGTACACATAACACCTGCAGTGTAATATCACAATGTTTTTTTCTTGCACTGGTTTCTGAGATACTTAGACATTTCTTTAAGGATTAGGTGGAATTAAGTGTTAAATGTGTTCTAACTTCACCTATGGCAATGTGGATGTTACCAGCCATGGTTGTAGCACAGTTGTATGTAGCCCGTTTTCCAAACTGGGTGTTTTTCCTCCTGTAACTAGCAATAACGGGCTTACCTGACAATGCTTCCAGCCTTTTGATTTATCCTGCATCTTTTTAAACCCATATGTGAAGCTCAGCTGTTTACACTTTCAGTACATCTCTTCAGCATCTCCTTATGAATAATTTATATGTGCATTTAAAACCATCCCTTCATTAGGGAAAGGTCTCCTCTTTTCCCTCTCTATGTGCTGGGCTCTTGAGGTTTTGGGGTGGTAAGGGTTTCCAAAGCATGTCTTATCTTTCTTTCTCTGAAAAATCTTTGCACCTTTTTGCAATTTGGCTTGTTACCCTGGTTTATTCTCCTTCTGTTTATTTTGTTTCCTATTTCTGCGTACCCCGTGCAGTATTTTGCTGACAAAACTCTCAGCTTGGCGTTGAATAAATGTTCACTACGTGCTGGCTCTTACTTAAATTCAAAATACCTATGGCAGGAAGCTACTTGTTGACATCTCTACCCAAAGGTGAAGTAAGGTGAAATGTGGTGAGCTCTTGTACTAGTGTGCTGTTGCCAGAGCAGAGATACACTGTTTCTTCCACAAATCCCTCCTATGTATTCCATCTTTGAACTTCTGAATGCCAGAGAAAAATTAAGTAGGAGTAGACTTCCATATGCATTGATTTAGTTCACTGCTTGCAGAATGTACACCCAGCTGCATTAGGGAATTAAGTCAGCTCAGCAAAAGGTCCAAAGTGTTCAAGATTGCTACACAGGGTCATGTGGCAGAGAAGGGAGAGAATACAAGATCTTTGGTGCCACTGAGCTATTAGATTGGCTTGTACAATTTCACATTAGAGATGTAATTTGATGGTAGATTTCACTGATCTAAGTTAGGACAACTTTGCCCTCAGCTATGTCTTCCCCTCTGTCTTTTGCTATCACATTGTGTCCTTGTCTCTGCTATGGAATGATTCAGGGAGCTGAACTAGAAAAAAAGTCGCTTGTTGTCAGGGTTCGTCTTGAGCTCACTTCAGTTACCTTCCCAGGAGTCAGGGTAGCCACGGGAACACCGCTGGGAGGAAGAGGATGTGGAAGGCATGGCTGAAGGCAGCGGAAGCAGCAGCATCATGTAATTGGTTCACACTGTCCTAAAACCACATCCTAATAGAGCATGATCTGGGCTCAGGATTTGCTTTGTTGATAGTGCTGTGGTTAGATACCATACACGGATTGTGATCATGTCACAATGTAAAGTTTTGCGGGGAATTAAATGTATCCTTTATAATTGGCTACTCAGTATGAAGAAGTAGAGTTATCAAATTTCTTTCCAGGTGAACACAAGTTAAATGTAGAAGCCTGTTGCCTGAGCAGTTTCAGTTCCTGGTAGTTCTTCAGTTCCTATGAAATACCTAACAGTTCAAAAAAGGGCAAGTCGGTGCATGTACAACCCTTCGGGAGCACCTTGCAAGACAAGCAATCTACTGGAGTGACATGATTGAAATGGAGAGGGAGAAGTAAACAAAATATAACTTCTTAAATTGTGCAAATGAATGGAGAGGCAGGAGAGCTTGGACTTTCATCTTCTAGTCAGACAGCACTGACAGAAAGAAACCCTTAGTAGGTGGGGAGTGATGGTGACTGGTTTTTCAGGGTTGGAATGAAAATACGCCTGATAAATTGGAATGGATGTATGAGAAAATGGCATATTGGCGCTTACTGTATTCACTTACAAGTAAAATCTACTTATCAAAAAGTATGGTTACTTCTTTTCTTGCTAAAAGCAACTCCTAACCCAGCTTAACTATCTGTGTGGTTTTTGGCTTCTTTGACTGGACTGCCTATGCGTAGGGAATTTGGACGTAAGTTTGTGGCGAAATTCAATATTAGTTATTTCCACATAGATAGATGGTAGTTACTTTTAGATTAACAAGTGCTGAGAAATTGTGTTGTGTTGACATTCAAGGCTGTCCATACAGAGAGGAGGAGTGTCCTGCCGTCCCACAGGGAATATTGATCTGGTAGTATATAAAAAAAATTTAAAGGCTTCTAGGAGCCATTTATAAAATTAAAACTATTCCTACTTCTGGATATGCATTTATATTCAATGACTTTCAGCTCTTTAGAAGCTGCAAATACAACTTTGATGCAGATGCTTCTGTAGAGAATTCTACAAATTAATACATATTTTTCACGTTAGAAGACGCTTTTTTTGACAATATGAAGCAAATATTTCATTTCTGCCACTGTCAGCTAAGAATAAGTATTCTGTTTATACACACATGTAGCTACATATGCATAATCTAAATATGCATAGGCGTGTATATATCTGTGTGCATATTTATATATTATTATGCATAGACACATGTATATAGGTGTGCGCATGCTTATATATTATTATGCATATACATAATGTGTGTATATGTGTGTATACTAATCGGGATAAATGACAGATTGTACCGTGACAATGTTTAACTTGATCTTCCAGTTTTCAGTTTGCTTCACCCCTTGCCAATTAAGGTCTTGGTTGTCTTGGCAGAGTTCAGTTGAGTGTCAACTTAAATGCATTTTGCTTTGTTAATATATATCTAACATAGCTTTTCACTGAGTGAGAAAAACAAACTAGTGTGTTGTTTGATATATATATAAAATACTTGGTTCATTGTATAAATGAGAGGTTAATCAGTAACATTGCAGTACACTATAAATTAAATAAGTTGCTGTTTTATTGACCATGTTACATTGTGGATTGTATGTTTCTTGTAATTTGTGATTAACGGCAGACCAGTAAAAAGTTTAGTATGTTTGAGACATGGACAATGTGGTCTGGGCATGAGCATGACCAGTCACAGATCATAAAGTCTAGTAGAAAGGCATTGACTGGCTATTAGTTTTAAATATTGAAAGCATTACAGCATTATTTCACCATTTCTAATGCAGTCTTTAAGTGGAGTGTGTAACTTTATGAATGAATGGCATAATAATGTGGAATATTTAACTAGATTTTGTTTTATAGTCTATGTTAGTAAGGAATAATTTACTGAAAAGGTGCTGCATATACACAGTGCTGTCATTCCTGTTAATTTGGATTTTTTTTTTTTTTTCCAGTTAGAATCTCTTGCTACTTCTGTTAAATATGCTCATATTAAGTAGGAGTTTGGAATGCCAGTGGTGTAAAGGCAGATGAATAACTTATTGAAATGTGTTTTAGGACTTAAACTACAACCCACATGAGTTTCATCTTTCCAGTTACAGTCCAGGGTGGGTGGGTGAGGGACCACAACAAAACCAATTTGAAGCAAGAGAGCAGAATTTTAGGTAAACTGCTGGGTGTGTTTTTGTTGTGCTTGTTGGAGATATTCAGATATAGGAGTGGATAAAGGCTTTGGGCATGTCTTGGTTCTGAGAGCTGCTGGTGGGGTCCTGTGTGGGGACTGCTGCTTTCTAAGTATTCCTCAGTCTTTAGGAATGCACTAAAAATATTATCTATGAAACTGAAGTGACTTTCACTCTGCAAGTAAAATGTTTCTATTATGGCATCAAAACATACACATTTATTCTCTTCAATGGTTAATGCAGAGGACCAGGAAAAAATTACATTTTAATGTTAAAGAATTATGATAGGTTTAGACTTCAGGTTAGTTTGCTTTATGGACGTGACTTATGACTTACTATTTCTTTGAAAAACACATAGCTGTGCTGTTGTGAAATATAACATGATTGGTGAAGTTGCTATGCTCAGTTTACAGCTGCCAACATTCTCTGGCTTCATTCAGGACCTTCCCAGAGTGAGTCCTGAGGCCCTGCTTTTAAAATCACTTTGATAATTCATAAACTGCAACCTGCACCCTGGTGCCAGTGTTGGAGGGGTGCTGAAGAGAGTGAGCTGACAAAGTGGGGGCCAGGTTTGACCAGGATGCCAGGTGGGTCCAAACAGCTGATGTTTTTCCTCAGAAGAGGTAAAGAATGACTGTTAAGGCAGTATGTTTTATAAAGCAGTAGGATGCCTGCTTCGTAAGCTGCTTGCGTCAAGCTCAAGGACCAAGCTGTTATAGCTGTGGTAGCAAAGGAAAAAAGAGTCTAAAGTTTGTCTCCTCCCAAAAGGTGTGTGGCTTTCCTCTGGGAGCTGTCGTCACGTCGGAGAGCAGAGCTTGGGCTCTGTGGCATGAAGTGCCGGGATTAACACCCATGTGCCCCGATGGGTGATTGTGTGTTACTTTTTGTTTTGGACATTCAGTAAGGCATTTAGAAATCTAATCCCTTGTTTCCAGAGCACATGATTGGTGGTGGTGTGTGATTTGTGTGGTATTTCTTGTTGTGTTTTTTTTGTGTGTTTGTTTGTTTGCATTGTTTCAAGCAGGGTGATTATTTGAATGTTCTACCTGGATTTAAGTTGCACTGTGTGTAGCTGAGAGTCAACATGTGATACAAGCAAATGGGAATATTCCTATAGCCTGTGTTCTTATATGGAAGCTAGTATTAATATATGTGTGTGGAGGGGGTGTGGTGGTGTGTTTTTTCCCTCAGCTGAGTATGATCCTTGTCTTTGAATTTAGTTAGTAACAGTAGTTGAAAGATTTTAAATATGTCATTTAAAATGTGTGTTAATGCTGAACAATCTAACTTGTTGACACCAAAATGTAAGGAATATGTACGGTGTTAAATTGATAGTTGTTTCTGGAGGGCCTTGGCTCTAAGCTAACTAAAATAATATAATGGTTATAGTAAAAACTAAAAATACCTGCCTTAATTGACAGTGTAATCCAGAAGTAAACATAGTACGTTCTGTTCTTTGTGAACAGCGGCTAAGTTGACCATGTGCCTGATCAGCACATTGTGAACCTTGTAACTTTGTGTTTCTCTGTGTTACCAATTATGTGAAGTAGTTACATCTATATTCTGCAGAAAAAAAGAAGACTGCGATTTTCAGATTCCCGGCAAAATTGTCGTACTCTGAATATTCGTTGAAGTATATCCTTTTTTAAAAGTATTGCTGTGTCGTCTTTGACATTGATTATTGAATGTGCCCACTTAAGATCCAAAATTAACAAACAATAGTATATAAAATGTAGCTAATGGAAACCATGTATCATTGAGACTCTTAATGATGTTTTCTACAGGAAAACATTGTTTTTTGTTGTTGTTGTAGAACAGCCATCTGTTAAAGTAGTAACATTATTTCCTGAGTACCTTGAAAAGTATTTCAATGTGAATGGTTTATGGACCTGGAGCTATGATGTTTCATGTGGTTAGTCAGTGCATTTAAGCTTTTTCTCCTTAAATACTTTGATCATGTTTGTAAGGACTTAGTTGCAAGACCTAAAGTCACAAGGATTCCAGTTTTTTCCCAGGTGTGTATATATATATATATATATATATATATATATTATTTTAAAAATGTTATTTTAAGAATGTGTTTCAATGGAACGTCAGTGATGAGCTCTGTTTCATTTTCAGTAGTCCCTCTGCTCTGTTTCACTAGCAGAGTAGTGGGCATTCTTACCTCTCTTCTAGGAGGTGGCTGGAAATCACTGGGAAAGCTGAGTGCTGACTGGGATGGGAGCTTCTGGTGGGATGTGGGAACGCACCCTTGCAATTTGGGCTGCTTTGCGTCTTTGCATGATCTTTAGGTGTGTAGGCAGATGTCAAGGAGCCTTGACAGGTGGGTGCTAAGGAAGTGAATAAGGACAGCGAGGCCTGTGCATTAAGAAAGAAGGTGTTATTCCCAGTTCAGTCAGTTGTGGTTTGATAAGCTAACTTACTGGTGAGTACTTAGCTTCCATCTGCTGTATGTTTGGCTCAGTGTGTGGAGTAAATAGTGTCAGTTAAGGGAGTTGCTATGCAGTTGCAGTTTCAAATGAAAAAATTGGTGTTGTTGTCTGTATCCCCAGGTACTTAATCCAACATCCTTTCTGTGTAGTTGGCACCTACTGTTTTGATCAACTGAAAAAGACAAAGAGTTAAAGCCTTAATAGTTAACCAAAAATCGCCTTATACCTGCAAAGTATTAGTAACCATAATTGAAGTCTAAGATTTAGCATATATGCTTGTGTTCCTATGATTACTATTGTGTACAGGCTGGTCTGAGTCCAAATGATTTGCATCTTCAAAATGATGAAACTAATATTTGCAAGATAAATGATTCAGAATCTTTCATTGTTCATATCTTTGCAAGTGGTATGGTGAAGACAAGGAGTCTTTTCCTCCTACATGATCAGTGTGAGGGTGTTTAAAAACATTAGTTGTTTTTGGCACTTTGGAAGTTTTGAGTGGTGGTGGTATAGTTGGCTCGCCTCTCACTTCATCTGTTTTCCATGAACCAATGTATATCATGGTGATGGATTTGCAGAAGGAGGTCATCGCATTACTTGTTTAAAGAGGTGATAGACATGTCACATTTAAGTGTGATTTGTATTTGCTTTTCAACTTAAAACAAGCAATGACTCTTTGGTATTTTTAGTGTCTTTTCACCATAAATTAGAACTTGAAAACCATCTTTGGAAGAGTAATAATTATTGTCTCAATTTAAAGTTAAAGATGATAAATATTATGCTACTATGTTTTGACCTCTGGAGTTGATTATCAAGGTGAAAGGCATGCCTCACTGTGAAAACAGTCTTCAAGCAGCAGAATCTAATTCTTGCCTATATTGACAAATAGTACAAAAGATTCATTTTGCATCCTTGGCATTTTGTATGATCAAAATACCAAATTACTCTAAAATGTGAATCTATCATGCAGTCTTCAAAGACAAAAACAAGTTTAAAAAAATAAAAGAACTCACATATATGGAGAGAAAATACTGATCTTTGCCTTTCCTTTGCAAAAGCAACAACAAATCCATAAGTTAAAGATGTTCCGTGCTTCCTATGGTAGAACATATTTGTTGCCTCTTTACTTTACTTCCTCTTAATATAAAAACAAGCCACAGAGGACGGAGCCACTGGCACTGTTAATGATATGGCTTCTCTACCTTCTACCCTTTCCCCAAATTTAAAAGGAAAAAAGAAAGTGGAGGGGGGAAAGAGACAAATTCCGAAATACTTCCAGTCAGACTCTTCAAAATAGCACTTCAGAAAATAATAATTGGATTCTTGGCAGTGGTAGAAAGATATCTACAGCAGGAGATTAGTAGAAGATCCCTTAAGTTTGCCATGGATGTCTTCTCCAGAATTTGCCTTAACTACATAAACCTCTGTGAAAACTGGAGAATTTGGGTGCAGTCTT
The DNA here is from genome assembly GCF_963082525.1 of Nesoenas mayeri. Lineage (NCBI taxonomy): Eukaryota > Metazoa > Chordata > Aves > Columbiformes > Columbidae > Nesoenas > Nesoenas mayeri. The sequence continues at coordinate 17,393,275 of NC_137554.1, read as the reverse complement.
GTGACAACAGTTTAATTTTCAGTGCTGTTGTGTTGTGACTTTTTGCCTTGGAGGGGAAGTTTTACAGGAGATGTCATAGAATTTGCAAGAATTGTCAGTATTGGCGTCCTAGGGCTGGTGCAAAGATGGCCTTGCCACTGCTCTGCATTCATTGTGTATCTGCTGACTGTTTCCCCCTTTGTCGCCTTGCTCATTCTGACAGTCTTAGAAATCTGTGCAAGTCTTCCTCTGCCTCTCACCTCAGTTAGATAACTTATTTTTTTTCCCTCTGACCTGCCTGAAAGTGCATTTTCTCTTATCTTTGGATTAATCACAGCTAATACTGAGACAAAACAACAGAAAATCCCAATCTGTATGCCTGATGCAGGAGTACTAAGGAGAGGAAGGCAAAGCCATGGGGCCCCTTAGTCTCTCTGGAGGATGGCTGTGGTTTGGTGTGACAAATAGCTGACGGTACTAGAATGGCATGGGATGACAGTTTTAAGTGGGGGAGTGAAAGCTTCCTTCCCAAAACAGTGCAGGGTTGGAATAGTTAAACGTTAGTAAACTCAAGCATGCAAATGAGAAAGTTCTTCAGTTCCTTTGGTGATGTTCATTGATCATAAATACAGGTTGAGTTACATTGTAATAACTGTATTTATCTTTTCAGGACATAAGGGACGCTTTGACGTGACAGAATGGATGAACAGTCACAAGGCATGCAGGGGCCTACTGCTCCACAGTTTCAGCCACAGGTACTTTTTTTTTTAACAGTTGCTCAAGAGCAGATGCTATAATTTCTTAAACAGAAAAAGAGAGAAATTAGAAAACATTATTTTTTTGTGGGGACAAAGAATCTATAGACAGATAGAATGTATTATGGTGATCTTGTAATTATTTCATAGAAAATAAACAATTTTCATTTTTGCCTCCTACTGCTTTACCAACGTTGAGGGTTTGGAGTTGGAGTGGGAGTAGGAAGCAAAGATGAAAGCAATTTCCCTGAGAAATGGTGAGCTGTGTAACACTGTACCTTTCAAAATTTTATCAGAATTACCATGTTTATTTCAGACTGTTACCTTCAACTTTCTCATCTTACACCTCCTGATGGTGTTACTATATGAATTAGAGCTGTTACCTGTAGAAACCAGGCGAGAGAAATTCCCAGTAACTGCAGTTCTGTTGCAAAAGAAGATGCATAATGAATTTAATCTTTGGATATGCATTGATGGTGTGAAACAAAAGATAAAGATTAGCTGATAAGAGGTAATATTGGGATACTGCTTTTTGACACTTTCAGGAGGTAATTATTTGAAGTGCAAGAACCTGTAAAGGAATGCCCTAAAAATATTTACTGCAGTGACCATTCAAAGATAAAAGCTGGACAGTTCTTTACAAAGCTGGAACCTAATTTTAAAAATTTTCTTGTTGACAGCATAGGTGATAAGACATTTGTGCCTTTTATTTTACAAAACCTGAGGTGAATTCCAGCTTGTGTAACTTAGTGAAGTTACAATAACCAGCTTTCCTTAGCTCCAGTTGTTTTAGAATAGCATTGTGATAAAAAAAATCTGAATTTAGTAGCATTTATACCAATGCTTTTATAACAACGCAAAACAGAAATTTATAGCATTGTATGGAAATGTATAGCAATGCATACAGACATTTTGAGAAAATACGTTTGTAATTTTGAAATGAAAGAATACTTAAAATTTGTTTTATGAATATCATAAAGGGTCACCATTATTATTACAGCTTTTTTCTTTCCTGACTAAAGAGAAAATAGAACAGCTGATTAAGGACTCTGTATTTCTGGGAAACCTTTCCGTGTTTTCTATATGCTGACTACAAACAGGTGTCCTGTTTCCTCATCTGAGTATTTGAATACCTGTTTCTGATTCACAGAATCAACTTTTTGAGGACTGATTTGAATTTTAGGAATATTATTCTGAACTAGAAATTTGGTTTCTGAATTTATACTAGTAAAATATGCTTCTGGTATTACAGTTCCAAGTGACACAGCTCATGTACAGGTAACCAATTTCCCCTGCAGTAAGCTAAGGACAGCCTGATAGCAATACTGCTGTTATTAGCTAGACACTTTCTACAAGGGCAGAAACTAGTGTTTATTCTTACCTCCACTTGATTGTTAAGCATTTTCATAATCTCAATATTTTTTTTTTTAAATCAATTATTGTGTAAACTGCACAAGGCATGATTTTTGTTACTTGTTTTTTCTTGAGACAAAAAGTTTTGGGTTTGCGAATCTGAGCTGGACTGGCACCAGAATATTGACTGTTTTGTATTTCAAGAGATAAAGAGTTAAGGGGAGCAAGCATCTCTGGTAGTCATATTGCCAGACTAATACTGAAATAGTCATTCAGTGATGTTCTCATTTTGTTAATCCAGGTTGTTTTTCCTGTGAGCCAGATACATATTTTAATTCTTAAGGATTTCTCTACTAATGGAGTGCATGCTTATGGTAAAAATTAGTAATGAAAAGAGATTACTAATTGCTGATACATTGAGGAGAAGCAAGGACTAGAATTGAAAGTACAGCAGGTAACGAGCAAGAGGCAAGGTAATGATTTATGAAGAATTGTGTGTTGGGTTTTGATAAACTTTGAATATCTTCTAATTCCCTTGGTCATTGTAGTGTGTACTCATGTGCTGATATTTGTAGCAAATGAAATTACTGTTAATTGGTGGCCTTTTGCTGGACCCTCTCCAGTATGCTTATGTATTGATGCCCACAGCTGGACACAGTGCCCCAGGTGTGGCCTCACCAGTTGTGAGTAGAGGGGAAGGATCCCTTGACCTGCTGGTGATGCTGCTCCTAAAGCAGCCCAGGACACCATTTGCCTTATTTGCTGCAAGGCCACGTTGCTGGCTCATGTTCAGCGTGGTGTCCACCAGGACCCTTGGGTCTGGCCTGCAAAGCTGTTTTCTAGCAGGTACTGGTGCATGGAGTTATTGCTGCCCAGGTGCAGAGCTCTGCACTTCCCTGTGTTGGCTTCATGAAGTTCCTGTCAGCCCATTTGTCTGCCCTGTCGAGGTCCCTCTGGATGGCAGCGTGACCTTCTGGTGCATCAGCCATTCCTCTTGGTTTTGTGTCATTGGCAAACTTGCTGAGGGTGCACTTTGCCCTGTCATCCTGATCATTAATGAAGGTGTTGAGCAGGATTGGACCCAGTATTGACTCCTGAGGTACAGTGCTAGTTACTGGTCTCCAACTAGTGCAATTAGAAGCTCACATTTTCTATTTGGAATTAAGTGCCTGAAATCTATGACTGTGACATCTGTTACCTACAAAGTTAAACCACTGCACTTCGTTACAGCACAAGGACATTTTTGAAAGTGCAGATGTCTAAGTATTGCCAAACCTCTTACATATTGTAAAAAGGATTATGCAAGAAGGTAGGAAAATATGG